>NW_023998415.1:23555659-23561735 GCF_014805625.2 Glossina fuscipes
TTTAACTAAGTGTTTTATTATTATTCTATGTGTATATAAAAGATACTTATGAACAGGCCATCAAATAATAGATCTCTGCTCTGTAGTCTAGCAAAAAAAAAAAAAAAAAAAAAAAAAACAAAGAGACCAAGGGGTGGGGAAATTGCATTTTTTTAAAGGAGAAAAATTGAGGGCAAAAGGTTTAAAGGTTTAAAGCTTACGTTATATTTTTATTGTATAGATAGAGGCACTTGGTTTGTATAGGGGGGAAAAAAGGTTAAAAGATATTTTATGTGAATAAAGCCAAAGGAATTCTTAAAATATAATAATAATTATTTAACAGTCAATTACAATTATATAAAATTTATGATATTTGTTTGTGCTTTGTTCATTTTTATGCCATCAACAAAACGTATACTAAGTTTATCGTTAAGTTTGCAAAACAGTCTTAGAAATTATAGCGAAGCATAACCATTTATCTGTTCGTTTATTTATTTGAAAGTAACAATTTATTTCAATAAGAATTCAAAAAGATCGCCAAAAATTCTCAGCAATGAAGAATTTAATAAAATCCTCATTCTGCAACAATAAGTGGCTCCTTATTTATATAAAGAGTAGATTGATTGGCAATGTTTTATTCTTATATAACATCATTTTTTTATGCACAATATACCGCAACAATCCAATGTCCGCTCGAGTCCTGGTCTACTTGAATAGGGGCTGAATAATCATTGCTAGAGGCATCTTGAAGATCAAACAATAATTTCGGCCCTAGGGCATGCTCTTCCCGAAAACGAATATCGTAGGTGTTCATATCCTAAATATTGTAAAAGTATTTTGTATGGTTTCAGTTTACGATTTTATTTCTTACGAGTGCTTTATAAGGCAACTAAGAAGGCTGTAGATTTCTACTGACTTATGGTTATTTTTAAATTTATCGAGCTCTCGGCATATGATTAAAAATTTGCTCACTTAGTAGAGGAAAGAGCTTAGAAAGCCCTTCTTCGAAACCTAGGATGAGATAGTTTCATTAAAAATTACGATTTTTCGATTGGTTCGCTCAAGTTGCGCAAGGGGATTGTCGTCATACTTTTAAGAGCACGTCTATTTACGTTATTTAGTGGTATTGTGACGGGCAAACACTTAATTGTGATTTGTTGAAAAATAGGCCAGCGATTGTTATTGTATCGCTATCTTTCTTCATTCGCTCTTTATTTCTTTTTATTCATCAATAATTTGTAGCGTTTGCGATATGAGAGCGCATTGAAATGAAAAATTCGAATTTGTTAATTAAATCCATAGAGTAATAATCGACTTTTATGAGAACAATATTTCGGTAGAATATTGGTGATGTCGAGTTGACTTTAAATGCGACAAAGGCTTTTATTGCTAATGCGAAATTCTATTTCTCTTCATCACTGAAGTGAAAGACAGCTTATCGTGCAAAATATAAGTAAGTTTTCTTCTAAGGAAAGTTTGTGGTCAGGGCACTCTCCGTTTCTTGTATCCTTGTTTAAGCGGATGGGAGCTTACATGTTTAAAAAGAACATTCTTTCTTTATAAAGAATACCCCTCACTAGACATATTGTTCAGGTTCGCAGAGATTCTTAAAATTCTATCACTGCTTGCATCTGAACTCAAAAAACAGCGAGAACTGTCAGATGAAGTGCTTACCAAATTTGAGTCAAAACCAAGACAATTTTGATCGCATTTTGCACGCTAAGCCTAATACTTATTGTTTCTACCTATATTCCAGTTGGTTTCTAGAGACTCTCTTAACAGTCTTAAGGGCATTTCAAGATAAAAAGTGCTTTGCTTATCCCAACTGATTCTACTGATACATCATAAATCTGCCAATTGTTGATATTCGTCATATAATTCTATGTATATACATATATACGCATAAATGCATAGATAGACGTATGTAGTAATTTGAAAATCGTTGAAGCTTACCATCGCACAAGGCAAACTAGTTGCATTTATTCAATTGAAAAGAAACAGAAATTATGTGATAACAATAAAGTTGATGAACGTTAGCATGCAATTATTCAAGCGACAACTTCAGCATCTATTTATATGATAGTAACAACATTTATGTATTATAAAATTGTATTATGAAATAATACAACAACATATTGTTGGTTAAGTCTATTATTTCTTCTTCAGTGTTTTTTATATAACAACCAGAGAAATGAAAAAAAAATTATCATCTCCTCGATAAAGAATACAGCAACATACATACGCAATACACTACATTCCATATTCATATTGTTTTATTATAATCAAAGTGAAACTACTGCGGAAAAGTAAGAAGAACAAGAAGAATGAAAGTGACAAGGATGCGTTTACTATACACAATCACTTAAATATTTCTTATGCGATATAAAAGAGCTTAAAGAAGGGAAGAGAGAGAGAGAGAGAGAGAGAGAGAGAGAGAGAGAGAGAGAGAAAGGAAGATAGCAAGAGTTCGAGGAGCACGAGCAAAGAAACTAAACGAAACACTTTCGTTTCGAAGCATAAACTTTAGATGCTCATCGCCTGAGGTGTATGTTTAAAAATTTGAAAAGTTCTTTTTTTTCCCCCAATTATATTACACTCATACATAAAACTTGGAACTTCATTTTTAAGGTCAATTTATTTATTTATTTACTTTTGGGTTTTTTGGCTGCTGTGGACGGAGACTACCGTCTCGCTCCGCTTTTCTATTTCATTTTTTTTTTTTTTTTTCACGATTTCAACTCAATCTCAAGCTACGAACAGATTAGTTATATAAACTTATGAGATTCATGATATGCGTCTCTAGATTGTAGGTCGAAAGGGGGATGGATGAAATTAGCATTCATAAGTGTTCGCCGTGGTGGACTAAGCAGTTCTTTATAATGTTAGCTGGATTTCTTCTCTTTTTTAAGGAAATCTCTGTTTGTGTGTGTGTGTGTGTATATATATATATATATATATATATATAGTAAGTAAGAGGAAGAGTATACAAAAATTTTCTCAAAGCATTTATTACAAAAAGAGGGTAGATATCAAGTTGGATGCGTTTGTCAAGTTTAGCTTTTAGTTTTATCGATACATAGTTTTCTTGTTTGTTTTACTTATTTAACGATATGTTAAAAATTATGTTTAATTAATAAATAATTAAAAAGAAGAGCGGGACAGGCTTGTCAAATTATTTTAAAAATATTCTCGTGGATTTCGAATGATTTGTAGAATTTGACATTTTTTAAATCATTCTTAAAATTACTCACATTTTTTATGACAATTGAACTAATTATATGCATTTTATTCATTATTATTACTTATTTTTTTGTATTTAAAAAAAAAATTGTTTTTGTAGATTGTTAGATAACAGTTATTAGTTATTAGTAATAATTGTTCTTTGCATTTTATTGTATTTAGTTTTTCTCTTTTATACCCAAAACTCTCCTGAACCCCGACAATTGCCTATACGCACTGCTATTGTTATTATTATTATTATGATTATTATTGTTATTGTTGTTATTATTATTATTATTGTTGTTATTATTATTAACACCGGCCGTTGCGGCATTCGCTGCTGACCATGAATAGGCATTTTGATATGTGACGGGAAAGTCTGTCGGGGCCAGGAGTAATCCTCACGTTCTCACAAACTTGTATACTATTAAAAATACCATAAATGATATGGCCACCAAAATGACAGCGGTCACTACTTTAGCGCAGGTATTTAGACCGGATTCGTTTGGATTTAAGGGGCGTGAACTCATTCGGGTGGCCGACCGTCTACGTTTCGAGGCTAGACCGCGCGCCAAAGCCGGAAATGCTAGCGATTGTGTGAAAGTTAGTTTGTGTATGGATTCGCTTAATGAATAGGGACCCACCGAACCGCGTGCGGCCGCCCTTAATAAAGCGTATTCTAAATCCAAAGCATCGAACAGTGAATAACGTGCTGTCATTGTCGACGAGCGACGTCGTTCGTAACGTGAATCGCGTTCGCGATCTGATTGCGGCTGCAGCCACGGATCGGAGACTCGTTGCTGGGCCCCCGTAGCAGCTGCCGCCACGACCGAGGACTGACCCGTCACTCCGCCCCCTAGGCTGACTGCGGCTACAGAGGTTAGCGACGATGTCGTCGACGACGAGGCAGAACAGAGACGCAAATTGGTAGCCAAACCATTATCATGAAATTCCGTTACGTCCTCGATTGATGTCTGATCAGGTGAGGTTTGCGAACGTTCCAATGCGGCAGCGTGTTTCATACGCAATGCGAACAGTCGCGCGTGATCTGGATGAAGAAGAGCACTGGACTTTCGTCTATAATTGGGTGCACCTATGCTAATACTGGCACGCGGGCCCATTCTATGATGCACTTTTGGCGTAAGGTTTGGAGAACCTTGGGTTGGTGTGGTGGCAGGTGAGGCATTGCAGGAACTGATGGCTTCAACTTCAGTAACTGAATTGCTTATGCTAATCAGAGTTGACCCTGGAGGTGGAGGCAAAGCATTTGGAGAGGGCGAAGCTTGCACCGAATCGATGCCCGAATCGCCTGCATGTAAAGTATCACAGTAAAGTGAATTACGACGCTCCCCTGGTGTATGAAGTGTCACTTGATTGCCCGATGTACTGTTATTACTACTATTACCCGAAGTGCTTGTTGTAAGTGTCGTACCAGTACTAATATTAATGCTGCCACCACCGCCATTGCTGCTGCTTGTACTAGTTTCAGCTATTGCGGGGAAAACAAATGATTGACCATCGGCTTCGCCTCTGGGTGAATCCTAAAAAGTATGCATACATATATATATTCAGAAAGCTTTGTTCGATAGCCAATCATACAATTATTACAAAAAAGAAAAAAATAAATAAAATTATTATGATGGAAAATTTTTTGTGCTTTATATGTGAAAAACATGGTCGATTGTGTAAAAGTGGGTAAATAGATAAAATATATATATAAATATATATCTATATATATATATATATGCGTGTAAATAAGTTTTCAATAAATTTTAATAATATTTTTTTAAAAGATAAAATTTCCGTCAAAGTGCATTTATTTAGGTTTATGTGTAGGGCTCTTCCTAAGCAATTTGGGGATATCTAGTGAAGGGCACAGTTTGCTTTAACACATGGGTTGGTTTTCTGTTATACCATAAACCAACCTTACGATATTGTTATGATGATAGATCGTTTTATTTTTTTAGGGGACGTCTGCCTTCATAGAAGCGAAAATCGCTTCTATTCTCTTTTATCAACTTTAACAATATCGCAATTTAGTAAAGGAACTATTGGATCGTAATTGGTAAGAAAACAAATAAACAAAATCATGCATAGTTTAGAAAAAATTGAAAAAACCATTAAATGTAAAAAACAATTTATAGTAAAAAATCCTTCCTACCCTTTGGCCTTCGGGGCCAGAATTGCGACGTAGCTGTATAAAACCGTCCTGTTTCAAAAGCGGCTTTAAAAACACACATATACACGCAGTACGCAGTATTTAAAATATCAAACGAAATGTTTGTGAAATGGAAAAAACGAAAATTTTTTTAATTACATAAATAAAAAAAAAAGAAAAGCATTTAAACTAAACTAAAAAATATTATTAAACGGTACAAAACAGTTTTGGCGTTAAAGAAACAAAACAACTTAACAGAGAGAACAGAGAGCATGATTTTATTTCATTGAGTTATCTTATGTTTGTTCGTACCTGGCTGGGCCACACCTGCAGTAGAGGTAGAGAGCAAGTAGGTTTGTTGTCATGCTTTCCGATATCCCTAACGATTGCATTGTCTGACGTGGCAACGCTTTGCGCCAGACTCGTGTAGTGTAAATGATTGTAACGTTGACCATCACTGTTGGTTTTTGGCCTCGTGGGGCTCTCGTAACCTGTAGAATCTTCGGATGAAGTGGTTTTTGGTGATCGCCAAAATCTCTTTAGACGCAATTCGCGTCTTTTCTCTTGTTTCTAAATAAGAAATTAAAAACGAAGGTAGATCATATCGAGAAAGAAATTGATAAACCGATAGGTAGATAGTTAGGTACATCGATAGAACGAGAGAGAGAGAGAGAGAGAGAGAGAGAGAGAGAGAGAAAGAGAAAGAGAAAGAGAAAGAGA
>NW_023998415.1:23561745-23594827 GCF_014805625.2 Glossina fuscipes
AAATAAATAAATAAAAACGAAGAGGAAGAAAGACACACATAAAGTGTTTAAACGTAGTTTAGACACATATTTGAGGAAGATATCTGGGAGAAAGAAAACCTAGCCCTTTTTCCTGCTCTTCATCTAAACTGCGATTATCGAAAGACAAGCGCATTACACAGTGCACAGTGCATTTTTTTTTTTTTTTTGCATGTTTACGAAGGAAACGAAGATCTTAATAACTCTGTGGGCATAATTATTCGGCAAAATAGGGGAGAATTGCTAACGTGAACGCAGTGGTTAGGCCCATGTTGCTGCGCTCGTTTTGAAACATAAGTATATGTACTGTACACATACGCTGCGAACGCGAACACTTTTAAGGATTAAATATTTTTTATGGTCTTGGTAGAGGATGTATGCATATGTATTCCTGGTTATAGCAAAACGCTGAGTCTTTAGCTTACAATCCGTAAAAGGTGTTGGACCACGAGCTCAAGAGCTACCTAACGGATCAATGTGTAAGATATTGCAGAAAATTATACTCGCTTTGAAACGAAGCTTAATACAGTACCAATAACAACAACAAAAACAACTCACTTGGTGGTTTCTAAAACGTAAATGGGGTAATTGAACGTCTGTCCATGTTTTGTAGGCGTTAATCTTTGCAATCAATTTTTAACTGCTATGGATTGAAAGTTGGAGTATTTCGACTACACTGACCGATTGGATCGCATTCTGGAAGACCAGTAGTAGTTGATAATGACAAAATAGAGGCATTAATTGGGGCAAACCGCCGAATGACAACTCGCGAAATCGACTTTTGCTTTGATCAAAAAAGAGCAATTTCTTTAAGATCTTGGTTTTTGCAATCGTATGAGTTCGGTCAAAAGACAAACATGTGAAACCTTACGCAAGTCATTGCTGGGTATCTTTGAGTATTTCTTTGGCTATTTTCGAGAGGTCAAAATCGTTCATATGTCTTCGAGACATTTGCAGTTACTAAAGTAGTCTACGGCTTTGATAATTTTGATAATGGTTTTGATGGTTTACATTGAAGATTCCTTCCTCTCCTCAGGCTAATGCTATACTTTCAATTGCTTTTTTTCACACTTGGCAAATTAAAGAATTGGCTGCATAGAGACATATGTTCAACAGCACCTATTAACACACCTATGTATGAACGATTACTTAAAGGATGATATAACATTTAACAACATGTCGCATGTTCACGCTTCGCTCTTTTATCCAATTATAAAATATTGTGAAATAATTTTCTGCTTTTATTGTACGCCGTCGATTCGATATCGCTTTTAAATGATTCGAATGAAGCAAAGTGAAATAGTTATGCATTTGTGTTACCGCTTGAACTTTATCAAGTTGCCCGCAAATGTTTGTAGTTAAACGCGGTTTGACGCTTTCGCATTTAATAGAGTATATCGAAACGTTGTAAATGTTGAAATATTGCTTGTGACCCTTAAGGGACTCACGCTGCTTTATAAACGGTATTGCATTTTCATTTATGACGCGTCTATGACGGCAAAAATCATTGCATATGCAATAATTTGGGATGTAGTGGTAAGTAAACATGAAACATGTTCACGATCCATTAACGGTTAATATATAGACTTTGGGTAGTAGTTGGGTAAAATCATTACAAATATATTTAATATTGATTTTTGTCTTGCATTGTTTGTGTTTAAGTTAAAAATGCAATTTCCGTCACATTTGACGTTGACGACCAGTGCATTTATAATCGTTGCCGTTCTCCTCTTTCATGTTTATTTATATTTCATTTTCGTTTTAACTGTTGCTTACCTGCATATTTAAAAATCAAATCCTTGTTATTGTAGATTTTCATCCCCGCAACTCTTGCTGCTAATCTTTCGCGCTCACACGTTAATGTGTACGATGCAAATCCCTTATGCTACAAAACCAGTTGGAAAACGCAATTTACAAGTATTTAACTGCAATTAAGAAACAAATAAAAACATTATACCGGCGCAAAATCAATCCTTGAAGATTTTACATCACTTACTCTAACGAATTCTTTATTTCTTTTCATAATAAAATAACAACAAATTATACCTTGTTTCCTTGTTCCTTGTACAAAGCCATACTTCTCATGAGAATCCTTACTTAAACAGTGAGTGATTGGGTGGGAAACAAACTACATTTTTATACACTATACACTGACTAACTGATTCTATATAAATTAGACGTTTTTGTCATTCTGTCATTTTGCTTACTTTTCGAGAGAATTCGAGGCTTATATAGGTAGGTCTTCAAAAATTTGGTCAATCCATTCCACATATTTTATAATAAAACCGAAAACATCGTTATTTAACATTTTTTGTTAAGACATTTTAAAAATTGCATATAACGAACGGCGTGTTCATGGAGAGCCGTCATAAAAATGAGGCGATTAAAGTCATTGTATCTCGTTTCGTCAAACCATGTTTAAAAAGTCCGGCAGGAAAATGAAGCACAAAACAGGGAATTAAACGTGAGAAGATATCCGATCGGCAAGATGATTCTGAATCGATTTGGTCAATGCAATACAGATTAAGTCTATATCTCAAGTTTTTATGCACAAAGTCATTATACTCTGTAGCGCAAGTGATGTAGAATATAAAAATGCGAAAAGTTAGAAATTTATTGCATTTAAACAAAATCACAAAGTTTCACTTTTAATAATTAATTTAATTTATATAATATATTGCTATCTAATAATAATTGACAAAGTTGTACACTTCTATACACTTTGGGACTTTTTGTCACCTGAGTAGCTATGAAGTGACTTTCTTGTTGACAATGTCTCCTTCTGCTGGCCGACTGGAACGAAAACTTTCCTTTAATTATTTAACATTTTTTTTATTTTAATTATTATAAAAAAAATAAAATATAGTATTTATCAATTTAAATGTATTTCCGCGCTTCGTATACGCATCGAATATATATAGCGTACAAAAGATTCGCATGTCATTGACTCGTGTACAGTTTCAATCAAATTTAAATGAAACTGATTGCACAGGTAAAATGAACGATTATGTTGTCGAAGGATTTGCTAAAGCTTACCCAAGCCCAACACTAAGATACTAAGCGGTTTTAATGTAGGAGACTTTTATTATTATTATTATTATTATTATTTTTTTTGTTTTTCATTTTCTTAAGCGGTTTAAATTGTTTGAAGACTGTTGCATAAGAGTGAATACAATAAAGATGCCTTTAATGCATCGTTGTACTTAACTGTTATACTTAAACCTAATTGTTTAAAATGAACGGGAGGAACAGAGCAGAGTCTTCGAATTGATGCATTAATTAATTGCTTTACGCTAATTGGCAGCAATTCTTCTCTCCGTTGTACTTAATTGCATTTAAAAGTTTTAAATCTTTCGCATAGCGTTGGATTTATGGGCGCCCTGGTACGGTTGTGAACTGCAAAAGCTATTATGATGGTGCTGTAAATAGTCCTCGATATATGAATAAAATGAAATGATATTAAAACAATAAACCGTAATTTCGAAGTAACGAAGAGAAAATCTCGAACAAATAAAAATCAATCAATTAATCAGTTGACGGCGTCATTTTTTGCCAGAGCGCATACAATTGCAAACAATCAATTATAATAAAGCCATCTAAAAAGATGCTAGAGAAACATTCTGTTAGAGCTAAAGAAATCTATTAATTCAATTTGTGCTCAAGGTCGACCGCAGCTGCTCGTGAAATCTTCTGTTCACGCCAGCGAACGTTTTAGTTACTATTCAGTCATATGCTTATCCATTTCGTATGTCTTCTATCTCTTCATATAGAACCAATGCTCCAATGTCAATGCTGCTAGCTCGAGCACTTTATGGAAAGCGTGAAATCGCCGTCTCCGAGAGCTTGCTTTTGTCTTACATTTTCGCACCCATTTGATCAAAGAGTGTGTACTTTATTTGCTCAAGGAGCGAGAGATTTTACATATAGTATACAGAAGATGTATATTGAGTTAATACAGAGAGAATATGTGGGGAAAACAGAACAGACAATTTTAGGAAATGACAATTCCTAATAACTACTTAGTGTTAACATAGAATGTTACATATTTTTAACTTTTACACTTCAATGCTTTGAGGTCAGTAATAGGTTTCTAGAAAACCGTGTCGTGTTGTCGTTATTCTTGGCTTTTGCAATCATAGGCAATTCCTTTCTCTTTGCTCGTACTGTTCGAATCGAATCAGGTTTTTTTAACGAATAACCTTTTCGCCAGTGCAAGACTTGTAAGAAAATTGTTTGTGATAATATTTCATCCAGAATTCAGCTAACTCAGCAAATTTGCTCAAGAGAATACGCGATCTGCTTACGCTTGCTTCTAAAATCTACAACTTGGCAGAATTTGATGCCAAATTTATCTAAAAACTAATTAAATATCGCCATGGACCGAGTAAATGGGCATCTGGCTTGAGTTGAGAACAATTGGTTATCGCTTGTTATGTTTACACTAGGCTTATAACAAGCCTGGCAAGCCCGCTTCAATGCATGGAAAACGATCAATTAGAGGTGTAGGAATAGGTTACATATGGACTTGTGAAATTGAGGGCTGCGTAGAGGAAAGGATTCCTACTTGTATACAATTCTAAATTGCTTTAGTCTTACGATTTATTTCATTGGCCAAATTAATAATAGAATAAAAGAAAATTACTTTAACTTTACCAAAATGTATAGCAATAAAATCATAAATGAGCCAATTTGACTCGCTCCGGCATTGTAGCGCTAACATGCAAATGGAAAGTAGATTAGTTTTCGTCAAAAATCAAAGTCAACTAAACTCTTATGAGCCAAAAGCAAAAATTTATCAATTGGGTTACGATTTTCATTCTTTTCTGCTGATAGATTTTCTCTTTGTTCGCATATGGTTGCAATGTTTCATAACATTCGTAACATAAAAAAATAAATATTTATGAGTTTACATCCAAAGTATCGTGTATGCTGTACAAAGACTTTCTCTTCGAAACAGTGATGAGAAAAGAAACCACTTGAGCTGTTCAATGCTTTTACGAAATTTCGCAGGTATGCGCGAATCGAAAAATATGCAAACACATGGCTGACGAGCTCAAGGGGCGTTTATTATTTGATTGTTTGATAATTGCAATATTTCACTGTGTAGGAGAGAGAATATATGTCAATGGATCGAAGGAAATGAAAAATTCTACAAAGTTCTACCATTTCAATGTTCATAATAATATTTACTTCAAGCCTCCTTTAGTATAAAAAAAATTGTAAATCAATAACAAAAACCAGATTTTCGACCGGTTTCTTGGGACGAATGCATGAATGCCACTTGCATTAGAGTTTTCAATAAAAGTTGAACTATTTTTTAACTGAATTTCAATATGGTATTCAGAAGGTGTAAACATATGTTACTCTATATATATATATATATATATATCTATACAAAAAAAAAAAACTACTTTTACTAATGAGAAATTTGTTGAGATAGACTATTATTATTATTATTGTTATTATTATTATTATTATTATAATTTTAGACTAAGGAAATAAATTCTTAGACTAAAAAAAAAGACATTGAGCACTAGCTACGCAGGCTATCGTCTCTAATTTAAATAAATGTACATTAGATAATGAGCATAGTAATATTAATAAAGTAATATATAGAATTGATAGTCGATTCTGAAGCTGATTTTAGAATGTCCGAAGGGTTAATCGTTCCAAATGCAATACTTCTAGCCAAGCAAAAGTTAAGGCAGTTGCAGAGAATGTCCTTTATAGTGAGAATTTGTCCACAGCTGCAGATTGGGGAGAAGGAGAGATAGACTAACACTTCAAAGAGCAACGAGTTTAAAAAAATTCAGTGTAATAGGATGGTCACATACCCACTAGTCACTCTACCTTTTCATTTGCAATGATCATTCCTCGTTTAAGCGCTTTCAGTCTCATTGCGAAAATCGTTCAGAGAGTTCTTGAAAATGTTTCGAAATAATTAATACGTTATTGTTGAGGTTAGGACCAATTTCTGCAGAATTGCGAGAAATGCGTTTCGCACAGCAAATAATTCTGGGCGGATGAATGAAATGACGCATCGGGAACGAGAATACATTCTCAGGAGTGACATTTCGTGCTGTAAAAGCGACATTTAATTGGAAAATGTATAAACATAAGACTTGACCCAGCCTTGAAGAGAAAGGTAAGAGTGCTAAGACACATTGAATCAATTGACTTCTTGACAATTTTTGAACTTCACCCGATACAAATGAGAGAAACAAATTTGTGAGAGCCAGGCGCGGGGAGGGATAACTTTGTTGCAAAACAGAGATATTATAATAGACACTTATATATATATATATATATATATATATAATAGGTATTTTCAGGTGCTAAAAACTAAGAGCAGTTAAGGTGTGTTAGTCGGTGCAAGTTGAATTTTAAACACCGCACCTAACTGTTTTCGTCGCAAAATATCAAACACTAAAGCCTTGTTGCCATATTTTTCACGGGAACCTTTCTGGGCTGAGCGATTCGAAAAATAGATTTAATGTTGCCTTAATTTAGGCTAAGCATCCATTCTCATCAGGAGGATAGTAAGAAATCGATGTGGTTGTCATGCGGAGACTTGATCCAAATTTTCCACATTCATTTTGTAAGCCAAAATATTGTTTTTCACCAAGCTCTGCCGAGATGTGTTAAAATGTGATATAAATTAAAAATATCCCTTGGGCAGATACCGCATGAACTTAACACACTTTGTATCACCATTGATGTAGGGCAGAATAACTCCGCTGGCGGATACTTGGGAATTTCTTTTGCACGTCACAATGCGTGCACAGTGCTTGCATATGCAAAAACAACATAAAGTTCTGCATTGATTGATACTCTCTCTCTCTCTCTCTCTCTATTTTACTATTAATTTTATTCATTTTTAAGAACATTGCGAAAGCATTCAATGTTGTTTGTTATGCATAATTTAATTGAGTTGTGACATACACTTTACCTTGTAGCAATTAATTGTTACGAGATTACAAACATAAGATTCTCAGCAAATCTATTTACAAGGAATCTATTACATGGAAATATTTTCATCAGAGGGAACCAACGCGGGCAAGATATCTCAATATTTTGTTCGTGATTAGAAGAAGTAAAATCCGAAGGACTGCTTCTAGTGTTTTTGCTATCAATAACAGTAGTGACGGTGTTAGCTTGCAGCAATTAAATTGCTTGCTGTTTCATTTATATTACATGTATGCGCAAAAATGCCGTTGGTGATTTCTTAATGTGACATAATGCCAACTGAAGTACGGATAACAGAAGCATAAAAAGTCCGTGAAATTTTTCTATATCTAATTTTGAAGAAAATGTTGAGACTTCTTGTCTTGTCTTGTTAACTTGTCTCTGATTTTGATATTAACTGAGCAAAGGAGTAAAGACAACGATAAAACGAGAGATAGAGAGAGAGAGAAAGAGAGATAGAGAGAGATAGAGAGAGAGAGAGAGAGAGAGAGAGAGAGAGCGAGAAACTTAATTTGCATATCAAGTTGGCAAAGTTAATATATGACTTAGTCTTTGTCTCTGAGCGATAAGTGATGGTATTGTCATCTACAGATGAAACAAGTCCACATGAGAATTGTCCAATTTGCTTTGGATCGTAATAGTTATTGTGAAAAGATAAAATTCCCAATTGTTCTAGACAATCTGTCATTGTATATCTTTATCCGTCGCCATATATATTATAGCCCAATTATGTCCACATACAGTGAGCAAAATTAAGGTTTCTCTTATTGGACTCGGACTTGTACTATTCGCATCTATTCGCATCGACAGTTCCTTTCACTTTCTAAACAATTTTCTGTAGATAGTTATCAAAATTTAACGCAAATATTTGTTATAGTTTATTGGTCCCAAGCCTAGTTTAAAAATCCGTTATAAGACCTAACGGGCTAAAAATTTCAACCATCCTTTAAGATTGTACATTATGTGTGACTGTGGATTATACGCGTTGACCTTCAATTGCAAGAAAATGCAAATACGCGGCGGCAAAGCGATCGACCTTAGAAAATGTTATAAATAGGTAAGCCTTGGCAATGAATGTCAACAACTCTACAAGTATTCATATCAATTAAAATAAAAATTATATTTTTATAACATTCTATTGCTATATGATCAAGGTTGAATAATTACTGAAAGAACAGTAAATGCATCTAGGCACATGCATATGTGTGTATTGCAAATCTGCTGCACCATCGAAGCATGAGAGAGAGAGAGAGTGAGAGAGGGAAATAGACAAGAGAAGAGAATAATCGACGAATTTTCTTTTCTATATTTTTATGTGGGTGTATACCTATTACTACGTTACGTTATATTGTATGGCGATAAACTTTAATCGCTCCCATCTATCCATATGAAATAGGCAATCGTTATGTATTCGGTTCATCTGTTCACACATTCGACGGAATAACATCAAAAAGTTTCAAAGAGTTAAAAATTTCAGTGCACTCTTATCAGGAAAGCACTAAATTCTCAGGGTAACACTAAACTCGGTAAAAACATTATAATCGGACAAGGTCGATTATGTCATTTCGCTTAATACGATAAAATATTCAAGCAAACCAAAATAGCATTCCTTGTTTCTATATAAAACCGTACTCTTCATTGGAGCCCTTATATGAGCTTGGATATGAAGGACAGACATATGTATCCAAATTTGTTACGGTTAATTTCGATATCAATCGATTATTGCAAATCAATTCTAATTACAAAATTATTAAAAATTAGACCTTTTTGCCGTATAGAGGCTTAGTTTTCATGAGCATACGTCCATCCTACGAGAAACAAAAAATAGACATAGTTGGTCAAGTTGATGTTTATCTCAGCTTACTTTTGTAGATCAGTTTTCTTTATAGAAATATTGAAACACATATGTCATGTACAGTCATGTAAGTTTTTATAAAACAATCTATATGGCCGGGGCCGATTCAAATTTTTCATATAAATCAGCAATGGCGAAATATTAGCACATAGCGATTTTTCCTGAGCAATTTTGAATAAATTAATTTTTTTTGCATATAGCGGATTTTCCCAAGTAAGATATAGTATTGGGCGTTGACGTAAAACGAAAATGATTCGATCCGAGTCGTTTTTAATAGGGCTTGTCCTGCGGTTGAGATATGTCAACAACTTGCAACGTTTCGTAGCAATATCTTGAAAATTGCAATTTGCAAGTTGCACAAAAAACACACAGAGAGAGAGAGAGATAGAGAGAGAGAGATAGAGAGAGATAGAGAGAGAGAGAAAGAGAAAGAGAGAGAGAGAGAGAGAGACCACAAAGCCAATAAATGGACAGACAGATAGACATGTTTAAATCGATTCATATAATGATTCCGAAAAGATTGATATAAAAAATCCTAAAAACTGTTACGTTCGCTTAGGCGAATGCACTAAGGCGATATGGTATACAAAATTTTATGAAACTTGCAATAAATATGAAAAAAATTGCAATGTAAAGTGGAAAATGAGTTTGTTGCATAATGTCAGTCAACTATAATATTTTTATATGAAATTGTGCTGCATCTTTTTATTGTACGATTACAGGTTTGTTACTTTTACCGTTTTATGTCACGTTTTTGCTATCAAATTGTGTAAACGTTATAAAAAGCGAAAGACAAACACATCCATGCGTCTGTTTACATAATATACATTGTATGTGCAAGATTAGCTACCTATCCAGGGGTATTTGTGCGCTCATACAAATTGATATTCTCAATATCTAAGGATTAAAGTGGATAACACACCTGAATGCACTTAATCTGTCTTATTAAACAAACGTTAATAACTCTCTATCCTATGCACATGTATATATATATATGTAGATAAATAAGTTCTACCTGAACGATATCAAAATAGAAAGAACATTTTATATGCATCGACTTTGTATCGAAGTGTAGAATAATTAATCGATAGTAAGTAGTTCCTAGCGAAACTCTTATTAAATGATTGATAATCTAGTCTATGAAGTCGATTAGATTTCTATTACGAGTAAGGAGGAGCATTTTCATTTCAATTAGCATAACAACTAACAAAGTCAATAATCAATTGTTAATTGAAAAGACGAAAAGGCGAAAAGGCGAAGGGGCGAAAGGACGAAAAGGTTATAAACTTCCTATGTAAAAATGTATGTGAGAAAAGTGATTTATTTCATTTACGGTCATGTATAGAAAGATGATAGTAACGCTGCAAACTGAGGACTGAGCTGTTACTCTAAGTAAAATGGATGAGTTTAACTTATCCGTACATCTTTAAAAAATTAAATCAAAAATCATGTAAAAGGAACAAAAACGTTGTCAACTAGCATATCACTGTGAGTGTGTCGCATTATTTAATAATGGCATATTTGCTGTTCTTCTATTCCATTAAAAGGTATTATGATCTTATACTTTAACGTGTTGATGGATACTTACGAAGGGTATTAAAACAAAAAAAAAAAAACACTTGGTTTTTTTTTTTAAAATTAAAGTTTACCTCTAAGCTCGTACAGCACATCAAAGTCATAAAAGAAACAGAGAGGAGACTACAACACCAACCAAGTACTAATTGTAAGGCCAAATGTCTTGATTTCTCAAAAGAACACCTATATACTAGACAAAGTCAAATATTTTACGAGCTTAGCATGTTTTTTTTTGTCCTCTGGGCTTCCTTGTCAATGCTAACGCAAATTTATAGTTATTATAAAGTTTTGTTAGCAAAGTTATTTTCCTTCCTTACAGAAATGACGTAAATCTTGAAAAACATCTTAATACGATAACAAGCAAAGGCAAAATATATTATAACCGGTCTAAATCGACCATTAAATAATCTACAAATTTTCGTGTAGTGCAATTCTTCGTTTATTTATTTTTGCGATAAACTACTAAAAAGTATATCTTGTATCCAAGTAAAAGCGAGTTCATGTATACGCTTAAATCCCAAAAATGGACATTTACGGTCCAAATTTGCTGCAATTGATTTCTATGTCAGTTCGCCGTCACCATAATCAATTTTCACTATACATATTGTTAAAAATTAGACATTTTTGCCACACAAAGGTTTCCTTTCCTTAAGACCGCTTTTGTAGAAGCAGCTTTAAAGTATTGAGCCATAAATTTAGAACTAAGTCGCACTTAGCACTTAACAATTTTTCTATATTAAATTTTTTCCATATAATCATTTTTTTTAAAACAAATCGCTGTATAGGGAGCGATCGTAACAATGATCTGGCCCAAATCAGAATGCGCTAGCGCATCGAAAATTTCTATCTTTAAAACTGTGACCTATGAGTGGAATAAAAAAAAAAAAATGGACATACATCGGATGGGTAGACAAACAGACAAGTGAAGTAAAAGATGAAATCATCTTAAATCCGTTTGGATGCTGCATACAATCGCACAAACCTAATATACCCAGTATATAGGATATAAATAAGGATAGTATTATAATAGGGAGGTGGGGAGAGGGGATTTATTTTATTTTGTTCATTCTTCTCTGTAAGCAAACAAAATGTTTAAAATTTATATTAACGTATTTTTCATAAGTATTAATATCAGGCAACGGCAAAGCTCTTGTTGTAAATTGTATGTGCATGAATGATCTCGTGATATCTGCTAAACCAAATTTCAACAATATAAACACATTCTTAGCCATTGCACTACAGTCGAAGTGTTTTCTACAAAATTTAATTCAATAGTAAATTATTTTGACCTTTGGCTTAAATGACAGTAATATCTGACCTCATGCAGCACATGTGTCCTTCCGTGTATGTGGTACGTATGCTTATATATTTCATAAACATTGAATCAAGATAAAAGTTCATGGTGTTTTTCCCCCGTAGATGTTTTCAGAATCGAATAATTTTGGCAAACCTGGCTATATCAAGCGACACTACCGCGCGTGTCAATCGTGACAATCCACAGATAAGTAAAGAAAACAGAAAAAAAAAAAAAGGAAAAAACATGTTGACATTTGTTGTTATTTCAGTCGAAAACGATTGCGGTTTATATATGACCCGAAATTTTGGAAACATGCGAACTATTTCAGAAGGTTATAAAAAAAGCATTTTCTTTATTTTTTTTTGGCAGAATTTGACTTTGCTGATCAATATTGGCTCGTTCAAGTGTGATACGCCATTTTTATAAAACGATTTGCGTGAAGACTATCAAAGTACGCTCCACGTTTCGCCATGACCGCATCACTTCACAGACAAAACGTTTTCCTTGGTACAACCTTTTGAGATTTGCAAGCAAATAATAGTGATTCGAAGCCGATTTGGAGAGCTGGGTGTGTGAAGCAGCAAATCAAAGTTCAAATCGCGCAAGTTTGCCTTTACAGACGTGCACGTGTGCCATGACCTATCTATCTGTTTCACTTAGAGAACTACATCTACTAAAATGCATGATCCATGCATGAATACACTGCGTATTGATATTTTTGGGATATCAACTGTCTCTTGCAACTATCACTCTTAAATCAATGATATTTTGAATATATTTATACCCTACACTGCTTTTGGTACAACAACATATTGAGTTTGTGCGGTTGTATACAACACGTAGAAGGACTTGAGATTGATTCACATTTTATTACCGATCGATTCAGAATCACTTTCTGTCTGTTCGTCTGTTCGTCTGTCCGGCTGTCCGGCTTGTATTGCTGTGTGCAACCTACAGGTGGCAATTTTTGAGGTATTTTGATGACATTTAGTAAGTCGACCTGCTTTAGCACAAGGCACAAGCGACCTCTTCCTATTACCGTATTAAACAAAGTCGGGTAAGTCATTTAGTGGTGGAGAGCGACTCATTATAATACGTTTACTTGTTTGTGATGGTTATTGATGTAAGCATCTCTTTTGGGTGTCTGTACGATCTACCTTAAAATGAGCAAAAAAGCGACAGCCTGTTTATTTCGATTGACAGGAGTTTCCGTAATATCTTCAATGCCAATGCAGATTTTTGAATCTACAAGCGAAAAGGCATGGAATCGGAATTTTTTCTTTTTTGCATTTAAAATAACCAAAGTAAGTCCATTAAAGTAATTGCAGCTCGTAGATAAATGATCGAAATGAAATGAAGTTTTCACAGGCATCGTTCGAGGACCAGTAATTTCTAATATATAATAAGGATTTTTCATTAAAGATAGCATTTATGTATCGATTATGAAAATTATTGACCTATGTTTGTTGACTTTGATATAAAATACAAAATGGAATTTTTTAAACCATTAATTGAATTACCTCATAAAACACTATGAGTCGGTCGAAGAAGAAAATTCACGTGCAATGTAGTTCCATAAAAGTTGATGTACATTCTTTATGGCCGAACAAAAAATCGAAAGCATTTTAAACAGCCTTTCAATCGCAGTGCATTCGTATTTTTCATATTATTGGCGTAAAAAGATGAAAACATGGAAGAAGAGAACAGTTTACTGAGATTAAATGAATAACTTATGCTTCGCGTGTTTCATACTCATCGCCAAAGGATGAGGGGTGTACTCATTTTGTCAGAACGTTTGCAACGCCCGGAAGGAAGCATCACAGAACCCACAAACTATATATATATTCTTGATCAGCATCAAATTCTAATTTGATTTAAGCATGTCCGTCTGTGTGTCTGTCCGTCTGTATGCAATAACATTCTCCTGGCCGCAAAAACTGAGCTATCGACTTCAAGTTTGCAGAAACATTGGTTGGTCGGTATTGAAAATGGGCCAAATCGGTCGAAGGATACGAGCACGGTACCATGTACACTGAGAACACCTCTCTTTTTCGAAAAGAATAAAAAATTTGCTATTTTGCTTATTACTTGTAAACTATACCATGTATATGTACAAAAATTCGAGCGCATGTTCTATGGCCGATGATGTAGCGTTTGTATACAAAAATGGAAAACCTGCCCACGTCAACCCGTTATTTTTTTTTTTTTTTCATTTTAATACCTTTGTAAGGTGCAGAAATCAGCTTCAAACCCCTATAAAATATAAAAATTCTTGGCCAGTTTCAAATTTGGAACGCGTACCTGAACCTGTTCGTATGTCCATCTGCCTTTCTGCGCAACTATGCAGTATTTGTGGTAAACGTTCTCCCGTTAGCGAAAATGAAGACATCGCCTACAAATTTGCAAAAGAAATTGGAATTGACCTAAACTTTCTCAAGGACACGACCACCGTGATCACACACACTCATGCGACAAAAGCATTTATTTTCAAAATAGAGAAAATCAGCCGCGCTCGCCCCATATTATAGAGCATGAAAATGTAGTTCTTTTACTTTTTCCGTCGTTTCTAGGATAACGATGATGGTTATAAAAGAGTCGGTCGCGACAGAGTATACTTTGCTTATTTGTTTCTCTTCTTTTCTTCTAAAGAACTTTTATGTATTCATTCAGAAATCATATATTTGATGAAACAATTCCGAATGTACTATGATGATGAGTATTAAAAGTTATAGTGAAATTAATAAAAAAAAATTAAAAAAATTCTCCGATGACGAATAAAAAAAAATAAAAGCAGTCGTGAGACCGCTCCCTAGGTATAATTTCCTGCGTTACTTTTTAACTTTGTCCACGTTAAAGAACTCCACGCTCTTGTGCTCTCACAAACCCGCGGTGCGAACGGTACTCTAACGGGTAACAATAAAGGAATTTGACAAACATCCAACGATTGCCATTAAAGAGGTTACAAATTCCTTTATATACGCAACGTCAAAAGCATGCTGTGTGTTGCGTGGCGGTGCGAACAGTTGCTTAAAAAATTGCTAGAAAGTATTTGAAAAATTCTTACGCTATAGTGAAAATTCTCTGAAAGATTTGCAATAAAATTTTGGTATAACGTAAGGGACGCTTGTCAGCGTTAAAGTATTTTCCAGCAGAATATTTTGAAAACTATTTTGTTAACTATCACGCAAAATATATTTAAAAAAATAGTTTGTCGCGTTTAAGTAAATAACGAAGGGGAATACCAAACTCGTATTATTGTATTCGCCATTGTTGGCAATGAAGTTTTGTAAAATATTCATCGAAAATTAAGCAAGATATTTAAGCCACATTTTGAACGATTTATTCACAAGAAGAAATCAAAATCGATTCTCTTTCGAGTCTTATGAGTTTAAAGCAGCGTTAGCAAGCATTCAAAGACGCGAATTCTGATTTATTTGAGCTAAACGTGAATCTCTATAATTTAAATCGATCCCGTACGCTTGACTCAACATACGTTGACTTACTTTGAGGTTACGTTCGATTTTTGTACTCGTCACAAATACTCTTCGGAGTGGATCAAGACGATGACAAGTTTCGGGAGCAGTGTTCTCTTTGAACAGTTGACATATTTCATTTATGCTTTTTTAACCTTCACGAGATACATTCCGCTTTCTTCGTTTTGTCTTCGCATTCTTCAGCCTTTCATTACATACAATACAAGATATTCCGTGCGCTTATCAGCTGTGCGAGCGGAAAAAAAGGCGCCAATGACGCTATCTCACAAAATTTCATCGCAGCACTAGTTCTAAGCACAGTGGTACGGAACTATGAAATTTGAAAATCTCATTGTACTAATGAAATATATTTCGCTAGCGATGCTCTCACCCATTTTTGATACGCAAACATAACACGATAGATATTCCTAATCAATAATGTAGGGCTCTTAATGGGTTTAGCTATATCAGGTATATCCTTTGTTCAGGTTCTTATAACTGTTAAAAAAGCTGAATCTATATATACATATATCTATATATACATATATATTGCTAGATAATGATAGATAGATCAAGTTTGAGCATGAACTTGATACATTCATAGCAGGCGAGATTTCAATTTCAGTTGATTTATTTCGCACCTACCAAGCTTGTAAAAATCAAATCCGTATATAGTTACACGTGCCTGCAGTTACCACCTGTGTCGGTACTGTGACAAGTAAATTATAACGCAGTAATTAAGCTCATAAAACTGTTGCAACGCCTATCGAGCAACTTATCATCATCTCAATAAGAGACCATTGGCTCGCCCATAGGTATTTATAGATTATTCAAGAGCATTAACCTTTGCTTAAGCTACTATCAGCAGCTGTAACATTTAGTAGGAGAAGTAGGAGAGTTCCAACAACAAGCACACAGCATAGAGTCAACTGATATTCCTGTCATTCTGTCTAAGGTCATTATGAATGGAATGACTATTTGCGGGTTCTTATTAGATCTGCCCAATTTGAATTGTTTATCAAGGAAGCGGGCTGATTTAAAATAAACAATTTCCATTAGATTGATGAGAAGCTGAAATTGAAGGTAATCTTCAAGGGATTAAGAAGTTTCGAGCATAAGAGGGCGCATGCTCTTTGAGACAGATATTACAGATAGAATGCACAATATTATGGATAGACGGGTTTGGCCTAGAAAGACTGCATAGAGAATAGTGAGTAGCCTTTAGCATTAGAAGAGAGTGGGCGGGTTGAAATTTAAGCGGATACATTTAGATTGTACGATTTGCTCAAAAAGTTAGACAAGCTTTCGCGTTAACATTATCCATAGAGCGGTTAAAGTTTAATTGGTTATCGAGTACTATTCGAAGACATCGCATAAACTGTACGAATTTAGTATACGGATCACATATTTTTAGATTAAGATTGATATCTGATTTTGCGTTTGAAGGCAAAGGCTTTCGCGTTTACTCGCCTTAAGCATCCAATTATTATTTCTTGCTAGACATTTATTTATTGTAATTTCGAACGAATCCAGTGATCATAATCATCGTAAGAGGACGCGAAATAAGTACTCCACTTAGTGTCCACTATTTCATTTAGACGATTCGTAAAAAGTTGACAAAGAACCAAAAAACGAATTCCATTCAACGAATAAAAAATTTGATAGCAGAAGTAGTCGTGTGGTCGCGGTAGTGAGATTATCGCAGTTATTTAAAATTTTATTTAATGAAATGATTCGTTAATTCTTTAATAGATTTATAGCAGATAGAGGAGGGATTTGGGAAATTCCTTTATTTTATTAATATTTTTTTTACTTAACTTTTTCAACATTTCGAAATAAACTTTGATTCCTTGTTTTTTTTTTTTCTTTTTCTTTTTTAATATAAAGATATGCTGTACAACAAGCACGTATATACCGCATCAGTGGCCCAAATGAATAACAATTAAATGGTTTGTAGCGCATTTCAACTTGGCTCTATGGAATATATTACAAAGTATACAATAAATGCATAAAATCGATATGTTAAGTGCTTTTCCTATATAGACTATCAACTGATATATATATATATATATATATATATATACATTTCATATAAATATATACATTTTCAGTTATTTAAGCTCTTTATATATATATATATATATATAATGTAAAGTCAAGAAGACCGCATTGAAATGAATATAACGAACTAGTTTAAACTGGCACAGAACTTATCAAAAACAAGAAAAAAGCAAAAAAAAAAAAAAAAAAAAAAAAGGAGGAGGAAAAACGGAAAAAAGTAATGCATACATTATTAAACTATCGCATAGTATAGCAGCTACATCAGTTGTATGAACTGGTAACTTACATTCGAACCCGCGTTTAACTCTTTGCCTTTTCCTCAATGAATTTTATAATTTATGCAAAATATTTCATCCATTGTAAAAATCTTTTGTTACACACAACGAGCACACAAGTTGGTCTAAAATATATCAGTAAGAGTTTTCATTTATTTATTTATTTATTTATTTATTTATTTATTTATTTATATTTTAATGAATTCTTTAAAGCAGTCGAGTCGAGTAAGAAGAGAATTGAATTGAAAGAGCATTGCAAGCCTCTTCGATTTTTGATTTTGAGAAAATTTAACAGCACTCTTGCATAAGGCTATCTATATATAATCCGGATAGTGTTCGAATCATTTTGCATTTCACATTATTTTTAAATAAAAATAATGCAAAATGCTTAAGTTTTTGACATGACTGTAAATCTATTTTTAGGCCATTGCAGGGGAAAACGTAAATTGCTTCATAATTTTAGGCTTGCTTGGCATAAATACATTTGTGTCTGTCTTCATTACCATGTTGCATGTTTCGGTTTTTCTATGTTAATGGTTTTTTGTTGTGCGTTATAAAATAAATGCAAACATATTTACTTTAGAAAACAAACGGACTTCACTCATTCTTTACACAATATACATATACATACATACACACGCATATACAGACATAAAATGAAACTAGATTTCATTTTCCATTCCCCTCGACACAATAATGCTTAAGCGAGCAAAGGCAAGAAGAAATGACGAGTATGTGCAGTAATTAAAATACAACTAAAAAATTATCACAGCCTTTGATAATATTTTCAATTTTTAATATGTGCATGCATGTGAATAACCATCGACGCAGGATAAGAGGTATATTCATTTGGCTGGAACGTTTGCAACTTTGCCCTCTGAAGGAAGCTTCAGAGAACCCCACAAAGTATATAAACTCTTGATCAGCATCAAATTCTGGATCGATTTAACTATGTATGTCTGTCCGTTTGTCCGTTATAAACATTACACTCTCGAAATGGACCAAATCGGTCGAAGGACAAGCCTACGGTACCGCGTAAACTAAAAACACCTATGTTTTTCGGGAAGAACAAAAAATTGGTGCTCATCTCATCGCTCGTAAAGTACGGCAGATAAATCTACGAAAATTTGAATATATATTCCATGGATGGTGCTGTGATACCGCGCCTCTTCGATATTATGATATATCGATATTTAATTTCGATACTTTTATAACGCGTAGAGAAGGTTACAAAAAGCCCATAAAGTATATAAATTCTTGGCCACTTTTAATTTCGGAATACACTTAAGCATGTTCGTCTGCCCGTCTGTCCACCTGTCTATCTCTCCCTCTGTTACTCCGTTCATTTGGATGTCTGCCCAACTTTATAATATCTGTGATAAGGACGAAAACTAATGAGAATGGATCGGATCGGTCGGCTTGTTCTATCGTTATATGGAAAAAAATTGCAATTTTTCGACAAAAAATCGCTGGTCGATAGTGCTTCGGCACTGTAAATTGGTAGGAAAAACTTAGGTTTGGAATTATTACCCTCTGATTTTTTCCCCCTTTGTCAATTTGTATGTATGTAGTGTGCTCTGGAATTATTAATTGGGACAATACTAAAAGCTTAAGTGGAATTTTCAAGCAAGGCACTCTCGAGTGTTAATTAATTTTTCTATAAAATTATAATTAATAACATTAGTAAAAGTAGCAACGGGCTTAGAGGAATTCATGGCCTTGATCCTATTTATGTAAATAGAAATAAAACATATTAATGGAAACCACAAATATCTATTGCTTCCATATTGTTCAAGTCATTATTCCTAGAAGCAAGTGAAACGCATTTACCTTCTCAATAAGCCCTAAGCATGTTACGTGAAGAAGAAGAACAAGGAATACAAATCTCTTTTGTCAACATTTGATATCAGTAAACGTTTTGCCATTTGCAAGCGCGCCGACATATCCTCATGGAAAATCGTATTACGCAGCGACGAGGCAATTATTAACAGAATTGGTCTAGATTGGAAAATGTTTTCATCCCAAAAAGATCAAGCGCATGGAGCAAAATGTAACTAAAAAAAATCACTAAATATAACGGGATTTTGCATAATGATCGCTTGGGGGTGTTTTTCCCATTCAGATCGTACGATGAACTTTGCCAAAATAAATTTCAATATACGCTAAACGTTCCCAATGAGTTCGGAAGACCAACCTGTGTGATAAGAAACTTGTGAACCTCAGAGCGATAGGTCACAAGATTATTGAAAGCAGATGTTAAGAGCTACGAGATACCTCGGTATGCGACATAAAATGTTAAATAAACAAAAAAAAAAAAGAAAAAAGAAACCGGAACACCATTAGGTTTTAATTATTATTACAGTTTGCCTCAATTTCTTTGCTGCCCAAAGGATATCATATCGTTGTGTTTGTTTGTTTGCTTTACTTATTAAAAGATTTTCAAAATTATTTGCGTGCACCCTAAACGTTATTCTAATAAAAGAAGTACAACTCTTGTGTTTATATTTTTGTCCTCAGCCCTATCCTTAGCGCTATTTATATATCCCACGGCCTATACATGCATCAGTATTATCGCAGCGAACAGAGAAGTGATTATATATAGGATAGAGATTTCTGAAATGAATAAAAATTTATTGTTTTTTGTTGAAAGTAATATGTACACAAAAATTACGTCACGCAATCGATTGTATGAAAATCACTTTAGCTTTCTAATCGAACAATACATTAATCTTGCAATACATTTTTTCTTTTCGCCAAGTACTTGATCGCTCAGAAATTCCGTAGATCTATATGTAGATATCATTGCTAGCAGAGTAGCAAGTAGGCCGAGTATTTGATACCTTATGATTCAAACGAAATTAAAAACTTTTTGTTAAATGCAGGCGTGTCACTGAGGTATAACCAGTTTACCTGCTGTCTTTTAATTGGCCGCAAAAAATATAGTGAAGCAAAGCCCTAAGTGAATCTCTTCTTGAAATCGAAAGTTGAAGTTTATTTATTGTTTAGAGACTTTATTGTTTGTTTTTTTGTGAGCAGATCAGGCCTATTTTGTCACTACAGTTTGAAAGGGGCATTCGGAACGGTTGGCAACGTTCTTTTCTTCTATTGAAGTAAAAATAATTACGATCTTACAATATTAAGCGATGACGAACTGATTGAATTAAATAAGCAAAGGTTTCGAGTAATATATGTCTATGAAGGAAAAGAACATGTGGTGCGAGTAAGAGTAAAAATATAAAGTAGATAAGTAAGCGTATTTGTTGCGAATGCCTATATTAACCTCTGGGTTATAAAAGCCCATTGAGGACCTAGCATTCCACAATAATCACTAACGTGATGAAGTTGACAAATCGCTTTTTAAGTAAGAAAATTGAGTTTGTGAGACTATTCGTAATGTTAGATGAAACTGTGTCAATCTCTTTAGCGGTATACTCGTATATTTGTCAAACGTAACATGTGTGTACTACGAAATTAGGTTGTACTGGAATGACTTGGCAAAATCACAAAAGGATTTTCTAAATACACTATCATAATGACCAAATTTGATGAGGAAATGCGATAAGGATAGACGGAGAGATGGATGGACGGATACACAGTTAACTAATTAATGCTATTGTTCTGGTTTCAATGTTAAAGGTCAGCAGCAGTCAAAGTCATTTGAATTCGTTAAGAAACGTTACGATAACAGTTTCCCTAAATGCAAAAATATTTTTCTTAACTCAATTGAAAGCGAAAACTCGCTAGAAAACATCTAATTGTGTATGAGCTGATTAAAGATAATTGAAAACAATATTGTCAGCCATGGCCGAATATTAAATGTCCTAAATCATTTCGCTTAATGCAATTGTTCATAAAGTTTTATATTTTTTTTTATGTAACGAATTTTCAAAATCAGGGATTATATGGGAAGTGGTCGTAACGTTGGTCCGATCCGGCGCATTCGCAGTAGCGTTCGCTGTTCGGGTCAAAACCGGGTCGGAGCCTATGTCCCTCACACAACTCCATTAAACTTCAAGGACCTGTGAGTTGAACACGGGCATACAAACTACACTTACGGGCGGACAGACAGATAACCTTAGATTGATCCAATTCTGAATTGATCGGTACAATAAAAATGGGATCTAACTCAAGTCCTTCTTGGTGTTGCGCAAATTTTCACAAATAGAATATACGCTCGAGCACAACTTGTGTAGGGTATGCAAATTCTTCGTATCATAAAGATGAGATGTCATAGCTAGGATGAAAGGATGCTTTACTGTGGAAAATTTAAGTTGTCAGCCAAAACACCATTGCCATATGGCTGCCATGTGTTTTTCATCAAACCCCACTGTCACTCATAGTAATAATGGATGAAGCACTTTAGGAGAATTACTTTACAGAAAGTAATGTATTAAGCTTAAGAGACAAAAAAAAAAAAAAAAAAGAAGAAAACAGAAGGCAAACAACTGTAAATGAACTTCAACTCATTAACTGATGTTATTTCATTGTTAAACTATGAAATTTTTATATTCATCTTTTTTATGAAATTTAGCTGTGATTTTCATGGCGATTTTCATATAGAGTCAACACTTTTACTAAATTTTATATTGATAGCCGCTGAGACCAAGGCCAAGAAGGTCCTGAAAAATTGCATAGCTTTTAAATGCTACTACTACTACTACTGTGCTCAAGCATTAAAACCAATTGCATTGTGTATATATAGTACATAGCCTAAGATCCTGAAAAGGCCCGTCTGTTTGAAACTTGGATCAAAAGGTTTTCAATATATTGTTTGAACCTTGCTATAATAATATCATGTGGACTACAACAATACGTACATAGTTGTAAGGGCGTACAGAAATTGTTACATACTTGTACACGGAAACGATGAATTCATGGTTACGTTTCGTGCATGTAGGATGGCTCTCATAATTGATTAAATGACGTCGCAAATAAGGATTAATGCTTCGTTGCTGAAGAGGAAACACATTTGATTATCATAAACGTTATGTGAGTGGCGTTTGGGTTGACAGTGTCACTTTTAAACATGAAAACGACATTACAGTTACCGCCAATGGAGAAGAACGCTACAGGAACATGATAAATGAGTTTCTGTAGCACGAAGCATACGATTTCGGTTTGGACGAAACGTACCGAAACCTTCATAAACGGTACATGTTTGCTTTAAGGATCTAATTTATTAGAGCTGCTCAGTTATTCACGAACGAACAGTTCTAGGTTTAATATCTGCAACCTGGCAACGGGTTTTTCTTGAAAGCCTAACAGGAGTACCGGTGCTCTGTTCTGGTACTATAGCGAGGTGGCGAGGTGCGTTGGGATACAGCTGCGTGTGTGCAGTAAGATAACATCCAAAGCTTTATAGAACGGCTTAAGTGCTTGAAAACAAGTTACGAAATTGTGGATGTCCATGGAGGCCAGCTTGACCAAAGTAGAATTCCTCCTGGTATGATAATGCACTTCCCATCAAGCTACCTTCTCGAGGTTACCACGGTGGGCGGGTCACAACAATTTTCTGTCTTGTTATATCAGGAGTAGTAGGGCCCCCTTCTATCGGGCGTTGTTAGCGAGATTAGCTCATTCATGTCATGGCACACATATTAAACACTGCATGAATCGGCATCAATTGCATATTCTAGGGGGGACATGTATGTATTCAATAAAGGCTTTCACAATGTTCATAATAATTAATTTAATATGTATGTTTCGGAAGAAAGTATTACATCCGGAAGATCACAAGAAATAACATCTTGGTCTTTAGCACATTTTGGCGCTTCATCTGGCTAAAAAAGAAATATAAAGTTGGACTTAATATATGTGGAATTTATTTGGTTCAGTTCAGTGACAATGAAATAAATATCACTGATTAGCTATTTTTATTGTCCGAATATATATCCTGATCGAGTAGTAGCAATGGCGATCTGGAAAACCAATTCCTCCAAAATTATTATAATATTTTTATCAAATAAACGATCAGGATATATATTCGGACAATAAAAATAGCTAATCAGTAATATTTATTACTTATTATAATATTTTTATCAAATAAACGATTATCTATATGGGATTGAATAGTGTTTTGTTGTTATTCATTAATTTTGACTAAAGTGAGGCAAATAAAAAAAACTTTTTATTTCTTTAAGCCAGCATTATAAACACTATTGGGCAATACACTTACTTTATCTAGCAACAGGAAATGCGAAAAGTATATCTATTATTTTAGCTTTAACTTGAAATGCAGAGGTGAAAACATCTCGCGATAACAAAAAAGTAGCTTTGCCTCACTTCCAAAATGAACGTGTCATATGAAATGCATGAAAGCCGAACATTACACTCGCGTAAAGTGGTTTAGCAGTTCAAAGTTGTGCAATAATTTGTTGCTGAAAACAACAAAAACAAAAAAAAAAAAAACAACTCAACAAAACTGATATAATAGAGCGTGCTATGTAAATGTCTTAACTAGTACAGGATAGTATTTGAAATTAAGTTTAATACGTCCGACATACACGTATATACAATATATATATATATATATATATATATATATATATATATTCAAGGGCGTATTAAATTACAAGATACATAAACACATAGGAGAAATTGCATTTTAAGCTGTTGCTAACACAGCGCACTTTCACATAAACTCGACTCGCATGAGTTAATTTGGCAGAGGAACACTTGCAGTTGTACAGCATGAGTAATCAGTAATTTTCATTCTTAATTGGATCGGTTGTTCAAATAAAATTGATACTTTTGACTCTACTAAGCTTGATGGAAAGTCAATTAGAATATTATCCGGATTTATAAACAAAATTAATTTATTTGCGTGTATTTTGATCAGCGACATGACATCTACCATATGCCAAATATCAACTTGCCTTTGACTTTGACCTTTTTCTACATAGTATTGTATGAGTTATGTGTTGTACACAGACTCTAATCATCGAATGCGCAAAATTGCATTCTCGATATTGATTACTTTTCTTGTTTGATTCGAAGAAATCTGCTGCCGAAACCCATCAAACCCATCTCGAAGCTTATGACGAATGCTCCTCCGTCATATCCTATTTGTTGATTTTAGTTTCAAGTGTCATAATTTTGATGTTAATGACAAAAGACGGTCTGGACGGACCAAAACAATTCAAAGACATCGCTATGCAAGAGTTATTGGACGTAAAACCCAGTTCAAGCTCTCAAAGAGAGCTTTCAACCCTCGAACATCTCAGCAGTTCATGAATCAACTCTTTTTAGATGCTTGCGATGGAAAAACAATGCAGAAGGGGGTAAAATGACTAACATGCGAATTGAGTGAAAACGTCATTTCGTATCGTTTCGATATCGAAGCGGAAAATTCATGGCCACAAAGTTTTGCTATGCAGATCGTGGCATCAGCAAGTAGTAGTGCTTTACGAACTGATAAAACCGAATAAAACTATTACTGCAGACCTCTACCAGCGGCAACTGACCAAGTTGATGAGCTGTCAAGGATAGATTGTTGCAGCTCGAATAAGAAGTTCTACCGCTCCCAACGTACTCACGGGACATAGCGCCTTCTGGCTACGACTTGTTCCGATCGATACAATATGGCTTGGCTGGCATGCTCGAGAAGTGCGAAAATGGGTAGAGGATTGATCCGTTAGAAAAACAATATCATTCTTTCGACAAATTACCAAAGTGTTGCCAGAAAGATGCGAAAAATTCGTAGAAAATACTAGAAAATACTTTGATTAATATATATTTGACCAAATTTTTGTTAATAAATAACTTTTTCAAGGGAAGAAGTGATTAAAATGCACGCCCGCGCTTAATAATTTTATTGATGTGAAGAGAGATCGGCTTAGTCGCTAGATAATGTAACCAATTCCTTGAAAACATATTGTTATGAAAATCACACATTTGATGAGTCCGCTTGAAAATTACTGGGCAACTCGTGTAGCTGACGACTGACGAAAAGATAAACAACAGTTCGCGTAAAAGCGGATTAACATGAGAATATCACGATATTAATGACTATAACTGTATATAAGTGAAGGTAAAGTCAGTTGACTCAATAAAGCCGAATTAAAGCATTGAAACGATCAAGACTGGACGAAACATTGAAATGTTGTGAAGACAAGTTCCTAGATTTCTTAAGGATTGTAGATAAAACCTATGCATTATCCTAAAATCGAAATTCAATGGTACAAATGATAATCTCAATAATAATAAATTGGATAAAATATGTAATATTCTGAAGAAGTATATATATATATATATATATATATATATATATGCATATGTGAATATTCTCTCTAATTATAGAGCCTTTATGAAAATCAAAGCAATAATTATTTTCGATTTCCTTCGTCGTTTGCGACTATTTCGTGATAGTAAAGGAGTCCGAGTATTTTAGAATACTCTGGTAGAGAAAAGTATGAGACAATAATCCAAAGCATTAAGCGAAATTTAAGAAAAGTAAATATTGGATTTTTTTTTATTAAAGGCGGTTAAACCCACAAGTCAATCGCATTAATATCTATATTTAGCCGAAGAAGAAGAAATTTCAAAAGCGAAACTAATTTGGTCGTAATCACAGCTTTAACGGATGGATAGCCGGGCGGGCATAATTAGCCAGTTCGATTCAACTATTCAATGTTGATTGAGATTGTGTGAAATATGTATGTGCGTGGTTGATTAACTAAAGCATATCGATTTGAATTTCAAAGCTGTGCTTAATTGATTTCTCTGAATGCGAGAATCATCTCGGTCCTGATGTGTAGGGTCACTTATAATGTAATAACTCAATTTTTCCCCGTTCGACTGGCACACACGTCTAAAAAACATGTTTCACTCTGGCTCGGTCAACAATTAAATAGGTAGCGCGCCACTAAAAAACATTAGTTCATTTTTTCAATATTTTTTGCTTAATTTCTCATACCATGAAGAGAAAACACAAAACAAAATATAAATGTGAGTCATCGAATATGATTTTTCGCCTTCCGTCATTGAAACGGCGTTTGCTGAAAATAAGAACCAAAAAAAAAAAAATCCAAATTGTCGTCGCCTTTGCCCTAAATAGTTAATTTTCGCATACATTTGAATCTCCCTCCACTGCACTTATGTCGCTTGGCGGTTATTTGATTTCAGCGTTGTATTAAGGGATAAAATAATTGTAACATTCAGTATTTATTTTTTTTTTTTTTGGGTTAATATGTACTTTGGACCTTCTAGAATATGTGGAAAAGAGTTCATTGCGCGCCTAAAATGTTTTCCACGAAATTTTGAGCTTTTCCCGAGAGAGACAATCTGCGGCCGGAATTACAGTCGAATGGTGTAAATGTTGATTTGATTCGAACTTTTCTAATCCATGAGCACATTTTTTCAAACGGTATTTATCGCTCCCGAACAAAAATACTTAAGTGTATCAACCTTTCGACGGATAAAGGGGCTGCGAGCGATTTGAAAGCGATTTCAAAGTTTTTACCGAAAAATCTAAAGTTTGCCATGAAGTTTGTGGTGCTTGTGATTGGCTATTGAACTATACATTTTCTTGTCGCTTTCTTCATCAGTTCAAAAGTTATAAAGTGCAAAACCTGCGACTCTGACTTCGACAGATAACGGGGCGGAATATGCGAACTTTTTAATGGTATTTGTCAAAATTGTAAACTCGTTTAAAACTCTTACAATTTCCATTCTTTCCATCCTCAGCTTTTATAATATATTCGAAATGACATTTTCTAGAGGAATACATGCAGAGGAAATTTGCCTTCTCTTGGTTAAAAGTCCAAGTTTTCCATTCAAACCCTCGGTAGTTTCACAAAAATGAATATTTTCAAAATGTCCTATGAATAGAGCTTTAGCTCCAAGTATCTAGGTTAAATGATGGTGCATGGAGATAGCGAAACACCATTAATTCCGTAAGATGCCTTACGAGAATCATTCCAATGTTGCCGTTTTTTTTTTTTTTTAATCAAAATCAATTCAAAAATAGATTTTTTTCCTAATGAAAATATGCTTATTATCCTCCGCAAATGTTATTACGCCACTTCTTTTGTTTTCCATCCACAAAAATTCTCAAAAAGTTGTCATTTCAGGCTGTTCGAGCGGGGTTACTGCAAACTGCTTGCAAGGAATTTCATTTCTTGGGAATAGCGTCTAATCGATTAATTCATATCATTAGGATCGTTGTCGAATAACGCTTGCAGGCAATCAAAAGTAGACTCAATTACCCAGAGCTAGGAGCATTTTGAACCTAAAAAGAACCTCTATGAAAAGGGTTTTGCAAAACACTTCCATGACTTTTATTTACACTATTTTCTTGCTGAATGGCACTTATTTTGTTGGGCTTTTTCGACGCGTTCTCGGAAGACACACGTTCAATCTTTATTGGGCAAAAACTAGTTCAAGTTTGTCGATATGATATAACGAGTGTGTGACATGTTAAATATTTTCGTAAAATGCATCCAATTCCTTTTGACACGATTTTGAAACAACACTGTTCGCCAATAAAAAGAAATATAATTTTTTTACCGAAAAAAAAATCCTGATCCTGATATGGAATGTAGATTACAATTTCAAGGTAATCTTAAATTTCGTGTGGGTGGATATTATGGATTATTTAAGCAACTACAGAGGTCAAGTAGCAGACTTGACGAATAAAGGACGTTAACAACGATCAAAGTTCCTCGTTTGAATCATGAAAATGAGATTCGTGCTAGACATGTCTGACATATCTGGCGATGATAGCATTCTTGATCCAGTCCCACAACAAAACATGCACATTTATTATCATATAGTGATGAATAGTTGCGAAATTGGTTTTTATTCCTAATTTCAAAGTTCATTTATGTATATATGTCACACTTATGAACTGAATTTTCACTGTATATCAATTTTAATATCTTTTTCTAATAAAAATGATTGGTTTTTTCATAATTTTTTTTTTTTTGCACGGTTTTTTGAGAAAATATTTAACATTTTTTCATCTTACACAGTTTTTTAAAATTATGGATCATATCCGAAAATTGATCACATGCCACCTGCATTATTTTCCACGATTTTTTTGTGCGCTTTTGTAAAGAGCTTATTTACCGTTTAAAAAAAGAATTGAGAGTATTTTCCTTTCACTTACTTATGAAACATCATTAATGTGACATATGAATCATGAAAAAACAACAAAGTAAATTGTACGAACTCTGCCAAAATAGTTGCCATTAAGATCATGCAAAGGATGCTAGTTGCGGTTGCTAATACACCTCAGGGTCTCAAGGAAGTGAACAGTTTCCTGATCGGCAAAGGTTAAATCAGTGATTATCATTCAAGCAAAGCCAACATTTCAGAATTTGATGCTTTGGCCAACGCTCCGATAGGTGATTATCCACTCGTTGTCGTCACATTTCATATATTGATGACGATGAAAAGTCTGTATCGGTTGATGAGCCCTTGCCGCAAGTTCTTAGCGCCAAGCTGACCGTAACTGCTTCCGCTGCTATTACCGATGATAGTCGATGATGCAGATCATTTTGGCTCTGATAAAGGGGAGAAAGCCGAAGGTGTAAACAAGTCGAGAGCACTTGGCGGTATATACTGGTAAAAATCGAAAAAACTCGCATTGTCTGAAGGGGGTCTAGGTTAGAGCTTGTTTAGGCTACCGTATTAACAAGTTGTAAATCGTTTGCGTTACTGAAGACGACAAAGTCTCAATTGATTTACTAACTGAAACGAATCGGAATTTCGAAGACTTTGTACTGTCGGTCGATATTGCTGCTTTAAATAAATTCTAAAACAGATCTCACTAAATATATTTATTAGCACCTACGCACGCACATTACACGCACATATCATTAAATAGAAATGGAAATTCAATTTTTTCTTTGCGAAAAAATAAATAAAAAACTACCGTTAGGTATTATGCGTAAACTCGAATATAAAACAACGTAAAGTATAACACTTTAGTGTTTGATTTGATATTATCCTTTAATAAGATAATTGAAAATAGATTTTGTCTTCTATTTTTAGCTTAGGTTAACAACATCCGACATAAATAACATGCAAGCGCCCGGTTAGAAATTGTTTAAAATGTTTTTATTTTAACAGAAAATAAATAATAAATAAATTAACTTAATTTTGCGGTTTTATTACATTATTATTATTTAGCATCTGACTTTAAGCGCTTTAAACGAAGTGTGGAATAATTAATCGATGATGATATGCAGGGATGTGTTTATTTATTTATATTGTATAACGTGTAGGTATGTGTACATGTCCGACAATCCTCGGGAGTGTATGTTGCATATTTGCATAATTTTTCAGGTAATTTTGGTTAAATTACAATCAATTATTTATGTGTGCAGGGCAAATAACATTTAAATGATTTTTGTAAATAAATAGCGATAAGCGGACTGAGTAATCGAAATGAAGTAATTTTTACGAAGCCATTTAAACTATTTTAAGTTCAGTAAGTTAAAGACTTGGCAAAGAAAGCCAGTTACTGTAATTTACGCTAACGCTACAAAAGAAAGAATAAAGATTCTTAGTACGCTCTACATGTCGCATACTGAACGATTTCTGTGAGTTAAACTAACGCTGGACGTTTATAGAATCATTTTGACATCATATAATGGTATTCTTCCTATGACATTGGTTTCGTTTAGTGAATTAGTCTTCTCCGTTGCTGCAAGAGAGCATTTGATAGCGATTGCAATAAATGATAATCTGCGGCAGCAAAGATAAACGAATAACATGAATATTAACTCACCAGTCATTTCGTTCACTTTTACATTTACGTATGACGACTTTTGATTCTTACACATGCAATGGCGGATTATTATATTCTGCTAATCCTTATTAATAATGTGTTCGGCATTCGCCAGTTGCGTGAGTCAGGTGAAACGTTATGAATGTGTATTAGGTTCTAGCATTTTCCCAAATGTTCATCGAATCATCAAATACGGAGTCTCTTCCTTCTAGCTATTGCAAATGTTGTTTTGAGAGCATATAAAGGATTATATTTTATTCTTTGAACATGCCTACAAATTGTGGTATGCTATGGTTTTATGTCGTAAAAGAGGGAAAAATCGAATGCTTTTTATTTATTTATTTACTTTATTTATTTCATGTACTCATGTGCTCGATCAGAAGGGATTTGTAAAACAAAGTGGTTTTCTTCCTTCAAATATATGGACATGGGCCCATTAAACAAAATCCGTTTTGTATGCAAGGAAAGAAATAATGAAAAAAAGTCAGAAAACCTATGAATAAAGTATAACTGTCAACAGAAATGATGTGCATATAAATCAAGTTGCAATATTTATGATATTCAAAAATGTAAATTCTTGTATTCATTTTGGCCGCACAAACTGCCTGCTCGCTCGATAATAATTTAAGTAAATTTTGTGAGATTTAAAATACAATTTACGATATATGCAAGTTTTTGTGATTTGTTTTACCAATTTTTTATATTCGCCTAAAGGTAGGCAACATAGTCATCCAGACAACGCGATAAAAAGTGGTTCTCAATTTTATGTGTCGTTTTGCCAACTGTTTTGTTGCCGTGAGAAACTGCAATGCATGACAGAGAGTTAAACAAATTTTATGCAAACTTTACTCGTAATGCTAACAACAGCTTTCGGTCAATCAATAATGCATAAATCGTAGTAGCAATATTGACGCAAATTTTACAAAAGTTTCATTCACTTTAACGAGAATTTCGGATGCTCTCATTGTGCTATGAAATTTCGAGCATTCGTTAGAGTCACGAATATTGGCTTTTCTTAAGGTTTGCAATGAATTGAACAACGATTTCGAAATCTAAAAAAATATACATACTTATGACCGGCATGTATGACGAAACCGATTTTATTACATCTGTCTGTCTCTGCCTCTGCTGAGCGCTGAGAGATTTCCCAAAAATCGGCAAATGCGAATACAAGGGGTCTTTAACTTTTTCCTATCAATGGCATAACATTGTGTTCAAAAATTTATTGAATTAGCTTAAGTATTAAAAGCGAGAAGCATCTTGAGGAACACTTGCGTTTATGGCATTTTTCTCGCATACCATTTTGTGTAGTAGCCATGCATGTTCATCTTTGCGGAAATGAAATGCGGAAATGTATCAAAATATATACTTTTTTCCCGTCTATGTTCTAAAAGTAATTGAATATACTACTGCTATATATATGCTATGATACGACTCTTCTGAAAACGTTCCTTATGTTAGTCATATATGTGAGCAGAAAAGTAACTGTAAACGGTAATAGTGGGATTTTTACCGGCGGAATCATGCGTAGGCAAAAACCCAGCATATGACACTGGCAATATTCTGATTAAATTGAATTCTTTTGTTTCTTTCGTTCCATAAGGCATATATACATATACTTACTTAGTTGATAAATGCAGCATTGCTTATCCATACCAGAGTATAGTGAAATTGTAAATTAAAACTTGCGCTTATCCTTATCACAAGAGCATTAACTATTTTTGTCATTCATGTAAAACTGTCGGGACATGCATCTGCCACACAATATTTACAATAAATATTATCCACAATATATTTAAGATATTTCGAATATCAACTCATTACATGTTTTATTTTCGCTCGACCAAACATTGTCACATAGAATTATTGCATGCGATTTAATTATGTGTAGAGAGCCATTGCGACATGTTTTTAAGCGAGCGAGGAAAAAAGGGAGGGTAAGCGAGCTTGTATGCTTGATTGGTCTCTATGGTAATTACAATTTAAATTAACTAAAAAATTCGGAATATATAAACGTTAGCGAAACCTTGGAATTTGGCTTAGGAACGAATACAATTATAAAATAAACACACCTCGCTCATTGGCGGTAGGAATTGAAAACTTTGTTCCGAGTATATGTAATATATAGGCACTACTTGCCTACATTTAAACGAAAAAAATGTAATATCCATTAGATGAGATGAGTTCATTACTCGAAAATGTTTATCTGCGACAAGTTGATTATATTTTCAAAAATTTTTACTATTAAAGTCGTTTTAATACTTGTTAAGCTCATATGCGACAATGGAAAATGTTTGCAAATAATGTTAAAACGGATGCAAAGGGAATGATAAAAATGTTATGCCTACAACCCATCCATGGTATTGGACTTTGTCATGACTTTCAAAGTTAATAAATAAAATTAATTTTAGCCTGAAAGTGCACTATAGTAATATAACATTATAAATAGAAATTTTCAATGGCATGTTCAATTATTTTTTATATTAATATGTAAAGTTAAAATTACATCACTATTATTAATAATAAGCTTTTTTAGTGCCGTTGATGCACAACATTTATTAATAGATGTTCATCTTTCATATTGTCTGTCTATAAGCGTTTGCAAAAAAAAAAAAAAAAAAATCTTACTTTGGTCAGTTACTATAATTAGATCATCCCTTGTTCAGTGTTCAAAAACGAACCATAAACTATTTTTAATTAATTAATTTAATGATGCCGTACAACTAACATAAATTTAAGCCGTTCAATTTAATTCATGTAATAATAGATATTTAACAAAGTAACAGATAATTTACATACATACACACATACATACATACATACATACAT
>NW_023998415.1:23594927-23629663 GCF_014805625.2 Glossina fuscipes
ATATATATATATACGCATATGCTATTCTTAACTACGATTAAGTAAATGAATGCTCATAATAGCATCCTCCGAAATTTTCTTCGATATATATATATATATATCTAAGAATAGATACGTATTAAAATTCAAATTAATTTTAGAAACCTTACAGTAGAGCAAAATTTAGAAAGGTAAAGAACTTGATACTTAAGGTGCGTATGTTTTCTTTCTAGAGCAAATGCTGCCCGAATACTATTATCCGCTTATATAATATACACTTATCTGTCAAGTTTACAGTGCACATAATTTCTTTGAAAAATCATGCAATTTAAAGGCATACATTGAGCTCATACATAAATTCAGTATAGTCCACGATGTAGGTAGATTTGCAATTATTTTTTTTTTCCTCTCTATTTGTCAAAATTATATGATATTAGGTTTTGAGAGAAAATTCAAATTTATGCCAAAATTTTGAGAAATTATTAATGGTGGCTCGCTTCCTATAAATTGTGAACAGCTCGTGCTGTACAACAAAAGTTGTTCTGGAAGTTTTGGTTGTTAAAACACTTTTCGTTTTTGGTTGACTATGAGTTATGAGCACTGAGCCCGATTGAATCAAGACTTCAATTGACATGAAATTTATGTAATTCTTTCACATATCACCTATTCTTCTTTATTGTCTTATTTATGTATATGACTGGCAGATGCTAATGTATTACATTTGAAGATATGACAGATATTGAATTCGTTTTTGTGTAACAATGAAATCTATTGGGGTATATATTAAAGCTGTTAGGAGGGAAAAAGGAATGATTGGAGGAAATTTTATTGAGACAAAGTCCCTCCTAATCGTATATACTGTCGAAAGTGTTTAGTTGCTGGATAAAACTGGAGAACTCTATGGCTTCGCTATCGCTTTTATTGTATAACAATTGGGTAAAGAGTTTAAAAGTATTGAAAATGTTGCGCAAACAAATTTCTAAAGTATCATTATATTCTTAAAATTGTTTAATTATTGTTAACAATAAAGTTAATTATAAGCGAAATTAAAAAAGGCCATTAGTCCAATAGCGTACACGACACAATATTGCCAGCAATATGTAATTAAAAAGCAGAAAAACATAAAAAAGGATGGAAAGAAAGGCTGGAATGAAAAGGAGAAGAAACCCATTATAATAGTCATTTAATGACCAAGAGTGACTCGCTTTCCGGAAAGTAATTTATTAAATAATTGTATGTGTATGAAGGCGGGCAAAGGGAAGAGAGGGCATTATTATGTGCATGTGCACGCTGTTGACCCAAGTAATGATGTGAATTCAAAATCCAAAAAAAAAAAAAAAAAAAACATAAAATTCTTTATGAAAACATGTTTGTTCTTTTTTGCCCCTTAACTAATGATAAGAAAAATGCATTAGAAATAATTTGAGGTACTTAAAAGATGACAAAAAAAAAAAAAAAAAAAAAAGAACAAAAAAAAAAGAAAAGGAAAATAAAAAATAAGAGATGAAATAAAAATGTAAAGAAAAAGATATTGTGCATGAACACAAATACTTTATGCCAAGTACCACTTTAAGTGACAACTTACGAAACAAGATAGTCAGTCTGTGATGATAAGATGAAAGGACGAGGAGAATACATGCACATATGTACACATTTTAAATAAAATATATAGCAAAAGAGAGAGAGCTCTTAACAGCATTGTAGTACTTAAACACACGCATCAGCAAAAACTTCAATACACTAGACACATAACGGCAGTTAGTTTAACGTATCAGTACCTTGCTTACATGTTTACAAAAGATTTGCAAGAAAAGTGTAAGAAAAAAATAGAAAAAGGTAAAGAAAAAATTACTAACTAACGAGCTGTTGCTTGTTGATAATGGCCAAAAACAATATATATATATATATATACATATATATATATATATATATATCATAAGTCAGAGTCTGACTGGGGGGAAGGAACGACAAAGTTTTATGCATACAAAGAATAGCAACAAATTAAAAAGTTGCTTTATCATATTTGCTGAGAAGCAGTTTTCGCTAATTGATTGACATCAACATCAACGAGAGTATTATGCAGGCGTCGTCCGCTTAACGCGGTTAATTCGTACACTGCTGCATTAAAATCGTGTTATACGTACCTTTTCCATATTTTTCACCCAAACTAAACTACGACATGGAATCATATAATTTAAACTTGGATATAAAGTCGAGCAAAAAATTTGTACCCTTTTGTATCCAAACACGAGCTGTATTAAGATCGTTTTACAAGATAGTTTGGTTTAATGTAAATGAATGCGATGTGTACCGTGTTATATCGAGACCAAGTCTTAAGGTATAAAATTTTATAACAAACACTTTCTTACAGATATATATATATATATATATATATGAAGTTCAACATTAAGATGAAATATGACAGTTATCTTAAAAAAGTCTACCAAAAATGAAAAGATATTAAATTAAATTCATCCTCTATATTATTGGGTGGGCACGGCTGATTTTTTCTATTTCCAGAATAAAAGTAAAAATTTACTCGGTGTGAGTGTTGCGCGTTATGAGCAATAAACGAAAAAACACGGAAAGCAAATGTTTTCAAAGTTTTTCGGGGATGGGCGTGTGGACTCTCTAGGCCTGTGCCCTGACCAGTTTATTTGTAGCTGATATTTTCGCTCTTTCGAACGGAAGAATGTTTCCCGCATATACTACACCTTTGGCCAGATGGACGAATAGACAGACGAACAAACGGACCTGCTTAGGTACATCCAGAATTTGAAGCTGACCAAGAGTTTATATACTTTATGCGGTTTTTGAAACTTGCCCCTGGGCATTATAGAGGTATTGGAAGAAGGTAACATTTGTTTTGTGTTTTATAATTTTGGATAGGCATGGTCAAGGTTTTTTTTTACTGCTTCTGGGTATTGCGGCATCGCCCACAGAATATGCGCTAATATTGTTGGAGATATATCTGCTGTAGTCGATGCCAATTTTCAATTTCTTTTGAAAAACAAAGGTGTTTCCAGTTGACATGATGCTCTAGCCGCGCCCTTCGACCGCTTTAGCTTATTTTCAATACCAACCTGCAAGCAAGAACTTCCAAAGTGTCCGCCAAATTTCACTTTTGCGGTCAGGAGGATGTTTACATACACATATATTACACGGACAGACGGATGGACAGACGGATATGCTTAAATTATTTAGAATTTGATGCTGATTAGGAATGTATCTAATTTATGGAGTGTCTGAAGCTTCGTTATGGGCCTGGGAAACGTTTCGACAAAATGAATCTCTCATCCTTCGGTAATGGGTATAACAAGGCTTGTTTAATTTTTCGAAATCGTGTTGTATAGTAATCGTGTTAACCTGGAAATGTCTGTGCATTATAAGATGGGAAATTTTGCTAGCAACATTTGCGCAACAAACTGATTTTGTGCTACCTCATCAAAAAAAGGGGGAAAAAATGAAGCGAACCCAATTACTGATTTTTTTTCGACATGGTACGTAAGGCTACGCACTATGAACATATGTATGTTATGATATGATGTATTGATTAGATCTATGCGTGAGTGCATTAGCCCTCTAGCAGCAATATTTACGTGCGTACGTGTTTCTGTTTGAGAAAAAGTGGAAAAATCAAAAGTAAAGTGACGTCAGCAAGATTTCTAATTTTTACGCATGTATATGATAATAGAACATAACTTTTAGTGTAAACTGCAAGTATTCGATTATTTGATTGTACCTTAGAAACATCATATTGTAAGCAAGTAATATTTCGCGTATCGCATTTCTTTTCCGTCTGCATGTTACAATTCGCAAAGCAAACTTGCTTTCAAGCAAATATGAATTATGCGCGCAATCTCCATGAAAACTTACACTTTAACACTAAAGCTACCAAATAGGTCAGTTTGATCATTTTTAATTTTCAATCTTCAAAAAAAAACCGTTATAAGGCATATAATGTTTAAAATTTTTACAGTGAGCTTTATTGACACGAAGAGACCTTCAAATACTTACAAAAATTTGTTGCCTACCTGATCTAGGGATTTTTGATATGTCGATGACTCTCTATCTCTAATTGTTAGTAAACCATTAACGGGACTATTTCTGGATCAAACATGCAGGCGGATTTGAGGAGCATTTACGTGAAAGGTTTTCCGAAATAACTTCAAAGGGTCGAAGGCATAGAAAGCATGAAAGATTACCCATTTTTTTCCAAGTTATTTTAATAGGGGATCAAAATTCTTCCTTTCAGCTGTTTTCCCAACACTGGATTTATTTGCATTTTTTCGCAGCCAAGTCGACATTTAAGGCGCGCTGCCTTCATGTATTTAATGGCTGATGTTGTAATGCTTTTGTGGCAAAAACTTTGCTTAATTCTGCGCAAAAGTTGCCGTTTGACGTCGTTGATGTCTATGGAAAGTCGAAAGAAGCATTTTCGTCACACTTTACTTCTATAACTAACGAGGAGATCAAATTGATATTCAAGCCAAGATTGAATGGGTGTGCAGGTGATGCCAGTGCCAAAGCTGGTTTGCAAAATTTCGTTTCGACGCTTTTGCTTCACGTTCTGGAAGGTCAGTAGGTGCCAGTCGATAGGCAAACGGAATTAACTGAAACAAACCGCCGAATGATAACTCGTGAGATCACTGAGAGTTTAAATCTATTGAATTTTATTGTTCTTAATAAAGTTAAGTTATGTACACTATAAAGAAATCGATTTTTGTTTTGGACAAAGAAAATGAAATTTCTTTACGAATCAATCTTTAGATATGTGCAGAACGTCGGTCGGACAATCTTACCAGCTACCCGGCTATACGCATTCGGTTCAAGGCACAAGTTTTATTCTTTTCCAAAAGAAAAATGAAGGGAAAGAATTGAGATATGCATTTTCATAAATTAACTTGGCGACGGGCCTTACCACGATACGCAAGAACAGCACTCGATAACTGTTATGAGAAATGCAAATATAATGTGAAAGGTAGCAAACATAATAATAATAATAGAGAAGATTTCGCACAAAAATTCCAAACGTATAGAAAAATCAAAAATTGAACTTTACATCACCTCTGCCCGTACACACAATATGTTAAGCAAACGCACGTATCCACGCCTAGCTCTATTCAATACATTCTAATACCGCATAGGCGCGTATCGATGAAAAGTCAGTAATTGCGTAAGTTTACGTGTTTTCTCGCTCTCTCGCTCTCTTTTATAGCGTCATCGGATGTCATGATGTATCCCATATAAAAATTTTCTTGCGTGATTGTTGCTAGCAATATACGGCAATGCTTTTGACATCGACAACTTACATCATTTCGTTACAGCACTTTTTCGCATAATATCACTGCAAAATATTTGTAAACAATTAAAGAATTCGAAAGACATTTACGTATGCATCGCAGTCTTTCTTTCACGAACCGAATGTCTTGCGGTGCGTAAATACATTTGCTATAGATTTGAGAAAGCGGAATAGCGGCTAATGCGAAACCGTTTCAGCTTTGATAAATAGAAGCGTATTATAGGAAAAGGATACAAATAATTGAGGAAAATATCCCAACTTTATACATACCCTACAACACTCTTCGTTTAACGCTATAATTATTACATGGCAATCACATGGCAACTGTTAATTCAAGTTAACCCTTATAAAGCATTCCTTCATCCTAGCTATGGCACCTAATCTTTGCGAATCGGTAGAGAGTAAGAAATTTGTGCAACATGTAAAGTAGCTAATCAACTAAAATTTTGAATTCCTGTTGGAACTGTTGCAATAATCATTGTAGTTGAGGTGAAATGAGCTCGTGTCTCAAGGTCTATACCAACTGTACATATATATGGTCAGCTCAAACAATAAAACCTAATAAACCAAGTGCCAGGGAATGTTTCGAGTTTGTGCTTATGTATGCAGCACGCAGAAGGACTCGCGATAAAGCCACCTTTTATTATACCGATCGTTTCAGAATCAGTTTCTGAATCGATGTAGGCTTGGCTGTTCTTCTCTCGGCCGCGGGGTCTTGTATGAGATGTTTTAATGAAATATTGCACGACGATTTTTGTTCGACTCAAGGACGAACGCTCAAAATCGAAACGATCCGAACGATTCGAATCGCATCACTTGTTCAGCTATTTCCCACATAATGCCGTATTTTGACAAGTCGTTATTCAAATAGTGGCATTAGGGACAAGATGTTTAATGGTGGACGGTATCCCAATATACTGTTTTCACTTATTTAAATTATAATAACAGTTAATTAATAAAAAAAGCAAATATTTAATAATTAATTAATCACAAGTCAGCCATCACTCAACAAGAGAAATACAAAACTTATTAAATTTGCTGAACTTACTTGCGGTACTTGCCATACCGTTCTACAATTGGATTTATGAAAATATTTAAGAAAACCGAGAGATTCTACAGAGGCTAAATAGTAAGCCGGAAGGAATTCATATGATACAGTATAGCATGATGATGTTAATAAACTTTAGCACTTGGTGTGTAAGTATGTTTGTTGGCTAAATATTTGTACCATGTTTTTGGATCAATATCTGTACAGTAACATTTCCATCAAGGCGGCATGCAGTGACACCTAATTGGATAGAGAGACCAGCGATCACTAACAATTATTGAATTGGAATCTTTTTGTATAGGTTCGGGCGTGAAGCGAAGAATTAGTCCATACATCCCTTAAGTTACAGTAATAAACGAAACCTTAATTAGGTTGAAATGTTTGTGAGAGCTTTATACAACTGTACATATGAGTCGGAGTTTATACACTTTATGAACGGGGGTAGTTACTTTTCCCAAACACAGGCATATATAGAACAACAACAACAGTTTTTTTTGTCGTGATTCTATTTCATTTTTGATTTTTCTTCTCTTTTTCTTTTTTCCCTTTTGTTTTCTTTTGTTTTTGTTTTTTTTTTTTTGATTCAACAAAGACTAAAGACAGGAAGGCTGGTGCTTTTTGCTTAAGTAAATGTGTTAGGAGCAGTATTGAATTATTTTTCGTGTTTTCGACTTTTAACCTTTGTTATTAGATTTCTTGCTGCTTGGAGAAGAAGTTATGTATTCCTTTTTTTTTTGTTTTTTTTTTTTTTTGATTTAGTACAAATTGCTTCGTAAGTAGCAAGAAATGCGTATATATTTTTTTAAAATAAACTATAATAGAACGAAGGTCGATAAGTTCGAGAAGACTAAGGAGGGTTTGAGTTTTAATTACTGGAAAAATTTCCTTCCAAAGAAGTGTGAATGCAAACTGACTTTTTCAAGTTAATTGTAAAAGATTTTTAAACTTTACACCATCCCGCCACCTTTTATGACCAGTAAACAATTACTCTAAAAAAATTGCGTAGAAACATTATGTCCTTCTATCAAAAACTGTTAAGCGATATTTGAATAGTTGAAGTTATATATAACTAAGGCGAAAATCCAATTTCGCGCTTCATTCTGAACGTTCAACTTTTTCTCCTTTTTATTTATATACATGAACAACATAGGTAAAACAAAGCTCAATACAAAATAACATCATAATGAAATGCAATTTAGATGAGTTGTGCCGAGTAGCGAAGGAATATTACATCTACAGTAGTGGATGTGATTAAATCTCTAGAATACAATCTGAACACCTCATCTGAATAAGTAATTTAATGTAGCTTTGGGTATTTAATTTGATAAGCTGTCAATAATAATGTTGACAAAATGTATTGAGCATTTCTTCTTTAGTAATCAATGACGTGGATAGCAAAAAGCAGAAATGTTAGGTATAATAAATAGCTAATTAACAGCTATTCAACTGTGACGACCCTTTACAATATTATTCGCTCTATAACGTAATAAACTGAATTGAGTCTTAATCGCGTAACACACTTCGCTTTTCCCATTCTATTCTCCAAGTTCTTTTATTTGGTACCCATATCGCCGATATTATTAGGAAAAAATTAATCCATCACATCGTCGTGTCTACCATATCCATTTTTAGGAACTACTTTAAAACATTCTGTCTTGGTTGCGTTATCATAAATTAGCATAAGACCTCAAAAAAGTGAAAAAATATTAAATTTAATCACTTGCCACTATATGTGGGCATGGCCGATTTTTCTCACTCTTGCACGTAAAGAGTAGAGGGTTGCGTAAGGTATATGTGAAAAATTTTAGCCTTTGAGCATTGCTAATTTCCAAGTAACGAGTAAAAGCCCACAAATTTTTGTTAAGAAAAACGAAGTTGCGTTCATTTTATGGTCCACTGCAGGCTTCTGCTCCAACCAATTTGGCCAATTTTCAATACCAATCTGCTGGCGGAAAATTTCAATGTTTTCATCAAATTTAAAAGTAATATTTTCATGAGAGTACCAACAACTAACAATGTCCAGACGGACAGACTCACGATTCAATGCAAAATTTCATGCTGATCAAGAATATGTATATCTTATAGGGCCTCTAAAGCTTCCTTTTCAGTGTTACATACATTATGAAACAAAAAAAAAAAAAAAAAAAAAACAAACAGTATACCCTTATCCTTCAGTAGTGGGTCTAAGAAGACCTCATTATAACTTATACATTGACACAATCGAAGGGTAAGGAAACTCTTTAAGAGTCTTTAAGAAATATCTCCTTGAATAAATTGAATATGGCCTATTCCAAAGATCGAACGACTTGTTAATATACCATCCCGACCCACGTATAAATGCAAATTTCTGAGCAGTGTAGAGATAAAATGAAACTAGTGCATTCCCTTTGATAGCGAATAGTAAAGATAAATAAATGACATTCACCAATAGTGTACTATGGAAAAACCAACCCACCAACATCCTATACATCACACGTTAGTTTATCATTTCAAATAGCTTTACCAGATCGTAGGCAAATTAAAAAAAAATTATTTAAAGTATAAAGAGAAAATCATGGAAAATTATAACCACTTGTGGAAAGTAATCAAAGCAAACGGCGGCCAATGAACGTATAATTGCTTGGCAACTGGTATTGGCACAGTGCAAACAATTATTTTATGGCCGTTAGCGTCGTATCATTACGCATATTAAGCCTATTTAATTTTACGCTAGCAAAGTGTACACTTTTAACTTCATCCAAAATCTGTTAAATCGTACATATAATAAAATCGATTTCATCGCTGACTATCTACTCGATCTCTAATTTTCTTCTTATATCCGTGGACATCACAGGTATTAGTTATTATTTTAAATTTTCTCCACAAATATAAACTTCATATCCCGATTGTGCTGTTCACTGTTAACTAGTTAAGTTTGGGTGGTACACGTAGCCACTGTTATTGCCAAATAAGAAATTATTAATAATTTCCCTTGTTCTCCTTAAAAAGCAGCTTCCAAAGTGTACAGTTTTCCTGTTAGAGCTTTAAGCTGAGCCATGAAGCTTTCCTCCATGAAGTCCGCTTGTGACGCTCAAGTAACTCATAACACGAACTCTATTAAATACTAAAAAAGTCTTACGCAAATAAGTGGGAATAGAAATAAATATGAATTTTACTGTGTACAACTATTATCTTGAAGGTGCCGTCAAGTTCCAAAAAAAATATTAACTAAACTATATAGGATTTACTATACATGTGTTACTATATATTGATTGATATATCGATAGAACAGATGTCCCGGACCTTCGTTTGAATATAAAATTGCAACTCTGTGTTTGAAATTCAAATTTTATTTATATCCAAAGGTTAGTTATTCATCCGTTAATGACGGAAAAAAAGTATTTCTAGAAGATTATAGCTCTAGAAATCGAAATTTGCACTGGCCTGTTGAGAAGATAACATATTTATTGAAAATCACCCCAGTTATAAAAGTTAGTTATAAAAGGGATAAACATGGCTTTTTTCTTCGTGTGTCACGTTTACGATGTACCTGAGGAGAGTTGCATTGACTTGTCGCGATATGGATTGGGGCAATTACTTTGAGAACATGGTGACCGCCAAGTGGGCTTTCGATCGTGTTAGTCGGCCATCTCTTTGGGGCGCGATCATAATTATCTGATATGATTGTGTTATTGCTTACTGAATTATGTCGAAATGCTCCAGGAGGCGAAGATGGCATCTTATGTACTGAAATTTTCTTGAGAATACACAAAGGAAAGTGTTGGCTAGCGTTTGATGACTGCAAGGGCATTACGAAACATACGACATTGACCCATCAATTATATTGAAGCATTGGCATACTACTCGCGGTATTCGCGGTATTCGCGGCATTTTCCATTTATAATTAACTCTAGTTTGCTTACGGAATGGAGAGAAGACTTGGTTAAGTCATGGTTAACTATAGAGGGTCTTATTGTAATTCAAGCATAACTAACTCTAACTAAGGGAGATAAATGTTACCAATCGCGATCGAAGTAAAAGTGAGTAGTGAAGATTATCTTCTTGATTGTACTGATGACTGACTGCTTTCTTGATGGGGAAGCAAAATCAAATCAACTAAATATCGGTACAAATAAGTATTTGTATATAACTTGGAAAGCAACAGCATTACACACAGCATACAAACAATTGTTTTATTAATTTTGAAAGAATTCGTTCACATTGATGGTTCGCCGGATTTCAAATTATGAAATTATTACTGATTCGTGTTATCAACACGAGGTTAGGAAACACTGGTTTAGACTACGTTTCATTTCAGTTATGGCTTGTAGTCATTATTATTGTCATATTGTTATTCCGATCTGCCAATTATTTGTCAACATTTTAAAAGCTCTTTGTTAAGTATACAACTAAGCTCGCTTGAAATTTTTATAATAATAATAAAAAAAAGAAAAAATTGAAAATTTTGGCAGCAGCATCGATACCGTTATTAACAGTCAATTGTGTAAAGCAATTTTAGTTATTGCAGACAATTGACATCGCGGATGACTGATTCTAATAATTGCATCGTAATCGAAGTGAGGTCGATTTTCTTTAGAAAGCAATACGTAAATAAACGTAATTGTGTGTGCAGCGAAGACAAATTGATGTGAACTTTTTTTCTTGATTTACTTACTCACATAATTGTTTTTATATAGATTTAAAACAAACAAAAAAAAAGAAAAACAAAAATCATTTATCATAATTACGATGCAGTTTTCGTTTGTTTAAAGCTTTTCATGTTATTTTCGGTTACTTTTGTTCTGTTACCGCAAAATCACTTTTCCTTAGTGTCTAAGTAATGCCACACAGCTTAGCGTGAAGGAAAAGCTCAAGGATTACGAGGATTGCGTTTGTTGCTGTTTCTCTTCGCTTTTCTTCACAAGCTAATGACATGCGTTTGTAGCTGGAAGAAGATGATCCTGAGTCGTTCATTATTCCAAATTTAATTAGCAGTAAAAGCTATGGGTGGCAATAGCTTGCCTAGTGCTCTCTCTCCCTTCAATTAGGATTCAATTATACAAAATATTTTACAACAAGAACAAGAATTTTATAAAAAGCCATAGATCTTACAACGATTTAATGTCATTGCATTGTCAGAGCATTCGGCTAATGGAACAGCAACTGCACCAAGAATTTAAACTTCATTGCAGCTGCATTTCGATGCGTAAACATGCCTCAAGTTAAGGAATAATGTGTTAAGAGAATTTCCGTAAGTTTCGTTAACCTGCTGTTGCTCGTGCCTGTACAAATATAAATTGTTTACGTGCAACGAAGCAGGCTTTCTCCTCCGACGCTTAGTTGATTTACATTTAAATTGATTCGACATCTTGTGTTTCATTCCCAATTGCGAGAAAAGTCCAAAGTAAATAAATTTCGCTTCAATCGTTCGAATCGCTAAGACACGTACTGTGCTGTGTTCTAATACAGAAAAGTGTTTTTAGAGAAAACATTCTTGCAAATGACTTCAAAAATGAAAGAATGTTTCCTTTAGGGAAAGCTAAGTTTGCTCTATAAAGAATTGTTTGATAATGTCGGTCGCAACTGTAGCATGATTTCTGAACTTGAGTCGAGACTTGAAGCAATAAACGAAAACCGTCAAAATTGTGATACCACTGGGGCCAGTTGACTGGTCTTTCAAGCTTAACCTAACAAGCGTGATAAGGATAATTTTAAATCAAATTTCTTTTTTCTGGACACAGCTTTAAAGGCTTACTTTGTAAATCGTCGAATGAGTTCTGTTACTCATGCACGATTATGTGTATATGTGTTGGTTTATATGGTCCCGGATGCATGTAATTTTATCGTTGCAAACGTTAGGCAAATTGTGTAACCCTAACGGGAACAAGACGAAAGCTTGAGGATCATTTCTATTGTGAGCTAAAGTCTTTTGTTTATTTCACAATGCATAGAAGCTGAGAAAGGTGGTGGATATGAGGGACTCGGTCACGGATGAATGTAGTTATTTTACTTATTTTGTTTTTGACATAATTTCAACTCGAACAAGTAAGAAAATTATGTTCGGTCGTGACGGAATCTTTTATACCCATTTTCGTTAGTACAAGAAAGACTAAAAAGAAAAAGAAAACAAGAATAAATTTTCGCACTCTATAATATTGGATGGGCGGGGCTAACGAAGCGGGCGGGGAAAGCAAAGGTATTCACAGTTTTTGTTGCATACGCAGGTGGGTGTTGCAGGCGTGTCCTTTTTTGCAAATTTGTAGGCGATATCTTGTGAATGTTTACCGCAGGTGCTATGTAGCAGGATAGACGGACATATGGACGGACTGAACAGGCGGACACGCTTAGCTGCATTCCGAATTTGAAACTGGCCAAGATTTTGTGATCCTTTTTGAGATTTTGGAAGCTTGCTTCTGGGCGCCATAAAGGTATTGAATAAAAAAATTCAATTTTGGTACACTACAACATTGCGTGGGCATTGTTAATTTTTCTCGTTTTTATACGGGTACTGCAGCATCAGCGTTGAATAGATGTTCAAATTTTCGCCAGTTTATCTGCTGCAGTTTTCGAGTAATGAACTAAAAAACCAATATACTATTTTCGTTGAACAAGAGAGGTGTTCTCACTTCACGTCGTACCGTAGGTGTGTCCTTCGACTGATTTAAGCCATTTTCAATGCCAAACTGCGTGCAAGATCTCCTAAAGTTTTTCTACCAAATTTGAAGTCGATTGGTCTCGATTTTGCGACTCAGAAAATGTTTACAGCACACATTATACAGATGGACAGACGGGCATGGTGAAACTTCGTTCTGGGCGTATGAATATAAAACTCATCCTTCCATGACGGGATTAGATATATGTGTGGTCTCTGTATAATGTTTTATGTTTATGTATATGTGTATGTAGCCTGTTTGCATAACTAAATGAATTAAAATTATAAACAACTTCCTGCTCAAGCTATGGGGCTTCCTTCTTGAGTGTGAAGTTGTGAGCCCAATTGTGATATGATTTGTTATGAGAGCACGTGGTTCGGCTAGGGTTACTAATATCTCTTAGGAAGGGAAGAAGCGTGAATTGGCAAACTAAACTTTCCTAAATTCGACCTTTATTGTAAGAGAACAGAACATTATATACATATATAAGGTTTCATTCTGTCGCCCGGCAATTTATTAAGTTTTCAAATTAAAAATTCTATCTAATCGATCTGCTCATATATTATTAATGTCATTCCGTATTATATGTCTTACAATTGATTAAATTTAAATCTGAAACTGTGATTATTTTTAAATGGCATGAATGCCGCCATTGGTGAACTTTATTGTCACACAAAACGTCGGAGTTTTGTGTGGAATCATTTAATAATCATTTAAAAGTTTTTAAATATATTTACTAAGCGTTAAAAGCTATTAGTGCACTTTCGGTGTTAGCTCAGACTATCGGAAACACGAAACCAGCACAACAGCACACGTTTCTATTTGTTTATTTATTCTTTTCGTTTTCCACTTTTTTTCACTTCATTATTATATAGTGAACTCTGGGGAAAGTTTAGTTTTTTTTCTGTTTTTTTTTTTTTTTTTTCTAGTGTCCAAACGAGGATAGTGGTATGTTGATGTTATCATTGCGTTTGTCTCGCGATATCTTAATAAATAATGTATGCCTATGTCTGATTGATTGCAACTTGTCCATTTGTCCAGTTTCGCCTGGTAGCCCTGGTATTAAAAAAAATCCATAGCTAAGACAATTGATTATGATATTTGAAAGTTGAACTGACGCGCGTTACAATTCAAACTAAACAAATGGACAAATATGTCAAATATACCTAAGAGATTAAAGTGATAACGAAACTATAAATTTATAAAGTAAGACAACAAACATTGGTTTGCAATTTGTCATAAATATCAATGAATATAAAACTTGAAGAAATTCTTTATGTGAAAATGTCTGTTCTCGCTCCTCTTCGCTCTCCAAAAACTAAGCATTTTTCATCTTTCATATAATTTGCTCAGGGCGTCAGGTATTCACAATTCGTATGAATACAATTTATATGTACCTATATATATATATATATATATATTTTTTTTTTTTTTACTTTTAAAACATATGTGTATATATATATATATATATATATGTATATATAAAGTATAAAAATCTCGGTATTTTTGCCTTGTTTCTTCTTTCACCATTATATTTTTGCTCTTCTTGTTTCAGTGGTTTTTTTTTGTTTTAATATATAAAACTGTGCAATTTCATGACGTCATTGCATGTTGTATTCCATTTTCAACTACTACCATTAAGCTATCCGACGCGCCTACATATTTAGTTACATATATAGTTTGTTTCCATTTTACATTTTCTTATAAAGGTATACACACACACATATATATATATATATATATATCGCTATCGTTTCTTTTTCTAATTGTTTGAAAGAATCTTTTGTTTTTATATGACCAAAGGGAGAATGCCATGATTTTTATTATTTGCTATATGTAGCATACACATACATGCAACGAGGTGATATCTTTTACTCAACCAGTTCAAATCAAAGATGAAATAACTGAAACCGTGAAAAGAGAATAGAAAGCAAGACAAAACAAGTCCTGCAAAGATATATCAAAGCAAAACTGTGAAACAAATGACGATAAATTAACAAGAAGGACAACAAGTCGCAAATAATTTTTGCACATAAAGAGGATACGAATGCAATAAGGACCTATTTGATAATCACATTTAGCCGTAAAAATCGCACGCAATCGCAATTACATATATAGCCACAAAAAATGCATGGACTTGGCGTTAGAACGCATGCTGTTTTTACATGCTGTCGTAGCTACTTATTATTTAATTACTTTCAAAGCATTTTTGAGTAAAGGATTATGCAAAGGCAAGGAATGGGTGTGTATTTAATTCTTGGATAAATTATAGAGAGTACAGCACAGCCCAACACAACACTTGACTGTTAGAAAAATGGTAGTCGATACGATTCGAACTGAAACTGTTAGTGCACGTCGCAATGTATTTTTGCTAACAAATTAAAAAGAATAAAGTTAAAGGAAAAGTTAAGTTCGCGTTGCCAGGCTCTGCCTGCTTACCCAACTAGTTTTTTTTTTTTTTTTGCGATATTGGATTCAATTTGCACATTGTTGACCTAAGGCGATAAAGTTCATGTTTTTGTGTATATGTGTGTGCTCAGTTGCACAAATATCAAATTAAAGCTAACAAGTTTTTTAATCAGTCCCAGTTAGCACATAACTAAATAACTATGTTCACTGCGAAAGTGTATTAGTAGCGTAGCAGTTATATGACGTCTTACATGTTTAAGCAAAGCGTTGACCTGAACCTAAAGTGCATAAAATTCAAGTGATATCGAATCGCCTTCAAACGCAAGGTATAAAATGCCGACGGAACTTGCTAAGACCCCCGATGTTAGCTGTTTGTCGACCGACTGTGAAGTTTTTCATAGGCGAAATACCATAGGGAAATCTGGTCTCTGACCTGACCTAATACTGCAGATATTCTAAATTGAATACGTTAAATACATTAACAATCCTCCTGCCATAAATTCGCTACGTTTCAAAAAATCTCTTCTGAGGAAAGGACTTTTGTGAAAGTGAAAGGTCGACAATACTTAAATAGTTAAGTGGATTGTCAATTTTTCAAGTTGTTTTTGGCCGAAAATTTATTTTGGATCTACTACTAATACTACTACTGCTACTACTACACTCGAGTGTCGTCGTCCAACCACCTGAAAGCCACCTGAAAGCGAATTGTAGTTGTGGATAATGCGGTTTTTGATGATTTGAGTTTTCTTGAAAATTGGTCGATTTTTGAAGAAACTAAATGCTAAATAAATCGAAAACCATATATTCATTAATGGCGTGTTACCTGCGTCATGCATCTGGCAACTGGCGAATAGATTAACAACAATTGGCACAAATTTAGCGGTAATGGTAACTTGCTTGTGAAAGGCTATAAAGGCTGAATATTTTCGGAAGGCCAAACCAGTCGAGCCATGCATAAGCGAGTCGTAGGAGAGTTGAACAGTGGATCGCAATAGAGCCGAAAGTCGAGTGAAGAGATTTGAATTGTAACAAGACCAGAATAATAATAATAAAGCAAAGTATTACGTAAAGTGTATGCATCGGTGATGATTGAGGAATTACCGAAGGGATCTTTTCAAACAATCTTTAAAACAATTACTAAATGCATCAAAAAATATCTTTTAACATCGGGCAGTTGGTTGTGGATGTGGAATAAGTCTAATTGGGAATATTTTCTGAAAATATCTTTAAATGACCCAACTGAGGATTTGTGCACAATAACAGGGCGATCTTTTCCATAAGTTACATATTTTATAAGATTGTGAGTAGACCGTGCTCGCTTTCAGAAGTGATCGCTTGTCCGCTTGCAAGACGCATTTTCACCAAGTTTCAACCTTTCACATTAAAGGGGGAAACAATCGTATGGACAGTCCTTATATATATACTTTTACAAAATCTGTGATTATTTCGTCCAAACGTCCGAGACGGGATAGCAAATGTAGTGCAGCTTGATCTCACGACAATTCGTGTACAAATATGTTTGCATTATTTTTATTAAGACGTTTCAAAAGACTAAAGTTCAATGCATAAAGTACCATAAGCTGCTCGAGACAAGTACAGTTCTTTATAATAAGAAATATTATTTGAGCATTGGGGCATAAAGCCAGTCATTCATCGTAGTGGCCAGACAAGTCTTTTGAGGGCTTTTCCCATTAAAACTGGACTAGTACATGTTACTAGTACTAGGGATCCGTATGCTTGGTGAGTGCTTAAGTGGAAAGTTTCAATTGGGTGGACAAAAGAAGACAAATTTTTATTTTATGAATGCGACTGAATGTCATTCAGAGGATGCCAGCTATTTGCCTAACAAGATGACGATAGAGAAAGAGATAAGGAAATGGTGGCTGAAGTCTAGTGGATGTGTGTCCAATCTAAGTTTAAGGTCTATGCCCTTACCGACTGACAACTCACTTTAGCTACGACCAAAATACACTTTCCCGCACTTGAGATTTGAACTCGCGAACCACGGACTTAGTATACGCGATTCTTATCTGTTCAGTTACTCAGAAAAAATAAATAAAAAAAATATTAGATGATCGCACCTCTCGCTGTACACCAGTCTAAAAAAAACATGATAAATATCGAATTTAAGTATTTAAGTTTTTCGTTCCTTCGGATCAATAGATTTGGTTGATATAAGAATTGCTTTCTAGAAAGAGAGAAGAAACTTTTACGTTGAAATGATGCAACCATTTTTAGTTGGTCCCTTTAAATCTATCTGCTCTGCTGCCTTTATATTAACAAATGAGTTTTTATATTCACTTGTGTTACCTCGTCTCGTAAATATTTTAAGCATATCGCATGTAATTTACATTAAAGGAAACATTTACACAAAATGTTAAGAGAACATCCATTGAGACCTATGGCTTTACAAACTTTGATTATTTATTGAAAATGGGAGGGGCAAACGCATTTTAATTGCGTTATTGTGCTGAATCTTTACGCACGTAAGAGAAAACAGTGAAAATCTGTTTCAAAAATATTGTTTTCAGAATTTCCATCGTCAAGGCGCGAGGTGCATCGATTCGAATCGATCAGCGATTGCTGATAACAATCAAAACGAAACTTAAATCTATTTCGATCGACAGGTAAGTAGTACTATACAGTTTCCGATATAATCTCTGCAAAGCTCTTTAAAAAGCTGCCTTTGATAGTCAGTTGACCACGGTTCTTCTTCTAGAAATATCTGAACTTTTGTTGTGTTGCCACAATGGTTCTGACAAAGAATGTGAATAACAAAATGACAAATATTTGTTGGAATACGATTCATTTAACCAAATAACATAAGAAGCATGTTTTTTAAAAAACTATCGTGCGTGATATTGTTCTCTTTCAAGCGAGATAAATCGTATGCGGTATGGATTGGCATGCATTGAATTTGTGTAGAAAACAAGTGTGAGTTTTAGGTAAAAGGAATCTGGATACTGGAAAGCCGTTGAATTGACTTTCGATATGAGTTATGTGCTTTTGTGCATTATTTTGAAATCACTGGCCAGTGTTAGTTCGTTGTGATACAGTGTCTGCCTTAAAAGAATGCTTGTAATTATTTTATATAATATTTATCAATATCAATTTAAACATATGCATATATTTAAACTTTAACTTACTATCGACTACATTATGCTCAAACATACATGTTTACTTAAATACCAAAAATATGTTTTTTCCCCATAAAAAGTCAGAAAAACACTTGAGAAAGCGTTTCTAATCCATCGCACAGGGTATAGGCGCCGCATACGCAGATACGAACGTGTATGAAAATAGTTGCGTTTTCATTTACTACTATTGCTTCTCACAAATACAGTGCAGTCATATGTGTGTGTCTGTGCACTTAAACAAATCTTTATGACCAAGACGCGCACGTTTTCTTTTCTTTTATTGAAATTACAATTGTTCGAATTATTCATGAGCAGATTAAGTTTGTTTTCTTTTTCGTTTCGCATATATGTATATATATTCAAATATATATATACATAAATACATACATACAGATAATATTAAAATATTAATTATTTTTCAAATGTTTGTATTGTGCTTATCTATTCATTTATTTATTTATTTATTTATTAATTTTTTTTTTTTTTTTTTTTTTTGTTATTTCGCACATATATTTACATAGGTTTGTAGTTCAATTTTTTCATTCATATGCGAAACAAAAAAAAAAAAAAAAAAAAAAGGCTGGGATTTATTTCATTTCCTGATTTCAGGCCATGGCGATTGTTTGAATTGTGTTTGAGATTCGTTTTGGGAGGCTTAGCACTCGGACACACACAGGCAGAAGTCCCAAGATAAGAAAAACACGTCTTAAATGCCGGGGCTTAAGCAACAAACTGTTGTCGCTCTTAGGCAACTGAAGCAATCTAAGCTCTGGACATGGAAACCGAAAGAAAAACACACACACACACACACACACACATACACACACATACACACACACACACACGACAAGGCAGGAGGCAATAAAGAGCTTTTTGTGCAGGATTGCGTGTTAAAGGAAACGTGCATATGTTTGTGTTTTACATAAGAGAGTAAATGAAAGCTTCCGCAACAAATATAAGAGTTTTTAGAGTATAAGGAGAGATGAAAAGCAGCGAGAAATTATACGATTAAGATTCAAGTCGAATTGTTATCACATGCATGCAACTGATTAGTTGCCCGCCCGAGCTATATCTGAGAAAGACATTCAGATAGGAATCGTTTAAAAAGCTATTTGAATATGCATATCCAGAGAAACGATAATTTCGAACTTATCTAATGAACACAAGAAGCAGTCAATATAGAAGATCTAGGACTACATATAAGAGAATATCTCCCGAGAAAGTGATAAAGATTTTAGCCTGGCTCCATTGACGCCTGGCTCATCCGTTTGTTCGTCCATTGTTAAAACGCTTCCGATCGCTGAAACATCAATAGCAAACCGGACTTTTCCATATATTATCTCAGGAAAAGCCTGCTGTTTGAGTTTAGAAACAGCATTGATTCGTTCTTAACAGATAATAAGCTGCAACTTACGCTCTATATATGTAGCGGATATTTATCTAAAGTTTGCTACAAACACTTGTGAAGATCTTACAAAACTTCACAATGCAAAAGTGGTCATAATAAAGTGATCAACATAGCTACACGATAACCAGAACATTATAACGCAATGAACTAAAAGTTGAGACAACTAATCCCCGAAGTCATTTCAGTGTTTACGTGGAAAGAGATTTTCTTGGTAAGTGACTATGAACATAGCCACAGCTAGACAAGCATACGGTTTTTCGTTGTTTTAAATATTGCTAAATATGTACATCACGAAATCTTCTAAGGAATACATGTCACCTCAAAATCATCAAGATATTTTTCCGAAGAGATAAGGCAGATGAAGTATTTCAGGCAGATGAAGTATTTCGGGCAGTTGATTATGTCGGATGCATATTAGAGGATTTTTCATATGCCGAGAACAAGATGAAAAGAATACAAATAAGTGGATTTGAGAGTTACCTTTACGTCTTACGCTATCATCAATTGGCATCCAGCTTCGCTTGCCGCACTTTCTTCGCACGCCGACATAAGAAAACAGTGAGAAATTGTTTCTCCAATTGGCCAAAGTGCAATTAAAGTTTGCACTTGGCTTACGGATCGAGATTAAAACATGCCAACACTTAATTCGACTATAGGTTTACGATATATGAACGAATGGGCAAAAATTTGCCAACGACGCCTGTCCCAAGTTCACTGGCAAAGTGTAATCGTAAGTTGTTTGGTTGCCTTGTTTTTTTTTTTTTTTTTTTTTTCCTTTCGACTTTTTTGCTCAGCTCTTTGCACATATTGCAAAAAGCATATTAACCTATAGCCGTCTATTGGGAGATACCCATCAGGATTAAAAGTTCGATATTTTCTCGTTCCTCTTATTTTAGTTACCAAAGTGTATGGATTGTCGATGTTTATTTGCATTTTGTAAAACAGTTAGTTCGTTCATTTGATTTGTTTAGGCAGGAAAAGAGTAAGAGAGAAACTATATCTGTGTTATAAAAGTGTATAAGACTTATAGAAAGCACATGTTTCTCATTTTGATATCATCGGTTTGTAACCATAGCCATATGCATACACTTGCATATGCATATTTATAGATAAATGAACATGTGTATGTGCACAATTGTTGCTTTCGCATTACTCGGGCCAAAGACAGAACCATAGCCAGAGCAAGAGCAAGAGCAAGAGCCAGAGCCAGAGTCAGAGCCTTAATATTTCAAATTGTATATTATATCTTAGCTATCGGCATAGAATTGCATGCCTGCCTATGTGCGTAATATATGCTTGCACATATACTATAAATCGCATAATCCATGTTGCTGCAGTGTTTCTACTATTATTAAAATACTATCGGGTCTTGTATTAACATGTAGGTTCGTGGTGTTTGTTGTATGCATTCGACGTGCTATAGTCAAGTGTTAGGATGTACGATGTATTGGTGTGTGTGTGTGTGTACTGTATGTGGAAAACGTGTTTTGCATAATCATTTGCCACTTATAAAATAAATTGTTACACACACTGTGCTACATATTCATCCATTAATATTAATACACCAATTCTTACTCCTCTGACGTTGAGTTGTTTGTTGTTCAATTGTTGTTAGCAGTAAAATGAAAGAAAATGAATAAAAGGAAGAAAAGAAGAATAATAAAAAAAAAAAAACGAGTATTTGTGTCAATAGCATTTTTAATATAGAAATCGTTTTTTAAAAAAACAAAACCTTTTTTTTTTTTTTTTTTTTTTTCTTTCTTTCTTTTCTTTTTCATTTACTCTTTTTCATCCAAAATATGTGATGCATTGTTAATGAAATGAATGAATCTTATTATGGGAATTGTCGTTAAACAATGACTAGGAAACCCTTCCAGGGATATGCACGTGCATATGTGACACGTAGCTATATAAGATAAGTAGACTATAGCTTATTATCGTATAGATCAAAGGAATATGGTTTAAAAGAGGAAATTAACATTGAAAAGTTACGACGTTGATAGCTGAATGCTTGGATGACTGGATGGATGCATGCATGATATTTAAATCGATTTGTTCAACTAACTGATTATGTTCCTTTCAATCGCGTATTTAAAAGTGAAGAAATTTTCTCTCATTTTTCGAAAATTGCCTAGAGTGCTTTAAAAAAAAAAAAACCTTAACATCTCTATGAGAATTTGCTCTTTTTCTTCCAAACCTTCCAAACCATAAGAAAATAACATCAAGGATACTTGAAATTTCATATAGATGCCTATGGAAATTCATACGTAAAAGAAAATTTATAAAGCAAGTTATCTCTATCGTCCTTAAATATTTTCATAAATTTCAAGCAAGTAATAAAAGAAAATATTTTACTGCCCATATATAAACGACCCTCTATGACCGATAAGTAAATCTTGTCCTTCTCTTATTATCTGGTACCTACATACATAATGATCGATATTTTATACCAAACTTGAATACCGATATACTTGCCATTCCATGAATGTTTAGTATGTGCTTTGCTTAGGACTCCGTCTGCCTACATCGTTATAATGACGTGAACCGTAGCTCTGAGCCGCCAAATCTTGTTTCAAGACGCTCGCCCGCATGCAGCAAAAGGCTTAGATGCTAACGGCTGACGAAAGTGTGTCCAAAACTCTGCTATATGGTGTGTGCGGTGCCTTTGCATAAATACATTGTTCTCCAGAAATAAAAGAAGGTTTGTCGAATAAGGACACACAGCAGTCCAGGAATTGCCTGCAAATTACACAACATACTAGCAGAACGTTGCGGTCGTCAGTCACACTATTCGCCTGTGGAACAATCTACCGACAATGGTCTTTCTCACCGTACTTGATGCTTCCGCGTTTAAGCCAAACGGACAGAAACAGTAGTCCCTCCTTCCATCCCTCTTTACCTATAATTCTTCCCGAGAGTCATCGTTCTCGGTGAATATAAAGTATTTCGACACTTCAATCCAGTAAATATGTAGCACTCTGTTCGACTTATTTCACATTTCACTCTATGGGCAGAGCTAAATTATATAACCGAGATTTGATTCAGGCTTCACTTCAATTTAGTTCAAATAAGCAGGTGGATCGATTTGAAGTCGTAAAGTAAAATTTGGAAAACATTTACGAAAATCTAATAAATTCGCAAGCATATCTTTTTATATAAACAGTTATATACTTATGTATATATATATATGTATGAATATATGATAATGTATATGTGTATGAAATAATTTGCGTTTTAAGAGCAGCAACGAGGAAAGGAAGAAAGAAAGAAAAAAAAGTTTTCTGACCTTTAAATTTATGCCTTCCTTTATTATAACCGTACATACATGCAGACATACAGATTTATAATAAGGGAGTGTAACGTGCATGTAAGCATATGTACGCGATATTATTTTCTTTAGTGCTGTCTTGTATGTGTTGTTGTTATTATTATTATTATTATTATTATTATTATTATTATTCTTATTATTCTTATTATTATTATTATTGTTGTTGTTGTTGTTACTGTTGGTGCTTTCAATTATCAAGTGCAAGGTAAAATTTGTTAGATGAATGTGTTTTAATTTTGTTTTTTGTTGTTTTTTATGGCTCTGTCCTTGTTTACTATAGTAATTTATGGACGAATTGCCAGGGCAAACAGTGTCTCTTTGGTGTTTAAAGAGAAATCTTTTTTCTCGCTTTTCGGTTAATACATAGCATTACAAAAGAATTTGCGTGTCTATGGGTAATAATTTAAGGTTAAAACAGTAAAGTGTTTGCCGAGTTAAGTTAATATTGCGCACATATGCTTATCTAACGGGTATGAACGAAGCATTTTCCAAGTGAAATAACTTCTCAGATCTTTTTTGTGGAGAGAATATTTGCATATTTTTTATTGTGATTAAATTCCACAAATTTCTGAAATGATTTTTCATTCTTAATGATATTATACACTCTACGCAAGTTTGTTAATAAAAATTTTATTTGGCTTTCAAATAACAAAAACCATGTCCCTGCAGAGCTTTAACGACTTATTCAAGTTAACAAAAAAAAAAATTGTAAATTTTTAATTTTCCCGCACTAGCACCAGCAGAGAAAGCAGCTTTCATTAAAATTTTACCCACCGGTTATATTAAGTCTAATCAAAATTTTATAGCAGAGAGTTTTTAATGATATTGCGATTTTTTCGATCGCTATATAAAAAGAAATCGGTTATTAAATAAATATGACAGTCACTTTCATGTATTCACCTTTTTAAATCAATCCCTTAAGTACCATCCCATTAATAAAATTTGAAAGTAAATTTAATTTTGCTCAATAGTTGATATTGTAAGGAAAAAGAATAAGTTTGTGGCATTTCCACTAAAATGCAAATCAATTCTCTTTATGACTTCAATTAACTGGATTAATGCGTATGTGTATGTATGTGTATGAATGCATTTTTCGGTAAAATTAATATACCGCCATTGCACCAATTTTTGGGATTTCTGTACGAAACACTGGACCAAGCGATGTTCACTGCCGATCCGATTTATATGGTGAATGTTTTAAAACTTTTCAGCTAAGTCGTCCTAATTCTTGCCGAATCAACAGAGATGTGTATTGTCGAGCGTTGTCGCGATTAAGGCAGGACGATGCTTTTCCTTTTGAGAAATTCTCTCTGAACGCTCTACCGCAATTGTGGTAATTGTGCTATCGTAGACGAGTGGGTGATTAAGAAAATGGAATCAACAGTTTGAAAAGTTTGGGGCAGCTAATAAAGCTCGTTTCCCTTCCGACCTCATTAAATGTAAACGATTAGCACACGTGGGTTCCGGTTATATAGATTCAAGACGCATCAATATCCGATGCCAGCTGGAGCGATTTTACAGCAACGATACGAATTGTGACTAGGAAGTCAGCATTCGTAGGTTCAAATCTCAGTGCAGTAGAGCGTCCTTCGGTCCTAGTTAGTTAGTAGTCAGTGCTCAATCAGTAAAGGCATGCACGCATACACTAGACTGCGGTCATTTCCAAACTCTTCTTCTTTCCCCACTTATTGCTGAACGACGCCGTCTTGCGCATATAGGCGACATCGCTTGGTTAAAAAAAAGTTTTTCGTTGTATTGACTTGAATTATCAAGTACCGAGACTCAGTTCTTCTTCTTTTCAGTCTTTCGCAAAAATTTCGTAAAGGTTTTCTAACTAATCTTCCATCCGGAGATGATATAGTGGCATGAAATATTGTGATCTTCTTCGGTTGTTTCCAGAATATCATCGAGCTTAGCAATGAATACTCGACCAGAGCGGCGAGCAGCCGTCGTTTTGAAATTTCTAGAATCGAAATGAGTAATACACTGGCTGGCTGCGGATTTTGAAGAAACGGCTTCACCGTGAACATCACTAAATTTTTCCAGTAGCCTGCGTAGCCTTACGCCCTTGATCGAATTGATATTGTATGATATACGGGTGTTTCTAAAATTTCGTCTCTTTTTCTAAATGCCATCACGCCATCATCCTTTTTTGTTGTTTCTTATTGAATTACTTGTGAACAACTATCTTTTACACATGCCCTTCCAGACCTTAACATTGCCAGAGTTAAGCAACCATGAAACCTATTTATTGAGACCATTAGACACTTTATTGGGACGATGCGAACATTTGCCTCGATCTATCATAAAGGCACTCCTATTGGGCAGTCGTCGGTTAATTTATTTATGATAACAATTTTCCATTTAATATTATTGAGTTATTCAGCGCAAGACGACGCTAATCACAGAACGCTCGTCCTTCAGTACTTTTATCGTCTAATTTGAAGAAATCTGTTGCCGAAGCCCACCAAACACCGTCACACCGTCACACCATATCGTTTAGAAGTGGTGACCCGAATTGATTGCAAATGCCATTTTTTGGTCACTTGTCAAGAATACACTGTTGCAGCTCAAATGGAAAGTTCTTCCGCAATGCGCGTACGCACCAGACCTAGCGCCTTCCGGTTGTCAGTTGTTCAGATCGATACAGCATGGCTTGCCTGGGACGCGGCTCCGCAAAGCCGCGGAGCTGTACGAAAATGGAGCGATGATTGGATCGCTAGCAAACCCAAATAACTTGTTTCGACACGACATCGGCATGTTACCCCACAGATGGCAAAAAGTTGTGGAAAATGGGGGAAAATATTTTGATTTTAAAAATATTGTATCAACTTTTCTCAATAAATGTCTTTTCTAAGTGAATAAATTCTCAAAATTCTCGATGCAAGCATTTAATAATAATATTGGCAGAGATATAGATAAACAAATATTTTTTCATTTTTTGAGTTTCTCATGATTAATCTGTTGACTAAAGCGGTATAAATTCATGCTGTGGTGGCGGCTATTTAGATTGGCTCGGAATTTCATTACAATGCTGCAGTAACACGATGTGTATAAGTGATAAGAAAATGTGAATTTAATTTTTATTACCAAACAAAAAAATTAAATTAAAAAAATTCATGAAAATGTAACCTTGCTATGCTCTATTATGTAAACAAAGTTTTTGTAAAATTTTGTAAAAGAAAGCAAAAAAAAAAAATAATAACAATAATAATAATAACAACAACAACAACTATAATAATAATAATAATAATATATAATAATAATAATAATGAAAACAATGAAAACAACGACAACCAACAAGTGTAGCACGGTCCGCTGTTGAATATTATATCCTTAGAGTATCATTTTTTGCATGTTAGTCACATATGTTGTCTGCACACAAATGCACGTTTTCGTCCAGCATATAGAACATATGCGCATTTAATGTTTTCGTATATTTTTCCTTTTTGTTGTGTTTCTATTGCTAATTACTTAGTAAACAAATTGCCATAACATGATAACAAAAACTGTATGCCACCAGTCACGTCAACAACAACAATAACCGTTTGAAAACAATGAGATATACGTGTAGGAGTGTAATATAAAATTGTATGGGTGTGTGTGTGTGTGTGTATGCACGTTTGTGCATGAGTGTTTCTCTAAATGTGTGCTACATTCTCTCACATCCATTGCTTTCGCATTCTCGACGTTAGTTGGTGGTCTTCTGTCGGTATAACTCGTCTCTAATTGTGAAAACGAGCAAGCACATTAATGCATTTATATATATATATATAACGTTTGACTTACGATACGTATGACTGACTGTAAAAGGGTGAGTAAATTGGCTATTATGCCTACGAGTGTATTGTGAACGTTAAAATAAAGGAAATTGCAGAAAATTATTTTAGAAAAGAATTTACAAGACAACTAGAATTAATTAGCGATAGAATGCAGTTTCCTTTGTTCAGTTATACTAAACAGCTCTTAAAAGACCATTAGAAGTTTCAAGTCTTTTCGTGAAGATTGTGGAAAAAAAGGGTAAAAAAATAAAACGAAAAATAATTCAAAGCCTTTGAATCTATCATAAAACAAAATAATATAAGATTCCTTCCTTTATACTCAAGCGTCTGTTTCTTAAAGTTGTTGGGGTTTAAGTATAAGTTTTTTGTTTTTCCTTTGCTGATTAGGGGAGAGAGAGAGAGAGAGAGAGAGAGATAGAATATGAAATGCCAAGATGTTTAAATTAATCACCGTTTGTTGCATCTTCTTTTTCATTGCGTCGTGGTCATTAGTCCTTCTGTCCATTTATCCGACAGCCAGTCACCAGATGTTGCAGTAATGACATGTACAAAAATTTGCATAGAAAATTAAAATTTGAAATAAATGTATTCCTGGTTCGAGACAATGGCTTTTAAAAACAAACACAAATCAATTGAAAAGATATTGTTGATGGTAGGTAATATGTTGTTTCTATCTTACCGAGACAAATAATGAATAACATTCACGCGAGAGGTGTTAACGTGGGCACAACAGTTAATAGTTAAACCTTTGCACTTGAAGTTTTTTTTTTCATTCGTATTACAATCCGCGACCGGCGACCGTCATTTGTCACCAACAGCGAAACACCCGAATACTAGTTTTTATCATTTGTTTTTGTTTTTATGTTAAAAACTGCAAATTATTTACAATGTCTCCGTAGCGGATCCCTCGAGTTTGAAGAGCAATTTTAAATGGGTCCGCCCCGGAGCCCTCGACTGCAAAGGGTTAATAGTAGGAAATAACATTGAAAAAAAAAAAAGACTTAACAACTTAAGGTCCCTCATTGTTTTCCCCCGATAAGTGGATGCTTTAGTTTTCCTCTTGCTCGCGCACTTAATGATATATTCGTTAGCAATTACTCGATACTTTGGAAACTTGACATATCTTTCACATTTTACATCATATATGACAAGAACCGATACGACGGCGATGTATATAATTGATTCATTGAAGTCAACTTTTTCACTTTTTCAAGCTTTTGGTTACTGCCGGGATAATGTTTCGATAATAAGAAGTTTATAATGAACTCGAAGTTGAACTCAATGGAAATCTAAAGCGATGCACGTGGAGTTTTTTTTCACATTTTTGCTTATGTTTGGCGATTTTTTAATTTGCCATACGCGTTCGCGGCATATGAATTTCCATCCAATATTCTATGAGCATAGGAAATCAAGGAAAAAGCAATTTTATATATGTATATATATATTAGTTTGGGGAAAAAGAAATCCATTATTTTTAATGAATTTCTAATATATAAATATAATTGTGCTCGTATTTCTTAGGGAATCCAAGGAATAGTTGATGTTGAGGAATAACTACCCAGAGAAATGTGCAGTTCCTATCTCTCGAGTATCGAATCGATTATTTCCGGTATGTAGCTCTGCTCGTGCTTAGCGTTACCTGAGGTAGATTCGATCGCAGACCATAGAATGAAAGATCAGTCGTATTGTTAGCATTTTGCTTAAATACAAGCAGAAGATCAAGGTGCTATAATATCTATTTTGTCGGTCACTGCATGGAAAAGCTCCAACTGTTCGCTCCAATTGTTAAAAAAAAAAAAGAAAAAAACTCTTTTCACTGCGGCGAACATCAAAGTTAAGAATTGTTCATATATATTGTACGTACACGCCAAATTATAAACTAATCATACGCATCGTTACGTACGAGCGTTGCGTATGTAAATGCGAATGTGTCAAAACCTAAGCAGTCTCCGATTATTTTATGAAGTCTACTTTAATTGGTTAATAGTAAGTAATTAGTGCAATCAAATAAGAAAGAAACGAAATCTAAAGACAATTCATTTAACATTGCTGCTCACGAAAGATTATTATCGCAATGGTGGCTGCGGTGCAGTAGTGTCGATGGAATAGTAAACCCGCAGTTAACTCGCGTCATGTATGCAGAGAAAGCGATAGAATAAAGTATGAGCAATATAAAGCAGTTTGCGAAATTCCTCTATTGACAATTTTGGTTTTGCAAGCTATTGGTTTCGAGGCAATGAAAACATGTTGAATTTTTCAAATATGCCCGAATAATTCGGGAGGTTATGCATAATACAAGCAGTTGCTCAATTTGTGCACCTGCGAAAAGAACTAGAGCGCGTAAAAGGCATGCCATCAAATTCGGTCGGTGTCGGCTTTGCATTACCACGACACTTGCAATATATCCTTAGTTTAGGGTAACGAAATCATTTTTCGAAAAAATATGCACATCAGCAAACGCTTCATGAAAACTCTAAGGCTCGAGCAATTTGCGAGAATGTTTTTGCTTAAAAATAAACATGAAAAACGAATAAGAGGAAAAAATAAAAAAATAAAAAAAAATTTAATTCAGGGAAACATATAAACATTTATGGTTATTTTTGTTTGCTCTCTTGAATGCGAGTGTGCCGAGATTGTACGTGTATGTGCGAAACATTTTACAGGTCATGTATTATTGCAAAGAACTTGACTTGTTGACTTAAGTTACCTTGAACTGAAAAAGTATTGATTAACAATTTCAATTTCTCTCTAAACTGTTTACTCACCAAACACCTTGTAGCCGTTTCATATATTATATGTGTACTTGTGTTTTCATTATAGTTTTTGTATTAGAAATTCACTTAAAAGATTTAACTAACTAACTATAGGTCTCTTCTATTTCACTTTTATTATACGTATTATTCATTCATTCATGTATGTGTTCAAACAGTCCGAAGCTTTTAATTATGACGTTTTAAATTTTTGAAAAAATCAAAGCATAATTTTTGGCTACTGTTATAAAGAAATCCTGCACTGCAAAAGTTTCGATAGGAGCGCACTTTATATATTATTGTTAATTAAATCAATTTCAAATATTTTAGTCTGTCTTTATGTTCAATAAAATCTTCCAATATTCCATAGATTGCTAATGTATTTCTTTTGCAACATTTCAACACTACAAAATAGATTACAAAGGTATATATATTAAGTACGTGCTGGAAAAGGCGGAGTATATTCGAAATTTCGCAGCAAAGGAGTTTCTTTCCAATCAAATGAACTTATTGTCCATGACTTTCATCGGCTTATTATCTTTCGTGGAAGCAGTTCTGAAGTACGTCTTTGGCAACAATCGTCCGTTAGATCGTGTCTGAGACTGGGCGATTAAAAGTGTCATTATTCAAATTATTCGGTAGTGTCTGAAATATGTGACACTTTGACAATGTTAGACACGCACTGTGCGCGGTGTATGGTAACACATCTCTTTCAAGTCGAATAAATTTTTTCCCGAATCGTGCAAATTATGTAAGCTATTCCTGATCGATCGATCGATCGTTCTTCTCAATTTAATCAATTGTGATAGGGTCGCTTAAGAGACATTTGTTATTCTCTCAGAACATACACAGCATGAACTTCTTTCCACGTAATACTCTGCTCAATGCTTTATATTCGATAGAGAAAAAATTTAAAATTGAGAATAAACTTGGATCCAATTTTAATATGGGCGCCATGACGCTGTCCAACAGCGTGGCATGTTCAATTATGATCTACACAAGGCGGAATTTGAAAAGAAACCCGGAGAGGATCTGCACGGAATCGTAGATCATATTGGAGAATTTTTTTAAAAAGTTTGATAATAATTTCGAAAAACATTAAAATGAGAGATGACTCTTTCCTTAGTACCTTATCACGTTTCCTTTGGATAAAAAGTTTGACGAAAATTCCTTTTGTAATTTGCTAATGGAAATTTTAAAATTATTGCGCATTTAACTCAACTAGTTACCGATAGTGGGCAAGAATTCAAATTTAATTCCAATGTTTCTTCGCTGGCACGTATCTATGTATGTTACATCTGGCATGATTAATAATTTAGAATCCGCATAGATAAGCAATGGAATGTGTTTTGTTGCTCATAAGTAATACGAAAAAGTTGTACACTTTTTAATCCCTATGTTGTAAAATTTAAGACACGTTTTTCTTTATTGTTCTCCTGAAATTATTCTAGCGGCTAAAAGTCCTTATGTTTCAATTCGCATAAGTTATATACATGTATATATATATATAGTAGAAATACGCTCACGTGTGTGTGTGTGTGTATGTATGCATGCAAATAATTAAAGAATACAAGGTTATCAAACCTCAATGTCAGTGTAAACTGTCTATACACCTGGTCAATGCGCAAAAAAAAAAAAAAAATAAATAAAAAAAAAAATATAAATAAATAAATAAAAAACAACAAGCAGGCAAGTTATGTACAAACTACGTTGTCTTAGAATTTATTTATGTGACAAATGAACAAATAAATATCTTACCAACGTTTGGAAAGAGCATGATGTTAGAAACGATGGCATGGCTTGAGCGAGGGGTGACTGCAAACGAATAAAAAGTAAAGCTAGTTGCAGAAGGACATATGGCAACCTGTTACAAGGCTATGCAGACAAGACCGAACATTAACAAAAACTAATCAAATAATTAACATTATGCAGAAATTGAAACCGAAAAAAAAAAAAAAAAAAATAGAAAGGAAAGAAAAGGAAAGAAAGAAAGCAGGAGAGAAGCAGATGCGTGCAGACATGGCAGACCAGGAGAGCGAAATGATTTAATGAGAATTTTCAAGATAAATTTATTGAAGAAGAAGGATACGATTATTTCATATGAACCCGAGGACAACAGATGTTTTTGGCTATTTTCTCTCACTGTTTTTAAGCTTTTATTATACTCTCAGCTCTACTCTTATACTCTGTTATACTCACTACTAAGCTCTGGCATTTTGCATTTTGGATTCTTAACCCTATTCGGACCGTGTTAAGTCTTTGACGTTCATTTGCCCTTTGAACTGCAATTTTTTGATTATTTCACATTGCATTTGTAAAGACCCCTCTTTCCGTTCCAAATGACCAAGGAATACTAACAAGAAAAAATATTTGTAGATTTGCAGTTAATCAAGATGTCAAAAGTAACCATTTTCCTTCCGTGCCTTACAGGTTCAACGTCATACAGGAAGTGTGCATCTTTCACAGAAGAGATGGGCTGTGTAGCAGCATTTGAGAACAGTAACCCCTGTAAACCGTTTAATTGTTTTTTTCATGGCCAATGAACTGAGGCCATGAAGTTCATGCCGTAGTGTAATATCTGTTTTCAACATTCTCCTGGCCGAAGCAATGAAGGTTACCTCTTCAAATTTAGCGGAAATAGATGAGTCTTCTTGGACGCAAGTTGGCGTTGAAAACGGCCGAAATTGGTGAAAGGACATGCCTACCGTACAACATAGCTTGAAAACACTACTGAAATTGGTCTGGGTCTTGTTGGTCCTTACGACTAAAATAAGATAGACACAAAGTAAACGTTATATGGATATAATCAGCCACGCCCAAATTTAATTTTTCCGTTGCTTTTTTCTTTCTATCTTTTAAGGACAAAGGTGGCGGATGTAAAAGATTGAGTCACAGCTGAATATAATTTTCTCATTTCGTTTATTTATCAAGATCTGTAAGTAACGTCTTACGCTTACATATATCACATATTTAGGTAGATAAACGAACTTAACATAAAAGCAATTTTCTGTCCGAGATACGGGATTCCTTAATGGCTTTCAGCCTGTAATGGTTAGCGTGATAGGATTCGCTATAAAAAGTACGGGGCGTGATTAGGGTTAACGTTTGCAAATCGCATGAAATTCTCTGCAAAATCATTATATGTTTACTATTTAGAAAGCGAGTCGGACTGTTTGTATCCTTTATTTATTTATTTTTTTATTAAGCTAAAATTTTAACCTCTACTTCGAAATTTAGGTTAAACTATGGCCAAGAGAAAATATAATATGGCAATGGTGCCCATCAACAATTTTTATAGAAATTGTTTGACTAGAAGACCAAACTAAACGCATTAGAGCCGCTTTGATCGGTATACGAGAATCGTTCAACAAGACCACCAAAAATTAAAAAAATCATGCCTGGATCGTTCAGACATAAGCTCTCTGCTCTGAGAAGAAAGACAACTCAATACAAATGATCTCGAAAACATTAGCGAACGAATTTGTGATATAATCGAGATGAGCTATCATATAACATAAGCTATGACATCTACGCGTAACAAACAAATAACGTTAAAGCGTGCATGTGATCTCTCTCTTCAGCTTAAATGAATTAGTTTTTAAGTGGACTGTCTGCCGTCATCCTTAAGATTTCAACTCTATTTAACTTTGCAACATTTTGCGGCCATCTGTTTATCGATTGTTGTTATTGTTGTTGTTGTTGTCGGCACTAGAATGGCCGCTAGAATTTACACAAAAAACACACGGAAAAAAAAAAGAAGAAACAAACACTTGGCGCATATGCTCTCCGTCGATGGGCATTTGCAAAGCAAGTTTATAAGTCGGTCAGATGCACTTAGCAATTCGCTTAGAAAAACATGAAAAATGTAAAATAAAAATTTTCAAAATATTGAGGTAAATAATTTACAAGCTCTACTACTAATCCAAGTAAATTAAAACTTTGTATAATTATTTTTCGAAGCCCTCGAAAAGTTAAAAGTTCTAATACAACACGTTTCGTACGCTTGTCTCATTAAGAACAAAAGACGCTTAAGATCTTAAGTTTATGACATTTATTTGAATTATATTTGTCAGATAAACTAATTTGTTTAAAATATGAATTATATAAATATTTGCAAGTGTCTTTAGAATAAATGTGGAAAATATACCTTTTAATGACAAGTAATTATTTAAGAAATAAATTTATAGAATGGAATTCGAATGCAGGTATGCTGTCACTGTCGGTCAACTGCACTTGAACTTGTTGACCACTTATTAATGGTGATTTGAGCCCCGCCCACGTTATTGTTATCTAATGGCAAAAATATTCTATAAAATATTTTTATTTATACATAAAAATAAACTTTTTAATATGCATGCACATATATATATATATATATATATATATATATATATAAATATATTTGTTTGCATATACGAAGACAACTGACATTTAAACAAATTCATTTATTTATTTACCTAAATTAATTCTATTTTAACCTGGTGTTGCTACGTATAATATCCACATGACTCCGCGCATATTATTTTTACCTTTTCAATGTCGTTTATAGTTTATAAACATCATATGTCTCCCCCTTATCCCGCCTCTTCACATTTAATATGCATGCATAGCATACAAAAGGAAATTATTCTTGACATTTTTGCTCACACGAATATCATTAATAAAATACCAACATACTCTATAGAATATATTATAAAAAATGAAAACAATTTATAGATAGTAGTCACAAATTGTTTGCAACATTAATTCAATAAAAAGTTTACTTAATTTTTTTTTTTTGTTTCTTTTTATTTTTTATTTTTTTTATCTTGGTTTCAAACAAAAATATCAAATTTACTGCTAATTAAATGTGATTTACGAAACTGAGATGAATAATATTCTTGCACTGCAAAGTATTCGCGTTACAACTGCGATGGTAAAAACTGTAAAAATAGCTTAACAAAAAAGACAAAAAAAAAAAA
>NW_023998415.1:23629673-23639914 GCF_014805625.2 Glossina fuscipes
AAAAAAAAAAAACAAGCAAACAAATCACCATTGGGTTTCAATCGAATCTTTCAATCCCTACTGCCTGCATATATTAAATATATAGGTGCGTATATGTTATGCTTGAGAACGTGCGTAGCATATATCCGTGTGGAGTTCAACTTTGGCGAATCATTTTTGTACTCTACACTACTTGCGCGCATTTATGCAACACCTAGAATGGCTTGAGGTAAACCCACCCCTTATTAAACTGATCGGTTTAGAAGCATTTGGTCTGTCCGTCCTGTGTTTTGGTGTTCAACCTATAAGCCGCAATTTTTTGATATATTTTGGTATACCGTTGTACTTTGGCCCAAATACGAACAAAGTTCGAATCGGATCACTTTTTCAACCTCTTCTCGTACAATGCTTTATTGTGAAAAAGTCATTATATGAATAAGATCAAGACGGTGTGGTGTGCCCAATGTTGGGCCGTGCCCCAACATAGTGTTTTTACTTGTTTTACCCGGTTTATTCTAGTCTTCTCAATTGCGCCCGATCATTGGCACATAAAGATTCTTCCATCGCCTAACGATGTCGAACATATTGTATACGAAAAGAATATGAGACTCGTTCTCATGCGAAGTGAAGTGAAAAAGGACACAAGGGGGCAAAAAGGGTCCCTCGAGATACATGAGAGTCACTATACTGTACTACTTTGAGCTAATTTGATTGACGAATGCAGCAATTTCTCAATTTCCTACACTGAGTCGCTATTCCGAATTGTATTGAATAATTGCGCAATCCGGAATCCAATGAGCATCGAGTAAAAGATTCATAGAACTATAACAAATATTGCAAAGAATGTGCACAAGTTTATGTTAATATAACATAATATGAACAACTCGTCTACGGAAGCTATTTAACTGCAGTTTTTTCTTTTTGTTTCAAGTTCAAATACTTTTTATTATCATCGCAGTCTTCACTACTAGTATGTACCGGCAATGTATATACGCTAAGGGGTCCAGATTCCGCAGGGCCTCTCCTATTGATTTTGAAAATTTATATAAAGTCATATAAATAAAGTTCAAAATACTAAGTCTCAAGTAAATTAAGCTACGAGTTGATTGTCTTAGTTGGTTAGGTGGCCTTAATCCTACTTTTTGGTCCTACAATTTATTTCGTCCATCTAAAGAGATTATCGTGATAATAATAAATTGAAGCAGAAATGTAGCGAAATCTTTCAAAATAAAAGAAAAACTAGCGCTCCTCAGACTAATATAATCACAAGGCTTTTATATCCACGCCCACTAATTAAGGCAAGTATTAAGAAGGAAGGAAACGGAAATTTTGATGGCGATTAATATTGGATTGACACAATCGATTTGTTGTGTTGTATTTGTGTGTGTGTGTGTGTGTGTGTGTGTGTGTGTGATGCTTTGAGAATATTGCTAGAGAATGTATATAGAAGTTATCGTCGTTGTATCTGTTGAAGCTTATCAGCAATGAGCAAGAAAAAAAAATAATAAAAACCATATCGTAGGCGTCCCCTTCGGCCGATTTGGATAATTTTTTGGTACCAAGCTGCATGCAAGAACTTCTAATTTAGTTTTTTTACTTGTTAATGCTGATATCTTAGTCTTTGCGAGCGGCTGAAGGTTTACTACACAAATGCTTACGGACGTGCAGGCGGATAGGCGGAGATACATGACTATGTCTGTTCAGGATTTAATATCGATCAAAAATGTCTGTACTTTATTAGGCCTCAGATGCCTCCTTCTGCATGTTGCAAAAGCAATATACTTTAGCGATAGGTACAAAAGAATGCAGAAAAGTCAAGTACACGACGTGAATGTGAAAATTGTGTAAGGATTATTGTGCTAAGATGTGTAAAAGAGTAGATCGTTATAATAATACCACAGCTGTCTACAAAACGTTGAGTGAGGTTTGGTTCGTACATTCAATACTCAATTCAAACTGAAGACAATATCCAAATACTTGCGGTCTCTACCAATTTTTACTTTTTTATTTTCGCAGACACAGCTTCTGAGGTAAGTTAACTAGTTTTTGTTCTTGCTATGTGTACATGTAAACAGTTGACGGAAATCAAACCAATTTCAAAATCATACACAGCAAATTCATTGTGTTCCGCGTTTATCTCAAGGTCTAAAAAACGATATTTATTGGAAAAAAACAAAAGTCCAGAAGTTTATTGGCTTAATTTCTTTAAGAGTCCTTGATGGAATTTACTCGCTAAAGAAACAATATGTAACAATGACTTGGGGCTCGGGGTATAGTTATTGCATGGCACTATTCGCATGTGTCGTTTATATAAAGGTTAGAGTGATTCGAAGCACACCCACGCGAAAAAATAAATTGTTAATGGTACAACCCTCTAGGTAACTGCTGCTAGGAAGAGAACTCGTGCGGCCATTCAGTCTAAATGACTCCATATTGCTAATATATGAACTGAACTTAGCCGAGGACGTAAACAATGTAGAGTGGATCCTTAAGAAGTAAGACAAGGGATCTATTGAAGAAATACGTAGGATTGTTTTCAGGAGAACATTCGCGGTTAACAAGTCGAGAGAGAACCATAGTTGAGGTGTAAATTTCAAAAAATCTGTGCGAATGCAGTGAATAGTCAAGTATCGTAGAAAAAATGAAACGACAAGGAACGAGACAGTATGAATATATGGCGACAACAAAATTAAATTAAATCCTTGCTTGCTAGATGCTAGATGAGCATTCTCGTTACCGGCAATAGACGGATTTCTGGTTTGCAATGGCCGTTGAAATAAATTTTCTAATACAGATCTATTGAAAGCATATACGACATAGTATGTGTACCAGCGAAGTGACAAGAGTTGTTAAACAATACAAAAATTACTATCACCGAACGACGAAACCCAAATTCTGTCCTTCTATTAGGTACTGAGTAGATTAAGTCAAACACAATATGCCGATAAATATGAATGAATCAGAACTGCTCCGAGACCCCATTAAATATTATGAACATAAAATTGGCAGAGATAGCGCATATTCATAGATTGCAAAGTAATATGTATACTATGCAGTTTTTGAAGCGGCTAAGCGAAACGAGTGAGATGTAGATGGCTACGTAAGCCCAAAAAATGTGATGATCGCTTCATCAATAAGTCACAGGCTGTGACTTAACGCATTAAATCGTTGACTACAAAAAAAGCGTAGATAAGATTGTGCGATCAGCCTCGGTATCGTAACTCTCTCTGTGACCCACGGTCCTTGCTTCTGGTTGTGGTTGATAGTCCGTTAGGCGCAGAAGCAGTCCTTGGTCATGTTTCCAAAGCGGGCTCGGAGAAACCCATCCCATTTGCCTTTCAAACAAGAAATGACATTCAACAGAGATGCAGCCATGATAAGGATGTTTATGCCATAATTTTTAGAATCAAACAAGTAAGAAAGTTATATTTGGTGCGGACCGAATCTCGCATACCCACCCCTACAGCTTTCGCATTCTACTCTCCAAGTTCTTTTATTTGATATCCATATCGGTGGTATTATTAAGAAAATGTTAATCGCGCTGTCCATCATATTCATTCAGTTGACGCTTCAATGCACGCTTCTTCTCCGATCGATTTGGCCCATTTGCAATACCAACCTGTGCGCAGAAACTTCCAATGTGTTTAGCAAATTCGAAGTCGATATCTTTATTTTTGCAAGTAGGGCACAGACACACAGACGGACAGATGTGGCTAAATCAACTCAGAATTTCGCACTGATCAAGAATATATATATACTTTGTAGGGTCTCTTAAGCTTCCTTGTGGGTGTTACATAGATAGTAGAAGAAACCAAAATGAGTATATCTGCATTTTACACTGGTGGGTATACTTTGGTAGAAAGTTCATTGTTAACTACCCATAACAAGGGAATACGTCAGATATATTCACCCGATAAAGTATTGACGATCTTCTCATGCACTAGACTGCATCACAATGCACTGTATCTAGAAGCATTTAATTGCGAAATATGCTTGAGAAAAAGTGAAGAAAATGCCAATGCGGAGGCCATGTCAAGATTATCACAAACTGAGAAGGCCAAGCTTATTGGAGATTTTTGATTGAATGAAATGGACTTAATAGAAAAGTTTTCGGTTACCTTGGAAGAATTAAGTCAAACGAAGGCGAAAAATATGGAAATTGGCAAGCCAATGGAATTTTTGAGATATGGTATTAGGCGCGAAACAGAAGATAGATCTGATATTGAGCAAGAAAACCTTATCTTATGCTGTGTTCGCGTTTATATCCCTTAGGCTTTGTTTTACATAGTTTGAAGTGCATTTACGTTCGGGTATGCATAAAATAGCATACAACAGATAGCTAGCGATATAGCAGGTAGGGCTTCAAATTGCTGCCCATACCAGTTAACAGTCTATCCAACTGCAAAGCTGTACGAATGCGCTCTTGTTGGATAAGATGAGTCAAAGTTTTCGTCAGCTTTTAATAAAATAGTCCTGCATTTCCTGTCGATTTATCGTAGCGTTCGCTTTAATCAATTCCATGATCAGGTTCTTGGTTTTACAAAAACTTGAGCATTTCAATCCCAAAATGAATCGTCTCTTAAGTTTTTATTTATTTAAAAATAATCGCGACTACTACGCGAGTATTTGCCACCTCAGCCTCGATAGTATATTATTATTAATGACATTGTAAAGTAAGTTCATATGGATCCTTTTTTTATTGCCATTATGCATCTCTGCTTTGATTGCATGTTATTTTATTCTTAGCTGTAATAATTAAGTTAATAAAAAAGACGAAATAAGAGAAGAAAATAAATGAGGCGAATTTTTGATACCCGCTCTACCAAATCTATACGTACTCATAGACGGATTACATTTCCACTGGGCTTTCAGATGATTCCGGTAAATACATTCAGTAAATTCAAGATCATCAGTATTTGGTTTTGACGAGTGGGCATTAATTTTGCTACGAGTGTTCAACAAAAGACATAAAACGATGAGATAGATGTTAATAGAAAGACTGACCTGACTAAATCGAATTAGCATATGATTGACACTGATGAACACTGATAAATAGTGTGACAAGTGAAATGATAAACTTAATATGCCGGCATCATTTAGCCGTAATAGGTGTAATAATTAGGAAACTCCATTGAAGTCAAAATAATTAAATAATATATATGTATGTCCTGAAAAATGTTGCATGTTGAAAATAATTATAATGAAAACAAGTGCAACTGATAAGAGGACAGTAAGTTGCAATGTGCAACAAGAACAGTGGAATGAAATTAAAATAATTGCAGATTGCATTTATTCGCTCCTTCTCCCCTGTCCAAAAAAAAAAAAAAAAAAAAATAGTATGGATCTTACAAGTAAATCTAAATTTATATATTCTTTGTAATATTTCTTACGAGATATATGCGAATAACTTGTAATATGATATTCATACCCAACTTTCGTGAGCCAATGGTGTATACAAACTCGACTCCATGTGAACGTTTGATCAGTGTAAAATTCTAAATGAATAGACCGTAACACCGTTCGTTTGTCTGCGGATCTGTCGCTACTTGTTAGATCTAAGAAAACAAATGCGATCTGCTTACGATGGGCTGCACACTGTAAACTCGTGGAAGAAAATTGATGTTATCTGAGGAGGTAGTCAAGAAGAGCGACTATCATAGCCGGATTTAATCCTTATTGTAGGCAAAATTTAAAATCACTCATATCTCTCGTACTAGGCACCTCAGCAATGACACATACGTCCGTCACTACAACCTCCGATTCTCTCCAAGTGGCACTTAAGCGTAGTACTAAAAATGATAAACCTAGGAGTTCGATAATTAGAAAGACAGAGAGAATTGTGTACGGACTGCTATCGCAACTGCTATAATACCTTCCAAGCTGCGACCACTCTCTATTTCCCACTCCTCATCATCAAAAGTCAAGAAGACATAGCCTGAGTGATTTGTCAATTAAAAGAAATATTGGATCTATTGGAAATAAAAGCGCCACCGCACAATTGAATACAATTGATTGATTGCCTTCTTAATGTGCAACAATCAATCAAGAATCTGCGATCTTTCTCTCTCTTTTTGTTAAATGATTAGATGATTAGATGATTAGATGATTAGAGCTGTTAATCAGTCTCTCATAAAGTCACTGATATAGAGAGAGAATATTTCTCATTATTATTAATTGACTGCTATGGTATTTTAAGCATTAATTGTTCCACGGTAGCGCTCGCGTTTATCTAATTATATACACAACAACAACAACAACAACAACATGTTGCTCTGAAGACGAAATAACAGCACATTTTTATGAGTGGATATTTATACGAAAATAGTCATATAAAGATTGATTGTTCAAGGTCGCTAAGACAATTATAAAACTATACAAAGATTGAAACAACAAAACGCAAATTTTTTAATTCGAATTTCAATTTATTTGTTTTTTTCCTTCGCTTTTTTGAAACGCTTACTAACAAAGCGTGCGTTAAAGTATTAGAAAATGAAATTATTTAATATATCGATAAAATATAAAAAGCAGTGAAGAATAGAATAAACGGAATAATCAATGTACGAGTAAAATAAAATAGGAATACGACGATCATATTCGTCACTATGACAATAGTGGGCTTGTGTGCTTGCACCCAATTTACCATGATTTCAAAAAATTGATCAGTTTAGGTAGGTATAAATAAAGAGAACACTTTCAAGGCATTGTTTGAACTTTGGAAGCGTGAAAAACAGAAACACTTCAGGCTCCTGCACTCTTTTAGTCATTGCGCTCGTTCCGTTTGTTACCGACATTCGCCGATAAAATTTGATAAACTCGTTGTGCGTTGGATATGACTTCCAGGAAGAAAGCAATGCATCTCTCGTCCATAGAAACTTATGTGATACGTTGTGTACGAAAGCTGTAAATGTTCGAATATGCCAAAGATGGCTTACCGAACTAATTTCCGAAGATTTCAATTTTGCAAGAGAACCTCGATCTGGGCGATAATGTCGAAGAGTAGCCTGAATCTAACCACTTTGCAACTACAAAGAAATTGATCTACACCATTCGACTGCTGAAAAACACATCAAACATCTTCAAATTCTGATGATGTACTTAAAACACGATAGGTTATTCCCGCCAGCCTAATACTTTCATCGAACATTTCGTCCTGTGAAAGATGCACTTGCACTTCTTTCGAATGTAAATATGAGATTCAATTTTATGAATCGGCGCTTATAACCGATTTCTTTACCAAAAATGACATCCATTGATAACATCGTGCGTTTCCACTTGATTTTAACCCCATACTGCATTCGGTGATGAAAAAAAAAACCATTTTACCTACGTTGAGGCCATCCAAACGGCTTTCCTCTTTACACCATTCTCTGCATCTCCCTACATATAACCTTGAGCGCCCGTTCAAGATGCTTCTCGATAATGCAAACTGATGTGCAGAGCATAAAGAAGTTATTTGGAATCAAATAATTGCAATTTGGCAGAATAATAAGTCTTGCTTCTCATTTTCGAAGAGTCTTCGTGCGTTTAATGTTCACGTAATAAAAGTCAAAATACTCAGCTGAATGATAAAATGTAGAATACTTGTCCGTAAGTAGAGTATATCATAAGCTAAATTAAAACTTGCTTTCTTTTATATATATGTAACAAGCACCTTGCGATGTAATAAGAAGTGAAATTATTTTCGCTAACCTTCAGATCAATAATCGGAATAAGTTTCGTATTTCAATTTTCACTATACGGAGGATATTCAGAAGAAAAATAAACAAAACAAAAGGTGTGCTCGCGAAAACGCTGAATAGAATTTTCGCTGATGGCATAACAGTACATCAGACGTCCCATATATAATACGTATTGGCATCAGCATTTCATATTTCAAATAAACGAAAATTGTGAACAAAAGTAGTCAACATTTCTAGTAGATAAGCGGCCAAATATCAATAACGAAATCAATTCAATTTCAATGGACAGAGTTTCGCAATTAGAAACTTTACTTCATATGTATGCATAGCATAGCACGCTAAGCGAACGTAAATAGTTTAACCATGTCTGTCGGTCTCTTTGTCTCTGAAAATCATAGTTATTTTTATAGAAATTCGTTCCCACTTTACTTTCCACTTTGCTCCCTTTTCGCTCTCGCGGCATTAAGTGCAAAGTTCGCGGTTATATCGCCGAAAAGGTACGTTCATATCATCAAAAATCTGAAAGCATTGATTATTATATGGGACATCACTAGTAGGTTTGTCCGGATGAATGCAATATCCAGAAGGACTTGAAATGGACCCATCTCTTATTATACCGATCGATTTCGAATCACTTTCTGAATCGGTTTTGTCTGTCCGTCTATCCATCTTGTTTTCTTGCAGAATAGTTTGCTCGAATAGTTTCAATGAAGAATAGTTTGCTCGCAAAGAGATGAAGAGGTGACGAAGGGCAAATCCCGGACAAGGTTCCGAAGATATTCGCTCAAATGCTAGAATAAGCGGCAGTGAGACAAGTTGCGCGTCTAATAATATAAGTGTTGCTTGCAATTGAATCCAATCCAAGCAATCGATCCAAAGAAATCTATATAAATGAAAAGAAAAGATGATGTGTTCTGCCAAGGCAAAGCTATAAGAAAACATTTTTGCGACATGGATGGGACATTGTCTTGCGCTCGTTGCATAATCCGGAGACGCATTTAAAATCAATTATATAATGTAACATTTTGGCTTAAGAATCGCGTTGGTTTTGTAAAAGAGATAGAGCGAGGTAGGAATGATTGCAAAGAGTCATAGTGAGGGAAAATATTTTTAGATATGAAATATGATAAGATTTGGAAGCAATGAAATAAAAAATTAAAAATAAATAAAATTTTTAATTTTTGCATTATATATTTGGTCCGGTTCGGTTTATATGCACACGTTTGACTTTAATTAAGATAACATCAATTAGTCTAAAAAATATTGATCGACTTTAGTGTGAATTCGTTTGCCATGTCAGTCCGCATTAATTTGAATCGATTGAATGAATTTTATGATTTTTCTCATTAAGTGTCTCGCAGCATTTTTTAGGCAATCAAATAAAACAATTTTATGGTAACCGTATGAAAAGCGAAAAGCTTAACGAAATTTCTTGCGTTTATTTCTTTTTGTTGTTTTACTTACAAAATCATAAAAGCCACACCAAAAAGTTGACACTAAACGAATATGATTGAATGAGTGCGTTTGCTGCTTGCTGTTTGCTGCTTGCTGCTTGCTGTTTGCTGTTATTATTGCATTGCATTATTGTTATGCAGTTGTGCTCCGCAGATGCAGAAATGCTCCGTTGATGCTGTAATAAACATATTAGTTGTCTTTTGATATTAAGTGTCAAAAATTGTGGCACACTTTAATGACTGAAAACGTAATGCTGGGGATTTATTTAAAATCAAGGTCGTGACTTATACAAACAACTCGTTTTTATCGGATTTTTTATTTCAAAAATGACAAACTTGGGCTAAATGAAGCTATAATGAACACGCGGTGCGCATTATACAAGAGTATGTTAATTACAGTTTAATAACGAAAGGGTGGTTTGGCCGACTATTTTGATGTTGTGATGCTGTGATTAAACAAACCATTCATGCAAAAACTTTAAATGTCGCTGCTGTGCTGTTGTTTTTTTTTTTTTTGTTGTAATTTGTGTGTAGATTTAATGGTAATGGATTTTTTTCTTGGAATCTTGTTGTTAGTGGTTTTACTTCATTTTTATTTTTCTTATTATTTGTTTTATCGAAAGAGGATTTCAAGTTAAGAGAGAGGGCGGAAGGCGGAACACATGCACAAGCACCAGCATTAACAGAAATTGCCATTTAAATGATTGGATGATCGTTGCATAGTTTTTGTTGTAGATTTTCGTTAATGCGTTTAATTGTCCAATAAAGCTCTGCAGGTATGCAGATTACACAAAACCTCAAAAGAAACAAAAAACAAACATATAAATGTCTGCCAAGCCAAGCCAAGCCAAGCCAAGCCAAGCCAAAGCTAAGTTAGCAAAAAAACAAATTAACAACAAATAGCATTAATAAGAAGAACAATCACATTAGAGTCTGCTCTGCTTAATATGATAGTTTTATCTATGGCAAGATTAAAGGAAATATGCGCTACATGTAAAATCCAATCAGATTAAATTCATATTAAAGCAAAGAACACACGCACACAGCGAGAGAGAGAGAGATAGAGAGAGATGGTGAGATGAAGAGAGAGAGAGAGAGAGAGAGAGAGAGAGAGAGAGAGAGAGAGAGA
>NW_023998415.1:23639924-23648747 GCF_014805625.2 Glossina fuscipes
AGAGAGAGAGAGAGAGAGAGAGAGAGAGAGAGAGAGAGAGAGAGAGAGAGAGAGATGGTGAGAGAAGGAGAGAAAAAGAGAGAGATTAGGAGCTTCATACGCCAGAGAGAACTAAACTATGACCTAAGCCCCCGTTTTTCTAGCGCGAAACTCACCACGCTTCATTGTCCCTCCATTGAGACATGAATTTGATTATAAAAAGCCTGCTGACGTGCGCAAGGTGCTCTCTCGTGTCTTGTGGCACGTCGCGTTACGTACTTACTGCCAGCACAACTAAATACAAATCAAGAAACGGAAAAGCCTGCAATGTTAAGCAAAACTCCTTAAAAAAAGTAGTTTTTCAAGCCAACGGTTATTTTTAATTTTTCAATAAAATGCAAAACAAGTGCAGATCAAAATCAAAGAAAAAATTTTCTTTTTTTTTTTAATAAAACATTAACAAACCCTCGGTTTAAAAACATTCTCTCGGTTCGTTTCCAAACGAGAAAGCTTTTGTTTTATTCCAAAGCACTCCGCGGCAAAAAGTAAATTTAAAAAACAGCAAAAAAAAAAAAAATAAATAAATAACTAAATAAATAAATGAAAAAGAGCAAATGAGAAGAGTAATTTTTTATAAGTATTTACTCCATTGAAAAGATATTCACCACTTACGTGCCAGCGATTTCGCCTTTAAGTTTTGTAATAAAAGAAGAAGAAAATCGTTGTTAGCTCTTTAACTTTGAAAAGAAGTTCGAGAAATTTTTTATACGGCGCGTTTCAAAAAACATTCAGTATTTATGAAACGTTGTTACCGATCACAAGGATAGAAATTTCTCACTTAAAAAAACAAAAACGTTTAATTTACGTCTGAAAATCATTTCAGAAACAGTAGAAAAAACGTAAAGTTTTTTTTTCAGTTCTTGTTTCAAAACGCGTCTCTTAATTTCTTAGTTCTTTGTTATCATTTTTTTTTTTTGTTTTTTTTTATAACAAGAGAAAAAGTTAAAAAATTAAAAATTAATTTAATTTACCTTTATTTTGCTTGAAAGGAAATATCGAAAAAAAAAAAACACATAAACATACATTTATCGAAAAAACAACAAAAATGGCAAAACTTTTTGTAGTCTTTGCTGTTTTAGCTGTGGCTATTAGTGCAGGTGAGTTAAATAAATCAAAGAAGTAAAAAATCATAATTTGTATACAAATGTTTTCATAAATTTGTTTTCAAATTTAATGAGCGTAGAATGCTAAAAACATTTAAGATAATTTTTTTTTTTTTTTTTTTTTTTTTAAATAAAATCTCAACTTTCAGCAAAAGACATAATAGTAAAAAACTGCTTTATTTAGTTTGACTTTGAAATTATGTGTCATGCGAGAGTTTCTCACTCTCATGTAATCTTTGTACACTAAGTTAGTGTTTGGTACAAGATTCTTTCGAAAAATCGCATACTTTCGTATGCTTGCAACGAAAATAGCGACAAAACTCATACTAATAATAAAGAATAAATTAAAATAAAAAATAAATTTCGAACATATCTTTGATATTTAAAATCCAGCTTTGATAAGCTTGTAAGCGTATAAATTGCTATTTCGACTACACAGAAGACAATGAGATGAGCTATTCTTGTCCTGAGGCAAATTTGGCTTATCTCGCAAACAAAATAAAATTATTATGTCGTACCTGTTGCGATATCCTTGTTTGGAAAGTGAATCAAGCATATGGCTTTTGTTAAATTAAAATTTTCAAGATCAACAAGCTGAGCAGAAAGTGCGGAAAATGCGCAAGGAAGGGAAAAATAATAACAACAAGTGCAAAAGACGGACTGTTACATAAAGATATTCCTCACTAGTAATAACCAAAAAAATAATAATTAATGGTTAAAACGAGCGATAGTGAAACGAGAAAGACATAAATGTCTTGAGGTTACTATAGAGGTGGGGTTCGCACTCCATCAACCTAAAGGCCGAACTGGTTTCCATTCCTTTTTAAGTATGCATGTTCAGTGATCAACTTACTAATGGCAAAAATCAGTTTTTCATATAACATCAATATATTAATATGTACATCACTACTGAAGCCTATTTAAGGACATGGTTCCATTAACTGGGATCTACACTATGTGCGTACTTTACCGTATGCAAATTGGGTCCATGCAGAAACAGCTTCTATTGCTCCCGAACCCGAACATCCGCCTTTCATCGTTCAGAAATCGTTTAGCGCTAATAAAGTTACCCACTGTAGAAGGCAAGCGAATAACGCTACGTTAAATATTTCTTTCGTTCACAAAGTGAATACATGCTGAATAGCTGACTACAGATCAGTAGAAGTAGTCAGTGTCACAGGAGAAGCCTATGCCTAATAATAAATAAGAGAAAAGGAAAATGTCTTAGTGTGACATCAGAAATTAGAAAGCGGACTCATTCATTTCGCCAAGTTGCTCGCAATGATATTTACGATCGCAGATAAAATTCAGATCAAAACGATTTGTTTATTTGTATGTTCTATTCCCAACTCGCTGTCTCCCGGAGTAGAGATCCAAGTTCTCTATTCGAGGCTAGTGTTTTCCGCCTACAACAAACAAATCTTATAGTTTTCCAATACGCTCGATCTATCTAGATCTACTTACGTGTGTTTAACTGACATAGCTTATGTAATTACAATAAAAATTTATCAGACTTTAGGACCTAAACAAAGTCGCATTTATCCCAAGTTTGGATATGAAATTCGTTTCAAAAACCAAAAAATTCACGGAATAAATGCATTATGTATATATGTATAGATATATAAATATATATATATATATATATATATATATATGAGCATTTTATTTTGAAACTTATCACATCGCAAACTCCGATCGTTCTTGCTGATAGTTGGATTCCCATTGACGCTTCTATTAAGCTCACAGAAAACCGCAAATTGCGAGGGGACATGAAAGTTATGCCAATATTTTAGGAGAGTATTGATCGCGATTTGTGCTTAATTGGTAAAGTTTAACTATATATCGGCAAGGAAATATTTTCAAATTTATTTTCTATATAGCGCACAAGATGATCTCCCATCGAATAATAGCAAAATAAAAAAAAATAAAAACCAAAAGAAATTTATATCGCATGAGAAAAAAAATGCCGAAACTCTGTATTAGAAGTGGTTTAGGAAATTGTAAAAAATTGCGAAAAATTTCATTCTAAAGCAAGTTACTTGATATGCCCCAGGGCAAGGTCATTAATGATATCCGTTCTATCAAGTTTTTAATCGCATTGCATTGACGACTATTGATTTCGTCTATGACTCGAACGTTTATCAATTAATTTTTTTTTTTTACACCACTTTACTGACAACACTTACCTACAACCTATTATGGTACCGACGTGTGCGGGGGCACTATACACAATTTCAAAGCGAGAAAAAGGATAAAACTAAAAATATGCCTATGCATAGATTTCGATAGACATCTGGAATGAGTTCAAGATCTAATTTAGGCCGCCTGCTCATATGAAGACGAATAACATTTAATTGCATAGTTTCTCTACGTTATCGCTACGTTCATGTATTTTAAGTTACTTTCTTGATTCAGTTTTTGACTTTGTAAATGTGTCTGTCTTTATTTATGTTAATAATAATATATATGTGCTTCTGTTGACTCCTTTCCCGAACAACCTTGATAACAAAAAGGACAACTGTTGACCATAATAATAGCAAAGTTAAGGCACATACAGGTACGGATAAACAGAAAGCCGTAGTTAATAAAGCAACAAAATAACATTTAGTTGTTACTGTCGCTTTGCTGTTTTATGTGTTTTAAGGCAAATGTATAAGCGGTTTAAACAACTTTCATTTTTTTTTTTTTCGCCAACACTTTTAAAGATTAAAAGCTTTTACATATGGATGCCTATCTACCTGCATGGACACAAAACAAATACCTGAACAAAAACACACTTAAAGAAATATGTTATATGCATTAAAATTTCAGTTTAGCTAAGTATATATACACACACATATATATATATATATATATATATATATATATATATATATATATTTATATATATATATCTACTTGTATATGTATAGACGCGGATGTTAAAGATATTTGACAAATAGTTTATAAAGGTTATTTATCTCTAGGGTTATACGACTGCACAATGAAAACTTTGACATTTGGCTAGAGAAAGAGAAAGAGAAAGACATTCATCAATGATTGTATGCAGCTTTGCGAGTGACAAGCGCATGCAAGCAATTAGATATGTCTGCATCTGTGTGCTTGTTTATGTATGCTTGTATTGTACGTGCATATAAGGCCATTACTTAACAAAGTCCAAGATTGCATGTTGCTACTCTATTGACAGCCAATATGATGATAAACAGTAAGAAATAAAAATTTAAACAACAACAATAAAGTAAAAAATAAAATGTTTTACATTAATTAAGCAAGCATTAGACGAGTATTGTAATGATTATTACTATTAATGCTTTTGTAGTCTTTGTTGCTGTTAATGAAACAACAGCTAAAACCTTTGTTGGGCCATGCTTCAGCAAACGATGTGAGGGCATTCTACGATACGTACGATATAGCGTTTAAAACGTTTTTACAATTTTACAACGCATTCCTTTTAAACTTGTGCAGGCTATTTTGTTGTTGTTGTTGTTGTTTTTTTGTTTTTTTGTTTTTTTTGTTTACGAACAGTAGTCCACTCAATGCATTAACCTGTTATAAATATTTATATAGTTATTCTTATATAGTCATATTGTTGCTCACTGTTGCCAACCACGACAGACTTCAACTTAAGCTCTCGAAGAATAGAAGAGTAGGCAACGTCTTAGTATTGGATGCAACCAAAGTCAGTAAATATCAAAGTATTATCAGCATTTAATTATGCATAAATTATAAAGTGTGCAGATAAACCGTGTTATTGGAAGAATTAAAAGAATAACAAAAAAAAAAAAATTTAAAAAAGAAATAAAAACAAAAAAAAAAAAAAACAACATTATAAATAAATAAAAACAGAAAACCAGTATTTAAGATTTTGAAATAGAAAAACCAACGAAGAAAAAACAAAACATATTTGACGTGTTGTTAAGCACACTTACGAATATATATGTACAACGGCAACAACAACAACAACAACAAAAATAAGTAACAAGCCGGTGTCATTTTGTACCAAATGCTAAATAACCGCCAGCTCTGCTGCCGTCGCTACCCATCGTCGCCCCATCACCAGTAAATGTAAAAAATATATAAATAATTGTAAGAAATGTGGTTTACAAACAAGCATACGTTTGTATTTAAAGTGAAACTTCATTTTACCGGATTTTGTTTCACTCTTTAAGTCTCTCGATCGGAATTTATTCTCCATAGCAAGTATTCAGCTATAGTCCCTATAGTAGATAATTGATTGCTTAAAGAAAATATACGATAGCGTAAAGGATTTCCCTTAATTGTGGGCGTGCCGATTGTTATTACTTTTACTAAACTTCAGGTCAATATATCCCATTGATGACATGTTTGACCTTATTTTGAGATGAACGGAATAAGAATTTATCCCTTGTAGTTTTTGAGATCTACGAGAAAAGTGCGTAACTTTTTTCTTGTTTTCTTTTTTTTATTTTTTTTTTTTTTTCTTTTTTAGTTCAATTGTTCACTTTTTTTATAATATTTCATCTGCATGACATTTTACATGTTCCTCTGACTTCAAAAGAAACAATGGAAGACAATAACTGAATTGAACTGAGCTGAAGTGAAAAAGAAACGCACCTGACGAAACTTGAGCAAAGGGCTTGTTTGGTCACTTTAACGCTTAAGAAACTCGGAGTTAGGGGCAGAGAAAGAGAAGCCAAAGAGAAAGAAATGGAAAGTGGCCGAAGTATAGTGAATGCGTGGCTGCTAGTCTTTTACATTTGGAGATCTGGACCCGCGAACACCGACTTGGCAATGGCGATTTTTATCTGTAGAAGCTAAGCCTGCATAGAAACGATCCGTTTAAATAGACAGTTAAAATTCACTTTCTTCTTTTGCCACGACAAGGAAGAAAATGGCTTTCGTCTTAAGGTGATAGGGCCAATGGATAAAAGTTTTAAGATATCCATTACTAAATGTAGCATAATTTGCTCAATATGAAGATCGTACTTGATAGTCCTTGTAAATATTTCTACAAAATTTTGTCAGTTTTCGCTTTCCCTACTAAGTATATGCTATATATATATGAGGGATGATATTTATTTTCAACGCTAATCCGTGAACTAAAGCCAAGAATACGTGAGCTTGATTTTTGATTTCGTTAAGCATATATTTATAAGTCTTATGTGAGACCCAAAGGAGCTAGGAAGAGGTCTCTACAATCAATAAGCGATTTGCCCCAACTAGATGCACTTGGCATTTCAATGAGAATTCTTTTTTTGTTTTTTATATAACCGATCACCCAGGAGATGTCCGCTATTCGGGTAACGCGGGGATGGTCAGAAGGCAGTGAAGAAAGAAAAAAAAAAAAAAAACAAAGAAAAAAGGGAAGTGTTAGCCAGCATAATGAATGTGTCCCCCCAAAATCGATAAATGCTATGCCTATATCGACTGAGCGAGCGCACTCGCTATAGCTTTGCGACGAAAGTAAACTCTATCGCGCTAAGATTGCAGTCTTAGCCAGAATTTAAGACTTGGCAGCATTTTTAGTTATTCAACGAACACATTCGATTATCATGTTTACGCTTAATAAGAGGTTTCACTTTACCTAGTTGTATAATGCTTCGCACACTACAGTACACTACTCTACACAAAACTATGGGACATGCTGTGAATAGTACAAGTTTTAAATAATACAACATATACATATTTTTAATGTCGTATAAACAGGAAGTTAATGGTTGACGTTTAAAGGCTCGCGTTTATGCCGTAAAAACCTACATTCAATAATCGTATAATAATATAAATCGTATACAAAACTGGAAAAAAAGTCAATTAAAGCAGCCATCAAAGCCCATAAAATAGCCGATAAGAAGTAGCACAATGTTATGCTAATAACGATAATATCCGGTTTTCCTTTTCTTTGAAAGAGTTTTGCATTTGCATTTGCAGCTTTTTTTTTTTTTTTTTTTTTGTTTTCCTTTTTATTCATTATTATCATTTTAGTTTTTTTTTTTTTTTGTTTTCTTTTTCAATATATTTTTAATTAATAACGTTTTCTTCAACTTTTAGGCGCTGAGCGTGTTAAACGTCAGGCCAGCACAGATGAACCAAAAAAAGAAGAATCGTTTGAAAAAGAATTATGTAAAGATAAGGATGCCGGTGAATGGTTCCGTTTGGTGGCCGGTGAAGGCGATAATTGTCGTGACGTTATACAATGTACATCATCGGTAAGCTATAATAAAACAAATGAGAAGATCATAGTCGACCATTAGATATCCTGCGCTAGCTCGTCTAGCACAGTTATTCACTAGTTTTCGTAATGATACGCGAAATATTGCAGATTATTTTCACGCAGAGGCAGACATTTCATGAAAGCCCGCATATTGGAAGTTTCCCGAAACATCATAGGGCGTGGTCCAAATTTAACAAAACTTACTTTGCTTCCTAAAAATGTTATTTTTAAGTTTTTAGTTTTTAGCTTAGCCCCTATGCCGATCTATGTGATCCGTAGTCCCCACCGTTAATTTTTTTACTAAATTACTACTACGATGGACCGATTGTCATCATGAAATATTAAAAAAAAAAAATCTTTCTCTGAAGGAGTTAAGAAATCCTAAGAAATCTTGCAGGAAGTGGGATTCAAAAAATAGACCCATATGTTTCAAATTTGATACGCTTCATTTTTATGTCAGGCTACTATTACGAACAAACAACATTCATTATAAAACATTAACAATCAGCCCTATTCGGCATATAAGCCAATTCCTGATAACTCATGTACGCGATGGTGTGCAAAACGTCATATACGAGGTCAAAATTCTGTAAGCTTGATTACTGTGTCAATTTACTTTTACCGACTAATTGCCAGCATGAAATATTAAAAATCATACCTTTTATCAAATTATACGATTTTTTCAAGTTTCTCATCAAACTTCTCATGTCAATATAGTAGAATGTCGAAATATTGTTACATGGCGAGTGTTGTTACAGCAATCCGATTCAAATCATTTTCAATGGTTTTCGTCCTTGGAACAAAACACTTTAATGTACCGAGTTTCATTAAAACATCTCGAATAAATTAAACACAAGAATACAAAAGAGTGAGATGGACAGACAGATAAGCTTGAAAATCATTTTCTGAATCGATCGTTATAATAAAAAGATGGATCTATCTTAAGGCTTTCTAGGCTCGCCCTTAATATACCCTGTAATATAAGCGATGTAGCGTATAATGAAGAAATAAAAGAAGATTTTCACAATACGCAGCACATATCGGACACTATAGATTTTATATAATAATTATTAAAAATTAAAATCATATTTCTTTGATTCATTTTCAAATTTAGGGTCTTCAAGCTATACGCTGCCCAGCCGGCTTATATTTCGATATAGAGAAACAGACTTGCGATTGGAAAGAATCGGTTAAGAATTGCAAATCGAAGAACAAAGAGAGACGTGTTAAGCCTTTGCTGCATACCGACGAGCCCTTATGTCAAGATGGCTTCTTAGCCTGCGGTGATGGTAATTGCATTGAACGTGGCCTATTCTGTAATGGTGAAAAGGACTGCACAGACGGTTCCGATGAAAATACTTGCGGTAAGTTCCAAAAAAATATCACAGTTTTAACTTAAATTTAATATGCAAGAAAAATATCAATGCGCCTGCACGAGCTATGATAATTATGATGAATTAACCCAAATAATTGAACAAATTGTTTAACAAA
>NW_023998415.1:23649147-23682661 GCF_014805625.2 Glossina fuscipes
AAAAAACTGTAGATTTTTTACATAAGCAGAAAAGGGGGAAAATGTGTGTTTATTGTCAAATATATAGGCCTAGCAGAAATATCAAGAAACCTGTTCAAGTTTTTCAGTGATTTTCTCAGTTATGGTTACGTGTTAAATAAACCGGTTGTATGTGTGCACTGCCATGTTTATAGTTTCCGAAAAAGACCTGAAGCTCACAAATATTTGTATTTACGCATCCATTGTATGTAGCAAAGAAGATTTACGTCATGTTTTGAGATTAAACTTAAATAAAAGTGAATTTTATAAATAAACACACAGCTTATGCTACGAACGAATAAAGTAATATATGTTAACGTAATAAGCGAAAAGCAGATGAACACGATTTATAACAATAGTAAAGAAACTGGAAAAATTGGTTTTATTTATAAGATACGATATTATACCGCAATAAAATAAACTACCTACTTTTATCGCACACAAATATATATATATATATATATATATATATATATATATATACACACACACACACACACAAATATACATACACTCATGTATGTATGTAAAGATGCGAAAGCCTTCAAATTGTACACAAGAATAATCTTTCATCATTTTTGAGTTTAAATGTTAGAGAAATTTTTTACGAAAATATATGTAAAAAAGGCGACAACGCTGAGGCATTAGTTAACGGATTCACTCATCACATATTTTCAAAATATATTTATGATTAAAAGAAAGAAAGGGGTTTTCTCAATAATAGATTGACTAACGACGGGCCCTAAACAAGATTACGATGAAGATTAAAACAAATTAAATAATCGTACGTTCGTAAGCTCTCTTCGAGCGAGCGATACAAATAATTGCAGAAAAAGTCACCTGATTATTTTCAAAGGCATATCCCGCAGATGATATCTGCCGAAAGACTTCTTTATGTGCAAAATGTAGATTCAATTCGATGAAGATTCAGCAAACTGTAGCAAACACTGTAGACGCCAGGGGAAATTGATTCAAACCTTGACACTGTGATAGCAACGCTCTCGTTTAAAATGCTTCGCTTTTTTGTTTTTTCTTGAAGTTATTAAATAGTCAAGCAAAACGATTCAAGCAGTGAATTAATTATTCATGCCTTTGTTTATTATTAAAATTTGCACTTTTAGTAGGAGTAAGTCGAGTTGTGAATTTCATATGCCTGGTCTAAAGAGGTGTATGTATGTGTGTGCTACACAATAACATCGAAAGTTTTCTTCACAACATTCACAAAACTAAGAGAGTAGTATTGCGTTGCATAGCCCAAGGCCTTGAACTCTTCAATAAGCACAAGTAACTTTTGTCAACAATCATTCGCTCACAGGACATCCAGTTTCTATCCCCGCCAGTAAGTCAACTATGTCACCATATCAAGCGATGTACGGAGGCAATGCAAATCACAACAAATGACTGATGACGAAGGACGAAGATTTGAGATGAGCCACCAAAAATGTATATAGTTTAACACACTTGGACTAGGCCCAGATCCCTAATAGATTCGTACTAACTGGCCTATGACCGGATTCTTTGCATTCGAGGATCAACTTCTTGCGTTTACTTTGCGTCGAAGAGTTTTATTAATTGACTTGAATTTCAATTGATTTTTACCTTAGTCGACGCTCGTTTCCCTTGACGTGAGACAGATCTGAACGGTTGGGGTATTTGATATTTTACTTTTTTGATTGGAAAAGTTTTTTAGTTATTGTAGGACGTTTTCTTATTATTTCTTTTTTGAGATCGTGTTCTTTTACGTTGTGGGAGTTGCATGTTTGTATAATGTCGCAACAATAATACGCGGACTATGAAAAAATAATGAAAGCTCTGGCGAAAGGCACGCTCTTCCCGATTTACTCATTCTAATTGATTTCTCCTTTTAATTGCTTTGACAGGTTTCATCAATGAAAACATTTAAATGCGGCTCAATTTACGTAGGCGTAACCAAGTGGCTCGAAGACTCTCTTGCAAGTCTTTCAAATTTCCAAATATGTTAATAATGTTTCGTTTCAAGAAAAAAAAATCCTTAACAGCTGAGCAAATTTTTACTTATCACTCACTTCTTAGAGCAGTCAAGACATTTCAAGTGATATTAAATTGTTCTCTTGCCTTACTGCATGCTCGAGTAATTTATCTCTTATTGAACTTGAGCTAATTAAGCAAAACGTTGATCATCTTCGAATAAAATTTAGTTCAGCTAAACTAAAGCTCAGATCCCTGCACAAAATTTTGCCTATCTCTCTTCATAGTTCTCAGCGATTTATACTGCATTGCATGGAACTCAATAACGCTCCATGCGTTAAATAGTTGAAGAAAGAGAGAAAGAAAAAAATCCTAATATAGATAGGAAAAATTCTTTCATTTAAAGGAATCTCTCTGTGTGCAAATTACGAGAATATTCGGCTCACGAACCAAAAATATTTCTTGTACGATTAACTGCAATCATCTCCGCATAATTACTAAAGGAAAAAAAAGCAGAGATTTTTGAAAATTTTTTCCGCATTTTTTAAATTCAAAATCCAGTTTAATTAAAATTTATTTATTTTTCATGCACTTAATCCAAAATAATATTAATAAAATGCTTTATATTTTCCTCCTTTGTTTTTTTTTTTTTTTTTTGTTTCTATTGTTGAATTTAATTAACTTTAATTTCGAAGCACGAAAATATTCAGTGAAAACTTCATAAAAAGAAACTTGAACTTTTGCGAAATTTTTTGTTTTTGTTTTTGCTTTTGTTTTTTTTTTTTTTCTTTTTTTCTTGAATTTTTTTTATTATCATTTTTTGTCTGTTAAAGTGGCATAGGCATAGGCATGCATGCATACATGCATACGAATTGAAACGAATACAATTACAAAATTAATTGAATTGAAAATCGTTAGCAACATGCGATATTGCGTTAAAAGTGTGTGTTAAGTGTGAAATTAAAGCCTTTATCTAAAAATCAAAAAAAAATAAAAAATGAAGCAAAAATCATTGCAAACATACTGTAATTGAGGAGGCAAACAGCAAATAATGAGACGGACGGACAAACAACAAACATTGGTATGATGGTACGAGTTCATCTGCCAAGTAAAAGTTTCAAATAAATATATTTGCAACGCACATCGACGCGCATCGAGACGCATATACTTATAAAAGATGAGTAATTGAAAAGGTCTGTCGTGAATTCTCGTAAATGTCTGAACATTGTGGTTTATGGCCACGACTCTTCTTTACGTGACTAGATGGATGGATGGATGGATGGATGGATGGATGGTGTAAAAGTTGCTTTACCCAGGCAAACGTATACATACAAGCACAAAGATACTCTTACTGCACCTATACATTGATGCACAAAGATTACATATGTATAAACTTTAAGTGAATGTTAATTACCGCACAACCGTTGCCTGCTTACCTTTACTTATATTCCGACTCTAATGATGACGTAAAATTTAATATAAATATATACATATATAGATAAATATATCTATATATAGTAATTGTTTGTGTTTCTTTTTGTTTTTTTTTTTTTTTTTTGTTTCATGCATATACTTATATGAACATCAAATTAAGGTTTGTTTGCCTTTCTATTTAAAAATTAAAAAAAAAAAAATGTAAAAAAAAGAAAAAAGTTTTTGTTGCTGTTAATTTATTGATTTTAAGCTCTACTTACATTTACGTTCACATTTGATTTGTGTGTCTTGACTTTAGTCTGCTATTGCTGCTGGCGCGTTGTTTTTTTTTTTCTTTCAAGACAGAAAAATGTAAAATGAAACTTAAGCAAGTGAGATGTAATGGGAAAAAGGAAAAGAAGAAAAGAAAAATATCATGGAAAACCGACAAAAAAGTTCACTGACATCATGTACTCATGTACGCACTTTACATATCTATAAGAGAAATCATTAGTAAAAAATGCCGTTGGTCTGTAAACAGTGAAATACAAATAAATATCCGTTTGCCATAATAGCTTAAAATGTTTTTTATTTAACATTAGCACACACTTAAGAGGTTTACTGAACTTTTATTTATTCATTTATTTAGTTATTTCTTCTTCGTCTTCTTCTTCTTTTTCTTCTTTTTTTTTTTTTTTTTGCTTTGCTTTTTTAGTTAATTTGATATGATACGTAATTCCTTTGTAATTGTGAAAAGCAAATTTTACGCGATATGCTTAGCGTTTGGGAAAGACTCTTCAATGTAAATGAGTTTTATGTGTGTAGTGCTTGTGCATTGTATATGGAGATAATCTTTTAATTATTTGAAATTTTTGTTTTATTTAATTATGTTGTTGACTTTTGGTTCGCATTCTACAGACATTGACAACGATCCGAATCGTGCTCCTCCATGCGATCCTGCCGTTTGCGTTTTGCCCGATTGCTTCTGCTCAGAAGACGGTACAGCTATACCTGGCGATTTGCCCGCAAAAGATGTTCCCATGATGATTACTATAACGTTCGATGATGCGATTAACAACAACAACATTGAGCTATACAAGGAAATGTTTAAGGGTCGCAAAAATCCCAATGGTTGCGACATTAAGGCCACCTTCTTCATATCGCATAAGTACACCAACTATTCGGCAGTGCAGGAGACACATCGCAAAGGTCATGAAATTGCAGTGCATTCTATAACGTAAGTGAAATTTTCTCCTTTCCTATATACCAAGTTACATGGGCTTTACGTTGGATATTTAAAAATTTGTAACTTGAGAACGCGTTTTCTTATTATAAGCTTTAAGTGTAGAAAGAGACTTGGAACACTTGTCGAACGGAAGTTGACATTATTACAATTGTCACGTTCTTCAGCTTAAAGAAACTCGAATTCGAATTCAAATTAATTTGCGATTCATTTCTTGTTGCTTTATTCAAACATTTTTTGTTTTCCTTTTTTTTTTTTTTTTTTTTCTTTTTTTTTTGAGCTTGATAATCATTAGTGATATACTGTATTGCTTCGTCTAGTATATGTACTCTAGGTGAAAATCTATGAAACAACTTGAAATTGAAAAAAATTTCTCTAAAATATTGGGCAGCCTTATGAGCAGGCTCGGTTGTGCAATCTGGTTCTCGTAAAGCAGATTAATTGGACCTGCTTTTGAACTTGGTTGCAATGAACTTTTCCAGAACTTTTTCCTTTTTTGTTTGACATCATTTGACACATTTAGCCAACCTGTCACATGCCATAGGTACTCAAGAGGGCTTTGTGCGATTGAAAGCTAACTCAAACGAGTTTCCAAACAACTGCCTTTCGAGGCGTTATCTTCTTATTCATTTATTTTCTCTCGTTGACCGCCGGTGTCAAGACACAAAATGTTGTATACTCTTCTTAGTCGAAGGATTTAAAACTACATTGCAGCTGACCTCTCTCCATTTCCATTAACAAAGTTTCCCATTCATTGCCTCAAATCGCTTTAGTCGCATTCGCTTTTCTCGCCCAAGGATATAATGAGTTTGTGCGGACGTATACGACACCCAGGAGGATTTGAAACTTTTACTATACCGATCAAATCAGAATCGCTTTCTGAACTGATTTAAGCTTGTCTGTCCGCCTGTCCTGTATTCTTGTGCTCGACCTACAGGCCACAATTTTTAAAATATTTTAATGAAATTTTGTATATCGAAGTGTTTTGGACGAACGACAAACGCCATTAAAAATGATTCGAATTGGATCACTTTCCCAACCACTGCCTATATAAGGCTTGATTTTGAAAATTTGTTATATGAGTAACTGTAGTAAGCGAAGGAGCGTAGGGTATATAATGGTGCTACATGACCCTCTATAATAAGTTTACATGTTTATCCTTTAGGCCAGCAGTCAATTTGTTCGAATTTTTTTACGCTTGTACTTTCAATGCTTGGGCGAAAATTTAAAAAATTATGAAAACTTTTATATATGTATTTTAAAAAACATTAGAAATATCTGAAAACTTGGGCAAGTCAACAACTTGACTTGTTTAAACAAATATATTTTGGTACTTTTGTCGATTCGCTTAATCTTCGTTTTCTCTCTCTTTGATTTCTCATTCGCAGCCATAACGATGAGGAACGTTTCTGGTCGAATGCCACCGTTGATGACTGGGCTAAAGAAATGGCTGGTATGCGCATTATTATTGAGAAATTCTCTAACATAACAGATAATTCGGTGGTGGGTGTACGAGCTCCGTACTTGCGTGTCGGCGGCAATAATCAATTCACGATGATGGAAGAGCAGGCTTTCTTATACGATTCGACTATTACCGCACCTTTATCGAATCCTCCACTTTGGCCTTACACTATGTACTTCCGTATGCCTCATCGTTGCCATGGAAACTTGCAAAGCTGTCCTACACGCTCTCATGCTGTTTGGGAAATGGTTATGAATGAGCTTGATCGTCGTGAGGATCCTAATAACGATGAGTATTTGCCTGGCTGTGCTATGGTCGACTCCTGCTCGAATATTTTAACTGGTGATCAATTTTATAATTTCTTAAATCACAACTTTGACCGTCATTACGATCAAAATCGTGCTCCGTTGGGTTTGTATTTCCATGCTGCCTGGTTAAAGAATAATCCCGAATTTTTGGACGCTTTCTTGTATTGGATCGATGAAATTCTGGCCAATCATAATGATGTATACTTTGTAACTATGACTCAGGTCATACAATGGATGCAAAATCCACGCACCATCAGTGAAGTTAAAAACTTTGAACCCTGGAGGGAGAAATGCGTTGTTGATGGTAAACCAGCTTGCTGGGTACCAAATGCCTGCAAGTTGACTTCGAAGGAAATTCCCGGTGAAACTGTTAATTTGCAGACTTGTGTAAGATGTCCCAATAACTATCCTTGGGTCAATGATCCAACCGGCGATGGTTTCTTCTAAGTCAACAAATTCAAAGTAAAGAAAAAAAACAAGCCTTTAAAAGCTAAGCCTACTTCTGTACTTTTTTAAAATGTTAAGCCAATATCTCAGCCGTTTCTTTATCTATCTTAAATTGTTCCCGCTCGCCGTTAATCTTTTCGTCGAAGCGCTGAATACTACTGAAATGTTCTTTCAAAACGTTTGTATATAGTTTTTTTTTGTTTTAAACGAATCTTTATAAAAAGAAATTTTTGTTTTTCTGTTTAGTTTTTTGTTTTTTTTTTTTTTTTTTCAATTCTCTTAACTCTCACGCCTATCTTGTTTATATCATATTTTTGGACTTTTCATCGTATATTCTCGAGTTTGACCAGCTCTTCTTTTACGATCATTCAAAAGAAAGGAAATTTTGCATTAATTCTCATGCGAGAAATAAAATGAAAAGAATGAAAGAAAGTTTTGAAAATTCAGAACATTTTGTGTGTGTGTTCTTTTTCTTATATGTAGCGTATTATGTTATTTAAATTTTATTATTATTATTATTACGTTTATTTTTTTTTTTTTTTCTACTCTTATTAACTTGTAATTCGTTTAATTTTATTAAAACAAGCACAACATAAAAATACTATGAAAACAAAAGGGAAAAAAAACCTATACCTGCATATTATGTATCGTTCAATATATATAATGTTAAGAACACTAGCACAACAACAACAACACCAACAACAACCACAAAAAACAAGCATAATATTGTGTGTATAAACAATGTAAAAAACAAGACAAAAGAAAAATTCAATAAAAACTGAAAAAAAAAATAATATATATATAGTTTTTTTATTTCAATCGCACACATAGAAAAGATATCAGAGACTCAACGGAAGTTTGTGAAGTAGAGAAAAAAAATTTGATTGAATATAGATATCATTGAATAATAAACAACTAATTAAACGGAAGACTGAACTAAACACAATCGCCCACTTTTCGTTCGCTCCGCTTTTTGATCGCCCCACCGTAGACCTGTCAGCCTTTTTTGTAGTAATTGTCAGCTTATGCTATGAATCTTCCAATTCAGTTAAACCGCCTACAGATCGAATATAAGCTTGAAAGATTTTCATCATCATCCCCTTAATTGTTAATGGCATTTGAATAACAAAAAGAAACGAAAAAAAAAAAAAAAAAAAAATTTAATTAGCTAAACAAGCCTTAAACTTTAACATAGGTGTGACGGCAAGTCAAATATTGTGTAAGCAAATCTTCAAATAAATTAATTTTATGTGCACAAAAAATAATAGAAAAACTATAAAAAAATACCTATAAATTTATAGAAAAAAAAAAAACCCAAACTTTATCTTTTTTCATCATTTGATTCGTCTTTATCCGTAGGTTTATTATCATCATCTTTTTTTCATATTTTTACGGACGTAATAAAAATCAAATCCCATGATATAAAAAAGTTAGAGAAGCAACGCTTAATTTTCAAAACGCACTAACCGCTAACTAAGTAAAGTAGAGCTACATTATGGTCCACTAAGTTCCATTTGCAAAAATCGAAGAAGTTCTCCAAAGGTCTCCAGCAGACTTGAGAGCTGTAGTTTTTTTCTTCTAACGTTCGAGAAATCCTTAATTACTTGATAGGTTTCCTCCACTGTCCCTATTCACTTCAATGCGCATTACACTTAACGTACACATACGCATGTAAACGTGAACGTGAAATATTTATGTAGAAAAAATACACATTTACTGTAAAAAATATTTTATTCGCGTATTGACGGCCGCTAACACTAACCATATATTTTTCCTACTCGGCCGCACCTTTAAAAACCTTCCCCCCTGTTATCGCGAATGGCTCACCGACTCGTTTTTTTCACATCGTCATACAAATCAAAGATTTGCTTAACAAATGCGTGATCCGATCGAACTGGAGCATGATGAGTAAACCGCTTGGACTAGCACTGCCCACTCGAGTGCTTTCGAGTGTATCGCGATATGAATGATTAGGCGGATGACACGTAAAAAAGTGCCCTTGAGATGCTTTTTTCATATTCTGACTGATTTCTGAATATCGACGAGTAATTGTTGTTTCACCAGGCTTCAACAATCCACATTCTTCTGGTCCCGAACACAGAATATCGTCGTCTTCCTATACATATGGTTGGTACGTACGCCTGAACCTAACCAAGTATTTTCGCGCCGGTGATTCTCAAACTAAATTCAATTTACATTTCGAGTAACGGTACGATGCGAAAAGGAATTCCTTTTGTATCGGTCACGGACAAAGTGTAGAAAGTATACTGTCATATAAAACTTCTATTGTTATGAATCTTGAAAAATGGCTCGAATAGCGCGATTTGATACGAACTGGATTGTATGCTAGAGCCATCTTTAGATTTACATGCCTGGTATTAGGTATAGGAAGAGCGCAAACAAAGCATTGTATGGAATTCTAATAGGTATGTAAATAGCCAAAAATAATAATAACTACAAGTTGAATGTAGTTTTATTGCATAAACAAATAACTAAAACGATTTCCAAAATGAAACAATCAAACGCAACGCATGTCCCTTTTGGGAAATAAATAAATAAGTGAGAATGTTGTGTTTGTTTAAAGGACACATAAAAGCTTAAAAAATTGTTTGGTAATTACGAAAACGTTTATTTTTCTTTTTCGAAAAGGACTAAATTTCATCCCGTTAAGAAAGACAAAAAAAAAAAGAAAGTGCACAGATGCAAATGCCGTAGGACGGAGGGACAAATTGAAATGATTGGGTAAACTAAAAATCGTGTATTCCCAAGTGATGCAAGATAAAATAGGCAAATTTCATTCTTCGATGATGCATACGAATAATGCTTCCGTTAAACCATTTGACACTGACCTTGAGTTCACCAAAAGGACATTTAATTTTTGGCGGTAGCATAGAATATATTAAGTGGTAGGTAGATAGTGTCTAATAAAAGCCAAAAATTTATTCAATGCATAAGTTTTGAAAGTCCATAGGGCACCATTTACCATATGAAAAGGATTAGGCAAAATATAATTTTATTGGTCAACATAGGCTTTTTGAAAGACCTTCGTACAGAACGATTTGTCATCAGATCAACAAAATAGATTTCAATTTCCGCTTAAATCTCGTCAATTGAATGAAATCTTTCTCGTTAGAAACAATCAGTAGTCGATGAACGCAATCCAAACTTTAATTCATGCAAAATCGCCGATGCTGGTCATGGACTTTGCAGGCATAGTGCCTTTGCTTGACTGTGCGTAAACCTAGCAACTATTTGGATGGAGAGCAGCATTTCGCAAGCAATCACTCCGTGAGATGTCAGTTGCGTCCCTGCAACTGCGTTTTTCGAGGACCAAGAACAGTTTTCGTATACTTTCCCCCGATTGTTGTGTCTGCTGTTATCATTTCTTTACCCGCCTGTTCGCATACAATTTGTTGTCTTTATCGAGAAAGCGAACGCTGGCTTCTTTCCATACTCACTAGCACTATTTAAGTGACGAATGAATTTCAAATTTTCCGTTACGTTGAAAATGATAAAAATGGCGCCACTACCCATAACACGGATAATCGAAATGACATGACATTTTGATAGGCATCGCTTTTATTATTATTTTCAAAATATACAATAAATTATAGTAATAAAATAAACTAAATTAAAATAGTTTAACTTAAATATAAATATTTTATTATAATAACACTTCGACAGGCATTATAAATACTTCGCCCCAAAAATGAATAAAGTCTCTCGTAAATTTTTGTTTAATTTTTTCTTTTCTTTTTAGTTTTTTTGTTGTTTCTCCATAAAACTAGATTTTATTCAAATTAGCAAATCACTGAACGCTTAACTGAATACAAATTGCTTTAGTATTTCTTAATATTAATTTTCTTCATACCAAATATGTATGCATAAGTGTTAAGTTATTGATTAAATTATATGCAATCATTGTTAAGGAGCGTCTTATCTATAACTTGTCAGTATAATAGAAATATATTCAGAATGAATGAGAAAGTTCGTGCAGAGTAATGTGAAACCAATCAGACAAACACAATCAGACAAATCGCACTTCTATTCATCTTAAGCTTCTGAAATATTAATCACTTTCTCGAACGCAAGCCATAAATTTCCCTAATGATGATGATGATGATGATGATGATGATGTCTTAATCATAGAAAACATAGTAATAGGCTATACGACCGTTTGACTTAAAGTTGATAATGAAACGTTACCGTTGCTAAGAATATTCTTTACCTGATTACCGAGTGATCTTTTCATGCTTTGTATAAAAAGACTTGACCAGGCCCCTGAAAGCGAGACAGACAGATGTCTAGAATTACTTGAAATGGCGCCCATGTAAAAATGTATCGATTTTGCGCAGTTTGTTATGCGATCGTGTCAAGCAAGCAACGTAGTACTATTTTATTTCCGCCTTTTGCTATCTGTCGAGAAGCGATGCCACTTTCTTTTCCCTCGAACAACAACAAGACAAGGTTTAAACAAGGTTACAAATAATTGCATCTACATACTTGTAAGTCATGTGTATGCATGTATGCATGTACGTATGTATGTATGTATGTTTGTATGTATGTATGCGTGGAATACGTTGAATAAATAATTATTTCGAAACGAATGGCGTGAATTCGTCAGAACAGAATTGTATTTTATGTTGAGCCAATTTATGAGGTAATTACTGCAGTATTTCCTGAAAAGCACACGAAGAAAAAAAAAAAAAAAATAATAAGCAAAACCAAAATCATATACAATGGAAAGGCATTTGTTGTTGTTGTTGTTGTTGTTGTTGTTGTTGTTGTATATACAACAAGTGAGTATGAGATTAATGGTTGAATGATTGAACAGGAAAATATTTAATAGGGAGGGATATAAATAAAATATTGTATAGTAGTATGTCAACGGTAAAGCACTAATCATAACAGCAACAATTTGTTAATGCGAGCTTTGCAATAATTGCCAACAACAACAATTGATTGTTGCCATTGTCTTAGCAAATAATAATTTCTAGATTTCTGAAGCAGAAGTGCCCCTACAATGCAAATGTAACAATAGTGCAATAGCAACAGTAACAACAACAATAACTAATAACTATTAGCATAGAAAAATTCACTCACTCCCCCGCCATTCACAAACTTCAGCCCACATAAATGCAAGCAGATAGATATGTGCTTATGCATGCCTAGAAATTACTTACATGCTTACGGTATATTTGTGTATGCAGTCGCGTTTCTTTGTGTATATTTCTTTATGAACTCATTGGCAACAACAAAACAGTTGGCCGTACCATAGAATTCTTGGAATTATAATGAGCTCACATAATACGATAAAACATAGTGTTGTGAGGTAGTAGCGCGATGGCAAGAAGAGAGACGATATCTATTTTCAATTATCAACTACAACGTTTTTTACTAATTCTTTTGCACCTTTTTTATGCCATCCATAACAATTGTTTACTTAATTATGACAAAAAATATCTATAGATACCGAACATGTAAGGACGTCGTATAATTTTTAGGCAAACTATTTATAGCAAGAAAGTTAAGAACTTTAACGCTTTCAATAACGAGTTAAACACGAAGGCAAATGAAGTTTGAGGAAAAGTTTTCATTATCCAATTTCGTTTACATGCACACATCTTACATAGCAGCACATCTGACGGCGTTTTTCGGGTTGTAGCATTTACAAATTCATACTCTTACGTCCCGTCCATTTCCCATTAGGAACTTTTGAAATTTGTTATATATATTTCAGCGTTCCCGCTGCGCACTCGAGTGGTTGGTTCAATTAACAAAAAAAAAAAAAAAAGAAATACTGTTAAAGCACTCTTCGTGAGACAGAGAGAGAGAGAGAAAGAGAGATTGTGAAAATTGTAGAAGCTCTAGCAGATGTTGATCTATCATTGGGGCAAGCATTTCAAGGGATATCCAAAGGGTTTGCCAACAATGCAATGATCTCAAATGGTTTATGAATACGTCCAGTCATCAGAGTCATCAAAATAAGCTATGCTTTTATTGGTTTAATATATATATGCTAGCACAGCTCGTGCGCTGCATTACGGATAGCGCATTTAACTGTTTCTCTTGATCGATCAAAGTTATATGTAGAATACATTATATATATTATTAAGAGTTGTCAGGAATGTGCAGAATTCACCAAGACTGTTAATCAATAGAAATATGAAAATGTAATGTAATGTAATGTAATGGAATGCAATGTGTAAGGTCAGTGAAAATCGAAATATCTTTATGAAATTGCTTCGCCCAGATTTTCATCTCTAAAGTGCTTCTCACCTCACTCCTAATGTTGATCGAGTAAGTCTTTTATTCGATATCGATGCAGAGATGCAGAGATAATTAAACAGATACTTTAGCCATATTTGACGAGAGGAAAAGGGACACACAGAGAGAGAGAGAGAGAGAGAGAGAGAGAGAGAGAGAGCGAAATGAGGATCAGGATTCCACGATTTCCACGATTACGACATGAGAATCGCGATTTCAACAGACGAACTAAGAGTTCGCTATTCACGCCAATCAAAGACACATACATCTCACGGACCGCCTTAAGCGTTAAGAACATTGAACAAATGTAATGCATACACTTCGTACGACGAGCATAACAGATGCATCCTTTGTCCGAACCATAAATTGACCAATGTACGGCTTATGATGGATGCCATCAAAAATAAATAAAATAAACAAAAAATAATTATAGAAATTTTTCTTTCGCAACAAGAGGCGCTTAAATGTTTCTTGCAGTGACGTATAACTATTCATAAATTAAAAAAAAAAAAAAAAACTTATATTTTCAAGCGGCATTATTAATAGCAGAATAGCGATTTCGCCATGTTCAGCTGTCCGTTTTCATATGATTAAGCGGATTATTATTCGTTTGATTATATTCGATAATCAGCTTAGCGCCGCGATTCATAACAAATATTATTTGGAAAGTATAGTACGTTTGTAATTCTCCTTTACAGTATTTGTTTTTATTGAGAGCAAGAGGAAGATGCGTTTATTGAAATGTTGCAAAAGGCAAGCAACTAACAATTTTTTGAAATTAGCTTTTGGTGATGTTTACCTGTAATAATCCATATGTTGCGTTATTCTATTCGGCATAATCCAATGTTCAAATTTGCTCTAATACAAGAGTCTTTTCCTCATATTCGTTGGCCTCTTTTGACATTTGAGATATCATAACCTGTTTTTTTTTTAACTTACCTTTCTAAAGTTCACCAGTGAATCCCTGAAGGAAAAGCACGCTTCGGCAACGTACCTTGTGACTCATTTAAGTGAGCGATCTTTTAAATAATTTGTGAAAAATTTTGAACTAATACAGACAGCGTTAAATGTAATGATCGAATGAGAGAAATATATTGGAAATGGGAGCAGTGAACCGAAAATGTCGCTTAGGAAAGGAGGCCAAGGGACCTAACACTGCAATCCTGTTAGAGAATACTTACTCGTACAGACCAAGCTATCTTTGTAAATGTCCTGATTGTCCTTAATTTCAAAAAAATGAAAAAAAATTTTTTTTTTTTTTTTTTTTTTTTTGTTTGCTTTCTTTCCTAAGATGACCAAATCTTTATTCTTAATCGGTTTGTCTACCTTACAAACATTCGAATGAATTTACTAATCTATTATTCGCAGCAATTATTTACACACATTTTAAAAGGTAAAATAAAAGGATAGGGGCTTGGAGCATGTTCTCGCTTGAATGATTAATGAAAACCGAAATAAATTTTTTTAATTAAAATTAAATAAAATATATAGAAATATATCTGAAAGAAATGTATGTACTTATGCAAAAGACTAACTAATAAACGCAACAGAAAAAAAAAAAAAAAAGTAAAAACCCGCAACAATGGAAAAACCTTCCAATCACCTAATTTACGTGAAACGTGATGCCTTGAAGGCTATAAACTTTGACTTCAACAGTTTGAAATCAATTTGTTGTATGACAACAAGATTTAAAATGTCAACTGGTTGCTGGCGATGGTAACGATGATGGCTGTGATAGCAAAATAAAAAAAAAAAAAAAACCACACACACACACACACACACACACACACACACAAATCAATAAAAAAAAGTTTATAGAAAGCGTCAAAACGAATCTTGAATACCCATCAGCCCCATCAGCTAGAATACGGAAAGTGCAAGGAGGCCGCTTGATTTTCTAGCCCGAATCCATAGAATATTTGTATCGAATAGATAGAATCGACTCCGTGAAATTTATAACTGTTGGTAAGGATTTAAGTGAGTACGCAACATAGGTTCTGCGCAGCAAAGAAAGAGTGAAGCATAGGGAATTGAAACGAATCTCTTCATATCGTACTATACATAGACGTCCCCGACCACGAAACAACTTGATCGAATTTAAAATTCATGTTATATGGCAACAATATGGTGAGCATTGTCTTGCGAGAGAACACTGTGAAGTTCCTTCCTAATTACTTTTGTCTCAACAGATCGAGATCGGAACAATTTCTATAAATTTTGATTTTTGTTGAAAACTACTGCACGATTTGTACTGAGATGTTTGTCGATCATAATCTGTAGTCGAAACTCATTGATATATCCTTGTTGTATTTTCGTCACTGGCACGTTGTGCTAGGCGGGCTGTAAGAATTTTTACGCTTAACACCAACGCAACTGTCTATCTCAATTTTCCCATAGATATCCCGAGTTCATCTCTTTTGCTCTTATTGCCTCGCACTAAAGCATACGATAATGAGTATATATCGCGTTGATGTATCGAAATGGGTAATGGGTAATGGGTATAAAAAACAAATTAATAAAATGCTGCAAATTATTTATTTATTTATTTGTTAGCTTTTTTTTTGCTTTGCGATCTTAACGGATGGTTGAACACGAAACAAATAATCGAATTTAGTTTGTTGTTATTGTTGTTTTTTGCTTGTGACATACCCATGTATATAAGCATAGAGAGTCGCGGTAGTTAAATTGTGAAATTATGTAAATTTCATTAACGAAGAAGAAGAAGACAAAGAAAAAGAAGAAGAAGAAGAAAACGTAGTGTTTGCGTTATAAAAGAATTAATTTGTATCGCATATTATTGTTTATCTTAAAATGCGCGATGCATGCGGACAAGTTTTTTGTTATTTTGTTGAGGTGTTTGTCATTCAAATCAATAAAAAAAAATAAAAAAATGAAAAATAAGAAAGATTTCACATAAAATTTCTGAGGAACCAGTTTCATTTTGGAAGAGACTTTAAATCAATGATAACCGCAGGAACAACGGCACCAATAACAACAAACACGGCAGCATTTTCTTAAAAGCAGTAACGACTTTTTAGTGGTTAGCGAATTATATCACTTTTGGTTAATTGTGTGTACCATTTTTTTCTCCTCGCTGTTATTGTAAATTGTTATTGTTGCCGTTGTTGCTGCTACTCTTACTGTTACTGTTTCTGTTTGCTATTTTCTGTTGCTATTGCTGTTGCTGTTAATTTTTTTTTTTTTTTTTTTACTTTTAATAATTATGCAATTTTTCTTTTCTTTCTCTTCTTCTTCTTCTTCTTCTTTTTCGTTTCTTTTGTTTTTGTTTCTCATTTTCCCTCTCCCTCTCCGCGTACAGTTATTTCATTACTTTTATGAAATTGAAATATGCAGATACATTGCAAATACGCTTACAAACACACTTACACACAAACGTATGAAACGCGTGAAGGAATTTATAAAGCAAAACTTGAAAAGAAGAAATAAGTAATAAAAATGAAAATATTTTTAAATATAAACAAAAAAAAAATAAATAAATAAACATAAAATAAAACAAAATAATAATCTTCATGCTTATAAAGAAATATTTCAATATCCTCTTCGTATGGTTACGAAAATTCATTAACTGCAACCTCAAACTCTTTAACAAAATAAAAAACGAAAAGACAGCCAGATATACTTAAACGGATGCAGAGACCATTGCCAGCGTTAATAATGCGTTCGTATCATTTTAAATAACACTCAGCAGCCAATGAAGTGTAATGTTGTTGCTATTATTATTCATTTACGGCAGCAATAATTGGCCCAGAAATATATACAAGAAATACCAAAAAAAAGAAAACCTCATAACTGTAGAGAATGCCAAGCAGCAGAGATCATTAAAACTGAAGATTATAGAAAACAGTAAGTAAATAAGATGAATAAAAGGACAGACAACATTTCTCTTGTATCTTTTGGTTGATGTGATTCAAAGTCAATAATTACATAACACTTATACACACACGCACATATATACATATATATATATATCTATGTTTGTGTAAATTAAACGGTTCATAAAAATGTGCGATTTTTTTAAGGATCGTTGTTTATGAGCTAATTACAGCATTGCCGGTTTTTTCGTAAGCAAGTGCTAGTCCCACACGCGCCCGCATAGTTATTTCAATTTGTAATTGAAAAGAAGAAAATAACGCAAAACGCAACAAAATACATTTGTCTTTTCCCCTATTCCCCATGCAGCGCAGTAGCGAAAGATAATTCCGTGTTAATACCACGTCACAAAGTAGTAGGAAGAAAGCGATAAATGTCAAACCGTTTACCGACTGGGCACTCACGAAAGCGAAGTGAAGTAGATAGCGGTAGGCAATGGCCAAAATCTAGTGGATGTGCGGATGTGCTATGCTTTTACCGACCGATCACCTATCATAAGCTAGGACCAATCGTTAAACCGCTTAAGGCAACACTCCGTCGTGGGAACGGGAAGGGTTGTGTGTGTGTTCGATTCTGCTGTTACCATATTCACTAGCAAAATGGCTGATTGAAATTACGATGGCTCCCTGTTTACATTTCTATAAGATTTTGGGGTAAAGTCCATGCGTTACCTACTGTCAAGTCCAAAATAGTATACCTTAATTACCTACAATGGCCATCTATGTGATATTGCTTTTATGTTGAATTTTGAATTACACATACACACGCCTAATTTGCTTAATTGTGAAACGGCATACTTTCGGAAATGCATAACAATTTTCACGGATTTGTGCTTGGAAGTGAAAAGCGTTACTTTTTTATTTCGTTTTCTTTTTTTTAGCTGCAAGAGTGATGTTATTTTATTTATGAAGAATTTTGAATGAATAACTAATCTAAGAAACAACGTCGAAACAACATTTATATCGATTTTTTAACTTCTTTTTAAAATTATATTTTTCTCTTCTGAACGCTTTTCAAGAAATTCGGCACTTGTCCGACGCTATCAAAAACGCTTTATCTAGTTATCTAGTTATCTAGTCAAGGAATCATTATGTTACGAAACTTAACTTTTCTGTCTTCTAAGACGATTGATGTACGTTTTCTATGTTTTCTGGAACAAGTGCCGAATTCGGGCGACACCAGATTTATTATTTATTTATTAAAAATTAATAAAGCCACCTACAAATTTATTTTGTTGATCAAGAAGACTCTCTCTAACAACTCATAACAAGCCAATATTGATTGTGAGCGTATGTTTTATTATCAAAAAGCAACACTTAATCCACCGATGAACGGTGATGCGACACATATGTGCTAGACGGGAGACTTATTGAGTGATGTATTGCATATATATATATATATATATGTCATCCGAAGCCGCAAAAGATAGAAAGATATGGTTATAGATATCTAAACGCTTCGCATACAAATTGATTTTATCGAAAATTTTCGAAATATTTCATGTGTTTCGTAAGTGTTTTTCGAAATGTCTCAAATCGGCAACATATGCCGCAGTTTTAGTTTTAAAAGTTAAATAACAACATGGATTGTCATGATAAGGGAACAACATCTGGGTTTACTTTCACGAAATTTTATGTTTTTCTTCATTAATTTATATTGAAGTCTTTTGCGCCACAAATAATAAAACTACAATAAAAAAAATGACAAACAAAGATCTGCTCACATCAAGGCAGGTAATCAATGTGATTTAAAAAAAATAAAATTTCGCAACAACAACCATTAACCACTTCAAGTTAAGACTTATTAGCGTAAGCCCTATCATAAACAAAATCTCCTCGAAAAGGGGAACAAGGTGTAGAGTAAGCTTGAAGACTATAAGCCGCGCATGATTATGCTTTTCAACGTGCTTCTAATGAAAACCACATCAACTCCGGCTAGCATCTGGCGGCTTCAAAGTTTGCACATATCCTCGACACATTGTAATCATAATTTTACACATATTTTCCTTTGGTATTTTTCGCATTTTCCCAAGGTCAAGGTTTTCCATTGAAAACATGCGGCATAGCTTCCCAAAATCGTTTTTAATTCGACAGAGAGATTGGTTAGAGAATTTTTAGGAGCTTAGAAATGTCCATTAATGATACTATATATATACATATATATACATATATATACATGCTAATAGTAACATAGTAACAGTTAAAGTAATAATGATAATTATAAAAATTAAAATAATATACTTATATATATGTATATGTAAATATGGCATTCAAATAACCTTTACATTAATTAATTTGAAGAAATCATTGAAAAATAGTTTTATCTCATCTAACTGCTCAGGCCATCCATCATTTGGTTTAAAAAAAATGACGTAACTTTAACTACAAAAAAAAAAAGATTAAATAAATCATTCAAATTGTCAGTTTGCGTTAAGTAAAAAATTTTTGTAACTATGGTAAATAAAGAAAAAAAAAAAAAGAAAAAGGAAAACAAAAAAAAACAAGAACAGATGACATACTAAATCCATTTATGGAGAAATGCGTTATTTGATGCATACAACGACTGTTTTCTTTGTTAGCCCATGTTTCCATCACTCAATACATCCCCGGATGGACAAGCAATTCCTTTAAACGAAGGAAGTCAACGCAAGTCAAAATGAAAGAATAAGCATTTTATTTAATTAATTATGAATAAAATCAAAATTGTGAAGAAAACAGAAAGAGAACGGATCTCATATCCAATGCTTTATAATTCGGCCAAACTATTGCGTCAAGGCTTGCTTGGATTCGTATCGCTTAGCCTAATGCTCGGTCGAATAAGGCTTTCCTTGTCTTTCTCTGCGTCCATTCGGGTATATTGCTTGTCCATCGATATAAAATCTGTTCTCTGTGGGCTCTCATCGTGACTCAACTTAGAGTAGAGTGTTCGCTATTAAGGCCACTTGTAAGTGCATATTGTGTCGTATTTAAGTTTATAAAAGTTTCTCAAATTAATCTAAATTGTATTTACTAACTAGAGCTTGATTGCTTCGAATTTCGGTTAAGAATTTTGTCTTTATTTATTTATTTAATTTTTTTTTTTTTTTTTTATATGCATTTTTTTTTTTTTTAATTGCAAAATTGCATTATGAAGCGTAGCAAATAATATGTGTATGAATTAGTTGTTGACAAGCATTGCAAAATTCTTAAAACTGTTAAAATATGAAAATGAAAATGAAAATGAATGAGAAGAAGCCGGGGGCAAAGACGGAGACGATACACACAGTAACCCATACAATAAACTGGTTTTTGTGATTTTTACCTAAACATCAGTTTCGATTAATTTAACAATATTAAATAAATAAATAAATAAACCTAACGTGGATGCTTTGCATATTAAATGGTTTTATAAACAATGTAGAAAACAGTTTTATCGATTATAAAAGAAATAAGGAACTGAAAATTTTGAATATTTATCTAAATATACATGCAGAAATGTGAATAGAATCAATGAAAACAGGAAGAATTTCTCGAAAATTTTATAGAGTTGTTTAGGAATTTCATGCAAACGAACACAAAACAAAAAAAAAAAAAAAAAAAAACCAATAAAGAAAAAGAGAAAAAATTAAACATGAAATGTCAGTAAATTTATTTGAGGTGGCGCGCATTGTCAATGAAGGCTTAGCAATTTTTTTTTTTTTTTTTTTTTTTTTTTTTTTTTTTTTTTATTACTAATAGTAAGAGACTCTCGATACCGAGAGTCTTAGTGCAAAGACTTGACAGCTTTCGACTTGGCGCCTTAATTGCACTTATTTGTGATCGCGTAAATACGATTACAAATTATTTTTGTAACACTTTTGATTGTCTCGTCATTATTGCATCTGCCATTGTGAAGAGAACATCATATCATATTAATTTTCTTACTCGATTTTTAACAAACATTAGAAACGTCATGTAAGATTTCTTCAACCGTGCAATAGTGTAGCGAACAGGCAAGAAAAATCATACTTGTGTCACACAACATGTACAATATGTTAAGATCGTAGATCGTTGTAATAGAATAATCACTATACCATCCAGACTTCTTAGAAGATATGGTATAAACTTCACGAGCGTAGGGCTATTTCGCTATTACGAGTCTCAAATACAATGCTTCTTCTTAGGTGTTATTTAATAAAGACTCAGGTAGTGAATAAAACATTCCATTCCATTGCCATTCATTACTTGCGTTTACGTCGTGAGATTTTTTTTTAATTTCTACTTTTAGATCTGCTCGACTTGTACTCATTGAGCAGAATTGTCATGAACAGAATGTCATTATGTACAGGAATGGACAAAATAATATGAACACTAAGCAATACCGCTTCCGTGTACAGAATGCGAAGCATTTGTATTGCACAGTTCACGTGGCAAGTTGATAGTTTGTAGGTTATGTTTCACAGTATTATACGCTTTGTTTTGTGATATGTAAAACGAGCGATCGATGATATGCGCTATCCCTTAGACATCGAAAGAGGACGATTGCTCGGTGTTCGGTTAGCGGGAGCATCCGCAAAAAATTGCAAAACATTATCGCCGTAGAGGAATAGTGGGTGAATGCCAAAGTTAACTGACAGAGATCAGCGAACAATAAAATGAGATAATATATAACATATTGCGGCAAAAGTGACAGCACGCACTTGAGTAACACTATGTGGAGAAAAACGGTACGGTGCAAACTCCACAAAGTCAAAATTTATAGAAGAAACGTATTTGCGAAACGCTTTTTAACGGGAACGAACGCTCAGCTACGAAAGATGGATAGAGATACCACGATCATACGGCCTCGACACTTGATGATTGAAACAATGTGATATGATCCAATGCATCATTATTCACATTGCTTCCTATAAATGGCCTTGATTTATGGTATATGGACAGCGCCTACTATTACTGCGAATCAATATCGCGAGATACTCAATAATGAAGTTGTGACTATGATTAGCATAGTCCTGCCAGACACTGCCATATTCCGAGACAAAAATGTACCCTTAAAGTATCGTCAAACATCCTTCCGGATTAGCACAGTCGGCGCATGTCAGCATAATTGTGCCGTTGTATGCAGAGTTTTAGAGCAGAGAGTGAGGAGCAGATTTCCATCTCCAGCAGCAACGAGGCAATTGGCGGATGTTTTGATACAAGAGTGGCAAAACACTCGATTGGAAACTATTCAGACACTCTACGAATCTATTCCGCGAAGAATTGCAGCTGTGGTAGGCTCAACGCCTTATTAGTAAATAAATATTGTGCATATGTTAGGTGTTCGTGCCCGTCGTGATTTGAAAACGTTTTAAAGAGTTGCGTAATGAGAAGAAAACCTGAAACGAAGGGTATACAGCTTTCGCGTTAAGGCGAACAAAATTTTCCTAAAGCTTTTTTTTCTTTTGTTTTTGGTCTATTTGAGTTACAAAGCCAACGCGACTGTCAACGCTACCATTACTACTTTAATGTTTACAATCTCTCAGATTACGTGCCAGCACCGTACTCCCTCACATACCATACATTTCCTCTTGCCTTTGGCCTTTTGTCTTTTGTAATTGTAATGTTGATATTGTCTTGTTTTACTTGTTTCTAAATTGCTAAGATTTGCTGTTATTGTTATTAATCTTTTTTTCTTATTTTTTCTTCATTGTGTTCACTGTTTCTACAGCATGCTGTTAGCATATATACATTTATATATATATATGAAATTTAGTACGTTATTGCGGTATGGTGTACATGTAGAGTGTCAGGCCATGTCGTGCACTCTGTAGTTGGAGACTTGTTTTTATTATATCAAAGCCGCTCACCTTGAGTGGTGATAAAATTCATTAATATATGTATGCATCCATGTGTTCACCAGCACCTTTGAAACGCTACGTAATAATCTTATAAAAAAAAAAGAAAAAAATAAATAAAAAAAATTCGTAAAATTTCACATTAAAAATATTAAGCTGTAAAAAGCGAAAAAATTTAATCTCAACTTCTTTAGAGACTGCTTGCACTTAATATTATTACCAATTATTAATAATATTACTATGATTTTCCAGCACTTTCTTTATTGGACACTCAACATAATCCCGTTTGATACTTTTTCAATAAATGGGTCGGCCCTCATAGCCCCATAGTGATTCAAACATTTATTTAGCTTACATTGCTAAGGCATAAGAGGCGTAAGGTTTACAGAATTCCAAATTCAAAGCACACACTATACAAACATATTGTTTGGATAGTAAATGTTGCCTGTAGTTAATTAGCGTATCATTCATTAATTGTCCTTTGAGTCTTCTTCTTCGTAACGCGGCTAACTAGGATGGATCCATGCGTCACTGCTGGAGCAAATGGGTCGCTTTAATGTTGTTGGGTATCTTAATGCCATTGGTAGATAAGTAATCATTTTTCTTTTTAATAATTAATGAATTTGGAAAAATTTATCAATTCTTTCTCCTTACACACATACAGTCACTACGAGTGAAAGCCTGAGATGCAGTGTATCGGGAATCGAATGTGAATTTTCCAACATTATTTATTATTATTGTTACTATTCTTTTTCATTTCAATAAAATGCATAAAATTTTACAGATAACTACTACTACTACTACTAACAAACACAAGACAAGACATACATGCGAGAAACAAAATTTTTATTTTTTCCTTTTTAGTAAAAAACAATGCAACGCAAATCAGGTTAAAACATAACGAACCGTATACATACGTTTATCTGTATAAACATGTTGGAAATTCCCCAGTGATTGTGAAGAAATAAGAATCGTATAAAGCGCTGACAAATACCTATTAGTTATTAAATCGGTTGATCGAATGAATTTCCATTGAAATTTATATGCGGTCACTTAACCACTATTCAAAATATATGTTATATTATTTTATTAATAGATATAAAACAAAACAAAAAAAAAAAGAATTATAAAATGCGTATATTAAAAGTTTATTTATAGCAGTTGAATGTGTTAGATCCGTCGAAAAAAGAAGATTTAAAACTCAATTATATAGAAAGTAAGAAACTTTTTATTTATTCAAGTGACTATGTAGGCAATATTTTGACTGCAACGTGTGTAGGTGTGTAGGTGTGTAGGTGTGATGTCGCCCTAACTGAACTCCGGTTGGTACTGCAATCGGATTGAAATATTGTATTCTTACTTTCATGTGTTCTTGTCTCGCCTACTCGGGGATTAGTATTAATCTCCAACCACGAAAACACGGGAAATACACGGGAAACAGTCTTCCCATGAATGAAAAGAGTTTGAATATTTACTTAGTAAAGCAAAAGAAACATTCACTGACCTTGTGCAATTATGCTAAAGAAAGGGGGAACGCGTTTATACGTCACGGCAACCGGATGCGTTCGCTTTCGTAAACGCGAAATGGAAGGCAATCCCCGTTAAGAATTGCAACGAATTATAAACGTTCGACATATGATCGGATATGTCTATGATTTCTTCTATGATTTAATGATGAACTTCCCGAACAACTTGTTCATTTTATAATTATAGATGAGTTAAAAATGACAGAGTGTAGCTTGAGGCAGATTAAGTCAGTTCAATTTCAGTATTACGAATATGATCGAAATTGTAGCAATTTGATGAAAACCCGAAAAAAAAAAATTTTTTTTGTTAAACGATTTGTATAGGCTTAGGAAAATGGATTTTAGAACGGAGTGTTAGCTCGAAAGTAAAAAATTCGAAAATGCCAAAAACTTATCAGATTATTAACCAATTGTAAGTGTGTGCATGAACTAATTTAACGGATTTATGGCTTGATGAGAGTCGTAAGGCGACTAAAGTGATAACAAAATTCAATCATTTTGTGTAAATAAAATTTTGAAACCATTTTCATGATTTTACGCTGCGCTAAAAGTAACAGCTGGCTAGAGTGGACCCTTAAAAATCAATCCCCAATCTTAAGTAAAATTAAAGATATGAAGAATTGAAAAATCAAATTCAATCAAGATAAAAAAAAAAGGAAACAATGTACACTTAGCATGTAGCATAGCGGCAAACTCGTAACACTAAACCACTAAACAGACATATAATAAAGCAAAAGCTTGGCAACCAAAACTAGTGAACATATTTCGATTAATTTACGAATCATATGAAGCTTTGAAGGTTAGTTGGAAATCAATTTAGATCCGTCGTAGGCAAGACAAGCGTATCAAGGTGAATTGATTCGATAGCATTTAAAAAGTACGATATCATGATAAAATGATCGGTATCGTGTAGATGTTTGCAGAGAGCCCTGAACAAACTGAAAACTCTCCACTGACTAAGTTGTATTGAAAAATGATAAAGAAGAGTTAGTCTAACGTAATATTGTAGGTGAGACAATAGCATCACTATCTCTTAGCTGAATTAAGAAGGCAATGCATAGAGTAAACCTATGTTTCTCCAGTGTAGGCTAGCAAGGCTAAGAGAAGCAATCCATTTGCATAACACGAGGCAAGGCATTAATTAATATCTTCGTCGATTTCGATGTGGCTGACGAGAGATTTCAATGTACTTTTCAGTGAAAATGTTTCCAACTACTTCAAAAGCGATGCTAATAAAGCGTGAAGCCTAAGAAATCTACGATACGATACGAGGTATTTCGATGATGATCATTTTTGAAATGATTGATTATTGAATTAAATCGTTGAACCGAAGACAGTTAGTTGATTTTTAATTGTATTCAACTTTGAACTAATATCAAGGATACGAATTATTGCTTGATTTTTGGCTGATATTACAAATATCTGATCAGATATGATGAATAACTTTATGACTTTCTAAAACTGTAAAGATCCATTTATTCATTCATTTCCTGAATCGATTACAGCAAAATGATTAGATGCAATCGTTTACCGGTTGCTCAAATATTTATCTTAACTTGAGACATAAAGCTTAACACGTTAGCTAAGTCTAATTAAAAAAGTTTGATGAACTCTTTAATAGCTTAATGGCAAAAATAACGATAATAATAATAAAAATAATAATAATAATAATATAACAATTATAACGACAATAACAATGATGTGTTTTTATTGTTGATCGAAAAGAAAAAAAGAAAAAAAAAAACTTTTTCGTAAATTACTTAAATATTTACACATACAACAAAACAAAAGTTTATACCGACAATTAAACACTATCTGTACCTGTAGCGATAGTTCAAGTCATAATACTTAATAATCATTTAAACGTAACTCAACAACCGAGTTGAGCTGTGAGAACTATAGACGTGCAAAGAATATGAAATATTTAAGAAAACAGCAAAGCCAACTCCAATCATCAAAATAAATAAATTTAACAACAACCAGAGACTTTTTATGTAAACAAAGAAAATTAAAAGAAAAACAACAATCAAAAGTTGTATGCGTTGAAGTAGGTGTACATGGATTTATGTAAATACAAATGAAATTTATTTGATTTCTTTTTTATTTTTATTTTTTATTTATTTATTTATTTATTTCTTTTTTTTTTAATCATTAGTATTCAACAGAGTTGGTTAACTGGTGAAATGCTGTGGAAAATATTTTTTCATTTAGGTATAAAACAGCGAGCTTGAAAACACTTTAATAAATACATATATTTATATATTATATATATATATATATATATATATATATATATAAATATATCTTCCACCAGATTTCTCGAAAGCGTTTAAACAGATGCACATACAAAGATAAGCACATACAAGTTTTAAAACGAAAAGACAAATATTTTAGTTATCTGCATAAGCTGCATAAGCCCGATCCTTGTCCCTACAACGATAAATAATAATCAAAATGATTTAACAAATTTTTCGATGTTTCGATGAATTTTTCTCATTTTCTTGAAAAAAGAATTTTTATCAATTAACAGAAATACCTTAACAAAATATTTTGCTAATTTTTCTTGTTATTGTCATTGTTGTTATCAATTCATACATTTTGAAGATAAGATTATTTGTTTGACATTTACTTGGAATTATTTAAGAAGATAGCTAGCTAACTTTAAGAAAAAGATACGCAAAAAAAAAAAAGGTGAAAAAATTTGTTTACAAAATTTTGGAAGCAGTAAGAAGATGAAACCAACTATGCATTGTAAGTTTAAATGTCAATTTCATCAGCTTAAGCAAACAAAGTGCATGAGAAGCACTCCTTCAACTTGTAGTAGAAAATTTTTAAATAATTTTATTTAAAAAATCAAACAAAATAAAAATAAAATTAGTTAAGTTTTTTTTTTTTCTTCATATTTGAATGTGTTTTTAGTGTAACAACAATAAGTAATTTTCTTACAACACAACAACAACAACAACAACGAGAGGAATGATAGCAATAAAACTTGTGTAGTTATTTTTCATTTTAAACAAAAGACTTAAGCAACAAACTTCAACATATATGCATGGATAAGTAAAAAAACTTCAAAACTCGACGAGAGAGCAAATGAGAGAAAGAGAATAAGAAACGAAAGAGAGGTGAATTTTTCAAAAATCTTTTCGCCGGATCAAATTTTTTTCCTTAATTTTTCTTCTTTTTTTTTTTTTTGTATAATTTTTGCATTACGTCGTACCAAGAAGATGAGCTATTTCTTTATATGAATTTTGTATGATTTTCGCTTGAAAAAAAGCTTTTTTCTTTAAACAAATTAAAATGAAGAAATCTGAAGAAAACAAAAAATTGTTTAATACTTAAAACCCACCACACTCAAGCACTTGAACAGTTGAACGGAGAACACGGGCTCAGGCGAACAAAATAGCTTTTAAAGTTTCTTACCACTAACTAACTGGCGCTCGGCAATCTCGGCATTTCGTTTTCAATGGTTTTTCTTGCATCTTAATAAATAGAACTTGCTGTTGCCAGCCAACACCTAGTGTAAGCGTGGCTGTGTATTAAGCAAGTAAGGCAAGCTAAGGTTGTTATTTGAAATATACAGACAGCAGTGGCTAAGCTTCGGACAAAAAGCAAGAAAATAAGTTAGTTTTCGAAAACTCGAGTGTGGCTTTCGTTATTAATTATTTCGTTTTTTATTTTTATTTATTTATTTATATTTTTTTCCTTGTAAAGGTCTTTTGCAAATTTAGTTTTTATTTAATCAACAAACGCGCAACACATACGCAAAATGACGCGTGTGTTGCCAGTTTTAGGCATCATCATGCTAACCTGTACTTTGGGTAAGTAAATTAAAATTATTATTTAAACAATATAAATATATATATATATATATATATATGTATATTTATATCGAATGCTAACATGTTAGAGTAAATGAAAACGAAAAACTTTTTCCTTTTTTTCTTCGTGATATTCTGAGAAAAGAAAATAACGAACTCTGCGAACTCTATTTAAGCTTTTCATAGATAATACTTTTCCCTTAACGAGCTATAGCCAAATTAATGAATAGTAATGAAATTATTACGCGAGAGTCTTACATTGTGTTATTGCATTTTTTCAATCTTCTTCAAAAAAATTATATTCAATGTTGTTCTAATACTTGCCTGCAATGCTATTCAATTGTAAATCTAAACGTTTAAAATAATTAGGAAAAAACATAATTGTTTTTTTTTTTTTAATTTTTTTATTTTTTTTTTAGAAATGTATTCTAGTTACAGTTATTGCTAAAGATTTATGTTAAAGATTAAGTGAATCGAAACCATTAAAAATCAAGGTTAATGATAATATGTGTGCGACCGAACATAGAAGAAACAAACACAAAAACCATATAAAAAATTGTAACCATTGTTCAGTTTCATCATACAACCTGTAGTAATTGAATAAAATATATATATATATATGTACGTATATATGTATGTATATATGTATATATATATATATTATTATTTTATTTTATTTTATTTCATTTTTTTTTTTTTCTGAAATTCGGCTGCATTGACATTTTGACTTAAGCATATGTTGTTGCTGCTGTTATCGCTGCTGCTACTGCCGCAGCCGCAGCTGCTGTCACTGTCGCTGTTGTTATTGCTGGTGTTGCTACACCTTAAAAAACAACTTCTTAACTTTTCCCCTGCATTAACTTGTTTGCTGGCATTTATAAAAAAAAGAAATCAAGTTATTCATTGGCTTAAAGGAGGAAAAAACTTGTTTTTTTTTTTTTGTCTTTAAATGATTTACATAATTTATTAAGTTTAACGCTAATGTCTGTCATAATATCCTCAATTCACTTCTGATGCTATTTTTATGCAATATTAACTGCAGGCACTGTTGTACTATAACACAGAGAGAAACTGGTTAAGCCACATGCGATTACAGGCTCTCCATAAGCCATCAGTGAACATACAATCGCTTTTAGCCGCAAATGCTTTTTTTTTTTTCTTTTTTTTTTACAAAGCTACACTTCTAAAATTGGTTTTGTGGCCAAATATGGTAACTGGTTTCTTATACGCAGTATAATACACACTTACATAGCATGAAATTCCTTTCGTTTTCGTTGCACTAGCATTGCTAACAATGCAAAACGGAACTGAACTGAAAACATGCACAGGTAGACAGACGGACAGACAGACAGACAGACAGACAGGCAGACAGAAGCAACAAATTCAGTTCACTCAGGCAGAATGTTAAAAAAGGCGAAAAGACTTTAAAAACTTTTTCAATAAATAAACTAATCAACCATGAATACCGCTGCCATATAAGCCGTTTTATTTAGGTTTATGTGATAACAAAGCGAATGCCAATTCCAACAATTCATAAAACTAGCAATTGGATAACTGAAGTTTATAAAGAGCTAAATAAACAAAGCCAATCCCTCAATAATCTTTTGCGGACATTCCCTGAGGCTTTTCCCACAACAGCAATTATCAGCAATACTGAAGTTTCGTTATGCATAAATCTATTAAAGGCTCACGTTAGTAAAAGATCTGTCTGTGCACTTGTGTCTTGTGTGTTTCTCGAAAGCGCGCCAAACTATAAAATATTCCGCATATCGAATAAAAAATAACTTACTTATAAATGAACAACACGTTGCAAACATGTATTCATTCGGTAAGAGCGATCGAACTTGAAATGCTCGAATAGATAGAGGGGTGACCAGGTAAACAAAAAGATGGGTCGTTAAATAGATTGTTGGACGGACGCATCAACGGGGAACCGAGGAGGACTTTAGTAGTTAAACTTTTTATTTGCTTCGTTAGCGCTACGAGCATTTTGCACAGCGGAAAGACGTTTCATTTATAAAATGTGGCTTTCATAATTCCGATTCTCGCCAATGCGCCCGAAAACTTAGTGAGAACCAGGATGGATACATTCGAAGTATACTGAACACGTGCTTTAAGGTCAATAAGCAACTCATATAGGCCAAGGGACAAAGCCATCATATAATGCGCAATTTTTTGTATAAATCAAAGCTCGTACATATTATATATCAAGTTATGCTTTTACACAACGTGACCGCACCTTATAGGTACCTTGGGTTATCTAGCTGATTTATTAAGTTAATCAAAAAAAAAAAAAAAAAAAGCATAAGAAAAAGCCTTACATGAAATATATCCTCGGTCTCGATTATAATTTTGACAAATATATGGACAAAGTATGACATTCAAAAACTGCAGTGTCCTTGAGCTAAACGTCTCCGCAATTATATAAAGTTATTGTCACGAAATTTTTGCCCTGTCATGCCATAATATTATTACAATAAGAATTCAGTATTCGTATATACAGAACATTACATAAGTTCACTTACGAAATTTCCTTCATATGATAAAACCTATGATTTAGATACAACCTTGTAAAGTGTAACGTCTTTCAGTGCACTTTTCTGTGAAACAACATTTACCTGTGCTATTATGTATTATGTATAGAATATAATAGCCTTGACTGACTTTAATGATAAAAAAAAAAAATTTCTTTTAATCTTTGTTCACTACACTATATCATAAAGCTACCAGCCAGGATACGAATGACAAACTTGAAGGCATAGATATTGAAGAAGTTTGTACCGATCGACCGGGTGATGAATACTTCCGCTTAGATACAGAGGGCGATTGCCGTGAAGTATACAGGTAAGATTTAATAACAAAAGTCGATTAGCATTAAATTACATATATAATGAAAAAGAAATTTGTAATGAAAAAGAAAAGAAAATTTCGAAAGTCTACACTTAGATCGAGTTGATATGTGTTAATGTTGAAACTAATTGAAATTATTTTATTTTCAAATAATTTGCTAAAAACGGAAAAACAACAAAAAAAAAAAAAAAAACCAAAACGAAAAAAAATTACAATAATAATAAAAACAAAAAGATGTGATAATGCCGGTGAGAATGGCAGCACACGCTTAGCGTCAATACGTTGCGCTGGCGGTTTGGCATTCGATATAATGAGACAAACATGTGATTGGAAAACAAATGTCAAAAATTGTGATCAGATTGAGAGTAAGTGTGAAACGGCTGTACAACTGACATTAAATCCTTCTTCTTCTTTTTCCTCTTTTTGTGTCTTTTGTGTTCCCGTTAGAAAAATGTCACTAAAGCAACTTTCGTGTTCTCTGCTACTCTTTTTTTTTTTTTTTTGTTTTTGTTTTTGTATATGTTCTGTGTCTCTAATCTCTCTGTGGTGTTTTGTGTTTAATTTTTTTGTTCACATGGCAACTCTTGGACAAAAAGACATTTCTATTTCAAACAAGGTGCTATCTAGTGTACGCTAAACAATCTATTTATATAAGGCTTTGCCTCTTTGTACTCTATTACAATATATTCGACTATTCATATATATGTGTTTGAAATTTTAAATTGCGTTTGCGGGGGGAGTGGGGGGGAGGGGGGGAATTATTAATGTTTATGTGTTTATGTGTATATCTGTTTTTGTCTAACTAACCCCCAGATATTTTCTCGATGTTAATAATCAGTAAATCAAAAATAAAAACCAAAGTTCTCTCGTTTATCATCAGCATCATTTAAGATAACAACGATGTAAATAAAAGTAAAAAGGACGATTTTTCAACATTTTTATTTTTGCGTAAATTTAAGCAAAGAAGGTATATATGCAGCGACAGTATGCCTTCAAATATTTGCGTAATAAAAAAAAATTTGTTAAGAAACTTTAAAAATATTTTTTTAGCAATAAAATATGCTATAATGTTGCGTCTGCGCATAATTCCCTAGCGAAAGTGTTATATGGAGAACATTCGATCAAGATCGAGACATGTGTGCTTAAAAAAAAAAACATTAATTTTTTTCATTTCATTTCATTAAATTATTTTGTTTACGAAAAGGCGAAAATCATCGTAAACTCATAGTAAATTAAGCGCTAATTATGAATAAGGTATCATTAATGGAAATTCGTTACAGCTTTCGGTTTTCAAAATGTTTCTCGCTTTAGTCGATCAATCGCGTCAGCGATTGCGTTGACACCGAACAATCAACACCCGCAAGACAATTCACTGATTAAATTGCTCTCGTTTTCCGTTATGGACTCATGTATAGATTTAATTATATTTGATCAGTAAAGTCTATCCATCCCTCTGATTTACTCTGAATTACAATTTTATGTTTAATGTATTGACTAGAAGAACTTAGTCCCACTGTTAAATTTTCACATTGTTTAAACCAGAGTCAGAGGCAGATTAAATCGATTTAAGTCCAGAGACGATTGTAACTAGAGCACTGTGTAGTCTTGACTGTTGACTAATCTCCTGAATTGCTATTATATTAATGCGTACGTCTGCAAGAAGTTTCCCATAGAAAACAGGTACAGTCTCACTTAAAATTTGATTAATGAACTGTTTTGACGAACGACCGCATGAAGAGAGTTCAGATTGCTCTATGCTGTTGAATTGTTTGAAACGATCCATTTTAGGATGTATATATAGTAAGGGGAAATGACAAACGAGGTGCCCACAAATTGGTGAAAAAAAAAATTATGTTTTATTAGGACAACGCTGAGACAAATGTTGTTAAGGCTTCGTTTCAAATTTAAATCAAAAATTATACGTAGCATTTTCAAGGTATATGTCAAAGAGAGGGCAGGAAGCTGTGCTGCCTCGATCTAACAATTTAGGAAAACTGAAGGAGATATGGGAATATGCGGTAGAGAGAATGTTTAAAGAAGTTGTAAACTAATGATAAAACGCAAGTTTCTTAACATATTTTTTTGTAATTCATACAAAAAGTTGGACTATTCCGTCTATTTGGAAACTTTTGAACTGACATTTAGACGATCACTGCACATATCCTGCAAAAGAACCGAAAAAAAAAAATCCCTCATCATTTCCCATTTTGTGTATGTTCTAGATGTACGAAATCGGGTTTGAAAGAAATTCAGTGTCCCTCCGGTCTGGCGTTTGATATTATGAAACAAACCTGTGATTGGAAGGCTAAAGTAAATAACTGCAATGAAAAAGAAAGTAAGTGCGTACGATTTAATGTTGGTGTGCCTGCGTTTGTGTCTGTGCATACGTGCGCGTTTATGTGTATATGCATTTATATATGTGTATGTGTGTTCGTGTGTGTTCGTGCGTGCGTGTGTGTGCGTGCGTGTGTGTGTGTGCGTGTGTGTGTGTGTGTGTGTGTGTGTGTGTGTGTGTGTGTGTGTGTGT
>NW_023998415.1:23682671-23704898 GCF_014805625.2 Glossina fuscipes
TGTGTGTGTGTGTGTGTGTGTGTGTGTGTGTGTGTGTGTGTGTGTGTATGTCTGTTCGTTTGCATTTGTATGTGTGCATGTGTGTGCGTGTGTGTGTGTGTGTGTATGTATATATATATTTATATATGTATGCATATACATGTACGCGCTTGTGTTCAAAGGAAGACACCCCACCCAACTTTATTATTAAGTCATCAAACCACTCCAATAGACACTGGTTCAACGGACATATTTTTATTGCAATAAAACGTAGAATTTTGTCTTTTTCTTCATGTTCACCATCATCATCACTAAATTGCAAATACAAATCATTTTACTTAACGTTGCTGTTGTTAAACCCGCAACATACAAAAACCAAAAAATAAGAAAAAAAAAAAACAAAACAAAACAACTTAAAATCCAAATTCTAGGAACTTTGGTTTGGTATTGAAACGAAAAAATTTTACTAAAATTTCGATTCTATTCTCTCTTCCTCCTCTTTGGTAACTAACTTTACGCTTTGCTTTCTAACCTTTCGCTATAACTTGTCTTAAAGTGAACCATTAACCTTGTTTGTACAATCCCCCCGATATAATTAAATTCCTCAATTTCAAGCAATACACTTACGTATCGGTTTTCTTTTCTAACGAACAAAAAAAAAAAAAAAAAAAACAGAACCACGTAAAGTCAAACCTATTCTGAAGACTGACGAGCCCATTTGTCCGGAAGGTAAACTATCTTGCGGCGATGGTGAATGTCTTGAGAAGGAACTTTTCTGCAATGGTAAACCCGATTGTAAGGATGAATCCGATGAAAATGCCTGCTGTAAGTAATTATAGTGAATTAAAAAAATTTGTAACGTTTTTTAAGAAAATTTTAAATACTTTTTGCTTTTACAGCTGTTGACGATGATCCAAATCGCGCCCCTGAATGTGATCCTACTCAGTGCGCTTTGCCGGATTGCTTCTGTTCGGCCGATGGCACGCGCATACCTGGTGGCATTGAACCCCAGCAAGTACCTCAAATGATTACTATTACTTTCAATGGCGCCATCAATGTGGATAACATTGATTTGTATGAAGATATATTCAACGGTCAGCGTCAGAATCCCAATGGCTGCTCCATAAAAGGCACCTTTTTTGTCTCCCATAAATACACCAACTATTCGGCTGTTCAAGATCTTCATAGGCGTGGTCATGAAATCGCTGTCTTCTCATTAACACACAAAGACGATCCGAACTATTGGAGCAGTGGTACCTACGATGATTGGTTAGCCGAAATGGCTGGCGCCCGATTGATTATCGAACGCTTTGCCAATATTACTGATGGCTCCATAATCGGTATGCGGGCTCCATATTTACGGGTTGGCGGCAACAAACAATTCGAAATGATGGCCGATCAATTCTTTGTCTATGATGCTTCGATTACAGCCTCTTTGGGTCGGGTGCCCATTTGGCCTTATACTTTATATTTCCGCATGCCTCACAAGTGTAATGGTAATGCGCATAACTGCCCGTCGCGCAGTCACCCAGTATGGGAATTAGTTATGAACGAACTTGATCGTCGTGATGATCCCACCTTTGATGAATCTTTGCCCGGTTGTCATATGGTGGACTCATGTTCTAATATAGCCACTGGCGAGCAATTTGCTCGTCTTTTACGTCACAATTTCAATCGTCACTACAACAGCAATCGTGCTCCCTTAGGTCTACACTTCCACGCTTCATGGCTGAAATCGAAAAAAGAATACCGCGATGAGCTAATTAAATTTATTGAGGAAATGTTAGGACGCAACGATGTCTTCTTTGTCACCAATCTGCAAGTTATTCAGTGGATGCAAAATCCCACCGAATTGAATGCGCTTCGTGACTTCCAAGAGTGGAAGGAGAAATGTGACGTTAAGGGTCAACCCTATTGTTCATTACCGAATGCCTGCCCTTTGACTACACGCGAATTGCCTGGTGAAACTTTGCGTCTCTTCACATGCATGGAATGCCCCAACAACTATCCTTGGATATTAGATCCTACTGGAGACGGTTTCTCAGTTTAAGTCGCGTTATGCAGTTGTGAATTATTTATGTAAGGTTTAAGCTTTTGTTAGGATTCTATATTTGCCTTTTTTTTTTTTTTGTTAGGAAAATTTCTCAACAAATTCTTTTTAAAAACCAGTTCAAACACAGAGGAGAATTACGTTAAGCTAGTAATTCTACTGAGAGTCTGATAAAACAACAAATTAAATAAATGAAAAAGAAAAAGTTACGAAAACAAAAAGTAAAAACTATATATTATATATAAAATCGTGCCCACTCACTATATGCTCTACTATACATTCTCTGATTTCCATTTTCTTATTCCCTTTCTTCTCTCACATTTCATTCATAATTTGATCTTGTTATTTTTCCCCTTGTTTCTTTCTCTCTTCTTTCTTTTTCTCTTTTTCCAGTCTCTTACTCTATAAATGTTTTATAATTTTCCTTTATTATCTCTTTTCTACTTTCTCGTTCCTCTACATATTACCGATATCCTGATATTCTCAATGCTTGCAAAGTGCTTTTTATATATATGAAAGCCTCCTCTCTATATTTCATTTCTCTTCTATACATTTCTAAAAGTTCAAAAAAAAAAAAATTATAAAAAAAATTTTAAAATAAACCCCCTCTATTTTAATTTTTTTAATATTTTTTTTATTTATTTTTTTATTTTTTTTTTTTATATACACTTTCTTCTTTTGTAAGAAACTTCGAAATTTTTATAAAATTTTTTAATAAATAAATCACATCAATTCGTTTGACAAGATTCTTGAAAAAAAAAAATTTAAAAGAATTAATAAAACAAAATATAAAAATTTAATCGTTTGATACTTTCTTGAACCCATCAGAAGATTAAGGTATAAAGGAGAGAATGAGATTTCTTTGTCCTCCTCAGTCCCCGCTTGCCGAGATCCACAATCGAATCGTATTAGTCTTATTATCTCCATAAAACGGCCGTTGTACCGGTTGTAAACACATAGCTACCTAGTGAAACTAGGTAGTCTTATAAAGCATTTGAATTAGAGAAAAGGAACAATGCAAAAATATCGTCCTATACTTTTGGTCATCAATCGAAAAAAATTCAAAAGCTATCACCATTTTTCAGCTAATTGATAGCTATAGAAACTAAAAACTCTCCCGTGCGGCAACTCAGCATTTTCTAGAGGAGTCTTGCGGAAATCTTGCTGCCGGGCGATCGTCGAGAGAGAATACGGGTACGTTAGTCTCTCAGAGAAAAGAAACTTTTCATGTCACTATGGTGGTGAATGAGTTTGAAGGGAACGAGAGATTCCTGAGGAAGACATACACCGTATACACAGCACAAATGTCTGCTACATTTGTCAAGTCAAGTGGTTCTATAACAACTACGGCCGGAGCACACACCGCAGATCATGAACGCAATACTGAGCAGTATAATAAACCAACTTAAAGCATATAAGAAGCGAAGAGATGATAGGCATGAAAACGTTTCACGAATACATTAATTGACACCGAACCTTTTGTAAATTATTGAATGAAATGTCAATTGACGGATTGTAAGCATTAAACAATGTCAATGGAACTAATAAATAAATAAAAAAAAAAAGTCATTATTACACTTATTATTAATAATATTACTATAAAATTTGGGAAACAAGCAAAAAATTATTATTTTCCCCTACATACACTACTACTGACAAACTGCAAAAGATACACTGATAAAGATGTCCTCATACTTTCTATGGGTAATCCTACCTGTACAAAAGTTGTGCACGTCACGTATGAAGAATCGGAATTTCAATTTTTCCTCTTATTTAAGGCGGCTAGTTTTAAAGGTTCGTCCAAAACCGAATTGTTATAATTTAAATATGTTCACCTGCATATATATATATATATATATATATATATATATATATATATATACGTTGTTTACAGTTTTTATTTCAGGGTTTGGATAGTTATTTGTGTCATCTCTTCTTCAAATTTGCTCAATATCGTAACCGTGGACTAAATCCAATTAAATTACAACTTAATGCAATTAGTCGCGAAAAATAAAAGAAACCAAACGACAACAAAGAAGAGAAAAACCGAAAAAAATTTAAGCAAAGATTTTAAATATTTAGTCTATAACCGCTTCTGGATACGGTCGGCACAGCTAAGCGGAATAAATTATCCACAGAGGAAGTTCGCAAGTGATTAAAAAGATATCTTAATAGAAGCAATGCCTAAAGTAGATGATGCAACAAAAAAGCTGCACGACGAGATCAATGATTTAATACAAAAATTTAAGGTGATTATGATTTTTCATCAAAATGGAAATTACATTCAGCTTAAACAAATTGTATATTGTAAGCGGCCGTTACCTCGTTTAAGACTCGTTCTGGCAAAACACAAGCAAACGCGCAAAACTTGCAAAGATTTTTACTTAAGTGCGAGCGCAACAGCGAAATGTATTATTTTTAAAGCGAAGGTTACGGTTCTAGTATCTAACAGTTCAGTAGGAAAATTCCCAATGCTAATATATCCCGAGACTAATTAAACTTGCACAATTTCAACCTATATTCGTCACCTTGTCCGAAGTGCATAAATATTTATTAAGACTAATACTTTGCATTCTCCCATATCTTAATTGATTGTGTGATAGGTTTAACACACTAATTGTTAATTTGTTCGTATCATTGAAAAAATTACTTAAACTATTGCTCGTAACATCCGCTTACATCCGGTTTATTACTACAATTAATAAGAAAAAAAAGATAAAACTTCTCACACACAAAAGATTTCGAAGGAAGTTTTTTTTTTATTTTTTTTTTTTGACTAAACAAAAACAATGTTGAGAGATGCTTACCAGATTTTTCATTGTTTTCGGAATATTCGGAGAGGTTAGTGTATCGGCTAAAATTTGACATAATCACCTAACGTATTAATATATTGAACGAATCCAACTCAACGTTGAGAAGACGACTTCTTAACACTTCTTATATGCTATAATAATCGAGGTTTTGTGGAAAACTTTAAAAAATTTATTTGTAAAAGTTTTTAAGAAATTCCTTCTTCCTTAAAATGAATTAATTATTGCATAAAAATATGAGTTTATCGCTTCTTTAAGGATGATCAAAAAGCCAAAGCTGATTGTACGCTGCAGGAGAAGTGTGGTGATATGGGCGATATACCGAAAATACGCTTGGGACCAAAGAAAATCCTCAAGGGTCATATAAATAAAGTGAATTCGGTGCATTTTGCAGGTGATTCGAGACATTGCGTGACGGGTTCTTTAGATGGCAAACTGATAATTTGGGACACATGGACAGCCAACAAAGTGCAGGTGGGTATTCTTAATCGAGAAAAACATCTAATAGCTTAATGTATTATTAATATTTGATTATAACACTCACCATAGTAAGTTATACTATGCCTGTCTGTCCGTCCGTTCGGCTCTGTATTGACTTGCATTATCGTAAAAATTTAAAACGACAACAGATTTTTTTTATAAATATTCATATTCGTTGACTAAGAGGTAAGTTGGAGAATGGGAATGATTTATCTTCTTTATAACTTAGCGCTAAGTATTGGTCATAGCCAATACCGATTTTTATAAATACATGTCTCGGATCGTTTAAAATCTCAAACCGAGCACCGACAACTCATTCGCAAACGAAAATCAAGACGCTTTGGACACATTGTTTTGACCTAGCGCATCTGAAAGATTCTTCTTACTTACATAATTTTTTTTCTCTTGCGTCTACCTAAGATCATACCATTACGCTCGGCATGGGTTATGACAGTGGCTTTTTCACCTTCCGGCAATTTCGTGGCTTGCGGCGGAATGGACAATCAGTGCACTGTATATGACGTCAATAATCGCGACGCTTCCGGTGTAGCCAAAATGACTAGAGAACTATTGGGATATGAAGGATTTTTAAGTTCGTGCCGTTTTCTAGACGATAGCCATTTAATAACCGGATCAGGTGATATGAAGATGTAAAAAACGTTATATGTAAATCGATTTCAAATATTAATTGAAATTAAACATATTAGCTGTCATTGGGACTTGGAGAAAGGCGTAAAGACAATGGACTTTAATGGGCACGCTGGTGATATAGCCGGTCTATCGTTGTCAGCGGATATGAACACTTACGTTACAGGCTCGGTAGACAAAACAGCTAAGCTATGGGATGTACGTGAGGAGACCCATAAGCAAATGTTTTTCGGCCACGAAATGGACGTTAATTCAGTTTGTGTAAGTTTTAAATGTCTATCGGCATAGTATGCAACAATACGTTATAGAAAAATTAATTTTCTTCTTAGTATCATCCTAGCGGTTTTGGTTTCGCTTCAGCTTCTGAAGATCAGACTGCTCGGTTATATGATTTTAGATCGGATCAGCAGATTGCTCTATATGAACCGCCGCAAAAGAATACAGGTTTTACCTCATGTGGTGCGTTTATGTGAAAAACTTGAAATTAAATATTTACACCCATCAACTAATAATGGGCGTATACTCATTTTGCCCAAGCGTTTGCAAAATGGAAACGCAAGCTTTAGAGATCCTATATATATATATATATATATATATATATACATCTGTTTGTCTGTGCGCATGTTTGTCCCTAGCCTTCTCCCGGTGGTCAAAATTGAGATATCAATTTCAAATTTGGCAAAAACATTGGAAACCAAATGGGTCAATGCACACGCCCACAATAAAGTGTAAGCTGAGAGCAATTGGCGTTCCTCTTAGCGAAAATTTGTAGGTTTTTGCTCATTACTCAAAGACACTGAAAAGTGAACGGATAAAATTTTCTATTGCAAATATGTTCAAAAATGAAAAAATCGGCCGGCTCTCGCAAATGTACACTTTTTTTCACTTATTTTTCACCTTAACCTCACAAAAATGATTTAATGCGAATCTAGTAACATTAACCTGCAATAGCGAGTTCATGAAATTGGTATTTGTATGGTAGAACGAATGGGATATGGGTATACACAAGAATCGGTTTCAACCGCATATGACTTCCTTATTTGTTCTTAAAATACATTATGAATATTTTTTCCATTTCTTTGAGTTTAGCATTATCGACAAGCGGTCGTTATTTACTTTGTTCTGGCATAGAAGGTAATATACATGCCTTCGACACGATGAAGGTCGTCCATAACGGTAATTTATCGACTTATAAGGAATCACATAAAACGTTATCGATTTCTATACATGTTCTGTTTTGTAGGCATTATGCAAGGCCATGAAAATCGTATTACTTGCATCAGCCTATCACCTAACGGAATGTGCTTGGCCTCTACAAGTTGGGATCAACATGTGCGCCTTTGGCTTTAAATTTGTGTACGAAATTCAACAAAAACAAAGAATAATAAATAATTAGAATTGAATTTTAATAATTTAAGTGAGCCTTAAAAAACATACTGGCAAGAAACAATAAAAATAATAACATCCAAATAATATCTTAAATCATTGTATTTATAATTCGCATGTACATCTTACGGAACACGCTTGCCGTCAATATAATATAAGCAGGATATTCCATACAAAGAGAAATGCGAGAGATTCGAAATATATCTGTGACCCACGTCTAGTTATCACTGGAATAAGTTGTTGAAGTATTCTATTAGTTCATACGACCTACGACACATTCAAAGCTAAGGACAAATTTGCTTAAACTGTCTACAATTAAGTAAATATACCTCACAGAGATTTTCTTAATGCTCGGCTAAAAAAATTCAATCTTTTAAAGCGTTTTTTTTTCAATTTCCAAAACTTGATGTTGAAAAACATTTTGCAAATAATTTCAAGAATAATTTTGCTCTAAAAATGATATACAATGACAACAGTATGTTCTAAGTGGAATATTTTAAAAATTTTACTGGTAAATTATCTATTTTCCTATTTATGTACCTTTTTATTTGTAGCTATGCATGCCTTTTAACTATTGTTTTAGCTGATGTTCTCCTATTATGTTCAAAATTTAATCTAAAATTAAAATTTTTACTTGCGTCCAACGTCTCGTTATTGTAATTGAATACTTTCAAGGCCTCACTTTCGTAATTCTTTTATACTTAACAATAACGAGGTAAGCTTTTATATAATTTTCGAAAGTTTTTTATCAGAAATTTTAGCAGCCGAAACTCTTTTCACAGAGGTAATCGAAGGCCTTGTTCAGCAATAACATTCACCTACAAGAGCACGGCAAAGTTAATCGATTACTTTCTTTCATATATTATCGAAAAACTCACCTGCATTAAACCTATTCCGACAAAAAATGTCATCATTGATGGTGTAAGAGAGAAGCATCCACAACCATGCCATGGACTTGAAACAAATCCAACTTTTATTGCACAAATTGATTTACACAATCATCCTGAGCTTGTCTGCCTGTCCCTTTGTTTGCCTTGTCTTCAACCTATACGTCGAAATTTTGATAAAATTGGATTATGGATAATGGATATAGGTTCTGAATACTTTATTTTCGGTCTCGATGCCTCGTTAGGAAATATATAGCAAAGTAAATTCTACGCCCATAAAGGAATTTTATTATTCTTAGTATTTATTGCAACTATTGCCAAATAATTGACTTCATGATTGTCATGGTTACCAAGATTACAATTAATTAAGAATTAATCGTTAGTGTTAAAAAACGTCAAAGTTGCATACAATGTAAATAATGTTAATGTAAACATTAATTGTGCATAATTTTATTAAAATTAGGTGCATTTATTTGGAATTTGAAATAATTCCATAAGTCAAAAAACTTTGTGAAACTGTTTCGTACAATTTCAATGCGGAGATTTTAGAATAAAATATGTTCGCTTCTCTAGCCGGCCAATTTACAACCCATGTAGCTGCAATTAAGGCTCCGGCGATCAGATATCACTGGTGTATATAAAATTTACCACAATTTCGCCGCCGATGCACATATAGATGGAATGTGTAATAAAAGCATCATCAAAATTAATAAAGAAATATCTTTTGTATTTCTGTTTCATATTATTTTAAGGTTTTATTTTTCTAAATATTTTTGATAAATATTATTTTCTTTACTATAGCTTGCCATTTCAGTGAAATAGGATTTTTATTTCATAGTTCTGACTTAATTAAATGTATTAACGTTGGATCTATTTAACTGAAACTCATTGAAAAAAAATTTATATTTAGAATTGGAAAAAAATGTTCATTGCAAATATCTACTAATTCTTTATCAGCGAAAGACAAGCTTGATTTGAATTCGAAAGCAGTTTTAGATTTTTCGAAAAAAAGGATAATCTATAACATTTTATATTACAATTCATTCAAATGGAAATTATATCGGATTCAATTATTATTCTCATGCTATTTCGGACAAAATAATAGAAACAACTACAAATAGTTTTTATTATGATGAATATTTCAATTATTTCACATTCTGGGTATAATTTATTTAATTTTTCTTCAAATTTCTCTTTCCCTTTAATGCTTTATTATTCCGTCTCTCAAAACAAGTATATCCATCCCCACTCATTTGATTCTCGTTGTTCGTTATTAAATTTTTAAAACTTTTTACCGGCCCTGCTTTTAATGTTTTTCTTATACACGTGTGCATTTGCGTTTTCCACCTATGGTTTTCGGCCATACTAATAATAAACAGCATATTAGTAAATATTACTAAATCGCATATAAAATAAGATAATGTATTTAGTTAAAGATTTAAACTTTCATCTAACATTCCCGTTTTTAAACAACGAAATTTTTTATCTAACAGTCCCGTCATTTACCCATATGTCCAAGTATTTCTTGTTCTTTTTTCTTTTATCAGCCGTAGAGCAGAAAATTGTTTTTCTTTTTTTATTTCATGGAGTATATTTTGATAAAATTTTAAGTGTTTAATAAATAATTTAAAAGTAAAAAATTTGTAAAGTGTTAATATTAAAATAGAAAATTTTTATTAAAGAGAACAATTTAGTAAAATTGAAATGGAAACTATAACTTTGAATGCCACAGAAAATCCAAGTCGCAACCCGCAACTCCACGTAGCAGCAGCAGCTGGTAATGGTTTTCTAATTTATGGATATTAAATGGAGTAGAAGATAATTTTTTTTTTTTAAGGTTTAGACACTGATCATCATCATTCACCGGTAGATGAAGAGCAAATGTTAAATCTCAGTGATATAACCGATTTGACGCAAGACGATATTGTACAGGTTCCCAAAGAGATGGTACTGATTTCGCTTGTATCGCAAGAGCAGGCCCTTTACAATCCTAAACATGAAAATTATCGCAATACTCACCGCAAGGATGTTAAATGGTTGGAAATCGCTGAATGTGTAGGATGGACAGGTAAGTTTTTTTGAAATAGTAATAAATTCAATTAATTTGTCTAACTAATTTATTTAATGAAACAAGAAATGCAGTGCAAGGCTAAATGGAAAGCCATGCGCGATCAATACTGCAGAGAACTAAAACGTTCTAAGTTTAATGTAAAGGCGAACGTTAAGTGGAAATATTTTAAAGAATTGGATTTTCTGCGACCATACGCTTTAGCGAGAAAGTGAGTTAACATTTGCCGTTATTAATAAAATTAATTTTCATGATACTTGTTAAAGTTACCGGCCCAGAAATCCTTCGAACAATCCACCTAGTAGTAATACGTCGTACAATTGCTCTCCTACTACTAACAACAATAATAATTTAACCTCTAACGAAAACAACAGCACAAAATTCACAACCACCATAAAAATCGAAAGTAATGCTCAGGCATTTGGTAGCTGTGAGTTTGTTCCTACCAAAACTGATGATTCTACAACCCTGACAGAGGAGCAGTTAAACAGCGTTTTACAGCAACAAAATCAGCAAACAGATGACAATAATTGGTCCTATTTAACTGGTTCGACAAGCTCTTCTAACACTGCTACGCGTTTGGACAATCATTCTCTGAACGATAACCATATGCTACAAACTCATAGCCAACAGCAAACAGATGAGGCCTTATATAACGCTCTGGTGGATTGTGTCGGACAAATACATCAACAACAAATGTGTCAGCAGCAACCAACCATTAACCAGCAATCACCTGACGAAGAGGATGATGATCCTATACATACTTTTCTTAATATTGAAAGTTATTTTGAAAAAGAACTCATTTCATTAATACATTATGAAGATGTATTATATAACAGCTACAATCCGAACTATCGTAACGTTAAATTGAAACTTGAGGTTTGGGACGTAATTGCTCGCAAGTTGAAGAAGTCCGTGAAGCAATGCCGTCTTAAATGGAAAGCTTTAAGGGATCAGTTTATTCGGGAACATAAGCGTTTAAAAAATCGGGAAAATATCGAATCTTTACCACGGTGGAAGCACTATGACGCGTTAAGTTTTTTGCAGAAATATATAAAACATAAAACAAAGTGAGTAGCTTTTGATTGTTAAAGAGGAAATGACTTTTAATTTGTTTAATTCTATTCATGAAGTGATTTCGGGAACAAGTCATTAACGCAAATACCAAAAACTGAAATTGATCCCGAAATGGACGTTGAGGACGATCACATAAATATGGGAGAAGATAACTCGCCGCTACGTTCACCTTTGGCCACCATTAAGTGTGAACTGCCGCAATTGCAAGGGCATAACTCATCCTCACAGCAATTACAAATGGGAAGCCTTAACGCAGGACCAGTGCAGCACCAACAGCATTCTAATCAGTCTGATAACTTATGTGTGAGTGCAGGTGGCTATGACGATATGGATATTGATGATTATATTATTGGTGATAGTAGCAGTGTGGTAGATGACAGCCATCACGATAAGGGAAATAACGGTGCAAATTTAGAACAAAATACACACTCTGAGAAACATAAATTTCAATCCGATTTTGGATTATATGGCAGCCATGGTAATCAGAGAGGAACAACTGCAACAACAGCAACGACAACAGAAACAAGCTCTAAGCAACAGCAACAGCAGTCACAACAAGACTTACAGCCACAACAGCATATCAATATGCCTTCTTTAGATTTGAATGATAGCTCAGCATCTTCGATGATCGGTGTTAAACCGATAAAATCACATAACTCCATTGCAAGCAATAATAGTAATAATAACAATACAACCACATCATTTAATGGTGCTTTAAGCAATCATGTAGCAAGCGCTATAACAAATGGCAATAATTTGACCTTAAACGCTGCTACAAACATTTGTCCCACAGCACAAGCCATCACTGTAAATAATCAGCCAAATACGACGGAAGCAGGAACCAACACAACACCACCATCAACGCTATCACCTTCCATTTTAGCAATGAATCAATCTACCGCAAACAATGCTAACATCACAAATAGTGGTGAGGATGATGAGGTGGGAGCTTTTTTTAAAGCGGTCGCCATGAAAATACGCAATGCCAAAATGTCACCGGTAGCCTTTACCGATTTACAAATCAATATTTTGCATGTCATTAACGACACTTTACGCAATCATTAACCGGAGAAATTAAATTACGTTTTTAATTTTTGCAGCATCCGCAAAGATGGGATCAATTCACTTTTAAAAAAATTTTATTTTTTTTATTTTTATTTATTTATTTTTATTTTATTTTCTTTTATTTTTTATTTAGAAAAAGTTTAGTCATATTCAATTCTTAAAAATATTTTTATTATTGTTTTTTTCCTGACCATGCATATAATATATAAAAATATAACACATGAAAACATTATTATAATTGTGTGAAAATACAACCATTTACATTTTTACAATAATTTTAAAAGTTTGTAAATAAATTTCTAAGAATATAAACGAAAAATGAAATAATTATTAAGAAATAGAAGTTTTCTTCCAAAAGAAAAAAAAAAAAGGCGAGTGCATTTTTATTTCGAACGGAGTTTTTCATTCTGAATGCATTAATGTATGCCTTGGACAGGAAAACGGGGAAAAAAGAAGACGAAATCTATAAAGCAAACAAAAGAAAAAAATATTTATATAGGAAAGCGATACCAAAATTTACTTCTCTCTTAATTTCTCTCAACAAGCAAATGAAAATGAGACAACAAATCGTATACCTTGCCCTCATTGGTTTTTCCTACTTTTAACCAATCAACGAATTTTATATAACGTATAAAAGAGATGGCGAGAAATACAAAATTTTGCCTTTTCACGCTTTGGTTATATTTTATATTCAGATGCATCGTTATTTAGATACGAGTTTGTTGCGGAATTCGTTTACAACTTGAAACGCTCTCTCATATGCTTGAGTATTTAGTTGACTTTCAATTGTTTTCTTTTGTGTATTGTTTTTTTTTTTTGTTTTTTCATTTGAACTTTAGTCTTAACTTACAATTAGAATTTATGCTGTTGCTATTGTTGTTGCTGCGTTGTGTAGTGATGCATAACGTTTTCGAGCTTGATTGATTTTTTATTAGTTTAGCAAAAATGAAAACAAGCGCATTTTTTCCTAGGTGTGGTCGTCGTATTCAATGAGACAATTGTTATGGTAAGAATTATACATAAATTGCTTCAATTACTATTCAGTCTACATCATAAAATTGCATTACCTGAATATTTATAATGCATTACTTTCTGTTTTAATTAAATTTATGCTTCTTTTTTTTTTTTTTTTGTTTTTTTTTTTGCTTTCCGCAAAATGCTTATAAGCAAATCCACGAACTAAGGAAGGAAAAGTTTAAGAAAATTGCATGAGAAAATCCGAAATGCGATTAAAAGACGATTAAAAAAAGAATAGTTAATCAAAATTGATGCGTAACGCGCCTCTACATGGCTTCGGGAAATCAGCTTTTTATAAAGAGAAAATAGTTTGCAAAAAAAAATATTCATGATAAACAGAAGTGCTTACATATTTTTGGCCAGTTTACTTCTATCGTTTGTAACGGAAATGATTGGATGGTTTTACAAGGGAAACGAATATAAAATTTTCTTCCTTTTTATGATTTCCGATCATTATATTTTGCGGTCGAACTGAAAACTAAATAACAGTACGAAACAAAATGCAATATCTTTTATTCCATTCTCACCTCGCACGAACTTAAATATGTGTTTTTCGGAGAGGCTTAAGAAAATTTGAGAATAGAAATCATTTAAATAAAATTTGATACTGAGGGAATGGAAAAAAGATATAATTCACACTTGATTTCCAAGGCATGGAACAAGTGACAGCTGGAGAACGTAAGATTCCGAGTACGATAGTAAAACGGCAAGTCACAGGGGAAAGTAAAAGTCTCCCTATTCGTCAGCATTGTAACTTTTTCTGATCTCTTTTTTTGACCTCTCCAATATGGTCGATTGTATAAAGGATCTCGCCGCATCAAACGCTTAATGGGCAACAATTATCATTAGTATTATCATTAGTATTAGCTCAGGGGTTAATGTTGCAGTTACGTCCTGTTCCCGTTCTGATGTCGTCGAACATCGGTTTAGGACTTGGATTTGATTAGCCGATCAAAACGAGGATAATTTCAATGAAATTTCGTATAATTACGTCCACAATTAGATTTGGGAAACAACTGTCTGCACGATTCTATACGTTTGATACGTTTGCACGAGCAGAAAATCGTGTGCGATGAATGACCTATAGAAGATATTTCACTTCGTAACTAGCACTAATAGACATAATGTCTTTTCGATTTCATGATACTACAACAGCTTACGTCAGTTTACTGTCCCAATAGCGTTAATAACCTTGGCTAAAAAAAAATTAAGTTTGTTTTTTTCAAAATTAATAAATTATTGTAATTGTCAACTAAATAATATTTATATAATTTATAAACATATTATTTTAATCTTGCGGGATATACAATCACTGCATACGAAATGAAATATGAATTATTGTATGTGAAGATGGATTGCTATTTGACGTTGACTGGGTACCAAACATAGGTGATAAACGATCATAGTTCGGTTTCGGTTTTGGTCTCGGTTTTATTCTTGCACACAACAGCGAGCAGTCGCCCTCTTTACAATTAAATATGTATATATATATATATATATATAGCAATGCGAGAAGTTATAAAAGAAGGATCATATTTGCATGCCATGGTAAGTGAAATTGGACTGGATTGTGCATCAATATGTAATGATATGTAATGTGCACAAAAACTTGCGAGATGACCATTGATGACAGAAATCACTTTAGATGTGAAAAATTGGAAAATAGAGAAATACTCCTGAATTGTGTAAAATCATAAACTATGTTAGCTAGATGTGCTTACAAAGGCATTATCATATTCATAAACACCATTACTAATTGTTGGATTCCTTTAACCCATTAAAATCAGAAGAAAGCTTTAGTGATGCTATAAACTGATCACGATGAAATTCTGAATCGATCAAGTCATGTCTGTCCGTCTGTGCGTCTCTGGAGCGTGTGCGTTGTTGGCAACCTTTTGGCCGCCAACATTTAAATATCAATTTGAAATTCGGCAAAAACAATGTAAGCAAGTTGGTAATGAAATTAAGCCAATTTGGTCAAACGACTCGCCCACAGTGGAGAGTAAAGTGAGCTCACCTCGGTTTCTCTACTCTGCTCTCTACTCGGCAGAGTGCAGTAAGCTCAATATGCTAATTTTAAAATAAGCTCATAAGTAAGGTGGCGAGAGTCATGAAGTTGTGGGTTAGTTGTTTCTTAACAATGTCGTCAATATCGATGTCTAGCAAGAGGATTTGAGCGCTAGAACGCGATTTGTTAGAGCGATTAAAAAGTATAAAATAAATTACAAAAAAAATTATTTTTAAATCCAAAAAAGCTTGGTCGTCTAGAAAAAACTGGTTTCTTAAACAATAAAGTCTTAAGCGCCCCCTAAGCTTTTATGTGTAACCGCATAGAAGGGACTGGGACAAAATTTAACATTGACCTTTTAGTTCACTAAATAAATTAAAAGTTTATTTAAAACGCTTTTCAGTAACAGCGTAAGGAGCATTGTACGTTGCATAGGTTTGCTTATTCCAAAAATCAAAATAGAGGACGAAATCTGTATTTTTATTCACCTTACATTATGCACAATAAATATGCATAGGTATGTATAGTCCGTATGTACCGGATGATAGGTACAGCGTGGGTCTTCCAAACTGCTTGCGTTTTCCCTACATCTCTACTCACCATATAGAGAAGATATTCTTATTATCGGACACGTTTTTGACCGAAATTATCCGGTGTTTGTTTGCGGCAGATATTACGATCGCCTAGGAACGCAACATTTTGGACTTCGGTTAGAATTGCCGTATTAGATCCACTGTTACTTTATGTAGAGAAAGGTGAGAATCATCGAATTTAACCCTTGTGTACATTGACATTTCGCATTACTTTGTCATTTCCATGCATATATGTTGCTGATCAAGACATATGCAAGCACCAATTTTCTTCCACCGTAGCGTGGTAAATGTATACCGGTGAGTGTATAAGATTCAGCCGCAGTCGAAGATAACTTTCTCACTTGTTTGTTTTTGTTCGCTGTGAGGAGTGGTAGTGTTCTCAAATATGTCAAAAGATGACTCCAATATGTGTTGTTTTAAACATATCACGATAATATTTTTCATTATTGTTCAGTAAGTGTCGATATGCTTCTAGCGTTCCAATAATAACAAACATAATCGATAGAGTTGATTAAATGTAGTCTTTCGTTCCCAACAACAATATGATAGGTATCCGGACCTACATGAAATGTATGTAATTTTATTGGTCTTGTCTGGTCATGTTTATTCATCCGTCTGTCTGTCAAATGTCTGTTGTTCAACCTTCATATTCGCCAAAAATTTATCTATATATGCTTGCACCTAGTTGACGGTTTCAACTTTGAAAATTATCTGCATAACCACATTCTTAATATAGGCAGCTCACAATCAATAAGGAAATTTAAACTAAGATCTGCAAGCTCTTTCAAGAGCTCTCTAAGATAAGTGGAAACAATTTTCGATCAACTGGCACTCCCGCTGTAAGCAAACTATTTGTAGGGTTTCGTATGCGTTGGCCCGACTGCATTGGTATCAAAGTTTTCTCTAAATGCGAATATAATTTTTTTTGATCATTTAAAAGCAATAAAATGAAATGTTTTAAATAATTTATATAAAATTTCCTTTACATTTTAAATGATTGAGAAAGACAACCAAAATCGGAGTAAAGTTAAGAATTCATTGTTTTCCGCTGTCTTTGTATAAGTAAGTTTATGATGTTAAAGATGCTTTCGAGTATATGGTGAGTGGCGGCGAAAACAATATGTTCAGCAACATGTTTTGCACTTTTAAAGACAAATGCCGCCTATATGTATATATATATACATATATATATATATATATATAAGCGACGAATTTAAAAATATAAAAATAAAAAAATGAAGAGAAGCTTATTGCCACACGGAAAACAACATAGAAACGTGAATATATATATATATATATGTTCTGGCTAATGTGTGCATAAGTTGAGTAAACAACCAACCAAACCAAACGAACAAACAAACAAACAAACAAACAAACAAACAAGCAACAATAACAATAACAACAACAAGCATAAGAAGCACAATCAGCAACAAAATTAGCATAGCGAACAAGTCAAGCGCGCGCAAAATTCATGAATAAAACATTTATTGCTGTGGTTTAAATGATAGAGGCACATAAGGTGATTTACGGAACTCCAAAAACGAACCAGCTAGCCCGTGTGGCTGGCTTGTTGGTTGGCTGGCGAAACAGTAGCAGCTATCTTCGGTATCCACTTAAGAGGACGACACTTGCAATATCCTATGCAATGATGCTACGAAGTTACTTTAACTCAATCGTTGGATGATTTTTTTTTTTTTTTAAATTGCACTACTTTTCGCTCAGTTTGAATACAGAGCCAACAGGAGATCTAGGCACCTAGGTATATATACATATATATATATATATATGTATATGGAAGCATTTTTCCAGGAAACAATTTACACAGTAAACAAAGTTAGACTTCAAAGTTGGTATATTGCTATTGCTATTGCTTCTTCTGATGCTGTTGTTGTTGCTGTTGTTGTTGTTGTTGCGGCTGCTGCTGTTTGTTTATAATGCTTTCAAAACACAAAAACAAAAACAGAAGCAATAGTAAGTTTATGTAGGAGACAAAAGCCAACCTCATAGTGTGGCGGTTTATTAATGGCCATAAATCTCAGCCAAAGCTATACGCATATATATATATATATATATATTATTAATACAAACACATGCATATATATATATATATAAATATATATGTTGGGTCATACATATTTAAACATAACGTTCCTTATATGTAGAAAATCATGGTATTATATGTAGAAGCAGCTTAACAACAACAGCAATCTCCGTTTTCGGTGGCCATAATGCATATCGTACAAACATACACTCATGCATATATATATATATACGGCTAGATGCTTTATTTTAACTTCCGTTGTTCGTAACAAGCAGTGTTGCCAAGATAATAATATATGTCTTCACGTTTATTATGTTGTTGTTGCTCCTGCCGCTGCTAAATACGGCCAATAAAACCAAAATTTATGAGTCCACTTCTCGTATGGTTTTACAAACTCGCATATACATCAACTGTAGGCAGCTGTCACACAAGTTTAAGCGCAGTTTTTATGCAACTGACCGAGAAGAAAGAAAAACAGCGGAAAAATTATAACTGATCGAGATTGGAGCTGGAGCTGCCAAATGTCCACAACAAATAAAAAAAAAAAACGAAAAGGCTAACAAAAACATTTTCCTCCCCTTTTCTCCCTTTTTCTGTAGGCATTCTTCGGTGCTGACTTATGCCGAATAAGTCAATTAACAACAAATAGAAACCTTATAAATGTTTCAGGATATTTTACACCTCAAGAACCCATGTATGAGTATCGCAAAAACTTCCTTCAAACTCAACCTTTAGGTTAAGTTTTGCATTCTTATCTGTGACATGTTCTGTGTGCTAACTTATTGGTAGCGATAGATTTTAATGTTTTTAATTACTTTATAAATTTTGTTCAACTCTTTGGCAATCGTGGCCACTCTTTGTTTTTATTCTGAAAGATGATTCAAACTAAGCCTAAGCAAGGAACATACATTACAGCTATCTATAGTTTATTCTAATTTTTGCTAAGAGTACTAAAAACTTACACAGAACGGACGGAAGGATGAACGTACGGATATTAGTAACTCGACTCAAAGTCCTTTACTTCTTCCAAATAGTCAAGTTCAGCTAACTTTTGCGGAACATTGGCAATGCATAAAATGCTTTACAGTGATCACGTCCGGAGATTTCGCTAAATAATTTAATCGATAGATTAACATACGTTAACGACCCATATTCAGTGGGAATTTCATGTTCATGTGGACAATTTCTTTTCACAATTCCCGACATTAAAATAGCTCAGTGCTTTATTCAGACCTCTTAACTTAAGAAATATATGCCGATATTTTCGTATATAGTCCAGGATTGCAGACCTCTTATTGTTTAGTCGGATTATCGCTAGACACAATTCGTCCCCTTAAGAAGTTAGTGTTCTTTAAAGGATAAACCAAAGAACCAGAACGTCCTAAAAGGTCCACTTTCAACACACATACAATTTATTTTGCTCCTAAGCGAAAATCATCGAAGCTACAAAGCAATAATCCTGGAAGAATCTATTTAATGTATTTGCTTGGCACTCTCTCGGATAGCCTGCTCACGCAGTCCGCTTAACTCTCATTGTCGAAGAGAATTAAACTTCCAAGGTGGTTGGAACTATGAGCCATCGTCCGATGTTAACTTGCAGAGCCGTTTGTGAAAGCGTTATTTACGACACCTGTTTACGTGAGTTCAAGCGCTTCTTATGCGCTTTATGCAATATTGTTTGAAGTTTTCGGCGTCGAATGGAGTCCAGTGTCCGAAATAGTAACAACGGAAAACGATATTGTCTTAGAAAACTGCGTCTAAAGGAATGACGCAAACCATTTAGAGAGCCATCGATCAAACGCGATTTTTCCGTTCGTGAAAGGGTGTCGTGTTCATCAGTGTTGTACAAGAAAGTTCACGTAAAGGACTTACAAGAAGATCTCCCGTAATTAGGTGATGAATGATTAACTAAACAAATGATTTATATCGAAGAAACCCTCGGCTTTCGGGGCTACGCTGTAACATAAGTGTGTCACAGAAAACGTGATGTGTTTGTTATTTAATTTTTTATTATTTCTAATACTTTTCTAATAACTTTGGCACATTGCCAGGTTAAAAGTGGACGTTAGTGTGCTTCTTACGCGATAGAAGGCATATTGCGATGATTCGGACTCATGTCTGCGTACTCCTTCATGTTACAAACCGAAGCATGAGCTTAGTATAACTACGTTTACCATCTGGCTGTATAAGAAAAAGGAAAAAAGAAAGTATTCCTATCTTTTATATAAATGAACTTAAACTTCACTTAGACGGAAAATATTGCACATTTACCCGTAGCTTTGGGCGAATTGTCACTCAACCTGACAAAGTAATCATACCCTTGAAATGTTATACTTTTCTCGCTTATGTGTATTAGTATATTGGTGTCGCCTCAATTTTAAAATCTTTTTTCGTCACATTCCTCTCTTTGCACTTAAAGCTGTATTACTATCATAATTTTTCCATTAATATCGCATTAGTTAAACCAGGCGCAAAAATAGTTTCCCTTTTTTTCTCTTCTCTTGTAACAACAAATCAACTTCAGAAAAATATTACAGAAAAAAAGTGTCAGATAAAAAGGAAAATTGATTTCGACAAAAAAAAAAAAAATAAAAAAAATAATCATCAATAAGTGAAAAAGTTGTTCCCGCTCAGAGTCTGACAAATTTTGAGTTAAAGTCCAATATATCGACTGACAGCCTATACTATATATATAGAAAAGTTGTGCAATTAAAATATACACGAACGTCCTTGAAGCTGATCGAACAACTGTGTGTGTCTTCCTATATCGAATTACAGTAACGGGTTGCAAATTTTCCAAAGATTTGGACTTATTCATCTTTGCATATTTTGTAAAAAAATAGTTTCAAATTTTTACTTTTTCCACCGGCGATGTTCGAACCATTGAAAGCATTTTCAAGTTTCACTAAGGAATGATAAGCTTTCAATGTTTTTCTTTACCTCTTTGCGTCGAGCATCCTGATGCCCATCATATCGAAATTTTATGTACACTCTGCCAACGATATTTGAATTCTTTTCTTTCTTTCCTTTCTCTCTCCTACCTCGGCATTGTTTCGGTATAATATCTCAAGTCACGACCAGCTTAGGAACTAAGAGTTGAGGAAACAAAAGTCACTTCCCATCCATAATCGCTTAGTTTTCGCTTGTAATATGTAAATTTTGAAGAAAAACCCTCCGACGAATTTTATTTTTAATTACTTTAAAGTTCCACAAATGTACACTTATCTAGGAAGGTCTTGCGTTCCATTTACACGTTATAGTGGATAGTTAGTTGGCGGGTCAAAGGCCATATATATGTCTCCTTGTTATGCGAGTAGCGAATCAACAACCGATGATTTTCTGAGTTGAGTATTATTACCGAATAGGTGCCCGAGCAATAATAAAAAGTACAATTTGTAAGGAAGTCGTGTATGTACTCTTGTAGTGTTTAGGAATAAGAAAAAGAGTCACTTGTCTAAAAAATATCGCTTGCTATTATCGTCACGGACTATTTTTGGATAGACTCTAGAAAGCATTTCCTTGCGGAGCTTTAAGAGACTCCAGCACAGCGGTAACTAAACATTAGTCAGGCTTTGCTTCTCTGCATTACAAAGTCATGCCTTAGATGAAATATACGCAAGAAATGGTTAGATCTCTTCTTCTAGGGATTATCCTGTAGGCATGTAAGAAGCTACACGATCGCGATTAACTTTTCTGCCCACTTTCTTACTCACTTTTATTTGACAGAGTTCCATGAAATAGGCAGTGACATATGATATGAAATAAACAGTGAAATATGAGGATTTGCATTCTTCTCTACCTTAAGAAACTTTTAACATTAAAAATTTTCGAGGGGCGTAACTGCTTGCGCAGAAGCACACTGTATAGCAATGGTTGTTAATAAACTTGTATAAGGCTGAGGTTAACCTACTCTCCGCTCGCTTTGGCTTTCTCTTTCTTTCTTTCGTGTTACATGTGAACATAGATATCGTGAACATGTGTTACAATTTCGATGAGGACATGGATATAATCGGTGAAAAGTACGAAGAAAGGAAGACAGAGAGAGAGAGAGAGAGAGAGAGAGAGAGAGAGAGAGAGAGAGAGAGAGAGAGAGAGAGAGAGAGAGAGAGAGAGAGAGA
>NW_023998415.1:23704908-23710713 GCF_014805625.2 Glossina fuscipes
AGAGAGAGAGAGAGAGAGAGAGAGAGAGAGAGAGAGAGAGAGAGAGAATTTCCTTTTTAACGAGTTCAATTATCATGTATTAATGAGGGACACTTGCAAACCGTAAAAAGAGGATTAGGTGTATTGTTGGTTTCTTGCAATTACTACAATGCGAAGACAAAGCTTTCTTCGACTTCCCCAGTATGGTGCAAGATAAATATTCGAGACAAGCTATTAACAAGAAATATTACTTGAGTGTTATGCGTCCGTCACGTAATACACTTTCTTATATCGCGTTATTTCCTCGATAATTTTTTCATCCTATTGTGAGATCATATCGTTCTAGAATCGCATTATTCAAAAAATTACTTCGTCGGTATTGATTTGATTCAATCGAAAAGATAATGTTATTAGCTACTAAAGAAATTGAAATTTAACATAGATATCGGTCAGGGTATGCTATATAGATCTATAAAGAGAACATAGGAAAAAAAAAAAAAAAACAGCTCCTTCGAATGAACTTACGTGATATGTTTATTATATTATATCTTTTGATCATGGCATTATATCGACTGTGCTTTCCCTACATTAAATGGAGAACTTAACCGATTTCGATTGATATTTAACGACAGAACTTGAGTTTAATCCGAATAGCGATGAATCAAGTTTTCCGAAAAAATATCCAAAGGACTGTCAGTATAAGGATTAACTAGTGCAATATCTTAATCTATATATATATTTTTGTTAATATTTTTATTAAACTAAACTTGCATTCATAACAAATGTATGTATGTAATATAAGACATTTTTGCATAAAATTTACTTCAAAATCTTAATATTAATATTAAGTGAATGCAAGCCGAAGATCTCGAAAAGTTTTCAGCTTTCTCCTGGCATTTTCCACTCTCGAAAAGTAAACAAACAATGATGAATGGCTAAACATTAAAGTAAATGTGCGCACAAAACCAAAAGGACTGCGCGTAACCATACAAAATAAAACCAGAAACGACAGACCAACATAAAAAGCTGAAGAAAACGATAGCGATAGATTGTGGAGGGTGGAGGGTGGAGGGTGGGGGAGGGGGGGGGGGGGAGTGGAATAAAAATTTAAGATTTCACTTTGAAATATATACGCAAGGCTAACAACACATGCACATACGCTCATAACTATACGCAAACTGTCAAAATTTCGGGTTCGATTTATTAGCGCAAATTGAGTTTTGAAAGAGTTATTGGTACGCGTCTCTCTCTGTATATTTGTATATCTGTTTGTTCTGATTTCTAATGAAAGGTTAAGAAATTTATAACACTGCCTGCCAATGTTTGTTTTACTATTATTCTGATATAGGGATAACAAAAAAAAAAAACAAAACATAAACATATGAAAAGACAAAAAAAAAAAAAAAAGCGGGGAAAACAAGCGGACGAAATCAATCGCTTTAATCAAACTGTCCGCCACTATGTCGTTTTCTCGGTATGCTGATGATACGTTTGATATATTTGTGTATATGTTTGCTGAGTTCATTTGAGGATAGTCCGCTCTTAGAATGAATGCCTCTTGTACAAGTGCTTGCGCGTGTATATTGTATACGCAAGCAATACGCGTTTGTATGCGTTTGTTGTATGTAAAGCCTGTAAATACTATATTCCAAAAATAGCTTTCGCTTCGGAGCTGAGTTACAAGTCATTTGTTTGGGTTTGTTCGTCAATTCTCTGTCACTCTATGCAAAGCTAATTTTTTTTCATCAGCTCTCATCTCCCCCTCCCCCCCTGCCCCCCTCCCGTCCCTCCACCCATCACCCATCCGCCTCCTTCGACCAACACTCAAATTCGCAATATAACGCATTGCAAACGCACACACATTATTCTAATTGAAAGGCTGAGCGATTGTATTAACATTTTCGTACATTTGTCCGCAGTTGTATTTGTGGCATTTGGAACGAGCAACGATACTTTATATGTGTAGCTGACAGACTGGCAATGAGGTTGCCTTTCGGACTGGTTGACTGCTCTCCGCTTCGTTGAGAAACGCGACAACATGAAAATCTCTGTAAAACATGTCAACATATAAATCGTCATGTTGTTGCTTTTAAAATGATGGCATTTAAAATTGTTTGCGACATTTGCCTACCGTTTCCTTCACTACTGTTACTGCTACTCTTACTGTAGTATGACTACTACTACTACTATTACTACTACTATTACTATTACTACAATTACTACTATTGCTATTGCTACTAGTACTACTACTACTACTACTACTACTGCATTACTACTGCTAGTGCTACAACTGCTGTTGCCGATATTACCATAGTCTTCGTCCTGTTTGTTGTGCTTTAGTACATGCTGTCAATTGTAAAATTTACTTTGAAAAAGCCCCACAGCACAAACATTTATCAAGCTTATGCCTGGTAACGCATGTTGCTCACAAATACACGTATCTGTATGCATGCATGTGGCTGCATGAGTTTAACTAAAAGCAAAAAATTGAATTGAACAAAAAAAAAAAAAAAAATCTTTATATATTTACAAGCAAACATAGTCATAATGAAATTACCACCCACCAGTATTAAACACCTACGGAAAAGACATAGCCGAACACATGCACACACATATGCTGCACTAAGTGTAACTTAATTTCTTTGGTATTGTTATTTGTGTATGATGCATGTACACGCAAAAACTGCTGCTCCATGCACGGATGTACACATTTAGCAAGTTTTTAATAAAAGGAAAAGCCCCTCAACGCACAAACTGAAATTTTTACTTCGTATTGTGCTTATGTAAGCTGGTATGAAATTAATAACCTTAAGTTTTTCTCATAAACCTATATATTTAGTTAGGTATATTGTATAAGTAAATGTCTTACCATTATTTTCTTTTATTTTCTTCTCTTAATATTTTCTGCAAATATGTACATGTTTATATCGTTTATATTAATGCATGTATGTGTGTGTGTGTGTTCGTGTGTGTGTGTATGTGTGTATGTTTAAATGTACAAAGGTATAAAGAATCTGTGCACCTCTCTCACAATTGTGATCATGTGTACCCGATTATCGAATACTGCAAAGTAATCAATTAAAAGAAAGGAAAATTTCCAAAGATCACGCAGATTTCATTTATTCGGCCCAACGATTGACTTTGAAGAGACATTTCATTAGTTAATTTCTCCCCAAACTTTTTACAACAAATAAAATAGGATAATGGCCGGATACAAATGCAGTTACACGGACAAAAAAGCATCGGCAATTTGAACTTTTTAATGGTAAGTGCAGATATCGCTTAGCATCCGCATACGCCAAGACTTGACTTTATTTGGGAAAAATACTACCGTCTTGTCGATTACCATGGATACTATATGGATGCATGGATTATATCGGAAAAATATTGCTAGTAATGTTGCTTTAGGATGTCACCCATGCATTGGCCCGCCACCCAATACTATCGTAGAGATATTGCATTGAATTAATTTCAACATTGACCAATCAACTAACCGGGCTCTTTCAAGTCGTGAACTTATTCACTGATTTCACAAAAATAGACGTCAAATAAAATATTCGAACGCTTTTCAATGCTTGGCTATGATATTAAAAACAATAATCGTATGAGTGATGAAGTAAGCTAAGGATCTTGATTAACGACTGAAGGGTCGTGAGTGGTTCAGATATCGATTGCGGTAGAGTTTTTCAATAAAGCCGATAGCCGCAGATGCTAATGCTTTAAGCCTTCAATCTCTGAATTTATCAATCATTTTTCAGTCTGTCTGCATGTCTATCAGATACGACGCATGATCATCTTTCTTCACTAGCTCTACTTTACTACACCAAGAGAATATATGCAAATAAGTGGACAATCATTCATTGATTCATTCATTCAGTAACAAATCGAATTGCCTTTGATGTCCGCTATAGTAATCTCCTCCTACAGCGATCGCTCTTACAGAAGTGCTGAATGTAATAGAAGTAGATGGATCAGCTATTTATACCAAATATATTGGAATACATTTTTCAAGATGGTGTATCTATATAAAAAATTATATTTGCACTAATAGTTGTACTAAAGTAGTTGGATTATTGATTAAGCAAAGATGTCATTCAGTCCTTCAATCACACTGCAAGATAAGGATTTGAAGAGTAACGTGAGAAAAGTGATTAGAAACCTAGAAAAATTTTATTTTGAAATGCTTTTCATTTAACATATATTGGTTTTAGTAGCTGAATGAAAGTAACCGGTTTTTCTACTCGACATGTGTTTGTGGCATGCGTAGCAAAATTGCTAAATTATTATATCGTCATGAATTATTATTTTTAATTTTACTACTCTAAGTATGTTTATGTTCTGTGGCTGAATACATACACAAGTATGTGTTTGTATAAACTGCTGTGGTTATTAATGTGACATTTTACCTAATAATACAAGCAATAATAAGGTAAATAACTTTTCCTTATCCTAAATATGAGACAATACGTTTGGTTGACTGGTTGGCCTTACAGTAAAACCTCTAAGAATCGTATGTTATTTTATAAAAATTATATATAAGCAACACAATGCCTTTAATGAAAAGAGTTACAAAAACTCCTATTACGACTCGATTAAAGAAGAAAATGTCCTGCAATCGTTTGTTAAATTTTCATAGGCCTTCTTAAAAATATTTCAAAATTCTCGAAATGGAAAATTATCTACACAGATTTAGATCAATCACAGATTACAATGAAAAGAATGTGGATTATCAGCAAGCGCGTGCAGCCGTTAGACGGTAAATATTGTTTAGAAACGAATGAAAAAAAATTATTATTATAATTATTATTATTATTATAATTTTAGACTAATGAAATAAATTCTTAGACTAAATAAAAGACTAGCTGAGCACTAGCAGCACAGGCTATCGGCTCCTAAATGAAAAAAAAAGAAAAAAAAAATCTACAACAGCAACAGAAAAGAACAAAACTAAAAGGTCTCATTGATATTAATATGAAGATTGGATGAAAGAATTTCAAGCACCCTCTAAACTATCCGGGGCGAGCATCTGACACACTTATCGTTAACGAGATATTTTCACGTTAATTTGAAGTGATGTTTAGCATCGCCAATTTACTAGAGAGCAGACCACTTCCAGACTGAATGACTGTACTATGCACATCTACTCTCTCTCTCTCTCTCTCTCTCTCTCTCTCTCTCTCTCTGTTTCTGCCTCTAGGATTATCAATCATCGAACAGAAGGAACCAAGCAGCGACTTGGTGGTCGGTATTCGAAGATAGGCATATGTTTACCCAAATCGATTCGATATGCACCGTTAACTTGCGTAGTGGAATCATCATAACTGCGCTTTGCCACGTGTGGTGAGACGGTACGATATATATAGGGAAGTTGGTCATTGCCAATGTGGGCTCCCAAATATGTTGATTATTCTAATGGCCTTTCTTTCTTTTTTTTTTTTTGTTTTGCGTCATCGATGGGCAGGCAAACTGGCAGCGTGTATGTACGTCAGCGTAGAAGAAGTATACGATTGCAGCAGCAGTAGTAGCAGCATTAGCAAACAGCAACAATAAAACATTTCAATGTTATTTTGTATTATTGTTGTTGACTATTACCGGTATTGATATTGTAATTGCTTTTGGCTTTTGAATGCTTCTGAATGATGTCAAGAAATGTTGAAACACAAAACCACAAACAAACAGGACACTTCGACATAATAAAAATATTTTTTACTGACATACATATAACTTTAACAATAATTGCTGAAAGGGAAACAAACACACCACGCTATAGATGTACAAAAAATGCAGGAGGCTTCAGGAAGATTTCAGTAACAGTCTTTTTTTTTT
>NW_023998415.1:23711113-23732993 GCF_014805625.2 Glossina fuscipes
AAAAAAAAAAAAAAAAAAAAAAAAAAAAAAAAAAAAAAAAAACAAGAAATGCAGTAAAAAGATGAAAAACTTTTTTTTTTTAAAGTGGTTAAAATAAAGAAGAAGAAGAAGAAGAAGAAGAAAAAGATAAAGAATATATTTAGTGTTTTACTTTTTTCTCTGTTCTTTTCATTTTATTTCATTTAACTCATGACTGCATGTGTAACATGGTAGCAATTTTCACGCATCCTACACAGCAAGTGGTCCTTGGTACAGAAAAATATCCGAATGACACCAAGAAAACATTAAATAAGAGTGAGTGACGAGATACACTGAGCGTATAATTAATTTTAACACCTTAAGTGGTAAACTTTTAAACGGCATTAAGAAAAATTAGAATTGAAATGAACGGAAAGCCCAAGCGACGATAAAAACAATTCGGTCGTAAAAGCTTATGCATCATGTTTTACGCTGAAATCGCTCCGGATAATATTTTTCACAATGGATTTCTCTTTCTTCAGTGCTTTAAAGCCTAAGTGCTCTTCGACACTATACGTTTTAGCGGGCTAAGGCGTCCTGTAACAGGGGCAGCATAGTGCCCTACATTTTATCCATAGTTTCGATGTAAGGTGTTTTGAAGCTTGCCATTCAAATCATATCTCATCAGCCACCCTGGAATTAAACGTACACGTGAGACGAAGCCCATGTAAGACGCTAAAGGCAGGTTGGACGTCTAAAAATAGAAACTTATTCCGATTCTCCTTTTAAGATGCCTTCTTTCCTCAACAGTTACGTCAGCTACGTGGAGGTTATGTTATGTTGTAGGGACCGCAGACCTAAGCAAGTTTAGTTGGTTATAAGCTTAGTCGAGATCCACGTTACGATGATCGAAACTCTAAGAGTTAAGCGAAGAGGGCCGTCCTTCCGGTAATATGCATTTAACTCGACCACAAGTATAGCTATGATCTGCCTCAAGTATTTCTTATGCCATATAAAATAGGTGCGAGTACCGCAAAGTTCCGGAACACATGGGGTGTAAGCTGCCTTCTGGTAATTGGAAACAGCCATTAGAAAAATTTTGTAATGGTTGTGGTGACCGTCGTTACCCCAAAGTATATAATAAATTAAGAATCACGGATGGGTTTCAACGAACGTATGGATGGGAGGGACTAATCCCTACATCTCTACAATTAACCTTTACTGTAGAAAGGAGTAGAAAGAACGAAAAGAACAGGTGCTGGATGTAATGTGTGGCTTACAAAGAATACACTGATCTACGTAAGCACTTGTGTTACAAGAAAAGAAATAAAAGACGGAAAGAGTTACAGTATGCTCACCCTTTATTACTTTGATTGATTCAGAATGATTTTCTGATTCGATTTCACCTCGTCTCCCCGTCTACCTAGCCAACGGACTTCCATTTATTCGCTTATTTTTATTCAAAGCACAGGCCGTAACTTTTGAGAGGCTTCGACGACACTTGCTACTACTATTGTGGCTTAGCCTAAGAGTGACTGTCATTCATTAGATGCAACGATATTTACGACTACTCGCTTTTTCGCATTTAATATTTTATGACTGTCCACTTGATCCATAAGAATAATTTTTCATAGTAATTGACTACGGAAAATTTGAATTACGTAGGTCTGTCTTTTGGATCCAGTCCGATATAAGGGTTATCTTGAAAAACAAGCCTGATTAGCCAAGTAAGCAAGAATCCCGTCTACGAAGTCAGTCTTCGCAGGTTCAAATCTCAAACTCAAATGCTGTGGAGCTTTCTTTGGTCGTAGCTGTAGGGAGCGCTCAGTTGAGAAAGACATAACGCTTATCGATAGGACATACACCCACTAGCATGCAGCCGCCGCCGCTCTATTTTTGTTAAGAAAAACGCAGTTGCGCTCAGTTTACGCTCCAGGCTTCTGCTCTGGCCAACTTGGCCCAATTTAAATACCAATCTGCGTGAAAAAACTCCCAATGTTTCTACCAAATTTGAAGACGATATCTCAATTTTTGCGGCGAGAAGATAGCTAACAACACACACCCAACAGGCGGACAGGCGTGGCTAAATCAACTCGGAATTTCACGCTGATGAAGAGAACATATACCTTATAGGGTCTCTGAAGCTTCCTTTTGGATGTTACGTACATTATGGAAAAAAGTAACATGATTATGCATATACGCCCATCGTACAGTAGTGGGCATTGAAATAAAGACAAAGAAGCGCGTACATAACAAAAAAGCTCTACTTTCTACTATTTCATAACAAAAATAGGTGAGAGGATCTTTAAAACCCAACATTAAGTGTAATTAGTTTGGACCAAGTTACACTTTAAGCCGGCTCTCATATAAGGGCTTTCGAAAAAGCTATGCTTTTAAAATTTTATTACGAAAATATCTGCAGAGGCATGTTAGCCGCACGCTAGTTGCTGTACGATACTTAATGGATGGACGTTACGCGGGCTACAAAGTTTTGAATCGTTTTCCTAAAGTATGTTTCATTATATCGGAAAACGACTTCGAAGAGTAGATGACGAATATTTGAGAGCCATGTTGAGGCTTGCTAGCCTATCAATTTTCAGACCCAATGGTCGTAGCGATGTCATCAGCTAGATAGATATTATGTTGTAAGGGAGGAAAGTTAAAAATGAATTCTCTATCAATATATTGGCAGATAGGGAAGATGAACGATTACCATATTTTGCATCTCAGCAATATGCGGAGAGGACGCAGAGAGGAACAAATGATTGAATCTAATTGTTAGAAGCTTTGTAAAAAACAATTGTGAAATAGTTGTGAATGGTTCTCGGAGAACCGGTCACGAAAGTCTTTATAACATTTGCGAATTTGCTTAGAAATAATTGCAAGGACGATGGATGAGAAGACGATAACTTTAAATGAGCGAATTATTAGAAAGTGGGAAATATAATGTCATTGATTAAATGCACACATAATTGGCTAAAACAGATGGTGTCACACAATCTCCACTAAATACTTGCATACAATTAAATATATGTGATTTTCCATTCAATATTGTATACATGAATTGCTTATATGCCTATGCGTGCGTGCGTACGTGCGTGCGTGCGTGCGTGTGTGCCTGTGTGTTCATGCGTACGTGTGTGTGTGTGTGTATATATATATATATATTAGCTGCATGAGTCAATGTCAATTATCAGTTATGTTAATGCTTAAGCGATAGGCTTGTATTAAGTGTATGACATATAAAACGGAGATTTGTTTGGTTGAGAATTTAATCACCATCAACATTATCGTTAACAGCATAAGTAAGAACAGTAGTGGCCGCAGTAACGGCAATAGTAGCAGCATCAGCAGCAGTCAATGCAGCATGACGAATGGGTTTTGTGCAAGAATAAATAGCTTTTTAATGATAAAATTTGTCTGGTTCAGTTAATTCACATAAACATATGTAACCGTTATATATAGATGCGATAGATGCGAGTGCGTGCCTTTATCTGAACCCTCATTGAATGCCAACGCAATAACGCAAATGCGTTTACATCTACAAAAGCCAATTTTTATTAGAATTCCTTCCGTTTAAACTGTTTGGTTATTTGGTAAAAGGAAAAATAAAACTTTTTCAAAAGTATATCATCCAATAGATAACATGAATGTACTTGGTTGCTTATGTATGCTCATCGGCTCGTTACACACGTGTGTATAAAGTTTCTTATATGTTCGTTTAATACATTTGTAAATGGTTTCCTTTAAAAAAAGATTTATGTTGAATTTTTTTATCACAATTTAAAAAAAAAACAAACAAACAAAATCGCTTTAAAAAGATAAAAGGAAGAAAAAAAAAAAAAAAAAAAAATTAAAATAAAAATAAAACTAAAAATAAAAATAAATAAACATGAAATCGATCCTTCCCTTAGATTGGCGAATTTCGAATACCCTATACCTCAACTTCAAATAGAAGAAACAAACAAGCCTTTCTTCATTTATGGCCCTGAGCGAGGTAGCAATGGTAGCTTTCAGTTTCATTTGACGAAAAACGTCAGCTCAGCCTCACGCACATGCCTACATTTGTATAAATAAGTAGACCTTCAAAACGTATATGCCATGTAAAAGCAGGGGGCGTGACTGTAGGCTGGCTTTGAATATTAATTTAACTAACTATAACTTAAGGAACCGAAAGGCTGCATTTACTTACTTTCTTTTTTCAATTGGACGAATGAAAATATTTATGCAAGTCAGCTTAAGCCCTTCGATCGATCGTTTTCCTACCATTTTCTTATATCAACCTCCACGTATTATCAGCGAAACGAAAAAATTCGTACACTTTTAATTGTTGGGTAGTGTGCGCAAACAGAAGGTACGAACATGTTTTTCGTTTTATTTTTTTAAACTATATGGGTATTGTTCTTGTAATCCTAAAAAGAAAAAAAAAAAAAAAAAAAAAAAAAAAAAAAAAAAAAAAAAAAAAAAATAGAAAAAAAAAGAAGTTACTGAAGCATTAGGACGTAAAGATATGTACTTGTTTAGCACATTATTACGGTGGTTATTACACTAATACTAAAATATATTTTACTATAGTATTACAATCATTTTGACCATAGTTCGTATATGTGTGTGCGGGTATGTGCTTTAAAATTGATGCAAAAAAAAACCCCGTCTAAAATGCCTTCCCCTTCCCCTTCCCCTTCCCCTGCCCCTACCCTGTCAGCCCCAAGCAGAACGACCATCAAAAATTTTATCTCTCTCGATTAGAATGGAAACGAAAAGACGAGAAACCGGGGGGGGGCATATAGAATATTTCAAAAACTAAGCTCTAAAATGTGCACAAAAAGTACTTAACACATATGTGGGTCGTCGCATATAAATACAAACATTCATGTGTAAGTAGTAGCACTGTTGACAACTTTTTCCTCGTAACAGTATGTAATTTTTCTTCTCTTTTTTTTTTTTGCGTTTTTTCCCAGTTTACAACACATTGCATAAGCAACAACTATTTTTACACACATAAAACACTTTCACACTGCCGTCATTCTTACATGCTTTACTCCCTTTCGCATACGTACACACGCACACAGGCACTAACGCTTTGCAATAAAGCACATTTTTTGGTAACAAAAAAGACGAAGAAGAAGAAGAATATATATATATATATATATATATATATATATAATTCGCACATTCAGAGTTTAAAGGATCATATCACAAACATAAAAGTACATTTTTCAAATGTCTTCTTCTAGCGCATATACAGAACAATATAGCAAACTGGGCCTGCTGCCCATCCACCCACAAAAGCATTATAAATTTTTGTGTTAGTTTTCTCATTGTTTTTTTTCTTCTTCTTCTTCTTTTCGCTTTTTATATATACATACACATATATATATATATTTTTTTTTTTGCGTTTGCTTAGTAGTGGCGGATGTGTTGTTGTCACCGCAATCACCAACAAACATCGTTTAGGGAAAGTGTTATTTGTTTCTGCACCATTTGTGATTTCTTAAAGCGTATCCTCATTTGCAAATTGAGCGTTTAACATAGACATGCGGCTACATATTAGCACGAACGTATGCGGGTATTCCTCACTACTTTCCCGCTATAATATTTAAATGAAATGGAATGATGGCAACGATAATGATGAGCATGTTTACTACGCATATTTTAAGCAAATTCACTTTGTTTTTTTTTTGCCTTCTTTTTCGCTTTGGTGTAAAGAAAACTAATTTATGGAAAATATTTTCATTTGTATTATTGAACAAATATTCGTAGTCTAATGCATAAAAAGCATTTCTTGTTCCTTGCGATTTTCGTTCTCCAGCTGAATACACCGGATCGATCTGTCAAATAGTTTAACTAGAGGCGATTAGTTTTGCTTATATAAGAGAAAAATTTAAGCTTAGAAAACATGTCGTTGTTGAATATAACAAATACACAATAAATAAATTAAATTGTTTAAATTTTTTTTATTTATTTTAATGAAGTAAATGAAGGAAAATAAATTTTGCTTGCAGTCACTTTTACGTGAATATACACAAAAGCTTACGACGTCAAAAATTCGATATTTTCTAAGCGAAAAATGAATTCCGGGAACGCTTGTTTTCCACCATCTACTTTAGTTCAATCAAAAAAAAAATTGATTCAAACAATATTTTCTTTTAAAAGGACGAAACATTCATTCATTCAACTGAGGAGAAGTCATAGCAAGGAAACGATAGTAAAAACGTCCGGTGCATCTTTCAATACAGGCCGACAGCGTGTATATCCTTACTTTGTAATATTAGCTAAAAATATTTTCTTTCTTTCTTTCTCTCTCTCTCTCTCTCTGTCACTCTATTTCAAGTCCATTTATTTATTATCCATACCGTCATGGTTGTTGAGGAAAAATTAATCCATCACGTTGCGTCACGTTTAAACTTAAGACACTCGCCTTGTCGCATTCTGCCCTCGAAGAGCATTTATTTGATATCTATATTAAGGCAATTATTATCCGGTTATATGTGTAATATAGGATGAAGACGCTTGCCTTAGTCGTATTCTATTCCCTAAGACCTTTTATTTCGTTCATATATCGAGACGTATACGGCATGCATGTGCATATGGAATATGGTAAACAGTTGATTGATTTTCATTGTATAGCTTACCGGGTGTTCCCTTGATTCGATGCAAATGCCTTCTGTTAGTTGCCAGCGAAATTCATTGCATCACGTTGCAATGCATTGTTAGGGGTACTAAACGCTCAGCACAATTGAATATATGGAAGTACTCGATCCATATCGATTGAAAGTTTTCATGCCGCTTATGAAAAAACATTAATGCACAAAGAACATATACAGAGTGTGTATGTTACGAATTGCTCTAACCAAACACGAAGCTATACCAAAATGATGGTTTTATATATGTAGGCAATGCTGGATTAGGCAGTTCAACAATTGATTATGCCTATGATTTGATTTATAGCTTCGCTTAGTTGTCCAGCTGACCAAAAGTGAAAAAGAAACCAATTAGAGCACACTCTATATTGTGGCTTAGCTCGTCGGTAACTGGGGCGGTCCAGGTAATTCCAGGTATTTGTATTTATCTTACTAACACCACATATATGATCGAAAATTGTACGTTAATTAAAACGAACGGACAAAAAAAGAATAATCAGTCGATTACCTTCTCAAGCGAACTGAAATTCTCCTACGCTCTCCTACTCAACGCGCTGCCTGGGGGCATCAAGGGAAAGCATTACCGTAATTAATTACAATGCATATTATTTATTTTTTATTTTTTTTTAATAAATATATATACAAATTAATTTTATTAAAAAAAAAAAAAAAAAAAAAAAAAAAATTGAAGCTAACTAATGAATAGTAAAGTTTAAAATGTTTGTTTGGTAAAATTATTAATTATTCTTGGTTTTTATATTGTTACGAGGGGGAAATAAAAAAAAAAATTAAAGACTTATCTGCCACCGAGTGCATTCGTTGACGATGGGGCGTTGACAACCATTGAGATGTTTAAAAAAAAAAAAAAAAAAAAAAAAATTGATTTATCCACTAAACGCACAAATAATTAATAATAATAATTTCACTACTAATGACTACTATGAAGGATTTCTTTTCCATTTCTTTTCCGTATTCTTTTCTTTCTATATGTAATAATATGGTCTCAGCTCTCTTTTTGTGGATGTATTTTATATTCGTTGTCTCCAGTGCTTGGGAAATTGACTTTCTCTTGATTAGAATGACTTGGATCGCTTTCACTATTTTCTCAAAAAGAATTTCGAAATGTGACTCGAACAAGATTCGCCTTTATTTTAATCCCTTATTCATTAAGAATTTATTCTCCAAATTTTTACCAAAAAAAATTATTTTCCATTATATGTGTCTCAATATCTTTCAAGTCAAGTGTCTATCTCTCACATTTTCGATCGAAAGTTATACACGAAGATATGAAAAATCTCATTTCCAATGTTATTGTAATTTTTTTTGTGTAATTGGAAAAAATGCTAATGTACGTTAAAATACACAAGAGATAAATTGCATATAAGTTGGAATTGGGATTCTGTGCTTGTGGTAGGTACGTCTCCATGTACAGTAAGCTTGGTAGAAGTAAAGCCGCCGATTATAACTCTTATTGGTCTAAAAAGTTTGTTCGACATCAAATACAATTAGCTGGGAGAAAACAGCGCCCTACCATACTCGCAAGGCTTTCAGGACCATCTAGGGCAGCGATTAGACTTTCCAAACTTTTTTGTGAGATAGACACCTTTGGACTGATGGAGCAAACTACGAGTAGTCGATAATTTGTACGATTTGCAATATCGTCTTTCATGAATGGTGTAGTGCCACTTGGCCAACGTAATGGTGCAGCATACCTTTTGGGTGCGAACGCTACGAAATTGTGCAGACGCTAAGACTGGTTTGAGTCTTTTTAACGGTCGTTGTTCGAAAGAATAGGATCGGCTCGAGTTTGTCGCAAACAACTCGACCAGTTTTATCGATCAGCTTGAATAATATTTGGTTTATATTTTGGAGGACCGGAATTGTTATTGTAGTGTGTAGTGTGCGAGGCAACTTGGTTTGCCCGTTCAGGTCGAGGTGCCAAGTTTTAAACGCTTCCTCATTGAACCTGATTTTATTATTTTGTTTACGTCGTATTAAAAGTTCTCTCCCTCTCTCTCTCTCTCTCTATCTATCTCTCTCTCTCTCTCTCTCTCTAATAATTAATAAACTGATTTTCTTGAACACAAACGACTGCAGTGTGCTTATAACGCAGCCACAATTTTAGTTTGTTTTAATTTGCATTTTGGGCAGTAGCAGTAACTTATTACTGTATTTTTATATATACGACCATGGCGTGGTATGGATGGCAAAATAAATTATATTTGTTACGGAGTGATATGTAAACTTACTTTACATTTGCTGTTAATGTTTTAATAAAACTTTTTGTTTGCTTCGTTTGTTATTTTTGTAGTTGCTCTGACTCTGCTTTTTCGTTTTCCCACTCAGGCTGTTTGCGGGCGAAACGCAAGAATGTTGATTGAGTGACCTCTACAAAGACAGTTTTCTGAGCTTGTTATGTTTGATTTGCCATAAGCCTTGTTTCTCTAGGTGAACATTATATCGACCTTATAGAAAGATGTTGAACCAATCTAAGGTTTAAAACGAAATCGAAGCTAAATACTTATCAAAGACGTCGACTTAACGAAATATTTAGGCGCACTTTCAACAGTGTGGTAGGGCGTGAATGTAATTGCGGTAGATATAACGAACTGCGGATGTGAACGAAAAAGAAAAAAATCAAATCCTATGAAGATTTACAACCTACCTTGCAGTCATCGGATATGATTCCTCTCCAGTTTTAGCCTCTTTGCGAACTAACTGTAAGGGAATTTTAGAGTTCAGAATCAAGCCGTAATAGATAAATATTTTGGAATGTTCGGGAACAATCGATGAATTGCAAAATCGCCACAAAACATGAGCGAGAACATACTGAAAGAATAAATGCTTTTTGGCCGGAGCAGTCCGCAGTGATTTCATTGCTAGAATACGAAAATTCTGAATGAGATAATTAAGGTGCAATGCGCCTCTGAATGACGTGATAGATTACCTGCTCTTAACGGCAAATAATTTCGGATATAACATGAAATTCCTTGACAAGCATAGAGCACAAAGAGAGAGAGAGAGATATCAAGTTGTGAATAAGAACTGATTCATTATTGTTTTTTAAATACAAAGCCTATGCAAACACAGAAGACTATAGAAGAGATTCTTTTGCCGAATGGCGAAACTAAGCAAAGGGTACAACTACAACAGTATCGAATTAATGGCATGAGATTCTAATTAAATTTTTGTTTAGTAACGATTTGTGACGAATCGCAAGCTAAGGGTTAAATGTTGCTGTTAAGACAAACAAGACGAAGACACATAGGAACACATAATACATATAATTGTAATTACGAAAGTGTAACGTTGCTTAAAATTGTTGTAAACATTATTTCAACAATTACAAGCAATATGTTTCCAATTAAGTTACGGTTTAAGGAAAGCAGTACTGCAACACGTGAGTAACGATAACAGTATAATGATTGTAATTAAGTGATATCACAATTAAAATTAGGTTAAATTCGTTCAACTGTAGCCAGTGAAGAAGATGTGAGATATTCCCAGATCAATTGAGGAGACTCACAAAATGTCAACCCCTTCAAGCGTCACGTAGGTGAAACTTAACTCATTGATACTTTATTGCAGCCGCTGCTGTTGATGATCCTAATAAAAATAATGTTAAATGTCACATAAATATTTTCAAAAGTATTTTGCCTTCTCTGCGTATATAAATGTTAGATAGACGCTTATCTCCTTTGTACAAAGCACTGATCCCTTTTGGAAAAATGAAAAAAAAAAAAAAGAAAGAAAAAACAACAAAATATTCAAATATTTGACGCGTGCGTTAATGGGGAAAATTTACTTCCCGCGTCGTTGTCAGCATTGTCAAATTAAATCATTTTATTGTTATAGCTTAGCATAAACCAAATGGTGTCTGACTCCTTAGCTCTTTATAAATATCTATCTGACTATGCGATGCATAGTAGATATATGTAGATGTTGCTTTGTTTTTTTTTTGTTTTTTGTTTTTTTTTTGTTGTTGTTGTTGATGATTGTTTATTCTTCCTTTCAATATGCTGCCAAGTGTAATTTCTTGATATTTCACCGATGAAGATGAAATCAATTTGTTTCCTTCACATTGAGAAAAAGTATTTAATGATTAAAGGGTTAACAGTGTTGGCATCTTAATCTTTCCTATGACTTGTATTACTTTCGATATATAAATAAAATCATTTGTATATATATATATGCATATCAATGTTTGTATTCGTTTTTCGTATTGCTCTCAACCATAAGTATGTGCATGCATGTGTTTGTGTTTGTGTGTGTTTGTGTTTGTGTGTGTGTGTGTTTGTGTGTGTGTTCGTGTGTGTGTGTTTGTGTGAAGCTCTTAAGAGCCTGTGTGTTTACATTTTAACCTCAAGGCGAAATCTTAATTCGAATGAGGGTGGGCTGTGTCCCTTTCCCGTGCTTGCATGCTTTAAGACTTTCAATATATATACATATATATTTCTTTCGTCTGTTTCGTTTATATATATGTTTACTTATGTATGTTTAACAAGGTGTTACCATATGTTGCCACTTAGTTTCGATTTCACCAACTAATGATGTTTATAATGACTCTGTGTGCGTTCGGCTCGAACGCTGCGTAAACGTTCCCTGCTTATGATTCTCTATTTCCTAGACATGTTGTTTATGTTACAGCAATTTATTTACATTATTTTCGAATTAAATTTGCAAAAGACGCGTCCGTTCATTTGGCCGACCTGGAGGTCGTTATATTAATAAATTTTCAAATAAATGCATTTTTCTTTCCACTCTTACTGTTATAAAATGTATTCTAGCGTAAAATAACTGTTATGATTTTTTAACATTGTTATCGTTATCATCATCATCATCATCATCATCATCATCATCATTATCATTATTATCATCGTTAAGCATTCAGTGATTGCCATTACAATTGTCACCTGACGGAGGTACGAGTGCGTCTGAATATTGTTGTATATGCATTGTTGCTTTTATGACAATGGCCTAATGTTACTGTCGTACGTTGTTTTCATTTATTGTCACATAACATCTGCGTGTTATTGCACTTTGCATCATTTTGCCGGATTTAATGTTGTAAAAAGTTGTCGTATCTTATCTAATACTATGGGTTAGTGGGAGCAAATTGTAAATGCTTGCATTTAACAAAAGTCAACTGGAATGCAAAAAAAAAAAAAAAAAAAATGTGTAGAGAAAAAATCATTTAATCTTTTCCTGAGTAAACTAATAGTCATACAACTACGTACACGAACGCCATACAATTTTATGAATTTGCGGAGAACAGAGCAGTAAGTCACTTAAAAAAAATTTAAAATAAAAATATATAATTTTTTTTTTGTGGAAGAGGATGAGGGTTTTTTTTTTTTGATTTGCGATAATTATAAACTATTCGCCAATTTTCCCATCATCTAAACATACACACACTCTTGTGCTATTGTTACAATCGTAAATATTGAGATTAAAAATCGGAAACTAAGTCAAGTCATCCTTGTTAGCTTATAGATGAAAATGATCGCGACATGATCGCGAAAGGAACACAGCTATGAAAGCTAAATGACAAGTGTAATGTCCTTACTCGAGCAAATGGAAGAAAACATACAAAAATGCCAAGTTATGGGTTTTTATTAATTGTGGACGGAATGGCCGATTATGACCTAATACTTACAAGGTTTATCAAAAACTTCCAAAAAAAAAAAAAAAGGTCATAAGTCAAAAGCTAAAATTCTATAAGAATTCATCAGTTGTATCGAGACAATGATGCTTTGCAACATTGTGATAATATTCGCGATATGCATGGCGAAGACCAACACAACAATCTTTTCTCAGATTAAAAAAGAGCAAAAAAAAATGTGGGGTGACTGCTCTCGTAGAGTAGTCCTGTAACGTATTGCTATAGATCATAGCACTACACCGAGAAAAATAAATTAAAAATTCTCTGAAACTATGATTCGATCGAATGAGAATTGAGTAATTTTTTCATTTCAAGACAATTGCATTGATTAGAGTGTTTGTCCTGTTCGGGATCGCTCGAAGCCCGCTCGAAAATTCCTGCCATAAAATGAATAAGTTTTACTTTGGCAACAAGTTTTTATAACGATCGGTAAAGAATGTTATTTAAAAGCCTTTCGATTCGGTTTCAATCTTAGAGGACATATCGCGTTGCTTATTATGCTTATGGCTTCGGACACTTTTCTTGCATTTACCGGAATTATTTTAAATATTTTTTCATTCTCAAAAGCTATTTATATTTGCCAAGATATCCAGTGCTCTGAAACGAAATTAAAATAGTGTGTGTGTGTGTGTGTGTGTGTGTGTGTGTGTGTGTGTGTGTGTGCGTGCGAGGGAGTGGATAGAAGAGGCCGCATATAGTAATAATTATTAGTTTTCATTTGATACATAATATGCATCGAATTTGAAAACTCATTTTAATGCCTTTATCGAAAACTCATCGTGACTCTTACCCCGATTTATATGCAAAAATTGTTTTTCAGCGCTCACCGCTAATTAATCAACCACATTTGTGTAACATATTGCTATTGTTGCACTTGCTATCGTTATTCTATTTGTTGTTGTATTTATTCCTTTTTATTGCCAACCATCATTATTGTTGGAAAATATGCTTTTACCATAATTAATTGAAAAACCAGTTTTGCGCCAAAATGAAAATGTGTGCTGCATGCCATACTTCAGCCCTTCCTCTACCAAATCTTTCCTTTGCGAGAACATAAACATGATTAATATGATTTTAATTAGCTTTAAATATTTAAGTATGTACTTTAAAGAGTTTGTAAAAAGCGAAAAGGAAAACGTTTCAAAAGAAGCCCCAAAAAAAAACATTAATCGTATGTATGTACGCGTCGTGATTCGTGTTGCATATATATATATGTGTGTGTGTGCATGAGAAACACGCAATAAAGTTAGGCAAATTTTTAATACACACCATCTCGAAGTAAAGCGTATTTGCGGGTCATCTTGATTGGGCCATCGACTCATCTTTTACTCGCACACTCTGAACGGCTGGATGTGTAGGCCAATATTTCTCATTCGCATTAATGTAAACTCGTAGTTTGTCTAGGTATTATTATTATCAGCAAATTTCCTCCATTTCCAAAATTGATTTGTTATCATAACCTAAAAGTACACCAAGTCTCAGCTTTCTGTCTCAATTTTGGGCGGCCATCATAGTTGTCAGAAGATTAACCATCTGCGCTAATTAGGAAAAAAACGAGCAAAAAGACGAACGGACAGACGGACGGACAGACAGATGGATACTGCCATTTTCTGGCAAAAATCTCTACTCACAGATAGATGATAACGAAATGAATTGAAGAATGCGACTAAATCGATTTGAAGTAACAAGAATCTATGTTGTTAAGTAACATGTGAAAATCCGAGCAAAATAGACGGACATGGACTAATTAGTCTGAATAGAACAAATCGAATGAAAACATGTTTATACTTTTTTTTGCCATTTTTGCGCAGATACTGTACTGTAACACACCTATAGAAATGATGTCGCAACATTTAATGTTCCATCTATTGTAGTGCATGAGTTATGAACCGTTTTTTTAATATCGATTGTATCGTAGATGAACATACTACCTAAACCCTTGTGGGTAGTGGATATGAGAAAGCATTATGTAAATATAACTTTTAGTGAATATCTTTACCACACACGTTCCTATATTGTGTCACTGCAGGGCATAGTGTTTGACGATCATTCTCGTTTCAACGCCTAGCATTGATTATTGAATTCGGTCCAAGCAGATTATAATTTCTTTCTTTAACATTTTATCGTGAACAATTGAAATGCAAATGCAAAAACGAAAGTATAAAATACGTTCATGAAATGTAAACGTAAATCACGTGTAAGCCTTGCAAGCACTTGTCTCATTTTTCTTTTTATAACAACCCCTGATGCATGGGGGTATGTATATACGCTGTGTTCAAATATTTGCAACACTCAGAAGGGAACTTCGGGGATTATATATAGAATATGTATATATTCTTCGTTAAAAACAAACGTTGATTCGATTTGGGTATGTCCGTCTGTCCATCTCTCCGTCTGTCCCTCTATCCGTCTGTGTGTCTCTTTGCCGTAAATATACTTTTTTTGGCCACAAAAATGAAAATATCAACTTCATGTTTGACAAAAACATTGCTAGTTGTTGTTATTGCCTGTATGGTGTTATGCAAATTGTTTCAAATCTACCCAAGAATATGTTTTCCTTAGAAGCGATAAACTTGGTTTGTTTGTTTATTACTCATAAACTACAAGCGATACAATTTCATTAATTTCGACATATATTCAATGATCAACACTTTTGTACGTATACGACAATGGGTTAGATCGGTTAGGCCCTCTTTTCTTTTGCATTCTTTTTTTCCTTTTTTTTTTTTTTACTCAAGACAAACCTGATATAGGTTATAAAGGTGCGGCCACAGCTTACAATTTTGTATTAATTTTTTATTTATAGGAGCAGTAGCATCATATGTGCTAGCTGCTGTTATCTTTTGGCAAACCTCTAACCCAGCTATCGCCTACAATCATAACAATAATCATTTCATGTCAATAAATGAATAATTGCTACAGAACGGTTAACAATTTGCTTGAAAATCCCACACAATCCACAAATAAATGTATAACAAAGCGACACTAAGACTCAACCATAAAATATAAAATGGGCGCAACGGCAAAAATACTTTACGTGCTTATAAATACACACACATATAAAAAAGTATATATATATATATATATATAAAAAAGTTAATGAAAGCAAGAAAAAGGACTTCGTAGAGAAATTATTGGCAAAAAAAAAAAAAAATTACACAAACCCGGATTTGCAGCAAAACTAGAAAAATTTATAAAAACCAAAAAACTAGAAAAAAAACCAAACAAAGTTAAAGCCAAATCATAGATACTCTACTCGAAATTCGTATCCAATTTTTTGAAATTGTGCGAATTGTGAAGAGCAGACTTAACAGTTGTACTGCATTCTAGTGGTGAATGCAGTGCATTCCATGTCAAAGTACCGTTTTATCGTTCCGCTGCATTATGCCCATCTCGGCAAACTGCATACAACATGTTGTTTATAAATGGCGAATAACGGGCTAAACAACATGTTTACTTTCCCCATCATTTTCCAAAGGCGGCAGTGCGAAATCCTAACAGATAATGAAAAGCGAATTGTTTACGATTATTAGAACCGCAAACCACTATGATGCAAATAAAAATCTGGATCTTAAAAATGACGTCCAAACTATGCTTCGTACTTAGTCAGTTTGCTGGGCGACTTTTTGGTATTTTCTAATACATGCCATATATAAAACAATTCGTAGCTCTAACATTTCGTTGAATAAATCGAAAAACGGCACAATTCCAACTCACGACGATATTTCCATGTGTCATCCAATCATAGGATTCTTCTTTCGGAATTTGTTCCAGGCTTCTCTTATAATTTAAAGCGAAGAAAATCCTCTTCATTTCATTCATGCAACCGTTTTTACGGTCAGACACATGTCCACCTTATGTAGTGTCGCATGCCGAGTGCGGTTACTGAAATTTGGATTGACATTTTAAGAAAGTGTTCAGATCGAATAAAATAATATAATGCAACCCTCTCTTGCATGACTCCATGAGTGTAATTCAAATCAAGATATTATATATTTAATGGAAAATGAGAGCCGGAAAGCAATGTAATTGAAATGGAAAAAAATTAGCTTTATAAGAGGTATCTTTTATAACCACTCTCCATGAGTCCCAACTGTCTTAAAAGTTAAATATACTATAGTGCTTGACTATATAATTTACTATATAAATTTTATATACCATGAAGTGGTTAAGTGTCGCAAGTAGTGGTCAGAGTCAGTTGATTTTTCTAATTTGATGCTAAGGGTTCATTGAGTTCGTGACTGATCGATCTACAATTTAAAGGCTACCGTTTAAGAGAAATGCGAAAATGATCCGGTTTTTATTATAGTAATTGCCTGCGGACGAAAGAAAATTTATGACCGAGGATCTCGTTTTTAGCAAACTTTCTCAACTCGCTACGCTACTATTCACGCGGATGAATTATGTAGGACTTTGGAAGGTCTATGCGATATATTTGATATATGCCATGCTTCGATTCCTAAAACGATGCCGGGAGTACAGCAAAAGAGGCAGAGAGCATAGCATTCGAAAAGCCTCTGATCGATGCCGAATTAGCTCGACTCGATGATTTCCTTTACGTCCTTTGAATTGTGCTATTATGGGGTTGTAATTGGGAAACTATAACGAATCTAATGTAGAGAGGGGAAAAAAAAAGAAAAGAAAAATCATTTTTGCGTTGACTGCAATGGATTTGCTTTCAAATTAGAATTTTTGATTGTTTTTTTTTTTTATTTTCGATTATTTAAGGAAAATTGTTTCCGTGTTGTTGTTTTCTTCTTTTTTTTTTTTTTTTTTTTTTTTTTTTCTTCTTTTAATTCCCATTTCTCTCTCGATTTGCTTATAACATATGATGATGGCAACAGCAATAACAACAACAATTACATACAGAAATATGCGAATATGACAAGTTTAGCAGAAATTGCAATTTTAACGGGATTTACAACATTTTTTGCTTATCCGTTTATACGAGTCTGTGAGGAAGATATCAAATTGTATGAGTTAAGGGAAGTTTGGACGGCAACTTTCCATACTAAAAAGATCCCAAAAAAACCTTTTACAATCGAATACTTTCTTTCTTGCATACACACACACACACACACACACACACATACACACACACACGCCCAAGCACAAACAAACAAACAAACAAACACAGTGACAGGCAACCCTTAAAGTCAAAATAAAATAAAACAAAAACAAAAAGTAACCTGCTAAGCATAACATGTAAAAGTGAGTGAGACTTAAATAGCTTAACATGTCAAGCGTGTCATTTTGTGATTTTTTGCTTGTTCGTGTATTTATGTGTATTCACACTTGTTTTTGTTGTTAACGTTATCGCTGCTCAACTTTGGACTTTTAACTTTGTGGTCAGTTGTAAAGTTTGTTATTAACGCTTCATCAATAATACACAAACAACAACCAGAATGAGAAGAACAAAATGTCAAACTTTATTTGACTACACATCTGAACGGCATGCGTACAGAATGCTAATAATGTCTCGATGCACAAAATTATCTATGCGTTGTTTATGTGCAAATAAGTTATTGTCTTACATCACGTAAGATAATCCGTCAATTTGTTAAGGGACAAGATTACTGACCATCGCCATTAAGTCCCTTTAACTAACTACACATATTACATACTACAACCACCCGACTTAGCCTCACACTAATATTAGTTACTGTGTCATCTGTCATAATCGGCCTATTAAATGTGTATTAATAGAATCAAGTAAAGTTTTGTTAAAGCGAAAAACATAAAAACAAAAAAAAAATAAAATAAAAATAAAAATAAATAAATAAAAAAACTACCACAACATCGTCATTGAAAGCATATGTGCCCTTTTTGCTTTATCATTTATGTAGTTGCACTATCTCCATATAATGGTTGGGCGCGTGTGTGCAGTTGGTGTCATAAAGTAGATGTAATTTAAACTTTGCCGTTTATCTAATACATCATTTTCTCACACATAGATCCCGAGCACTTTTTTCCCTTTCAAGTTTATCTCTCTAAATTTCTCGTCTTTTTTTTTTTTTTTTTTTTTTTTTTGTAACTCATTTAGACTTTATTATAAAAGTTAGTATCGCCGAGCATAACTCGCATGTTTTCTTTATTAAATCGAAAGAACACAAGTGGTATTGATGATATATATATATATATATATATATATATATATACGTATAGAAGTTTACTCACATAACATAGCGTTCTCTTCCTATTTTCGGTTATATTTTCATGTCTTAACAATGTTTCCTACAAAATGTATATCATTTTTAAGGTAAACATGTATATTTATTATATTTGAATATTTGTAGCCAAAAATTACTTACTAATTGACACCGTAATTGACATTGTTTATCTAAGCATTAGTGAATGCCACCCTGTATTTGCATAACAACTCTTATGTCATTTTATGCTTTAAACTATCTTAGTTCTTGTATATATGCATTTGTGTGAATGTTTCGTTTCACGCCAAATTATCTCGATTGTGTCCTTTTACAATAATTTATAGTCATTTGTGGCCAGAAGAAGACATCCTTCGATTAGTGTTTAAACTCAATAAAGTGTTCAAAGTGTTCCTTGTAACACTTGCCCTTGCTCTTCAATTATGTATCTCAACCAAAAAACAATCGAATTTCTCTTATTTGCCCGAAACTATGCTTTCGAGAAAGTTTCAAAATAAACTTGTGGTTGCACAAGTACAGTGCGGTTGTCTTATTCGTAACGTCATAATGGTCGAAAGGCTAATTTAAGGCGTTCGTTTGTAAGTTTCCCTCTTTATTATATATAAATGAAAGCAAAGATTTGTACTTTAATCTTTCCTTGAACTTGTTGAACTCAAACGTCCACTCCAGCGCCATATAAAACGTTAAGATGATTTTTTTTTTTTCTTAGAAGAAACAAAATATGCGGACATGAGGGAAAACTGAAATTGAAATGAAAATGAAGAATTCATACAAATATATATTTGCCCGAAATCCCGCAAAATGAAATCGTTAGAAATCTTATGATTTCATGGACATCAAGTGTCGCGTATTACGATTGACATTTGCTCCCAAATTAAGTTCCTTCTACCGAAGCCTATCGATCTATCCTCGGAATGAAAGAGAAAAAGATCTGTTTTTGATTCATCGCAGAACGAAGCAAGTAGCATAAGCCAAAGTGTGTGCTTGAAATATGATTTCCAAGCCGCTCACTCTAATCGACTTTCTATTACACATTTCGCACGGTGCGGTTAATTACCTCTACCTTGTAAGTAAAGTCTATAAGACTCCGCTATGAACGACCTTCTGCTATATATTATAACGAACATATATAAAAAAATAAATAAAGAAAAAACAAGTAAAAACAGTATAGTTGGACAAGGGTCGCCATTAAATACCCGACAGCACTTCGCTTAACGCAATTATTCATGTAACCATTTTTCATAATGGGATCAGTACAAATAGGAAGGATCCGATCCGAACTCTTTTCAATACCTTTCGTCCATGGGGCAAAGTATTTGGTGTAACAAATTTCATCAATATACCACAAAAATTTCCGACTTGTAGATTAAACACAAGGAAACAAGACAAACGGACAGACAAGTTAAGAATCGTTTTATGAATCGATCAGTACAATAAAAGATAGATCTTTCTCAAGTCCTTCTATGTGTTGCATACAAACGCACAAACTTAATATACCCAAACAAAACTCATGCATAACTAAACAACCGAAAAAAAGAAGGAAAAAAAAAACGATGTATACTTCCAGTGCAGAGACACACTCGCAGCCAGGGTAGATCCGAGTTGAGTGTGAATCCCTAAACCATTGCTAACATGCAATAGCTTGGCAATCGAAAACAGTGAATAGATTCACTTCACTTTGCGAGTCATACGAAGCCTTAAAGGATTAAAAGCTATTAGATATGCACATAAATTTCTTTTGCTCTTTAATAAAATTCAAATTTACTTAAAATGTATCAAGCGTTAGTGATTTCGAGATGAGATAATCATCGACCCATTTTCGCATGTACTCAACTTTGGGAAACGCCAGCGCTGCGTCGATTTGAAAGAGTGGTAATCAGAAGGATGCAGGTCCTTGAGACCATCCTGCAATAGGCGAAAATTTTCACATCAAGTTGACGATTACTTCGTGCATGGACGGACCTATATGAAAGTTCATCGTACTCAAGACTAAAATTTTTTTCACCAACTCTTTCAAACTACTTATCAACTGTCGTATGGCATTGTCAATCCAAACCAATTTAATCATTTCCGTCTGTTGAGCTGCATTTTTGCCTCAGCTTAAAACGCCAGCCATCTTTTTACACTTTGGGCTCCGCTGAACGACAACATGTAAACAACTGAAACTTATACCGTACACACAGCAATATCGAGACTATATCTATCCAAAGCTTCGGTAGAAGTGAACAACCGTTAAGTGTGTTTTATAGAACAGCCAATCATTTACCTATACGACATGCGGAAAGGGTCCTATGTGACCGCCGGATTTAAAAACAAATCAAAACGATCTATTACGAAGTTAAGCACTTATCTTACTTACAATAATACTTACTTACAATAAGCATGAACCAGATGCCTGGAATGTAAAGATCAATAACTGATCACAAACTAAGTGAGAAGATTTATTAAAATCTGTCTATACGACATCCATGCGAGAGCAAGGAGAGAGAGCCTTGAAAATATGAAAAGTCAACTGTAAAAAGTCCGTGGCGATTTATCTTCCTTTTAAAAAGCCATACTGAAAGAGACAAATAGAACAAATTTGATAACGAAAGCTATCTGTTGCATAATAATTTATTGAAACAGTTTGGGTAAAACACCCAACTTGGCAATGCCTCTATCGTTCTCAATGAGATGTCTGCTTACACAGATTTGCTTTAATGTCCCTAACCGCTTCTCTAGGCACTTTATGTTGATAAAGCTTAGTCAATGCAAATATAACTTTGAACTGTTTAACCCGCTCAGAGTTGTTTGCAAGAACCTAAATGATGTCTATCATCTATTCTCATTAACGGACTCTTTAAAGTCCATTAAAGCAATTTTGCTCAACAAGCGCGATTTACCTATGTCGTACTTAAACTGATTTAACCTTAGATTTTGTCATTATGAGTCGAAAATTAATTTGTTGTTAACAATTATCGGTTGCCAAGCTTATGCATGTTTGCGATGGCTTAGGGGTTCACTTGCAATTTGGTCCTGTATCGGTTGTGGGTGTGGCTCTATGTTAATTGTGTACATGCTTTTTTTTTTTTTTCTTTTTTTTTTTTTCCTCCTTATTTGTTTTATTGTACTTATACTAAGTTTTATTATTAAATAATTTTAAGATTTACTTAAGAGTCAATTGAACTCGACTGCTATTTTGTTTTAGTTGAGTTTCTTGTATAAGTGGAATAAATAAATAAATAAATAAATAAATAAATACACAGTTGTGAAGTGGAATAAGAAAGCTACTCCTCCAACACAAAAGGAAACCATCAGCTTTAAGGGAACAATTAAAAATGTTTAAGATGTGACCACACAGAGTTCACAAGGCGACGAAGACAATTCGGCCTTGCCAGACGTTATTTTATTATTTACATATACATATATATATATATATATATATATATATATATATATATATATATATA
>NW_023998415.1:23733003-23736141 GCF_014805625.2 Glossina fuscipes
ATATATATATATATATATATATATATATATATATATATATATATATAGTTCATTATTCATAGATTATTCACTGTAATTAATCTTGCCTTAAAGAGACTGACATCACTGTCAACAATCCTAAGATTTAGTGCAGCGTGCAACGAATGACTTTTCCACATCTAAGGTGGTTAAGAAGGAAATGACTTTTTGAGAACTCGCACTAGATCGAGTAAATTGAAACCGCCTAGAAAGGAAACGCGGAATTATTGATAGTTAGTAGTTTTAAATAGATAGAGGGAGAAGTTTAGGAAAGTTCAAACCTAAGCGGGCGCGTGATCTCTTAATTTTGATATTTTAATTTTTTTTCTTTTTATTAGATTAAAAAAGATTTCAGGTCATCGAGACTAATGCAAGTTTCAGCAATTTTCCAACAACTTTCCGAGCTTTAACAAAAAAAAATTACTTCTTGATGCACAAATTACCGACAAGATGTAGTCGTAGTGGTATAAACTTTCCTCACCAAGTGATACTTTTTATTATATATATTTTATCGTTATTTTATTAACTGATCTTAATTGTCAAACTGGTGTGAATTGGTCGATTGGTTTTTGTGAAATTTCCTCAGGTTTCGCAATGGCATCTCATTGAGAGACCGAAACATTGGGCCTCGCAATAAATGGTGCGTGTGGTGTGCACTCAATTTCCTTGTGGGGTTTTATAGAGATCTGCGTTGATTGTGACGCTCATTTCATGATCAACGATAGGATTAATGAAAAGCAAAGTCACGCGTTACTGAAAAATTATCAAACTGTCATAAAACGGGTACGTGCGCTTATCCCTCACACGCACAGCGAATGCTGCTTTATAAATTGTAAGTTGTTTGTTTTTTTACTTTGAATATTTCTATACCCTACACCACTTGGGGTAGAGTTTGTGTGGATGGATGGATCTATCTTTTTTTATACCAATCGATTAGTTGTTAATTTTTGAGTCCGTTTAAGCTTGTCTGCCTTTCTTTCTGGACCTTATCTCCATCTTACTTTCTTTTGTTCAACCTATAGGACGCAATTTTGGAGATATTTGGAGATAAAATTTGGTACACCACCATGTTTTGGCCCAAGGACGAACACTATTAAGGATCGTTTGGATCGGCCTTATTTTGAAAATTTATTATATGAAATTTAACAGGGGAGCCCAGCCCATTATAATGTTTTTACTTATTTTCATTTAAAATGAATTCCAAACTACTATTAATAAACAAAATGACTGACCCTTGAGTAGCTAGTGTCCTGACCTAAATTTAATTGATATCAAATGTCGTAAGTAAAAGAAAGAAAAACTGTTGTAGGAAAAACTTTTTCAACAAATTGAAAAAAATATGTAAATAAATGACAACAACTTGATTTTGTCCTTTTAATTAACTAAATTTATTTCAGGTTTAAACAAAAATATTCTTTACGGTTCATATTAGTTAAAGCGGATAGCATGAGTCTATGCCAACTATTTGTTGGATGTCGTATCGATCGTGTTTGGATGAAATAATTTTTGTTTTTCGTTTTTGTTCGCTCGAATGTATATGAAAATTTTAGCTTCAAAAAAAATAATTAATTCCCTATGGCCAACACTTTTATCGAAACGCAGCCGTGGATGATCGCCTCAAGTCAAGTAAAAACCCTGAGACAAAAACAAACCATCGCATGTAACTTCTGCCGCTATTGTACTCATGTCATCTTGGGAATACATAGAATCTAGACAAAAATATATTTGTAGTACAAGTAAGAAAAATCACCATAATTTGCATTTAGAATTACACAATAACAATAATAATAACAACAGCAAAGGCAACAACAATGACAATAAGAACAATAATAATAACAAAAGTAACAGCAGCAATAGCAGCAGTAGCAGCAACAGCAGCGGCAGCGGCAACGGCAACGTCAACGGCACCGACAGCAATAACAACATAAAACCCAAATGCGAAGAACTGAAAGATACCAAGTGTCTAAAAGCATGTTATCACAAGCATGAGTCCATTGTATGTTAAAATTCAGGTTGCGTATGGTCAGTTTACTTAAAAAAATAAAAACAAAAAAAAAAAAATTATTTAAAAAAACACAAGAGATTTTCTCTCTCCCTCCTATCGCTGCCTTGAAGCACATGACAAGGAAAATAGTGACAACAGCAACAACAAACAGGAAATTCCTTAACAGTAAAGATATCTCGTAACTTGTGTATTTAAATGTGTCTTCATTGCACGCACACAAAACCAACTGTACGTGAAAGAGTAAAAAAGACGGAAAAGACTTCTCCTACATTTTCACATTTTTTGATGTCATTTATATGCAAAACTGAAACGAAAAGCAAAAAACACTTGACTGAACATTTCTAAGAAATCTTTCGAATATATATATAAATATATATTTGTAGATACATACGTAGATTGTATTTATAGAGAGAAATGACCCCAAGTTTTTTCCTTTACATAAAATACTCGGATGCTGCAGTTATTGTTGCTATTGCTGCCGTTGTAGCCATTGCTTTCCGTTGCTCATGATCAAATACAGGTGTTCGATAATAATTTTTCAAAGCAATGCTTGGACAAACAACAGCAACAATAACTTGCCATAAGTTGCTGACATTACGACTTACAGTAGCTAAATGCCGACTCACAAGGATCTGCTCTATACAAATAATCAGGCACGACTGCATGTGTTTGTTAAGACAACAAGAATTACTCCTATGCATATTTTGTCGTCGTTGTCGTTGTCGTTGTCGTTGTCGTTAGTGTTGTTTTTTTCCTTTTTCTTTTTTCTGTTTTTTGTTTTTTGTTTTTCTTTCCTGGCCGGCCGAGCACTGAGATGATATTTTATATTATGTTGCAGATTGTATTGTGCTCCAGTTTGTCTGGCTGCTTGCGGGATTTTATTTATGCAAAATATTTAGTTTTGTCTTTTGATGCCTCATATTTTATCGTTTTTCTTTTCTTTTCTTCCTTTTTGTTTTTTTTTTGTATTTTTTTTTTTTTTTTTTTTCGTTTTTATTCGGTTTATTCAGTGAGATCAGAATTTTTCCTTCTCTGTGTATATTTAGTCTAAATTATATATATAAACTCTGTGTGTGTGTGTGTGTGTGTGTGTGTGTGTGTGTGTGTGTGTGTGT
>NW_023998415.1:23736151-23792619 GCF_014805625.2 Glossina fuscipes
TGTGTGTGTGTGTGTGTGTGTGTGTGTGTGTGTGTGTGTGTGTGTGTGTGTTTGTGTCTGTGTGTGTGTGCAGAAGCATGACAATAAAAAGAAATATTTGCATTTCTGATGCAAATTTTTGTTAGTTTGTAGTCCACAAAACCACCACAACAGCAACAACAAGAAAAAAGGGGTTGTATTATCATTGCAACTAACAAAAGAGAAGGGGGTGTATGTGTATAATATGAGATGCGAAGCGAAAGTGCTACGCTCTTTGTGTGAAGACGATAGTCGATGACGGCGATTTCAAAAGGCTTCTATCAAAGGCAAGAGTATAACATTTCCGATTAAATTGCATCGGACAGAAAGCAAAGTTCCTGAGAATCAACAGAACAGACATTGACTAAAAGCGATGCTCTTCTTTTGAACCCAGACATGGATACACAAGTAGTAACCATCATGAACATATTTTTTTGTTTTTTTTATTTTTTTTATGTTTTCTCAATCAATATGCTTCCATGGAAGAAAGACTCAATCTAAAGTAGTTCGGAAGGGAGTAAAAATGTGACTATATATACACTTGGATTTGACATTTGACATACGAGTTATTACTGGGCGATGTCTTCCTGCTTAGTGGCAAAAAAAAAAAACTCCACAGATTCTCACGCAGTAATCTTTTCACAAATGCCCAATGTACCTCCGCATAATGTTCCCGAGTCCATGTCGCCAACACATAGAGTGTACCAAACGTTAATCGATAACTCTATTATATGCTGACATTTTGCAAATGCGTAACATAAAAAGTCGGTAGACGTTACACTTCAATTGCATTTCATCCAAATTGCTTACAAATTTTTCATTTTCAATTGTGATGCTTCCCTTAACAGACAAACGAGTAAAGCGTAATAGAGTGAAATTAGCCTCAAGACAATTATATATACAATCGAAAAAAAAAGAAGTAAAACTCAGAAACGCTCTCCCATTTCTCCAATTTTACAGTTAATTGTTCCTTTATCTAGTGTTTACTATTAGTCTGTCTTTGGAAAATGTGTAGCAAAGAATTTGCATTAAATTATGCTTGCGGAGTGAATAGCGAGAATGGTGCAGAAGACCTTTGGCAGTAAAGCTATATCGCCAAAAGCTGGTAGCAACTTACATAAAGGGTACAAGGAAGACCGAGAATGAGTGTAACATGGACAGAATACCGACATAAACCGATGGCAAGCTCGTCAAGGAGATCAGCGATTTGATTTAGGGACCTTAGAGATGCTCTGAGCTTTTCATTTCGATGAACCGAAACTGCTATACGTATACAAGAGTTTTTGTGGATCGAAAGCGTCAATTCTTCTTCTTTTCATTTAAGAAAAGCAGGAAGCATAGACCATTCGAGAACATTTCGCCAAGAACCCAACTCATATTGTTGCACTAGCTTTCGCTTGCTTTAGTGGCAGGCTGTTCAATACGGCCACAAGACAGCTCTAGGGATACCATTTCAATTCGACAGAGGAGCGAAAAGCCGTGTTCAAGGCCATCGTGGAAAAAAGCTTCTCTGATTGTTTCGACAATTGAAAAAAACGTCGGCATAAGTGCATTTTAACAAACCTAGGAGACGATTGAAATGAATATGGAAGGATAAGAGACGATTTTCCTTCTATAAATGCAAATTCTGCAACCTGATATCTTGATGGTGAATGTGTGTTTAGATAACATTGCGACCGATAATCTTTGATATTCTCGCATTTTGCTACGAGTTATTGTTACAAATAGTACCTGATTGTTAATGCAATGGCAAATTAGGTGTGTGTCTGTAGAATATTTCTCTGTTCAAAAATACATTTTACGTTTATAGTTTTAACAAATTCATTTAATTTTGCTTATAACGCGAGAAAATGAAATTCAAAATCTTATTAAGAAGTTCAGCTTAAAAAAAGAGGTAACCAACGCTATGGCTTCGTTGAAGCAATGCTAATCACAAACTTGACAGCAGCTATGTTGTTTGCATGCCATTGCATATTTTTTAAAATTTCTTATGTTGTAAGAATCGTTGCTTTACAAAATATCTTATATTTTGATTGCTTTGATTCTAAATTTCTTTTCCGTTGTTCAGCACGATTTCGATGAGAGAGTATCAGCTATTATCGGTAGCGAATGTCGCTAGCTTCTTCACTTCTTCATAATGATCATCATTATTGTTCATTTAATTTTCTCCTTCCAGAAGTAGGCGTGTAAGGTACAATCAAGTGCGTGCACTCAAGCCTCAAGCCAAAAAAGACCGCAACAAAACAAGGTAGAGTGTATGCTTGAGAATAGTCTAAGATACTACACTAGTACTTCACCTGATCTTTGGGTTCCTCTACAACTATCGGCTGATGTTGAAACAAGCTGAAACTTGGTTTAGTATTACCAAAGATCAAGATATAATATAAATGATCGTGGTCTGTCCATAGTTATGCCCACAAGTGATAAACATCTGTGTTTTACAATCTACGGTAAATATTTTATCAAGAAATTGAAAGGATTATATATTCCAAGGTCGCTTAAAAGTGCGGTGACAATTAACCTTTGGAAGTTAAAATCTTAGCGAATAGGGCGCTCATCTAACAAACGAAACTCATCTAAAGGGAACTTTTGCTTTCTGCTTTCATCCTTCACTGAAAGCGATGTTACTCGTGTATAGCTCTGAACCATTTTTTCTTTGCTTTTTTTTTAAATTCACTTTTTATCTTATTTCAAGCGTTAAATGTCTATTAAAATCTTCGAAAAACTTGTCTATTTGTTAAATTATTATCTTTTTTTTTACACTTTTTTACCTTTTATTTTTTTATCGTTTTTTTTTTTTTTAAAGGAATTTCCTTGATTTTTTTTTATCACTCGTATTCTTCAATTCGTTTCCCCCTTTCCCTGCAGTCGATTAACAAGATTTGCTTATTTCACACTTTGAAGTTTGATCCGTGAAATAATTTCCGTTTCCGTTTAAAAAAAAAAATTGATGAAAACAAGAAAAAAAAAAATCAAGGGATTTTTCATCTCCATCGCAAGCCACAGGTGCTGCCACAGCATATAACACTAATTGCGAAATGTTGTGAAAAAAGATAAAATTAAATGAAAGAAAACGAAGAGAAAGAAGGCCCTTAAGGAAAAAAAAAAAAACAAAAAAAAAAAAAACATTACAACGACTATTAGATACTCGCTATTTCAAGCCAATACTCCTATATACGATGTAAACGAAAAAGGCGTGTCATTAGTTAGGTAAATAGAGTTTTGTTTTTTTTTTTTTTTTTAGGTGAAACTTTATTTATTTAAGCGATTTTTAATTAAACTAGCATCAGTTAGGTTTCTGTTCTCCATATTACTTTGAATGGACAGAAGGACAGACAAATGAATGAGTAGAACAATTCCAAATTTTATCTTAAACACGATTATATTGACCTCAAGATCTATGATGTTAGTGAGTGTTACAAACGAAATCGCCTGCGTATGCTAACTTACTTGCTTTTGCGGTAGGGATGAATCGAAAAAATGAAAAAATCAGAAAACGAAATATTTTAAACATTTTGGGTCAAATTCTCAAAGATTTTTTGACGGTTATTTAATTAAATTACATCAACGTATTCTAAAGGCAGTGAAGTAAGAGGATGCAGGAGCAGAAGCAGGACGGGGTGGACGACGGAGGCGGAGGCGGAGGTCATTTTGATTATCAGCTTGATTTTTATAATGATTAAGTGTTGCTTTTTCTTCGTTTTGTAACTTTTCTCTTTTACTTTATCCACTTATAGCCTGGTACCAGATATTAAGTGCTATCAACTCTGATAATTTTCTTAAGATTTTTTCCTTTATCTTTTTTCTTTTTATTTATTTATTTTTTTTTTTTTTGTTTTTTTGTTTTTTTGTTTTCTTCAAAGCAACGTAAGCTTTTCTGCTTTTATGGGCAATTGGCTATTTTACGCTTACTTAATTAACAATGCTACCACCATTAGCAACTGCTGCTGCTGCTGCTGCTGCTCCTGCTGCTAGTTTCGCTCTTGTTCTTGTTGCTGAGCAAATTTTAATAATAAATCCAGAGCATAAAAAATGTTTGCATGTTGTTCTTTTTTTTTTTTTTGTTTTGTTCAGTAAAGTTTGAGTGAGAAAATTGTGAAAAAACGAAAAAAAAAAAATTCATTTAAAATTCTTGGTCAAATTAGCAAAAGCCAACAAAATATTACGAAGTGCTTACAACTCATCAGCATAAATGAATGAATTTGATCATCCATTCATACCAGCGAGAGAAGAACTTTCAATGCATTTGTTATGGTGATGATATGCAAACATTTACAACACAGTACGTAATGTATCTATGTATATAGGTATGGCATGTAAATGCGTAGCTGGTATATGATACCTATCATCATCATCATCATCATCGCAACCAATATGAAACCACTGGCTGCTGGCTGCTGGCTGCTGGCTGCTGGGTGTATGTATATGTTTGCCTAGCTTGACAAGCTGCAGTATTATGAATTCCAAAAGTTAACGAACTAAAAGTAATGCGTTTGATATTTTTGCATAAAATTCTGTTATTGTTTTCTGCTTGGTTCACCCCTTCTCCCGGTGCACTGTGCTTTTTTCGTTTCATCAAGCCTTCATGGTTATGTTTAAATAATCAATTATTCTTTTCCTTTTTTTTTTTTTTTTTTGTTTTTTACTCATGTATTTTTTAAATTTAAATCTGTTCGCAAAACCACCGAAAAATTCACTTTTTGACAAGTGTTTTTCAGAATCGCTCTCGTTCTCGTTCTCGTTCTCCTTCTCGCCGGTTAATGAAAATTGCATTAACACTTGCAATAAATCTGTATTTTCTTCAGTCAATTGAAAAGCGAAAAAGAGAAAAAAAGAAAAAAAAAAAAAACTGTTGAACGGACTCTTTTCGATATATATATATAAATTGCTCGCGGCATATAAGAGCGAGATCACAAGCTTCAGAGAAAAACCCTTCATATGTTTATATTAAAACCATTAACTTTACCTCCAGCTGTCCACGCAAAGTTGTCGAATTGTTTGTGTCTTAATTGGTCTCACAATGTATTGACGTAACATATTATTTGTTATTATTACTGTTGTCGTTGACGTGTTTTTTTTTTCGCTTTTTTTTTTTTTTTTTTTTGGTGCTTTTCCAAATTCATTTAAGCCAAGCATTAACGTTGCTGCTGATGTTGTTGTGTACATTGACATAAATTAAAAATGGCTTAAAAAACATGATGGCTAACCAAAAATGGTGTTTATTAAACATCAACAACGGACAACTGTTTGCAATGATTTATGATGTTTGCAATTTATTTAATACGAAATTGTGCTTTAACGCGAGTCGAGCAGCAAAAGAAGGCAGCGTCCAAAAGTGCTTTAAACATTACATTAAAAAAAATAAAAAATAAATAAATAAATAAATAAATACTAAAAAATAAAAATACGTCAATAAGTGACCAAGTCATTCTTACATACATGCCGACACACACGATAAACTTTTATAGCAAACAAGAATGAGTACCGCAAGATCGTAAGCTTCAATAATATCAAAATCCCCTAACAGCATCTTAATTATTCAAATGACCAATTGGTCAGACAAAGAAGAGCTTGATTTCTTCTAATACATGCAAATGAAATTTCCTCGAACCAAATTTTGATTAGAACGTTTCTTTCCTGTTTTCCATTTGAAGGGAAGAGTCAAGAGTATAAATCGCGAAACGCACTTTTGTTTCACATTGCTTCGCCCCTGCCATCGTTCCTTCACACGAAACGGTCTTTGATTTGGTTTTTATTGTATTTGCCGGCAGCTGACCAAGAGAACTAAGACACAGGTTTTCACAATTTGCAAGACAATCCTCCAAAGAAAACGTAAAATGAAACAGTTTATCGGTAATGAGCTCCTAGTCTGCTATATATTTTGTCGATAGTTTATCGGCTAGATTTTAACAGCTTGCCAACTCTCTTTCTCTCTCGCCACCAACATATACCACAAGAGATTTTTCAGGTCGAGCATACCCTCAAGCTTCGAACACTCTTCGGTTCTCTATTGCCCGATCTGGAAGCATTGACGAACGTAGACTATAAAGTGACCATGCCCCGTAAGTAGGTGGGTTAAATAGAAACCAACTTCATCGTTTCTTTACACAAACACCAAACCCCTTTGTTTGGGGTCGGATAATGTGTCTATCCTTCTTTCTGCTAGCGGTATCTTCTGCTTTATAGTTTATCTAGTGTTCTATCTCTGGCTAGAAGGCGCTTCTTACTTGGATTCAGATATGGTTCGTAAAGTACTCCAGGGCAGCCCTGCCCCACTGAAAAATATATTGGCTTAAGACTCCTAATGTAGGATTGAAAGTCCAACGTCCACCACCGTATAGGACTCGCATAAGGCATTACTGATTTCAGTACTTCGAGCAGCAAGCTCTTACGTCATTAGCCTTGATTGTTTTAGATTTTATTGTTCAAGTGAATTTTAAATGTTATCCTGTGATGGGTCGTTACCCCAAGGTACTTTGTTCAGTTAAGATATTAACACCAATAGCCGATATTTCCACATTTTTGGAAGTAGTCCTTCGACTGGGCAGTGGTTTGATCACTCGAAAGTGCTCGAAGTGCTTCGAAGGTTTCTAAAATACTAGCTTTCGTTCGCAAACAAAAATATCCGACATATGTTCTTTTGCTCGCCCGTCTGTGAGCCCACTAGCGAAGATTTAATAAATTCCTTATCTAGGAAAAATTTAAAAAAACGCCGTTAAAACTTCGTGTGATACAATATTAGAATTATAAAAAGACATAACGATGTTCATGAAAGGCATCAGGGTCCATAGTGAAGCATAAACATGCATGATATCATATAGTAGGATTCGCCAGGTTTAACGGCTTATCGGTTTCTCCAGACCATAGAAGAACACTGCTAAGAACAATACTAAGACTAGTGTTAATTATTAGAAGAAAAATGGCTGTGAAAAAGCGATATAACCTTCATGTTGTATAGTTCGCCGATGAAATATTAGGATCACTGAACTGCTCACACTGTCATCACCCTTGTTAGATTCACCAGATATTTCTTCTTCTGATTAACACCTTCTTCAACGAATTACTTGTTGTCTACTTAAGAAGCTCTCTCATTCTTATGGGGATGTCGAAGAATCCCTCTGACCGTATTCTGCCGTAGGGACGGAAAAAATTTATAATTCAATACCTAGGGAATATGTCTACTCCTGGTATTCTGGTATCCTGTCTTTTGTTTTCTCTTATCTTTTTAGGAAAGAACCGAACGTGTTGAGAGATCCCTTGTAGGCCGGTCGGGTCTTTCAAACTTTAAAGTGAAAAAAGTTCACTTCGTTCCTTTCGTGGCCGTTTGTTTTCATTGCTTCTTCCTTTACGAGTAAAATGAAGTAGGAAGAAGTTCAATATGAAGAAAATAACTTTTTGTTGAAAACAAGTAAGAAAATTACTTTCGACTGTGGTCCAGTGTTTTATACGCATCAACTTTAAAAAAAAAAAATACACACACACACAAAAAAGGGGAAAATTAAAATTGACAGGGAGCGGTTCGTTTTGTCGATTTTATACCGCAGTTACCGTAAAATATATGTGAAAGTTTTTCCCGCTATATCTGATGCGGTCTATGAGCGGTGAACAAAGAGTTCAATTTTTTTGATTTTCAAAAACCTATCTACTGTAGGCGTGATTATATCAAACCTCGAACGTTTTTCATAAATTAACGGCCGGTATCTTAATTGTTGCGACCCGGAAAATGTATACCACAAAGACCCTAACAGATGGGAAGTCTTATACACAGGCTTGTTTAGGTCAACTCAATATTCGATACTGATCAGTGAATACTATCATATATCAGATACTGAAGTTAACTTCAGAGATGTTGTAAACGTTTTGGCAAATTGAATATATCCGCGTCTTTCGGCGATGGATGTAATGGATTGAATTTCAGATTGAAAGTTTTGTGTTCAAATGCCCTCCAAACGGAGATCAGCAGCTTATCGCGAATTAGAAAAAGCGCAGGGAATTCATCCACACATTTGTAAAGAACGCAATACACATCAATGCTTTGTTGGTGGGATTACAAATGAAATTTAAGTTTATTTTAAAGTGTTACGATACAAAACAACAATCAAGCGGGTTGACTACATACTCTTCGGCACTGGCCAAACGAAAACACACTACCTATTAAAAATGATCAAAATGGTGATGTAAGTAAGTCCACGCTAGATGAGAAATTTGTCTAATGGTTCAACAAAGGATAATTCGGCTTGTGCGGAGTATTCCTGTGCACACGAACCAAATCAAATCAAAATTACCTTCGGCTATGAATGATTCGTTTATACCCGCCACATTTTCGAAAAAAGTAAAAAAAAAAAGGAAAAAAAAATTTGAATATTCTATAATAGTGCGTAGGCGTGGCCGATTTTTTCATTTCTCAACAGATACCGCATGGCCACCTAGGCAATAGATGTGGCAATTTTCAATGCTATATCTATTTTACGATATTGGTAATGAGTAAAAAAAACGATTTTTTCGGTTTCGAAAACAGAGCAATTCTTACAGATATTTGAACTGTGGACTGATTTCGCCGATTTTCCATATAAGTTCGTGTGCGTGAACTTCCAACGTTTCTAGCAAATTGCGACCAGGAGTGTGTTTATCACAGATACTACACAAACAAAAAGGCAGAGGGACGAGCGGACGAATGGACGGACCGACATAATTAAATCTATTCAGTTAAATTTATGCCGATCAAGAATATATATCTATATTTTATGGCATCTCCTCGTGGATGTTACAAATAATTTGACACACCTCGGTGGTGGGTAGAATAAAAACATCACTTCATCAAAAATAATTAATACGCACTAGACGGTCAGCTAGTGTCCTATATTGTTATTATTATTATTGTTATCATCATCAATAGTAGTGGTAGCGTCAAGTTTAAGTTTTGCCTTTTGACTTTTGACTTTTGGCAATTTGGACATTTTTTTATTCAGCGATGCGCAGGCATGACCGTTAATTAAAGTCTTTTGATAAAAGTTTGCATTTAAAGTTTACGACATGGCAGATCGATTCGCCGAGAAGTGCAGGAAGAACAAACGAAATCGTCGACAACCGTAATGGGTAAACATCGTTCAAATATGTTCGTATATGATTGATTTAGACACCATCGTACTCGAATCGTACTCGTTTCAGTTATTGTGAAGTCACATTTGAGTGCAACAAAGTACAGTCGACAAGCTTTTAAATCTCAATAAATTTAAAGACAGGAAAGTTACTGCGTTTCTCTATGAAATATATATATATGTATATATATATATATATATGTATATGTAATAGCGTTCCAGTATAGTAATATTCGGTCTACAATGTTAGACGCGCAGACTTCATAAATTACTGGTTGGATTGCAAACCGTTTGAACGACTACAGAGTTTAGTATGTACATATATAAAAAGTAACAAGAGAGCACTTACCGTAATACCCATATTTTGTATGCAAGTATTTTTCTGACCAACACCCACCCACCAACAAAAATCCGTAATAAATAAGTTCAAACTTAGAACGAAACGAGTGAAGCTTAAAAAAAAAAAAAGCAAAAGAAAAAACGAAACATAAATAAATAAATACATGTAGAAATAAATAAAAATACAAAATTTAATTATGTTAGCAAAAACAGAATGTAAATAACATGGTGATAAAAAGTATATTTTTACTAGAATTGCCAACTTCTTGACAGCATTCGGCAACAACAAAATGAAGCGCACGTAATATGGCTAAATAATGCATATGTTTATACGCATATATTATATATATATGTATATACGAGCATACACACATATGCTGTATATGTAAGGAATATATATATATATATGTAAGGAATATAAATAAAATTAAGAAATCTACTGTAGAACTTAAAAAATACGCTCAACTGTACGAACAGAGCTCGAATAAATAAATACACATACAAATGTAAATGCATGTATGCACGTTAATAAATACGAGCGCATGCATATATATATATATATATATATATATATATAGCCATACTGTCTATTTACTTTCCCTGATGAAGTACATGCTTTCCGAGAGAATATAACGGTGTATATAGCAGATTACTGCGAAAGCTGACTAAATACATGCATCAATCAGTTGTATATAGCGACGGAGACCAAACAGTGGCTCATAATAATCGCTAACATGCATCATCGCTTTAATCCAGATTTTTTTTTTTTTTTTCTTGGATCTTAGCATATGCTAGATTTTAGAAATACAATTTCGAGGTCCTGTATATGTTGCTTGTATTATCATTATAAAATCCTTACTTGATACCTCTCTGTTTCGCTTCTTAGTTAGAGAGCCAAAAATTGAGCAAAGAAACTGGCAACTCGCCATGTCTATCTTGGATTTAATTCTATACGTAACGTTAACTTTGAAAACATACCGCCAATCCACCACAATATCCACAGAATTTTGTCATCAGTAATGCGGACTTTTTGGGCACCAAGCCCATTACCAAGCAGTAAACATTAATCCGAAGATTTGAGATTTTAAACGCAACTCAACTCAATACAGCAGCGCAAGTTTTAGGACGGACGGACGGCAATGAAATAGGATAAGTTCGCAAAAAATCGAAAATAACTGAAACGCCATACATCTATGTACCGACTTGGAACTCTACACAAATATTCACTAACACTAGCCATAACTTTGACTTGGAATTGTGGCAATTGTCTTGTTAACGCTCCTGCATTTTTCATGAATTTTCTAGAAATTCGCAACAATGTTGCGGATTTGCTTTAGATTATTGGTCCCCCATCTTTCGCATTCTAAGTTAGACTGGCTCTCTAAATTGTTATCCACATCAGCATAGATGGCGTATATGTATTCGGCTGTCCTTTTCACACGCACCCGTTCTTGATCAACGTCAAACTAGAAAATCATTTAGCCAAATGAACTCCATTTGTTCTCTGCTCAAATTCATAAGCTCACAGTAATCGAAATGATAGCCTAAAACTGATTACATATATATAATATATTTACCCATACAAATATACATACAACTAATAATAAATACCGAACGACAGACAGTATCGAAAGTATTCGGACAGACCAGAAAATAAGTTTCGTTGAATTCATGAAGCGATCACAAAACCGTCTTGCTCGAATTTTGTATTCCGGCATTCCGTATACGTGTAGCACGGTGCTGGTCAGAAATATATATATAAGCGGGGAGAGAAGGAGAGAGATAGAGGGTGGCCGTAATGTGAGAAATATGTGCTCCATCAGTAAGTGTTAGACACCAATATTTCGCTATGCGCTAACGTATTGCAGTTCATTTTTTGGTCCTTACTAACTGAACAATCACTGCCGAATGGTTTCATATTCATCTTGAGATTCGCGTACACACCAGCGTTTAATGATTTTATAGCGAAGAAAAATGTAAGGATAACGGGTAACATCGATGCAAATCAATAGGGTTAGTAAGTTAGGAGAATAATGTCTTAAGAAGAACCTGACTCCGCGCTAAGGTATATGCAACAAACCTAAGGATGTAAAAAGGAAAACCTGCTGTGGTGAATACAGGGTTTGAGGACAACGAGAACGATTATATAAACGTTATCGCAGTCGGTGTGGGAAACCAAAATGTAAAAAATTGAAGAAATTATGCTAAAACAGGTTGCTAAACACCCAAGGACTAAGTAGAGTAATGTGAAGTGATTCGTTTCGGCTGATGTTTTGAACGTCTGGCAGCGATATTTACCCCGAAAGTAGTAAATGTTCCGACAATTCTTAGGAAAGCGTACCGACCAAGCGATTTCGCTATCTCTGATCGCCCAGGCCTGGCGCCTTGTGGTATTTACTTATTTCTTACAAACTGAAGGCTAATTACTAATAAGTGTTTTGAAAAATTGAGAAAACTAAACCTAAGAAAACTATTCACTTTAAAAAGAATGATCGAACACTGAGAACAAATCAAACCTTCTCATCAGTTTTTTATCAAAGCAGATATTCGCACATTTTTGCTCGCTTGTATTGTTGAATACATATAGAGTGTCGTACCTGATGTAAAAGCAGACTAACATTAGGCTAACATATTATCTATCCATATCTGTGATTAAGACTAAGTTCGACTACATTTTTACAATGTGCAAGAGAAGAACATAATTTTTTATTCCTGAACTAATAGGCGTAGTATGAAGAGAAAATTCTAAGCGAGAAAGTGCGTGGAAAGTGATTTGCGAAATTTCATTGCCGATCTTTTTCTCTCTCTACTGCTCCGTTTCGCCAATATACACTAGGATGTGAACCAAATCGACTCGTTGACAGACTTTGATCGGCATTTGTTTGAGTGATTAGTACAATAGATCGGGCGTAACCTCGCAATGGTGTCATCTGCCTGAAAGTGCTGGCCATCTCTGGTATATATGGAAAAGTGGAGGGGCGTTTTACATGCCTTTGCATATAATATACATTACATATATATATATATGTGTATATATGTATATAATATAGGGTTGTGTTAGGAATATTTTGTTGTTTTAACAGTTCTCGAATATCTAGTGTTAGGCACCTACTTATTTATTGTTTTCAGGAACATGCGCATTATGTTATTCACATGTATGTGTGCATATGTGTGCAAAAGTAAAATATATACAAAAAAAAAGAAAGAAAAAAATAAGACAGAAAACAGAAAAAGAAAAACATACAAGCAAACTTAACTATGCTAGAAGTCGGACTTGACTCGACTCGACTTGACTAACATTGCAGTTAAATTAACAAAAATCCTAAACATTATAAATCTTTCCGAGAATGCCAGAGTACTAATGAGCAAAAACCTTGCAAATATGTTGTTGTACATTGTTGTAAAATGTACTAACAAACCAATTAAATGCTCTCGGGTATGGCGTATGCTTTTTGTTCTTTTGCTTTTACTTTAAACGACATAAAGAGTAACCGAGTAAAGAGTGAGTGAGCGAGTGAGTGAGTGAGTGAGTGTAAATATGCTGTTCAGCTCTTACTTTTTGCTGTTTCCACAGTTGTTGCTGCAGTTGTTGCTATTTTCTTCACTTGCTTTTATTTTTTCCTTTTTCTTTTTCTTTTTCATATTTCATTTTTGTTTTTTTCTTTTTTCAATTGGTTTTTATAGACTTGCACATACATATATATATATATATATATATATGTATATGAATGCAGGCAAGCATGCATGCATGCATGCATGCATGTATATATGTGTAAATGTTTATTGTTTTGTATTGTGTTTTTTGCTTTTTTCTTTCTTGTGATGTTTATTCCAAGATGGCCATCATTTATGGCGTCTTGACAAGTTACAAGTGCTGTAGTTGTGTTTTTATGTTTTTTGCTTTTATTATTCATGTTTTTTTTATTGTTATTGTATTTACACTTATAAGTTAGCCATCATCAGTTGGCTCATTGTGTATATGAATGCGTGCTTGTGAATTTCTGCTTAAGTTTGTGTATGTATGTCTGTGTGTGTGTGTGTGTGTGTGGGTTTCTTTTTTTTTTATGTGAAAAAATGCTTTATTTACTTGGTTATCGTCTTGTTAACAAACTGTTAAAAGGCACTGAAAAAAATCTTTATTTTGATTAGTGATGTCTTCTGTGATCTTTTTGATTCTTTGTGTGCATATGTGTGCGTCCGTATGTATAATTTATTTTTCAATTCCGTTTATTAAGTAAATTACTCCTTTCCTCCTATCAGCAAATTCGCATAAATGTGGGCTTGAAAATTATTCGCAAACAAGAAAAGCAAGCTTGAAGAGAAGCGCCACAGTGTCTATTGAAAATTCTTTCACCATGAATGTTAATATGAATCCGTTAAACATTCACACTGATATTGTGATCATTACTAACTTCTTCCTAAAAATGTTGCATTCGAGTCTGACTTGACTCTGAAATCGACCATATGCCTCTTGAAGCTTCCTTATCTCCTAATTTGAGTGACATTAACAAACTGCAAAATTTCTGATCGATGCTACCGTCAATTCGTCAAGCATTAAATGTTAATTTCTTGTCATTTAAAAAATATTACGTGTGAAAATTAACTCTTCCTAAACTCGGCTTATTTAAGATACTTATTAGAAAGCTTAGTAATCGATATATGCGCCACCACTATCTATAGTCTTCTGATATTACAGATGCTCTCTCGCGGTAGAAATTTACGAATTTGACAGTCAAAGTGCCATGGATCCATTTTCGCTCATCTTGGACTTTTGTGAACCGCTGATCTGCTAAATATCACTGATAATCGCAAGCGACAAGTCTAAGCTAGAAATTATTTGCTTGAATTGCTTTTGCTGGGGACGGACGAACGTAGGTAAATTTGATCGTTTTCAAGACAATAATTTTTTGTCCGAAATCTCGAAAACCCCTCCCCAACTGTTTCATAACTTACTGTATTTTCACTGCAAGCCCATTTAATCATGTCCGTACCTTCAGCCGAATTTCTTTTCAGCTTATTACCGTTACAATCAGAAAAACATGGAATGTCGTAAATGACATCCATCTCTTTAAATTTTTATATAAGTTAAAGAACAGCTCATAAACAACTGAACACCATTACACCATACTAGCATTGTTTGTATCATAAATCTCGGGTCAGGTACGTTCTACGAAGTAATCAATTACGGCGAAACGAATTTATTTATCCACCTATTAGTCCGGGCGAAGAATAAATGTTGACGGCGAATGCTGTTTAGTTGGCGGATAACTTGAAGTTTTAACTATTAGGAAAAGAAATTTCCGCATTGCAAGTCCTTACAGTTGTCAGATATGCAAGCGATAAGAAGAAAAAATGACAATTTCAGACATGTATGTCCTCTACACGTGTTGTTGGAGCTGACTATGGGCAAATGTCGGTTTCACAATTACATGACCGGTAAACGGTTTTTGTAAAAAAAAAAATCATCTCAGATATAAAGCAAATGACTTAACTAAGCGATGAGAAAAATAGTTTAGGAATAAAGGGGAATATGGTGAAGAAAATAATACAATTCGACTCATTAACTGGACTTACGAAGACCCCACGTGATACTGCTATGCTAACGAAATATTCAACAACATTCTTAGATTACGAAATTTCTAAAACGGGTTAAGAAATCTTTAAATGGCACTCTTTGTCCATATGTCTTTGTACTTGCGTTATGTGTCTCTATTTTTCTTATTTCTTACAAATCGTAAATTTTTTTTTTTGGATTCTTTCATGTCCGATATATTTTTTAATATACACCTTGTTCTTCGATTGAAAATTTCATCGATATAATGTGAAAACCAAAAAAAAAGCACGCACGACAAGCCAATCCAAACTCTTCGGCGAACGTCGAATTTGTTTGCACTAACATATTGATCCGTATCGACTGCAAATCATTAATTCGCTCACTTTCTGTCGAAAAATTCAGCCAACTTCTCTCTTTCTCTCCCTCTCTCTCTCTTTCTCTCTCTCTCTCTCATTCTCCTCAAAGCACCCACCCAGATTATCCTAATAATGTAAAGGGTTACCTTCTTAATCCTTAACAATCACACTATTAATTGTATATTGAAAAAGTCAATGAATGCTTAAGACTTCAAACTCCAAGCTATTATGCATTTTCTTCACACAACCAAAAAGATCGATTTTCATTTCAGCTAAAGAAAAATTATGATTAGCCACAACAAAACGTTAGCTGCGATTATGTATTATTCACAATTTAAGCTGACAATCGATTAGAAGCGCAGTGCATTCCATTAACATAATAAGGTTTTCTGTGTAATCTTTTTTTGTTCCCTGGTTCCCTAGTACATCAGAAGAAGCATTCTCCAAAGCTCGCATTTCTATGGATTTTTGTCCTTGGTAAAAAGCACAATTTGGTGCACTCAACTTTATAATCATGAAGACCAAAAGACTAATTTATCACTATCGGATATATAGTGCAGTACTGGCGCGCACTTGCTGAAAGAGTCCTATGTAAAGACCTTATTACAAAAACGCTCAGAAAAATACCGCAAATTTTTTTTATTATTTTCTTATTATACTCCAGCTTGAACATTTACGTGGACAGATAACAGACGGACAGACGGACAGACGGACAGACGGACAGACAGACTTGGACCAATTCAGATTAAGATTGTGAATCGATCGCTATAGTAAAGGGCGGGTCTTTCTGCGTGTTACATACGTCCACTCTAACTTAATAAACCCTATACCACAAGCGGTGCACGCATCGTCCTTTAAGAAATACCCAAAACCTTAACAGGCATTATATCTTGAAAATTGTTTATAGCCACACTACGCTATAATGAAATTAAACTTTCTTAAGGTCCTTTAGTTTTGAAATTCTGTAATCTGCTCATTTGCCCCAAAAGTTGTATACCTTACACCACTTGTGGTACATGGGCATATTAAGTTTGTGCGGATGTATGCAATATACCCAGAATGACTTGGGATAAGCCCTTCTATCATTAAACCGATCTTTTCACGATCACTTTCGCAATAAATCTAAGCTTGTCTGTCCATCTCTCTGCCTTGGTTTCTTGCGTTCAACCTACAGGTTTCCAATTTTCGAGATATTTTGTTAAATTTTGGTGCACCGAGATGTTTTTTAGTCCAACGATGAACGGTATTGAAAATGCAATTGAAATGAAATGCAAATGTATGAATGCATTAAGCGAAGTTGTGTAGGCTATTGAATAGTGGGCCATGCCCGACTGTAGTCTTTTTACTTTTCTATAATGTATTATACATATTTTATTTTTCCTCGAACTCTGCCTCATTAAGGATTCCCATCGCTAATCAATTGTTTGTAATGAACTTATATTGCCTTTAGTTCGGCATCGATCGTTAAAGAGGCAACAGATATTCTAATAAGTAAAATTTTTTGTGTTTTTTTTACAATCCTCTAATAAAACGGCGGCGTTTTTACTTTCCGAGGATCATATCCGTCGCATTACATACGTTTTCATATTCATGTGGGATTTAATGCAATGGTGATAACAACAAAATTGGCTCAGAAGGTTTGCCTTCGATGATTATTATTTCTCTGATTGGCTGCGAAGTGAGCGACGAGCTGAATTTGATAACGACATTGTAAAATCTCCAGTAGAAGCTGATCGAAAAGTAAGCGTACAAGACTTATCGAGAATTCTTGGGTTCGTATGTGAAGGCATATAGGCAAACAATGTGTGGATACCGTATCACCTATCTGAGACTAGAAGAAGAATATTCGTTAATCAATTTACACCTGACTGTTATCCAGATTGCGATGGATTTCTGTAAATCAAACCGCAGTAATAACCCGTAAACGTGCCTCATTAAGGAGGCACCATGCATCATAAGTTGCTTGATGAACCTTGGATTTCTATAAGAGGACGAATGAAAGTTTGTAGAAAAGATGACAAATAGCCCTTGCCAGTGATGAGTAATAAATAAATTCAGAAATAAAAGTATGGACTTATTATAATAGACAGTTTACTTTAGATTTACAAATAATTGATTATTTATAGATCCGTCTATTATATGCAAACTTGATGATGATAAATAACAACAATGGGTTTTCTTCATGTTTTTGTATAATGCGTGATTGCATTTTTTTTTTTGTTTTTTATTTTATTTATGTTCACGTTATCTATTTTTCATTTATTTTGTTTAATTTCTAATAATAATAGATTTTTACACACTTATCAAATATATCTCAGCAAAAACGTAAAGCGGTGCAAAGATAGCTCATCCTCTTAGCGAAGACGAAAATGTGGTCTACGTACTGTTGCATTTCTTTTACGCCAATTAACATTTGATCACGTTTTTTTCGGAATGTTGGCCGAAATGAATTTTATTGAAAGGCGTTAGATGGGTGCTGGAAACAACGGCCTCTTCGATTAAAATTGATTTCTTTACTACAGATTTGCGCTGAAAATTTAATCGATTTTCAAATTCGATACGAATAACATTTGATTTTATTTATTATTTGCTTGTAATATTAGTAAAGTAATATTCCAATTCTCTGACACTCACTCTTGAGAACACCTATTCTTTGGGATTCGATGGTAATGAACGTGACGATGACGAACTTGAACTTAGACTATCAGCTTATTTTGGAAAACGGAAAGTTTCCAAGGTTCGAATGGAAAGAGAGCAACTAACTTTCTTTATACTATAAATAAACTTTATGATCTTGAAGGTTGAGAAAATCAAGCTATAAAACTTAAACTTACGTGTATTGTTAGGTAATGCGTAGAAACTAATCGCTTTAATAAAGAGAGAAAGTGTTTCTCCCCAAGAAAATTTAAAAAATTATCGCTTTGCCCTAGGAAAGTTTACCTTTTGCACATACATAACGATATCGCAAGCTATCATTAAATCGTAAACGATTTGTCAATTAACTGTAATTAACTGTAATTAACTTGATTTTGATATCGAAGGCTTTATTTGGAAGTGAGCACTAGTCTAACTAAGGAATAATTATGAAATTTTAAGTATGATCTGAAAACTAACTACAATTGCTATAAATGATTTCTTTACCAAGAAAAAAAAAAAAAAAAAAAATGTTTTGAAAAAAATCTTCACTAGAAGTTTCTTCTAAACGTATACATATGTTGCAAGCTTAACGTATCTTTTGGTTTATAATTTAATTTTGTCTATTTGAAGAGCGAAGACAAGCTTGCGACCAGATGGTTAGTATGTATTCACTTTGGGAATTTAACAAAATGGCAATAATAATACATCCAGGCAGACAAACAGGCGGTCAATAGATTGACTGCAATATAAACTGATTCGAATACATACACAATTGCTTATGGACATGAGAACTAGACAGGAATGGCGATGAACATAAACATGATCATCAATATATCTACATATATATTATATTTATATTATATATATATATATATATATATAGATATATAAATATGTATATATGTGCATGTATGCATGACTGCTTATATAAACAAAATAAGAATTCATAAAAAAAAATAAAAAAAACAAAGAATAAACACACACACACAACTGTTCAACCATTTTGGAACAGGACAAAAGAGTTACAATAACAACAACAAAAATAACAAGAATAAAAGTAACAACAACAACAACAACAACGTAAACATTGACAGCAACCAGTAACATATTGTAAATTACTCAGTGCCAGTGCCAGTGCACATACTTAGTCGTAAAAGCTAAAATGAACAAAAAAAACCAAAAAAAAAAAAAAAAAACAAAAAACAAAAAGAAGGAAAAACGAGAATCAGTAGAAACATATGGTCACAACTGTCAACTGAAGTACTAACTGGTAGAGTGTAGGTATATATAGGCAGCAACAACTGCAACTACGTACAAAACAAAATACACTGTTAGTTATAGCAACAACAATACCAACAACTATGTACTACCGGTTTATAATAAAACAAATGGCAACAAGCTATCAATGGGTGTGAGTGAGCGAGCCAGCCTGACGTAGCAAAGAAATATTGTTTTCTATATACTCGTCAGAGCAGATATGTATATTTGTATCTATAATATAGATATGTCCATATATATATATGTATGTATATATATATATATATATAGATATAGAATATGTACCTATATCGATATATATACATATATGGTTATAAGGATATTTATATGTCAATAAATATATATAATAATATATACATACATATATGTATATTTCATATTCAGTAAACCGGTTCATTGCGCACCAATCAGAAGTGCGTGCACAGTAAAAAGAGAGGCGGGCTTTACTGAGTTATACGAAAGAGTAGAGCATAATGCTGTCGCTGGCGCTGATTACTAACACCAACAGCCAAGCAATGTAAAGCATCTGTGTTCAAATTGCTAGCTCTGTGCGCAAGTATGTAATGCTGAATAATGTATTGAACTTATACTAATGTCTACATCAAGTGTACATGTATATTTGTATGTGTATAACTACACCTTAATAACAAGCCCTCGTGCCACAAACAGAAGCACTTTGGCAACAGTATGCTACCGTGACTTTAGTTTAGACTTGCTGCTACATACGTGCGGGTGTGCTTTGTTACTGTTAAGCGGAGTCTATGAAAAATTAATCATTACACAATTACAACCACAACAATAACAAGAAAATAATTAGTATAAAGCAGTTAGTTGTAAAGTGAAGTGCGAAGCAACGATTAAAGTAATTGAAAATTTAATTAACTGCTTGTGTTAAACGACAAGAAAAGTGTGAGCGAGCGGGCAAGTGTGTCAAGTTAACGTTCAATATATTTTTTTTAAACGAGCGAATAATAATTAAATGCATTCAATCTTAACAACATGCAGACAGGCATGTATTACTTAATCACTTACTTAAAATATATTTAAAATAAAAACAAAACAAAACAAAAAAATAAAAAAAAATTAAATAATATTTTAAAAATTTATTATAAAAAATTTAAAAAAAAAAAAAAAATTCTACAATAAATTACAAGAAAAATAAAAAATAAAAAAAATAAGGAATAAAAGCAATTTGCAAAGTTTAACAAATGATTTGTTAATGAATAATAAATAATCGCCATTGAAAATATTTTTTTGCGGGCCTGAGTATCCATTTGTGCATGTGTTGTTTTCATTGTTCCCTAGTTTGGAACAATTACTGTTTATTTTTATTATGGAAAGTAACGCCTTCGGTGGCAGTCATTTACCTTCACAAGCATTAGTGGTACTATCGGAGGCTGCTTCCGGTTTGCATGAGGCTCTAAGAGGACAACGTCCATTTCCCACTAGGGTAAGCAAATCATTTTCTTCCATTAACCGACGGTTAAGAAATTCCCATCAGATTTAAATCGAAAATCCATTAAACCTCGACTTGTTTCACTATAAAAAACAAAATCGACAAAATGAGTGAAAACGACATCCGACGATATATTGGTTTTCATAAAACGCACACTCATTAAAGTGAACAGAAACAATAAATGGTTGTTGTTTTATTTATTTATTTTTTTTTTAACAATTTGAACAAATTGAAGCTTATTTTTTTAAAATAAAGCTAATTACAATAACAAATGAAAAGATTTCGTTAGGTCGCAAAAAGCGAAAAGTGATTCACTTGAAATCTGATAGAATGCCTTTGTCGTTTTTAATATAATTATCAAAGTATTGTAAGTGGTGGTGTATTAGTTCGACGATTACATTACCGCATTTCATTAATCGGTTATTCGGAAAAAATAATTTTGATGAAGTCAGTCAAATATGGCTGAGGAGGATAAGGAATATTGTATGATAGCTTAGTATGATGTTCTTAGCTAATCTATGCGGCTGATATGGTACAACATGAGCTTCTAGAACGTCTCGAATACGAATTCTTAGAAAGCCCAAGGAAAGGCTTTCCCTGTTTTCGTGCAGTTTCCTTCGGCATTCAAAACAATAGAAAGCTGAATGATCTGTCAGGCTTATCAAGCCTAGCGAATACGAATTCCTAGAAACTCAAACGTTAGTCTACGATAAAATTTTGATATAATTTCTCATTTTCATCTCATCTTAGCACAATCTTAGGCAATTTCTAGTTTCGTTGCACATTGTTCCGATGCGCTGTGCCTTGATTGTCATAATTTTAACAAAATTTACCAATCTCCAGGAGTAAGAATATTGAATAGCAAGTTGAAAAATGGATTTTCCTGAACGACTTCGCTGGTACACACATTTAATGCGAAACATTTTTCTTCTTTTTTATTCATATTTTCTGCACAAGGCGAGCTAGAATCTATCTTATATTCTTTGAAAAAGTAAAAAATAGTTTTTTAATTCACTTTTTCATAGATTCGCATTGTTTACCCTAATGAGATGAACAAGAAATTTTTACAGAAATTATTTAAGAGTAAAATTTTCTCTTCCTGGTAGATAAAAAAAAAAAAAAGAAGAAAATTGTGCACAATTGCAGTTAAAATTCTTATGAATGGACCTTCCATAGTCGATATATTATCTCTTAATTGTTAATTATTCAAAATTGAGGTTATGTTCGGTTTTTGCAAAGTGATTCAACACAACCAAAACCGATGAAAGTCTTGTTTTGATCGACGTTAGGAACTCGCGACGGCGTGTTGCGGCTTTTGAAGAATAATTTCCTAAAATGTGAGCAAATTTTTCAGCTTTCATTTAATTATCGACTTTGAATAGCTTAAAACAGGGAAACAGGGAGCAGGAGCGAGAAAGCAAAAGTGCAAACGCGACCTATCGGAATTAAATTAAAAGGTTAGATGCATTGCCCTCACTTGTTAGCTGTGATCCCTACTTTATTTTCATTAACAATACATAGCACTTCGTAGATGATGACAGATTGTTCGGTTGTTTCCGGTTAGTATTCCTAGAACGAAGCGTCTCCTCTTCTGTAATGATGCGTCTTAAAACATCCTAATAGGCATAAATCGTTGTTTCACCGACATAGTAAAAATTGAAAAGCTCTATTTTGTACGTTAACGAAAGCACGCGTAACTCTGCAGCTATTGAATACATTGACATAGATGTGTAAATAAAAAATATATTCGTAGGATTCGTATTATTATATAGAATATAAAAAATAAATAATAAATAAGTATACAGAGGAAGGCCGTCTGTGTGGTCAAGAATTATTTTACGTAGACAGGGAAGGATAAACGCTATAGTATTGATGAAATTGGTTGGACTTGAAAACGAAACGAAGAGCAACAAAACAACGCGAACTACCACCGTTGGTACATTGGTTCAAAAGAGTGCAATGCGGTATTAAGAACGACAAGTGGCGACGACAGTGTGTTGTGAACAGATCAAGGATGAATTAATGGGAAGGCCTAGCAAGCTTGTTTGTCCTATGAAACGACTTGATTGCTAGAGAAATTTCCTTTATCTCTGTGAAGCAAATGGCCTGGATCCAGTTTTCGCGTTACTTTTTTTTTTTTTTTTTTTTTTTTTGATATCAAATCATAAGAATCATAGGACTTTTAACTGTGGTCTGAGTAACATCCCTGAGATCAGAGGGCATTTTTTCTTAATTGTGGTTTTCGTGGCTTAGCCACAACTTGTTCTGTAACGAAATTGACGCTGAAAAGTTTCACGTTCACTGTTGATACGGAGTAACGAATCTGACAGAAGGCCACCAGAACTATACACATTCTTCTCTCTTACAATCAGTGACCGCTTGCCGTATGCCATAATACGTCTGTCTATTGTCTTTTTTAGTGTTTTCTTAAGTTTGACTCTACGCGCCCAAATTACCTTAGACTTGTGTAGTTGACAAAGCTTCACTCTGAGATATTAGTTGAATTTCGTTTTTTTTTTTTTTTTTTTTTTTGTCGAAAACCTCTATTAAAACTCATTTTAGGAAACACTTTAATAGTTCGCAAAAAAATAAATAAATTCTTTAGCTAGGAGCCGTTACAGGGATCTTAGCGATTTTATTGTATACACCCAGGCCTAAAGTGGCGTCGTTAACCGCGACCGTACAAAGACGATGCAATTCAAATCAAAACATAAAAATAAAAAATTACTTTTTCCATATACTTTTACAATTTTATTAAAATAACTATAACATGGATATTCAATAAATATAAGGCTTGCAATGACGATATTGTATTTCAAACTCGAATATTTTCGGCGCTTTTTTGTTCGTTGTTTTGAATGCTATTAAAGGTAAAGTGCATAACGGGAGAAATTAGTCGAAGCGCTCTAAGTAAAAATTAAAAGAGAAAAAAAAAAAAATGCAAAAAATGAAGGCATTAGAGTGATTTAGTTGTTGCATCCATCAGTGCTTACAAATTCGCACTTTTATATATCACGAAAGGAGAAATATAACGCATAGACAATTTTCAATATCGCCATTCGCCGATATCTTTGTCAACTTTGTTCAAAGTGGAGGCAATAGCTTACTTTGTTTTTTTTTTTTTGGGGGGGGGGAAATATTCATAACGAAGGCGATATCATTGCTTAGTCCCAATCCCACATTTGTTTGGCTTGTTTGTTTATCATCACGAAAGAACCGATTATTGAAATTATGATCACTATATACTTGGCTGCTTGAGGAAAATTTATCGACAAACTATACTGAACTCCTTCAAATGCGATTTGACTTTAAAAGTGTACACTGCAAGAGATGCATCTCCAGTACTAGCTAACTTGGATGCTTAGATCGACTGGTACGCAATCCTGAGAATATATTATTGATTCTCGCTTAAGAACTAATCCCCACTATGTCTTTAGATTTGGTCAAATGTATTCGCAATGTTGACGATCGTACCGTATCTTGTTTAATATGAAAGATATGCTGAACTTACGAACTCCAAGGTGTAGCTTTAATAAAGAAAAAGCGACGGTTAGATTACGTCCGAGATCGAAAATAGAATAACTCACCTTCTGATTTAAAAGAGATGAGCAGAATATCTATACTTAAGGCTGATTGCAATGAATGCTTGGATAATATACTTACGAGAGCTTCTATAAGAATAATCAAGTAGCATAAGATAGATCTGCATGGATAAGTTTTATTGTATAAATGTAAAAGACTAATACACATGTTTACAATACCAATTTGCTTCTAAAATGCCATCAAGGTGCTGTGGCCACATTTGCATTGAATCGTATGTTTAGAAAAAACAAGTAAGAAGATTGTATACGTCGGGGTCGCATCTCGCATACCCACCACTACGCTTTTCGTATTATACTCTCCAAGTTCTCTTATTTGATACCCATATCGCTGGTATTATGAAGAAAAAATTAATGCACTAGGTCGCGATGTCCACCATCTTCAGTTTAGGCAGGTAATACATCTTCATCTGAGACATACACAAAATAGTTTTAAGCTTTTTGTCATGTTTGCCTTATGATTAATGAGCAGAAAACCTCATAACAAATGAAAAAAATTAAATTTAATCGCTTGTAACTTTTTTTTGGGCATAACCGATTTTTTCCATTTTTGCACGTAAAGGAGAGAGTATTTCGTAAAGTATATGTGAAAAATTTCAGCCTTCTGTATGTGCCAATAACAAACACCACACAGACGGACAGACATGGCTAAATCAACTCAGAATTTCACGCTGATCAAGAGTATATGTACTTTATGGGGTCGCTGAAGCTTCCTTTTGGTTGTTACATACATTACGATAAAAAATAAAAAGAGCATACCGCCATCCTTTAGTGGTGAATACAAAAAGTGATCTACGTGTGATTATCAAGTAAACTTAAAACTTTAGATGTAATTGTTATCACGGCCGAGAAGAGGCAGTGAAATGAAATCTCATATATTCTCTGTTAGTAACTAATGAACTGGAGAACAAAGTTAGATGCGATCTTTTCACGCAAGAAAAGATATTGAAGCTTATTACAAAGCAAGTGCAGTTAATTTCAAGCAGAATGGCCAGAAGGAAAGAAAAATCTCTCACACATACGTAGTTTGGAAGAAGATATCAAAACATGATGATCGTTGAGCGTAGAGCATCGTTGATAAAGTCTGTGCATGATTTCGTAGCGAAATTCCGCGGATGTTGTCTTCAGCTGTTTCACCGCTCGCTTCCTGTTGTGAAACGCGAATTACTAAAGTGTTTGAAAAGTGAAAAGCGGAAATAAAGATTTGCGACGTTCTCATAAAACAAAGGCACCCTACGTGGCAAGAAAAAAGATTTACACAAAGATTAACAAAAGTTTTAGAATGAAATCTGACGTTTGTGTATTGTTTTCGAACGCTTGATAAGCTCAGGATTTGCTCAGGGCGAAGACAGTGAAAACGGGTGAAGGGTAAGACAGACATTGACAACAAGAAAAAGAGTTAAAGCCATTGTGGTAAAAGTAAATTCTTTTAGAGAACTTCTTTGCAAACAGTTCTTCTAAAAATTGTCAATCCATTGAGTGCCAGGAAGCTAAACTAGGGAATATTCGAAAAAGGGGAAAAGATTTTGAGTACAGTGGGTTACATTAAGGGAAACTAGCATTTTTTGCCGACATTTGATGAAAGCGATATTTATGACGGGCACGAGGTAAACGTTTACCGATGCCAATCATTTTGTAAACGGGAATTGCGATAGCTTTTAATGGCTGTACAAAAATTCAGTCATAACTTTAACATTGAACAACAATGAACTATTTAAGGATATTTCCAGAAGAAGTTACTAAGAAAAATTCACGCGCCAATCTAATATTTAAACCTGCCGCTCAAACTCATTTTCCAAATTTTCAATTCAAATTTTATGATTGCTAATTAGGAGTAAGACTGCATCCTTCGAAGTTCCTTTACCACGAAGCTATTTTATAGGTACCAGATGGCTATTGCTTAGAAAAATTCTAGGGTGACTGCCCTAGAAACTACATATACGCGTCCTGTTGAATTTTGGAGGCACCTTTCTGGCCGTATGGAACGGGCTTTTTTTTTTTTGCAACGGCTCATACATTTCAACCTTCAATTGAATCCAATAGAGATTTGCTAAGATTGAATTTTCTGCATGTACTTGTGGTTCTGAGAGAAAGACAAAAAGAACTCAGAATAGCGTTGTGATGGCGTTGTGATTGGGTTGCCTAAGTTATACTTGTAGTTATCGCAAAGGCGATAGAAGCACTAGTGTGTTCGAGAAATAAGGTGAATATGTTTTTAATTCCAAAAATCTTTATTTATTCTTTCAAATCATTTGGATCGCATTCATAACACTCAAGAACTATTCCATCTTAACTATAGGGCCTGGCAGAAGAAATTCATAGCGAGATTGACGCGATTTATACGGGGTCGTATGCGTGGATCCAAATCTCATCAGAAAAAATACTTTTTTCTGTTGTCGAGATCATGCGCAGCTGGATCACGTTTATGACGTTTATGATATGAAATTTGATTTTTTGAAGGGCTATAAACAATTCATCTACACATTCATCTTAGTTTTCGGACACAGTATCTTCTTGATACTTAAATACTGGACATCGATTGTTAGGAGAATTCCTTTTAACGCAAGTGTTACCGACATATTTGCCGTTGCATGATAACACATATCGCAACAATGGGTGTAACGTAAAACGATGTAAAAGGAATTGCAATTTTTCATCACATTTCCTAAGCTTTTAAATGAACTTAGCTCCGATAAGTTCATGAGAAGAAATACTTTGGAATGCAAATTATTCAATAAAACTATTTTCCATTTTTTTTTTTTTTTTTGTGTTTCCTATATGATTTAAAGAAAAGCCATGACGGTCTGCAAGAGGAAGAGAAAAAAAAAATAAACCAAAAAAGATCTAATCAAAGCTCATTTATGACACCGCGCTCAACACTATTTACCGAAAAAGGAATTCTTTAGCAGAAATTGTGAATTTTTTTCTTTATACGCCACTAAACTTATTTCACTTGAGATGTGTGTTAAAATCATAAAATATATATATATAAATATATATATATAAGAAAAAAAAAAAAAAAAAGTTAAAACGAAAACGAAAATGAAACAATACAACAAACAAGGTCTTAAAAGCGCAAGAGGAGAAGAAAAAGAAAAAAAAAAAAAATCGTCTGAAAACATCATCGTAAAATTGACAAAGTTCCAAGTAAAGGAGTACAAAACATATAAACAAACATACATATGTACGGTTAGGATACATATTTATGATGATAACTCTACAAATTTCACCTTGCAAAAGCAACAACAACAAATAACGGCAGCAACAACATCGATGACAAAAGATCTGAAACAAACTTTTGAAAACTATAAAATCGGCGAAATATACAAACACGACACGACGGCAATAACAGATCAAAAATTGAACAAAAAGATATTGTGAATGGAATGAATGAATGTTTTTGAATTTTAAATTTCGCGCTTGTGGTAGCAGTTTATTTGACCGCAATAAATCAGCACACCCAACGAGGATATCGGCGATACAATGCACACAGTACATGCTGCACAACTTGCTCTTCGTTCTTTCTAAGCATAAATCGACAAAACTATAAACAAAACCCAACTGAGCAAAATATACATTAAATATAAAATAACATGTAAACGGTCGCTACACATCATCTCACAGCTATAAAACTATACATAGGCATGCACATGCATATGCACATTCATATACACATTCATATATATATATATATATATATATATGATATATATATATATATGTATATATGATATATATGATATATATATATATAAAATTTATTTATACATATGTACATTGTGTTTATATAAATGCATACTTATACGATGATGTGTGTCCTACATACAATATTTTACAGTATATGCAATAGTATTGGTTATACGTAGTAGTAGTACGTTGCCAGCAACGTACACCATAATACCATTGACGTTAAACGGTTTACTGTATAGCGAATAGTATAGCATTTTGAAAGCGATGACGGTCAAAATGATCTTGAGTAAAATAACAACAACAACAACAATAACAAACATTCATCTATTGTGTGCAGATTTGGCTGACAATTTATGATTGTGGCAAAATTTTTCGTGTGATTGTATGACAACAACTGCAGTAACAACTGATGATGCTCGCGATACATATTATATGCTTATACGGGTTGGTTAGTGGATCTGTCATCATAAACATGAGCAATGATCTTGACGCTGATGCTACAAATGATGAAAAATATTTCTATACATATATATATATATATATATATATATATATACATATGAAACTATTCCTTGACTACTCTCTGAATCCACGTAATATGCTATCATCAAATGAAACTTGTTTTCTGTGGGATAATGTAAAATTTTCAACACATGTAGATGTTTGCACATACGTACATGCATAGTATATGTGTGAACATGTTTTCACACAAAAAACAAAAAAAAAAAAATGTAGATTTTTACAGATTTCTTTCCTTGTTTGCTTGTTTGTCATACATATATATATATATATGTATATATATATTATTTTATTTTTTTTTTATACCGTGATGTGGTTGACAAATGTTTAGCAAGTTTGTGACGTACTTAAAGTGACATGTGAAAGAAAGCGTAAATTTATTAGAAGTCAGAAATTGAAAATGAATTTAAATATATTTGATCCGATCAGAGATTTTCAATTTGCGGTGCGATGCGTCAATGCAAAAGTTTCAAGTTGCGACCAGTTAACAAATTTAGTAGCATTGTAGAGAAAGCCAAGAATGCGGGGCAATTAGTCAGAATTTTGAATTTACTATGAAAAAAGCAAAAGATTTCTTAATATAGAATAATCAAGAAACTTCTGATTTTCGCTATTGCTAAGAATGAAGCGGAATCTGAGAAAGAAAAACATTTGTCAAGGTGGCCTTTGCAAGAGACTGTGCATAGGTACCCCCTTACTATATCTGCAATCAATTGAAAGCCAGTCTTTTCCTTTATTCTATCCCAAAAGGAGTATTTATCTGTTAGCTCGCTCTCTCTCTCTCTCTCTCTTTCTTTCTTCCTCTCTCGCTCTCTCTTTCTTTCTTTCTTTCTCTCTGTCTCTCTCTCTCTCATCACAGGCTTTAGGCATTACGTATACTTAACGAAACGTAGGTCCAATTTTCAGCGAAAGAAGTAAGTGCGACCGACAACTGTCATCCATATATCGCGTATTAACGCTTCCAGTTTTTAGTTTTGTTCAATTGCATAATAAACACCTTTCTGTGTTGTTCTGTGTTTACATTTGAAAATAGTTATAACTAAATATCGCTCACCTTATTTCCCATCATCATCATCATCATCATCATCATTATTATTATTATTATTTTTTATTTTTTCCATCAATTAATTTTTAATAACATCACCCTTTTGAACTTTTACGCATAGCTATTGAGAATAAATTCAAGTTCTTTTTCAGTATTTTTAAAAGGAGATCACTTTTGAAAGCACAAGCAATTAAACGTCGTGTAGAACCGGTGCATTTTGCAAGCCCAGGTGAAATTACAATTACACATCCAGATGCGTGGATTGAAAGTATGTATCGTTAAAGCGCAGGCGTCAAGTTTAGCTTTCATTTAAGCGAAAAGCGAATTGCAATTGATATCTTTTTCGAATTTCCGCAGAGAATTATGAATCGACATAATATACTGTGTAATGCTTATTAGTTCATAAACATCGGATAGGCACGGATAAGTCTAAGATCTTTTAGCATGGTCTTGAAATCTCTTTCTCTTTCCCTCTTTACACAATTTGTAGCTTCTGTTACGGGAAAATCGCTACAAGTTGTTCTCAACTTTTCCGACTCCTTGTTTGGCAGCATCCCACGAATTTATCGAATAAACATATGGATATATATATATATATATATATATATTGAATTGCCAGACCGACATTTGTCAGTTAAATAAATATCTTGTAAATCATTAAGATAAACTCAAGTGGAATTACTTTCGAAGAAACTCAAGCTCATTCGTCATCATATTAGGGACTAGTTTTCACATTCATCACCCATTCACACAGTCCCGAAGACATGATTGCCTTCTTTTCAACTTAAACGTAAACTCACTATTTCGCGATTATACAAAGGCATAAGAAAAGCCTGCATGCTATATATATATATATATATATATGTATGGGATGATGGGATCTGAACGGAGAATGAACGCTTCAATGGATCGCTTGGTTTATGTGGAAAACATGTTCAGAAATGTTTTTACGTTTTTTTTTTTTTTTGGGCCAATAACTTATTCAAAGGTGCAAGAAGAGCAAGAAATTAAGAAATTTTATGTTGAGACGATTAATTGAACTAAGTGAAGGTGCACTGTGGAAACCTGCAGAAATCAACTTTATATTGTGTGTGTGTGTGTGTGCTTTTTTTTTTTGCTTTTGTATCTTAATTAATTGTCATGTAAAACAACTCTATTCTACTTATAATCTGTAGCATATGAGCGAACAGTTAAACTACTTAAAACTTGTACTGAATTGATTACATTAAGGTGTCAATAATTTTAAAATTCGTTCAAGTTGTTAACGTTTTATTATTGAGATTTATTACTCACAACTGTGAAGTAAGGACTGTTTGTTCGCGAAAACTGGTTTCCTTAATGGTCAGCATAATAAATACAAAACTGGTAGCGCACTCGGTACATATTATAAAATGATGATTATAAACATTTTAACAACTAGCTGCCGTGGGACACGTTATGTACACAATGTCTCAATAATCCTCGTCGTTTTTTTCTTTTCGTATTTTCTTTAGCTTTTACTTTCCCTACTACTTTATCTATGCAGTAAGGAATTTTAATAAAAATTTGAAAAGCATATAAACACTTGTACGTTTGGTTCATTGCGTTCATTGCAAAACGCTTTATGCATTTTGAAATGGAGTCAAAAAAAAAAATGTGAAAACTAACCGTTAATAGCTTTTCCTGTGGAATCAATACCGAAGGACAACAATTCCTAGCTCTATAAATAGTTTTTATCTGGTTCCGTACATAGTGGGATATCATGAAATGCAGGGAAGACTTTCTTTTTTTTTTTTTTTTTTTTGTGCAGCTTTCTAGAAGAATTTTTATAAAGAAGTTTTAGCAGAAACTTTGCGGCAAAACGATACGACCAGCACGAGACGTTGCCGGCAATTGACTAATAAATCGTGAGTAACGTGAATAGCAGTCCTGCTCTTCTTCTCTTAAAGAATTCAAAATTTTCGATCGATTACGATCGCGATAACTAGAAAAAGTAAGAGTAACGAAACAAATTTTATAAGCAAAATGTGATTAAAAAAATAAGATTAACAAATAACGTATAGAAATTGCAAGCAAAAAAAATGAAAGAAACTATATGTGGATGAGGGCGGGTAGACATAGTGTCGAAGGACATAGTATAGCCAGGAGCACATAAATTATGCGCAATCAGATGCGTAGTGCAAAGGAAAAAACTTAAACAATTCATCTATCTATCACACATACCTGCTCTGTGTGATGGAATTAACCGATTGTTTAAGTAGGTCCGTAGCCTCATAACACCACGAAATAGCTTAAATATGAATGGCGACAAGTGCGAATATTTTTAAGTGGAGCACCCAACAATTTGACAAGCAACTGAAAAGGGATAAACCAATTCTACGCGAGATCAATATATTGAAAAAGAAAATAAGAACATTATAATCGGGAAAGCACGACTACTAGATACCTTACACCACTTTCTAATACAGCCTAATACAGCTATTCAGTCGTTATGGTAATAATGCATCAAAAGTTGTACATTACTTTCATGCAAAGGGATACCTTCCTTGGAAGTCGCCATATTGGAGGAATGCTATAAGCGGTGGTCGATTTCGGTGAACTAATTTTCATCATGAAATATTGAAACTTACATCTGTTTACCAAATAAAGGTTCATTTTTCGTAAGGACAGTTATATAAATGGCCCCAGCCCAACCAAATTTTTTATACCATTTTACAATGTTCCAATACTATTATAGAGCGAGCTTTGTCGAGAAATTCTGAAAATTGCATTTTTTCATGTATAACTCGGCTATTTTATGGGGAGTGGGCAAAATGATGAACTGACCGAAACTATTTTCAATTGCGTTTGTTCTTTGATCGAAGCATGCCAATGCATCACATTTCATCAAAATATTTCAAAATATTTCAAAAATTGCGATCTGAAGCTGAAACACACAAATTTACATGGACAGGCTTAGATAAATTCTGAAAATGATTTTGAATCGATCGGTATAATAAAAGTTGCGTCTCTCTTAAGCCCGCAGAATTTTAATATACCCTATGCCTCAAGTGGTGTAGGGTATAAATATGATAAAATTAAATCGCAATCCATACCTTATTGGAATTACTTTAGTATAACGTAATAAAACGCATTTACAGCACATAAGAAGTTTTATGAAATAAATGAGAAATTTACCTATCCTTTGACGCTAAACTTACCTTCAATTTTTATAGCCTCCGGGAATCAGAAGAGCTTCAGGTAGAATCACCTTTCATTACACCCATCGATCGAAAGTAATTCTGACTTGATCTAAAGCTGTCTGTCCCTTACAGGCCTCAATTTATGCGATATTTTGATAAAATTTGATGCACTGACGTGTTTGACCCACGAACGAAAGCTATATTGTAAATGATCCTGACTGGACCACTTTTTCGACCTATTCGACCCCATGCCACGCGTTGCTTTGAAAACTCAATATTCGCCCAACTACAGGATGCTGAAGGGTATTTAGTGGTGCGATAGTATTTTCACTCGTTATCGATAAATCTACAAGACTTGGTCTTAATTGCTAAGAGTGATGATTTAACCCCTGAAGAATTTATATCTGCCGCATAAATAAATAATCCGTTTATCAATGCGAATAAATGCGAAATCTCACTGCTTATGCACAGATTTTGAAGCGAAGAATGTATTGAATACACGAGGATTGACAAAAGAGAATGAAATTCTCAGCGAGTTTCGAAAGCAAAAATAATGAAGCGGCTGAGGACACGGCATCGAACAAACTTCATTAAAATATCTCTTTTGTGTCGCCATCGCTAATTTCGCCTTGATATTAACTGGACGGCGAACTTTTAAATGAAAGAATTGCATTACGTAACGATCACCAATTTTTGCATATTTACAAATTAACTAATACCGTTAGCTAGGGACTATGGCTACCCAAAAAATGTAGTAGCCTTGGTACCTTCAAGCAACAATTGCCATCCGCCGTATAAGTTAGAACGGATGATTCCACAATTACCCTTGCAAATGACGATCCTTTCAAAGGCTACTATTTCATGTTTGTCAATAAACCGGTGAACAAAGTTGATCTCAAATATTAGTAAAGCGAACGGCATTTTCTTTATTTATTATGCATAGAAGTCGACAACAATCATACAAATGTATTTATATTCTTGTACATCCTTCTTAAATGTTTCGTGTTTTTGTATTTTGTAAAAAGCACAGCAAACACTTTGTTCCTGAATCAAATATAAACAATTTTTTCATTTTTAGTTTATTGCTTTCGTTCGAGTAAAGTGCAGTTGCCTGACGAAACACTTTTGGAAGAATAATGCTTTGAAGGATTTAACGGCAGCGTTTTTATTTTTCTTCGAGGAATTGAGAAATATTTTTGCATACAGCAGTCAACAGTTAATCTATATAACGATATTCAGTTATACTCTAATTAATATTTATTTTTAACTTTAATATTACTTTCAGTTACCCTCTAAGTGACAGAACAAGTAAAAGAAGTCGGCCGATAAAAACAAGTGAAAATATTATAGTTGGTCACGGCGCGCTATTATACACTCTACACCAATTCGCTTAATATCATTATTCATGTAGGGATTTTCTAAAGTCTGGCAAATGATCGCAAGAGTGCTCCGATTGCAGCTATTTTCAATAGCGTTCATCCTTGCGCCAAAAAAAACACGTCGGTGTAGTAAATTTCGTTAAAATACCCCCGACCAGTAGCTCGAACACAAGAGACAGACAGACAGACAGACAGACAAGCCTAGATCCATTCAAAAAATGGATCTGAGTGATGGTTGTACGGCGAATAATCGAGAAAATGTTTAAACATTCGCTTATTAGAAGAGATGGGTTCGAGCTAGCGTTGTCAAGATGATGAACAATGATCTGGGATCGTTTATTTGTGTTTTCCTTATTTCACTAAAAATTTGCGGTTGTACGTTCGTCAGAAGGCGCTGCTGTTACATAAGCAGTTCCCCCCGAAAAAACAGTGCGAAGAATTTTTATCAAATTTGATTCATCTCGAAACTTCCATAGAGTCGACTACTGTTTACTTGCTTTTTCATGATCATAGCGTCAGGATTCATCACTTGTTACGATCTTGTATAAGCATTTTGATGCACCGTCATTGCATTTCCTAAGCACTTGCTTGCGCGAATCGACACGAATATCTTTTTGAGATTTTGTCAAATTATGTAACAGCCAGCGAGAAAAAATCTTTTGTACGTTTAAATAGTTATGCAACAATTTACAGTTGTTGGTGGAATGGCCAATGTTGCCTCAGTTCCACAATATGTCACATATCGACTTTGTATTAGCAATTTTTAGACGCACTTGGGCCCAATAGCAGGAGAAGTGGAAGTAAGTTCATCCACGCACCATTGTTTTGATGATCAACATCAAAAGTTGTTAAAAATTTGCGACAAAAAAATTTTGATGAGTTAATCACTCAAAGTTACTGTAAACAATTCAAATCGCGCTTAAATCACAAAATGGTCTCAGGCAGATTATGGTTGAGGTAAGAATGAAATGTCAAATAACACCTAACAACCTATTGTCTAGCCAAGGCTTAACTTCTATCTTTAAATTCTAGAGCGCGAGAACATTTAGAGTTAAAAAGTCTGCTTGATATTAAAACGTTGAAAATGGCCTTGAGTGGTCAAGAATTATGCGAAAGCCATTTGGTTAGCAAAATGAACAGTGCTTGCCAATGCATTCGAAGCATAAACAATTTCATATCAAAGATCTTAACGATTTAGTGATAGAGCTTAACATTAACAATATAAAGTTCATTTCTTCTTTTTTTAGTACAATAAGCAAAATTTACGCTTTTAGCGTAAAATTAAACTCACTCTCAGGTTCGTTCAATGAATTCCCTAACAATTCAGTGACAATCCTTGTAAACCTAGCTTTATATGTGCACTTTATAACGGACCATTTAAAAAAAAAAAAGAAACAAAAACCTCAACCATAACTAAATACAATCATAAATCTCCCTATACAGTTAAGGCATAACGGTTAGTTATGACATTAATTTAATATTTTTTTCACTCGCTCGCTCGCTCTTATTTATCTTTTGACATACAGCAGCAGCGGGGTTGTCATTTTTACGCAATATATTAATATGGTAATAATTTAGCGTGAACATAAACATTTATATAAAAAATTCATCGAAAAATCAAATTGTTATGATTTCTCTCTGGAATTACAGCGAAAAGCCCCCTCAAATAGGGTTAGTGCATGAAAAGTGCATTGTACTTGTGTTTAAAGTACGGCAGATATATTTCACTCCAATTCCTCTCTCCATCTCTCTATCACTCACTCTTCCTCACTCTCTCTTCCTCTCTCTCTCTCTCTCTCTCTTTCTCTCTCTCTTTCTCTCTCTGCTTCCCTCTCTTTTAGATTTTTTTGCTCGGGAAAGATCAGAAAATAGCCGAGGCGATTCGGGTTTCTTCAACAAGACCCCCAATTACCCGCTTGTCGGAGTGACCACAGAGATAGACAGACAATTAACAATTGATAGCAAACGTAACTTATTCATGTCCAAACTGTAAAGGAGAAACTTGACTCCCATACTCTTTAATTGTTTCTATCACGTTCTACGCAGGTTTTAATTTTAAAAATAAACAAAATAATTATTATAAAAATAAAAAAAATACCGACCTCTTATGCAATTCGCATAGCGAAATCTGTTTCATTTTGATACCCATCCCTGACGGATCCGGGCTATATTTTTTTTATTAAAACGTTTGCAACGTCCAGAAGGCAGGTTCTGGGATCCCATAAAGTGTACATATTTTCGGTCAGCATTAAATTCTGTCCGTCTGTCTCTCTGGCCATTTATGTGATGTCTTTTGTAAGCATTCGCCTGGCCACGAAAATTACGTTATCAACTAGAGATTTATCGGATATATTGAAAGTTCTTGCACGCAGGTATGAATTGGAAATGGGCGAACTCCTTTGAAGGACACACCTACAATACTAAGTAAGTTGAGAACACCTCCGCTTTTCGAAAAGAATTAAAAATTGTTTTTTTTTTTTTTTGCTCATCAGTTATAAACTAAAACAGATAAATGTAGGAAAATTTGAGCATATGTTCGTAATATTGTAGTACCTGCACGAAAATGAAAGCAGGCGGAAGCCAGCGTCCAAAAACCCCACAAAATGTATAAATCTTGGCTAGTTTCAAATGTGGATTGCATCTAAGCATGTCCGTCGGTTCATCTGTCCATCCGCCCATCCTCCCGGTTATACAGAATTTGAAAATAACGTAAATCGGTCAGAGGACATGACTACGACATCCACACGCGTATACAGCATAAACTGTGAATATCTTACCTTTCCGTGTTGTTGATTGCTACTCCTTAAGTGCATTACACATACCATAGAACTTTTCATTCCTATCTCGAAAATAGAAAAAATCGCTCGCCCGAATATTTTCTTAGGCTTTTAAGCGAATATAATTTTTTTATTTGTCATTTTATACGAATGGAAAAGTTTTGAGATAGTTGTTAGAAGTTTATCAAAATGGCCGTCTTCATCGGATAGCTTGCACTTGGGCTTGCCATTCTGCCCAATCTGCCATTTTAAATGGTCGCATAAAACTAGAGATCTTGTTCGTACGAATTAACGCCTTCCAAGAGAACCATAACATTAGAAGAATTCTTGTTCCCGGCGTGAGTGTTAAACGTTAAGTTGCTGGAAATTTCTAGACTCTTTGGAAAAAACAAAAAAAAAAGGAAAGAAATGATGCGAATTCGATATCAGCGCATTTGACGTCCGGCGCTCCATAAAACAATCTTTGATGATTTTATTATATTTCGAGGATGACGAACGCGACAACAAGGTATGACATCGAAACATACAAAGAGTATCTTTACATTCCAAATACGCGAACAGACGGACACTAGCGAACAGAGTTCGTTCCAATACGTGTATGGTAAAGCACGCTGCAAGCGATATATGAAAATTATTCTATCGCCTGATGGTTGTGGGTACAAAAGCGTTACATATTTTATTTATTGTGTTTATTTATTTTTTTTTTTTGGCGTTGGAGCGATAATAGAAAAATATGTTCGCCTATATTTGGTTAAATTTTTATACATATTTGTAATACACTTATAAGCGCATATCTAATCATATAATACATCACTTGAATAAATTGCTTGGAATTCAAATAAACGTGACTGACAAAAGAAAGCAAAGGACATATCGCGAAAATCGTTTGCAATGATAATAATTTATTTAAAAAAAAAAAAAAAAAAAAAAAAAAAAAAAAACAAAAAAAAAACAAATACAAACATAAATGTACTCAGTATTTGTCTATTCATGCAATTCCCTCACTTTATATACACAGATATGTAATTATTTGTCGACGTAATTGTTTTGTGTATATTGAAAAGTGATCGTAAATTTAATTTTTCTTTATTAAAAAAACTAATCCAACATGACATTTAATGGCTAATACGCAAACAAACGGCGCAACACTTGCAATAATAATCATCAGGAAAATGTGTATAAACTCATAAATCTTGTGATGTTCGATACGCTGTCATCAACGAATCGAGAGAGCTATGTACTAAAAAAACAAAAAATACTAAATGTTAATAAAAAAAAAAAAAAAAAAAAACATTTAAAGCCTAAGAGAGCGGACACGAACTTTTGCTATTCAGGATAAAATGTCGCGGCTAAAACAAAAACGGATCTCTTCGTTTTTCAATACACTCTCTCATCTCTCTTTCTTATAAATTATAAGAATTCAAAAATTTGAAAATATTTTTCAAGCAGTACTGGAACAAAACACACAAACGTCATTCACAGATTATTTGACGCCAACTTAGGCGTCAAAGTAATCAAGTATTGTACCATATGTGACATTTTCAAGCAGCATTTTCAATATTGAAGTTGAAGACGATCGCGTCCAAGTATGGTGTGCAAGGATTAATTAGCGGAAAGTCCTTACGAAGCTTTATGCCATGATTTGACAACCACTTCTTATGTTCATTAATTTAACCTTCGAGTTTAGTCAATTTTTAACAACTAAACCGAATCGAGAGTTTCAGGAATTTTTCAATTACTTCAATTATTCGAAAGCATTCGAAAGTAAGTCAATTATGATTCAAAACCGCTATAAACGATGTATGTGATAAACGGCACGCGATTACACCCCACACTGTCTGTCTGCCTATATGAATAATTGCGACTTGGAAATCTTCATTTAGAGTTTTGTTTAGCATTTTTTGGCATCAAAATGAAATGAATCGCTTAGGAGATTTAGTTGCGATACAATAAATATTTCTTTAAAAGTTTTTAATGAAATTTTTTTTTTTTTTTGATTGAATCTAGCCATGTGATGTTTATATGTAAACTTTAAATCGCATTGTGCTGACAATAAATTAACACTTGTTATAACAGTAGTAGTAGCAGTGATGCTTTTAATATCTAAATGCGAATGGATCGAGAAGGAAGATAGGAGGAGACGGCTCGCAGTCTAATTCAAAAGCATAAACAAAAACATATGAATCATAAACGACGGTAGACAGCAATTACTCACAGTTGGAGGTATGACTGTCTGTCTATCTGTCTGTCTGTCTGTCTGTCTATCTGTCTGTCTGTCTATCTGTCTCGTTGTGAGTGTGCAATTGTAAACTGAAATACAAAATGAGGGGCGCTTAATATGTCAACAACAACAGTAGCAAGAGAATAGCGAAAAGTTGGTGCTTACTTTAAGCTGCTAATGAGCATGTATCAATGATAAACATCTCAAATAAATACATGAAAATAAATTGAAGGGAATGAGCCACAAAAAACAAAAAAAAAAAAAAAAAACCGCAAAACAAATGGAGTTTAACATGCATATAACTCATTCATTTATTCATTCCGTCATTCCGTCATTCATTCATTCATTCATTCATTCACTCATACATTCGTTCGTTCGTTCGCTCGTTTATTCACATTTCAGACGGACGATATCAGGAACCAGTATGGTGAAGAGAATAGCAATTTTATAATCATGATGGTGATGATGACAAAATAGGAAAAATAATCCATATGCACGAATGAATGTGAGATATGCGAACACATATGTGCCACGCAGAAAGTTAAAGCAATTATTCTCCACTTATCGCCATGAAAGCGGGAGGAGGTTCAACTTAATCGTAGACAATTTGAATGCTAGTTAGCATTTAGACAAGTTATTACAAATTATAACCGTTAGTGGTCAACCAGTTACGTTAACGTTAAAATGTAAGACGTACGGATAACTTGATAAAGGATTGATTTTAATTACAAAAATCTCTTACCTTCAAATTAATGTTGAACTCTTTAAAAAGATTTTATTAATTTTTGTTGCACACGCATTAAATTTATTGCGCTCATAATTCATTTAACATAACAATAAGAGCAATATTTGAATGTTATAAATACTACATACATATATATATATATATATATATATATGCATGCATAGATAGATAGCAGGTGTCCCTATCCTATTTTATCATTTCATTTTTCTCACTCGTATCTCAGTCAAGGCAGAACAGGAACTTCTTCCCTTAAACAATGTTAGCTCCGCATACCACACCACACCACACCACATCACTCTTACCAGCTTATTATCACATTTATTAACGCTAAGTTGTCAGCACTCTTGTATGGCCCTTAGAGAACGCGAGGGGGGGTTGCTGCTAAAATAAGAACACAAAGTCATATAGACATCGACAGACATTCGCATATAGATTGAGAATTCAAATTATTTGCATTATCTGTTTTTGTATGATTTTGCCATTGTTTACATTTTCTATTATGAGCATTAGCCCGAAAGATTTGTTGCTTGTTATTTTTTATTCTGGTTATGTGGTGCGGTGTGGTGGATACGTTTAAAGGTTTGGGGGAGTGCTTAGTGGAAGTTATTCGAACACTCTTGCAATAAAAACCGACAAACTTGTAATTGTATGTTTTTGTAAAGGATGAAAATGTCATTTGTTTATGATGATGCTTAGGCCGGTCGTTGGTCGTTGGTCGTTGGTGGCGGTGTCAGCGGTGTCAGCGGTGTTAGCGGTGGTGATTTGCATATTATTCAATAGATTTTAAACACTTGACTCCAACACATGCATCTTCGTCGTATCGTCTTTACATAAATTTTTATTTATTTTTTCACTCATCTCCTCAAATATAATAAAAATACTTTTTACAAATACAAAATTAAGCAATTTAAGCTTTAAAGTTCTCATGGACAGCTGGGCTTTTAGTTCGATTAATAAAACTCGCTTTATTACTGCACTGACGACGTCATGGTCCGTCTTCTTGAAAGTGTTCAATACTTACTTGTTTTGAAAACACATTGCATATGCTTGCAACATTTTCGGAGACTACGAATTTTTGCAATAATTTAATAACTTTTTCCTTGCACGCTACCACGACTACGTAATATATACCACTACTACTATCAACTCGTTTGTAATTCGTTGTGATAGATAGATCGATACATAAATGTAAGGACTTCAAGTCAACAAAGTCGTAGGCATTTACTTGTTCGTCTGCTTCGGCTCGCCGTTAAGAGGTGGACTACAATTTACCCTAAGTATATAGATGAGGTAGAGCAGCAAACAAGATAAGCAGCCGTAAAATAAACATTTCATTCAGCGTAGGTGAAATACGGGACGAAAAACAAATAGAAACGCCACAGTCGGATAAGATCGTCCATTAAATACTCAATACTCTACGTTGCTTAGTTTAATATTATTTTTGTGCTAACATACATATATGTATTATATTTTATTTTCACGTAAATCTACATTTTTTATGATAACCTTTGGACCTCAGTGGGCTCCAATAAATTGACAAAGGTATTCGAAATTCAGTGCAACTACTTTTTATGCCATATCTTCTCTCATGGAATAATTTCCATCGGACAATATTGCAAATGAAATCTTTTTCCTACACAAATGCTTAGTTTTCACGGGCGAAGGTAAAAAAAAAAATGGTTTTACGTGGCTCAATTTTGGTAGAGATTAAACTATACTCTTATGGTTAATAAAATATTAAATTTTGACAAGTAAGAAGTTCACAATCGGGCAGGGACGACTATAACATACTCTACATCACTTTCTCTTTCAATCCTTATCATGATAATTATGCATTATTTTCCGGCATAAAGGAATGCTTTTCATGAAAGCCATCGCAAAAAAAAAAAAAAAAACTACAAATTAGAACTTTATTGCCATAGAAGGCCTTGATTTTCATGAGAGCCCCTATATGCGATGGGATCTAAAAATTATACCTAGTCGATCCAAGACCGCTACGATTAATTCATCACAAGATATTAGAAATTTAGGCATAAAAAATAGACCTGCTTGATCCAAATTCGGTAAGGTTCGTTTTTATAACAATTTATCATTGAGAGTCAACCTATCTAAGATGAAAGATTCAGCTTTCGTAGGAACGTTGATATCAGAGGGAGTTTGAAAAATTACTCCTGCAAAACCAAACTTGTCAAAATACTATTACTTAGGGGTTTTTGTCGAGAAATTTTACACAATTATAATTTTTCAAGAACTTCTCAAAAGAAGGCGTTGTGTGTCAAGCGGTGGGAAAATTATATCAATCCGATCAGTTTTGAAAGCGTTCGTCAAAACACGACAGCGTACCAGATTCCATCACAATATCTCGAAAATTGCGACCTACAGTATGAACGAGCACAAGAACACAATGCGGACAGATGGACGGACGCACAAACAGCTTAGATCGATTCAGAAAATCATGCATAATCAATAAGATATAAAGAGTCTATAAGTGTTCCTTTGGGGCCAAGCTTTTCATATAAATGAATGTTCGATATGTTGAATTTGTATGTTTGGTTGGTTTGTCTGGAAAGTTGGAATGCCCTGAAGGATGTTTGAACAAAAAGTGGTCTTATTGTGTGTGGTTGATTCTGGGTGTGATTGGTTTGTGTCAACCTTGTGGTGAACTGATTAAGTTTGTGTTGTAGATGTAGAGTGTGTATATGTATGTATAACGAAACTTTGCCATTTCAGTAATAAAGAATACTTTCGCTTGCTTGCTTCCGTTTCTTTACGTTATATATATAAGTGCATATTAATAGTTTTCTTTACGATTTTTCAATAGTTTGTGCAACGTATTATAATACCATTTCCCCTATGATGGCTTACTTGTCATGTAAATGTCTATGTATGGTGTCGCGGGCGAAAACAGAGCTACGTGGCCAAAATTCCGTAATTATTAGTTAACTTCTGTGCCAAATTGCTTTTGCGAGCCAATTTTGACTATGAAATATGGAAAATTAGACCATGTTTCAATATGAAGATTAAGTGCTTGTACGAACAGTTGAACGGAAGTAGGTTCGAAAATTTGTCAATTTAAGGTGTCGAAGTCGAAATATTATTCCTCGGCGAATCTTGTCGAGACATTTTGAAAATCGTGAATCTTTTCATATAATATATTTTTTCAAAATAAAGCAGTATATGGGAAGTGCTTGTCAAGAGGGATCAGAGCCAATCCATTTTCAATGGGATTCGTACTTAAGCGAAAACACATGAGGACAACAAATTTCGTCAAAATATCTCAACAATTACGACTCCTAAGTCGAACAGAAGAAAACAAGACAGACGGGCGAACGGAAACGGACAGAGAATCATTTTCTGAATCGAGTGTTATAAGAAAGTCTGGCTGTCTCTTGAAACTTATTATATGCTACATCCTATGGTGTAGGGCGCAAAAAATGCCTTGGAAGGTACAATCGAATGAATATTCGAAACATAAGCAACTCAATGACAACTTAAGTTATAAATGAAATGAAACAGACATAAGACATAAGATAATCGTTTTCGCCATTAATCGATGCCACAATTATGTATAAATGTTTCAATAGAATTTTTCAACGAAAACAAGAGAGAGAGAGAGCCAATTGGCCGAGTAGGCTAAGAATGGAGAGCCGGTTGATCAGCAAAACGAGACAATCCTTACTGAGCTCAACATCTCCAACTACAAAAATTCCGTACATCGCTTTCATTGCAGCTTGCTTTCGTTTCCCGTTTACCCAGCGCGTACACATTGCGAAGTTGCGTGGCCCACCATTAACTATCTAACTAAGACGGCGAAGGGAAATGGGCGCAGAGTTTTGTAACTTTTTATTAAAGGGTGGATAAGCTTTTCAGGCTTTTTCCAAACAAGCAAACAACGAAACAGATCAAATATTTGGAAGAGTACCCTCTGAGGGAGACGACGAGTACCATAGGCTTTTTTTCCCATGTGAACGTAAACTTTACGCGACAAGATGTGATTTAGCCATCAGTATAACGACATGCAACGACAGGCATTCAGATCGCTTTCAATGGCGAACTGTAACAGTGGGGCGCAATTGCTCACCAGATTACTCACGAAGTGGGAACTTTGCCCATAGCGCTTCTTATATGCAAATATGCAATTGTGAAAATAATTTAATTCGTGTTTTAATTGTCCACTGATTGCCATCAGCATAAAGGTTTTGAAAATTTTTCAATGAAATTTTGCTAAATAAGAGAAAGAGCAGTTTTCGTCTTTCATTTTAAATAAATTGCAGTTAAATAAACAGGCAAGTCCACAGATCGAGACCGAGATATTCGACAGCTACAAGGGAGAATTATAGAAAGCAAAAATCGAACAGACGAGTCAGACACGCAACAACTTAGACCGCAATTGAGCCGTGAATTGCTTACTAATACTACGATTGTACAAAAAAAAAAGAGAAGAAATATTTGCAATAAAGTCAAAGTTGCATGCTTTTGCATGGATAGATGAAAATCGGATACGACATTTTGCAATTTCGTCCGTTTCATACGTATGAGCGGACGAAGGCAACGCACAATAGTTGCCTGCTGTCTGAAATTTCGCCAAGCAATTAAGCCTAGACGTAACATCGCTTTCAAATAGAAGGGATTGAGTAAATCAGTAAAGTGTTAAGCGTTCTCGTTCAGTTTAACTGGCAGCGAAGGCTGAGCTAAATCTCTCGTCTAATTTCACTGTTTACAGGCATATAATTTCCAATAATCTTTAGTTAATAAGATCATGTGCAAAGTATTATTCATTATTATTATTATGAAAGCAATGGAAAATTTATGTAAATTTCTTCTCACATATTAGATTTTGTTATTGTTGTTGTTGTTTTTTTAACTCTAATCAATATCATTCTCGTTTATCATCATCATTATCATCACTTACATAATTATTTACTGACATCGGCAATTTGTTTATGCATGATAGCAGCAACAAAAGCGAAAGCGAAAGCGAAAGCAACAAAAATAGAAATAATAATAATAATAATAAGAGCAACAACCACATATAACTTTAAAATGAACAAATTTGTGGCAGAATGGGCGAATGAATGTGTTAAGCTTGAAATGGGATAACTGGATCGCGTATCAAACGTTACACGTTATATGTAAGCAAACACACATATATGTGATGTGATATGTCTTCGCTGTAACAACTTTCCCCCAAACGATTTAAAGAACTTTCTAGCTAGTCGGCGAATGCGGGAAAAAAAGAAATCAAATTACACTCAATGACGTATACAAGCATGACTGGTAATCGTTTAGTGATACTTATTACATATAATATGTCGATGCTATCGATATTACTCCGCTTTAAGAATATTTATTATAATTGTTGATGTGTGTCGGCGTAGGAATCATGAAGGGTGTATAAGCGTGTGTGCATATAGAGAGGGGGCTATCTTCATACGAAACTTGAAAACATTCGTTTACATATGACGATTTGGCTTTCGAAGTAACTTTTTCTTTCATTTTCGTTGCGTATTGAAAAATTTCGAAGAAATTTGCAAAGGAACGCGAGAGAGAAAATCGGCAAAATTCATGAATAAATTAGTAATAAATTTTTTATAAATTTATAACATTTTTCTTCTCATCTTTTTTTTGCTTTTTTTGCTTCTTTTTCTTTTTCTATTTCTTCTTCTTTTGACTATGTAAGTAAGTATAAGTGATGGCCTAGTGGCCGCTTAGAAAGGAAAAGTGTTTGAAATGATGGCGATAAAAATGTACCTCTTTCTTTGCGCTATTGACATGGGTTAAATTCGTTTTTCATATTAACGCTTTTCATTATTATTCTTGACCATTGTTATCCCCCTGGCTAGCCCTGGATTAACTTGTCAATATGAAATAGAAATCCTTGAAAACTCTCTTACATACAGTTTTCTATACGCTTTATAAATCGATTCAAAAACACATTAAATTCATCTTAACGTTCGTAACATTCGCATTTCAGAGCAATACTCGATTCTCAGTCGGTCTGCGTCTCAATCCGCTCTAGAATTACTTACCATCGCAATAACTAGAAAGGAAGCCTAAAACTTAACATTTACTTAACATGTTTTTCCTTAACCGATACAACTCAAAGAGTATAAATCGGCACAATTCTCACTCACACACACACACACACACACACAAACACGTTCACTTTTGGTTAGTAAAAGCTATAATTTGAAATGAACGACGATTACAATCGACTGAACCAGAAGTACTACCGCAGACCTAAGAAGAAAGACTACAGGGAAACAGGAGAATATGTCACGTCCACGTCCGCGTTACAACAAGTCTAAGGATTACACGAATTATCCGATAACCGCATCATACACATCTACATCGACATTACGACAGTCGACTGGTAACCTTCCACCCAGGAGACAAGCGCCCTACAAAGCTAGTACTTCTGCCGCGACTTTTTCCATAGGGGATCGAAAGTAATCAGAGTTTTCGACATATATTGCCAACCGACTACATTTTGACTCTTTCCCTTCCCTAAAGATGGGCTTGCTTTTCAGGGCTGGTTATTCGCCTCGCACCTCTGAATGGTCGAAGTTAGCTTACAAACACTCCCACAATATGCCAGATACTGTCATTTTTTCGCTCGATATATTGGAAACATTTATCAGGAACACAACATAAAGAAGATTAAAATTAATTTTTCATTCATTTAGTTTCTACACAACCATGCGGCGGCAAGGAAATAACATGGAACCCTTCTTGTCGATATTGAGACTAACATACTCGTAGCAGACAGGGAAACCTTTGTAACTTGAAAGCTATAGTAGAAGTGAATAGCTTCCCAGCGTGTGCCGCTTGTAACCTATATACGGCAGATGTAAATTAAAAAACTTACAAATATTTTCCAGAATCAACTGAGCGCTTCGATGTACAAATGCCTTTAAACCTTTCAAAGAGAGCACAATTCAAGTAAGAGTCGGTGCTTTCAATGTTAGATATGCGAGATACGCCAGATATGCTAGATATTGATGGGAAGAAAAGTTACTTTTAGATATCTTTCGAGGATATATATAGAAACATGAAAATCGTTCCGATCGCGAGGAAAAAAACGAAACTGAACAGACACGTCTGCGAAATTTAAATAAAAAAAAAAAAAATCCCCAAAAACTATTATTCACTGGCTTGAGGTCATGAATATGAAAAGCTTAACCGCAACTGCGATTATTACTTGCGTGCGAAAATAAAAATTCGTTTTTATATATATTTTCTTCGATTTTCGATTTGCGATTTTTTTCTTAATTTATTTATTTATTTATTTTAATTTTTTTTTCTTTCTTTTTGTTTTAGTTACCTGACGCCAAAGATCTGCACAACATGTCACTAGTCGGCAGTTATGGCTCACATTTGCTGCACAGTTTTCATCCTCATCTATTACAAACCTTAAATCATAACATGCTTGCGAATGGCAGCGCAGCCGCCGCTAGTTATTTTGCTAGTGAACGTGCAGGTTTAACGAAACCATCTGTCTTAACGAATTTTCAACTGCCTTCAGCGTTCTCACCGCCCAAATATATCGGCATATCATTAGATCAGGTAAGTAAATGGTCGCCGGGTGATGGCGAGAGGGGTGGGCCAAGGGGAAAGGGGGAAGGGAAAAAATGAATTATTTCTCTTGCACGCATAAATTTCTATAAATTTAAAAATTTTTTTTATAATATTTTTTTTGTAGAATCTTTTCAATGGTAACGATTCGTTTCGTACGGATTCAGCCAGTCCCACATGTACGTCGCATGAGTCTTTGGAAGGCTCAAATGATTATGATGGTGAAAAGGGTGAAAGTCCGCGCAGTAATGCTTCCGATCCCAGGGATTTAAGACGTAAGTTAACGTGTGATGATGAAGACGATAATAATAATAATAACAATAATAATAATAATAATAATAGTAATGATTATGATGATGATGATGATGATGATGATGATAATGATGATGTCTGTGATGATAACGATAATTATATGTGTTATGTTTTCCTATTTTTTATTTTCATACATTAGAAGGGGTGGTTGATTGTGTGTCTAAAATAAAAAAAAATTTGCATGTTGCCAAATATTTACAGATATATGCATACTTTTTTCTTAAATTAAAAGGATTTTTTTTTTTTTTTTTTTTTTTTTTTGTAGACATTAACGTCCATCTGATAAAAATCTATTCCATTCGAAAAAAAAAAAAAAAATAAATAAACGAAACGTTTATTTATTTTGTTACAAATTTAATTTTATTTCCCTTTAGACAATTTTAACGCTTGACTTGTTAGTTTGTCAGCCACTTGTCAGGATATTTTTCGTTTTCTTTTTTCTTTTTTTTTTTGTAGCATTTTCTATGAACTTTTCTTCATTTCTTATTTTTTTTATTTATTTTTTTTTTTTTTAAAGGAAAATATGCAGATAAGTCTGATTTTCAAGTAGATTTTTTTTCAAAGCACTTTTATTAAAAAATAAATAAAGAAGAGAAGCTATGTAATCGCCTCGTATCCTAGATAACCATTATCTATAGCTTAAGTTGTCATATCCGCAATACGGGAAATGTTTGATTTGTGAAAGTTGGGTAGTGTAAACAAATACTCCCCGCAGACTTCGGAAAATGCATATTAAAGGTGGAAAAATGCGTATGGCTTCTACTCCGTTTAGGCGCCGCGCCGTGCGGAAAATCACCTTTGATTTTTATATTAAATATTTCTTCTGCTTAACCACCAAGAGACATATGAATTTAAAGTTTCCCATATCTCTAGCCATATGGCGAATGAAAACACTTGCTCTTTAGTGGCAGTAAATCCTTCTTACCATGTGTTAATTGAACCAAGGTATCACTTCGATTAAGTCAATAATGCTTTGCAGGTTTGTGAAAAAGTTCAGGGTATGAAAAAGTTGATGATAGGTATGACGAAGAAGTTTTCACAGATCCATAAACAGCTCGCTCGCGTCTATCCTGAAAAGTTTTCCAACATTTACACGTAAGGTATGTAAATATGAAAACGGAATTTTTCTATAAAAAATACGCATTCACTATACGAAAATTATGAAAAAATATTTGATTCAAACTATTGCTCATCTATAGCTGTATCGCCCATCTTTAGCTGTGTTGCCCATCTTAAGCTGCTTATACTTCTCGCCTGTCTAACAATCTCTAAATGCCACGAAAACACAACTAATGCGGTTTTGACGCACACCAATCATCAAACCATCTTCGTATGTTTTCGTAAGAAGTAGGACACTGTTTAGCCAAATGCGTGTCCCATCGAAGGAAATAAGTAGAATTTGGATGGCGCCAAGTCTGGTGATTAAGCTGCATGAGCTAACACTTTCGAGTTGTATGCGTCCAAGGTATCATGGACCGTGTGGATAGATGGGCGGATGTCATGCAAAAAAATATCTTGTGTTGCTACTCCTGATCTTCCGGTCATTTTTTTTTTTTTGTGCAACAGCGTTCGATAACCAAAGTTTCGTCAAACTTTAACAACTAATACACAACAGAACGCGTTTTTTTGGTCCCATCAAACCCAGAGCGTTGTCGCCTTGCAATAGTGATTCGTTACCCCTTGATCTACTTATGAAATTTCGCATATTGGATTTTTAAAAAGAAATCTTATTTCCACCCCCAGTAATGGTGCAAAGGCAACTAACTTCCTTTTATATGCTCTTTATTTAGCGTAAAGCGTATTTTTGCGCTACGATATGGGTACGTATTACGACTGGTCATTGTGGCTACATGTAGGCACATATGTCCTTTACGCAACAACAACTACAGCCATCTATGGGCAAATTCCAGTTTTATATACCTGATAAGACTGTAAGCCTGTACGATTGACTCCAGGCGTTCGTGTCAACAATTAATGCGAGTAAAGCCCGCACACATCAGACAAGCTAGACAGCGCATATCTTTATTGACAGTCGGTCAATATTAAGAAAGCTTAGCTGGGAAGTTTCGGCATATTACAAGACCGCATGAGCAGCATATTTTACCATACCCGTCCTTGTGAACCAATAATGAGTATCGTGTGTAAATGACGTCAGGCTCTTCCTTGTTGCAAATATTTGCTATTTATTTTTGGTTATAAGTATACCCTACAGCACTTGTGATACAAGGGTATATTAAATTTGTGCGGATGTATGCAACAGCCACATGAACTTAAGACAGATCCATATTTCTTTGCAGCTGAGCTTGTGTATCCATCCGTTCGCCATGTTTTCTGATGTCCAACTTATAAGCCGTAATTCTTGAGATATTTTTATGAAATTTGATGCACTGACCTACTTTAGCCCAAGGACGAACGCTCTTGAAAATGTTTCGGATCGGACTAATTTCTCGACCCTTTCCCTTATAACGCCTTACCTTGAAAAGTCTGCGTATGAATAACTAAGAAGCGGCGTAGGGTATTTAAGGGCGGGCCCTGGCGGCCCACTGTAGCGTTTTTACTTGCGTTGGTAAGCATAAACTATTTAATTAGGAAAGGCGCTGCGTTAAAGCATGAGAAAAGACACAAGAAGACAACGTGAAAATAGGCGATCACATTAATAAGAGAACATAAATATCATATTCTATGACTTCTCGAGATGAAAGCAAATGAAAAAAAAGCTCATTGATAACTTTTAGATGACAAAAACACAATCGAGCTTTTAACGAGAATGTCTGCAACTCTGTGTGCTTATCTATTTTTTCTACTTCTAGCTGCACAATTCCACAAGTCAGTGTTATTAAGCCACACTCTTAAGCTTAAACGGCTTAAATTGCACTATTATAGAGAAGATCAAAGTCAACAAATTTTTGCTTAGAATATTTTTAGCCTTAAATTATTAAGTACAAAGTAAAATAAAATTATGACATTATATATGAAAAAATATCAACTAGAAAAGCTAGTAAACGGTATACAATGTATTATAGGCATTAAAGTGTTAAAGGCAAACATAAGTGTATGCAGAAAGTTGAAGGCGAACGCAAGTCTATGTAACTGTGTTATATAGGTATTTATAATGCCTGGTCTGCCTCACTGAAATTCGAACCCATGATCGCCGTGTCTATCCATTGCATCGGGTGATCCACCGTAACTTCTTTGCACCATAGTGTGTAGCAAACGAAAAGATGAAAGAACGTCAAGAAAGTATTTAAAAAAAAATATTAACGAAACTCTTTAAATTTTAGTGAACATATTTTTGAATTCATTTAACAATGAGATGATATTCCCTTCTGCTCATTAATATTTTTTATACACATTTCTCAATTAAATGTATTTAAAATCATTTATGTATGGTTTTTAATGAAATATTTTCAACGTCTATACGTCCGTATTTAAATGCAGACGTCGTTGGAATTTTATTTTTATTTATGTTTTATTTATTTTTATTTTTATTATTTTTTTTTTATATATATATAATTGTCCATGACAACTTTGACATTACCGAAAAACTCACACTTTCGCTTAAACATAAATGGTGAAATAATAAAAAAAAAAAGATGTAAAAATAAAAAGCGCATAACCAGAGAACAACAATGACCGCAACATTTCAAAAACGGTTTGTAACACTTGTCAAAAAACGTGACCTCCACAGATGAAATATATTTAAATAAAACCAAAAACCATTGAAAATGGGTTACAAAGAGTTCGAATCGAATCTTTAATACCCGTCGCTAATAAAGTCAAGCAAGAGAAAATGTTTAATAAAATATAAATCAAATTAAAAGATCGTCATTAGCAATAATTTAAATAAATAATGTGTGAATGAAAAAATGTTTGTAATCCATTGTATTTGCGCGTTATTTGCAAAACAAAATTACATAAATTTGTTGTGAAATTCAAGTTTCTTTATTATTCAATGTTAGGGCTATATTCAGTCTCTCAAAATCGATTAAAAATTCCACTTGATTATCATCGGTAGAGAAAATTCACTTCGGAGAATTTGTACAGTGCATGAAGGGAACCGTCCAAATTCCACCTAAACATGCCTTAAATCCAAATTTAATTTTGCGAACAATATTTAACTTCCTACAATGAAGCAGATATAGTTTTTCTTTTTATTCTTCCAAAATGTTAGCAAAATTCCTATACCTTAAGTGTCTTAAAATCTCTTCGCTAAACTCATTTGTCGATTCAACAATATGTTCTATGTATAGTCGATGTCATGATGTGTATATATTCTTAATCAAAATAGTACTTGGAACCTTTACTTTACAAAGGTCCCAAATTTAGAACGGCACGATTTTAATATTTAAGAGAGAAAAATAAAATATGATACCTTAGACCCACTAGATGCACTATTTTAAGTGGTTGGGTGTTTAGGATTCACTCGATAACGACTTGCTTTTCTCACTTTCTATATATTTTGTCATTAAATTTTCAAATATTTGAATTTATGTTCCAATATCGAACCTTTCATACGATAATTTGGAAAGTTCTGTGAAAAGTTAACACAAAAAAAAAAAATTTCATAATTCGCTGCAGTTAACAAAAACAAAAAAAAAAAAAAAAACAATTACTTTATCGTCTCCACCTACCGAAGTATCAATAGCTATTTTTTGTTGTTTAACCCGGAGAAGTGGCTTAAAGCGTATGGTTAACTGTTGCATATTTTTAGGATCACCATTTAAGTCATTATTCATCGGGGGCCAGTATTGCCATAAAGCAGAAAACTGTTCAAATACTCACATCACTTAGGAAGGAGAGCAATTTGATCTCTTCATGGGATCGCAATCTTTTCCGTGCATTTAACTTCTTCTTCAAAATCTTTCGTTCTTATTTTATTCAATATAGAATACACTAGAGATATACTTTAAAAAGATTTACAAAACTTTCTTTCACGATAATGTTTACGCACAATCCTCTAGTGAAATCCGCGGAAAAGTGCAAAAATTGAACATCTTGTAATAGGATCCTTAGAATCATCATATTGGTTAACTTCCAAACGCCTACAATGGCACTTTTAACGGAAAGATTTGAATCATACAACAATTTGGAAAATGATGTGAGCAGTGGAGCGCAAAGATTGTCGATAATTTGTATGAAAGCTGACGCGATCGACAGATCGCTACTCTTAGGTTAAAAATGATGGCTTTAATCGACTCCTAACTGCCGATTGACCAATTATCCAATTAATCAATAATTTCATAAAGTTTTTCGAAAATGTTGAATGTTAGAAAGGTTTCATTTCTAGTTAGTTGTGGCACAGAATTGTCGCAAAGAATTTTTCAATTCCAGTCGATCGTGTCTGCTTACCATTCTTTAGGAGTACAAATGAGCGAATTTATTTTATTTATTATTCAATTCGTAGGTACAGCGTTAGTTGTAATACATATATATATATATATATAAATGTGTAAGTGCATATATAATTATAGCAAAATGTTCATTTTGTATTAATTTTCGTTGGTAATATTTTATGGAGCAGTGTGCGCCAAATGACGATTTGTTTACACAATAAATCCAGTAACACATTATTTATATAGAAATTTTTACAAACATTAACTTGTAAAGGAGCACGCATCGTCTACACACAATCAAATGGTTTACCAATAAAACAAAAACACCTACTACGCACACTATAAATTTAATGATTAGTAGCAAAAAAAAAAAAAAAAAAAAAGTAATAATAATAACAATAATAATAATAAATTTGAGGGCACAAAACTCAACGATATGTGACTAATAACATTTGTGTTTGAACATATATCGATGAAAGTGTTTTTCATATTATTTTGACTGCGCTTTGATATTAATGTGAATAACTAAATACACAAAAAAGAAATCACAACAATTGCGTTTTGTAAAGTTTGCAATTTTACAATCAAATGCTCAGGGGGTCATACAGTTAGAGTCGTGCGCTTGTAATAGATCTACACACCGCGGTAGCAAATTGGATTGAGTGAGACCTCAATCCCCAAAAAAATATGAAATATCATCATGATGAATGAATGTATAAATGTTTGTATATACAAGCAAGCGAGCAAATTTTATGTGTGCTTTGCAATTATGAAGTAACTTCATATGCTTTCGCCACGAAACACGTGCTATTTGTTTCCATTGTTTCAGCCTCAATGAATTGCAACTTTTAATAATAAAATTCCACAAAATCGTTAAAAATAATAAAAAAAAAAAAGAAGCAAAATCATCTTTTAATATTCTCACCACTAACGAATAAGTGTGCGTGTGTGTCCTGGCAACTTGAAAATTGCAACAGCCAATACAGCCAATTGCCAAGGGTTGGGGTAAAAGTCAAGCCTCAAAATTAGCTTTCTTCTCGACAAAAGCTTCAAAGGAAAGACCGCATCATTCATTAATACAATGCTAAACAAATAAACGAAAATTAGCTTAACATTATTTTGTAACAAGTTGCCGTTCATCGGTAGCGGCGGCAATGAAATGCTTTAAATCCTTTAAAGGTTTACTTGGAGGACCTGCTTCTCACATATCAAAGAGAATTCTTTTCTTTTCTTTCCTGCCTTAATGCAGCAACAACCAACTAATAGATGCTTGACGTTCTTAGAGATCTTTAGCTTTTAAAAATGATAGTATATTTTAAGGGATTATTGCCGGCCAGCAACCAGAGTACTTTTAATGAAAACATAATGAAAATACAAAAAACTTGAAAAAACTTGAAAACATCGAATAAATCGCTCAGCGTGTAACGCAAAGCATGTGATTCCTTCAAATTTAAAACAATTAACAAACTTTGTAAATTTGCACGAAAAAACAATGGGAGGACGAGTTAAAGACGAGTGTTGTTATAAAGTTTAACTCATAGAATTGAAAGATCGCTGTATGAAAATATTCATTAGTAACATGAAAGTACATGACACACCTTCTGCCAAGTTCCAGTGCATTCTACTTTATATAACAATAAGGATTCTTATATCGATCACCGAAGAATGACGGGTGCACTCGTATTGTCAACACGTTCGCAATATCAAGAAGGAAGCTCCAGAGACTCCACAACGCATATATATATTCTTGATCAGCATCAAATTTTGAATCGATTTAAGCATGTCCGTCTGTACGTCTGTGCCGCAAAAGTCAAACTGTCAATTTCAAATTGGGCAGAAGCACTGCATGTTCTTGCACGCAAGATTGGCATTCAAAATGGACGACCGCTCTACATTGCTAGGTAACTCACTTAGAACACCTCTGCTTCTCAAAAGTAGTAAGGAGTTGTTTTTTCTATGGATGACAATCCCTACCCGATATTAGAGTGTATCAAAATTTAATTTTCTTTCCAATACCGTACCGATAACGCATATAAATTCTTGGCCAATTTCAAATTCGGATTTCGCATCTAAGCATATCCGTCCGTTCGTTTGTCTGCCTGTAATTGTTTATCCGCGCAACTATGTCATCTTCAATCATCCTACATAATTGATTGCGTCGATTACACTCAAATATCAAACGATCATTGTTTTCGTTCGCATCTTAATTAATCAATCAATTAATTAATCAATTTTATTAAAAAAAGAAAAAGGAAAGCAAAGTATAAAAAGAGAATACAATCACTTCCGTTAGAATAATGAGAAAAGAAAAAAGGTTCACTTATTTAATTCTTACATTGAATTGAGCGACATATGATTGTAACAAAAAGTGTTTGTTTTTTTTTTATTTTTGCCTATAACAAACGGCTTTGCACCGTTACTGTAACTCTTCCTTGACTTGTTCGTTTCAACTTCTCAAAGAGAGCATTGCGCGTGGGAAAAAAAAATCGTACATCTCTCTTAAAGCCCTAGGATTGCTCTAGTAATTGCTCGCTTATTGAATACCGGCTGATTATCTTATCTAAAAGTTAAATGTTTTAATAAAATTATTTTAAAATGAGCCAATATAATATTTTTATTTTATTTTCGAACGGCAAAGTACACGTAAACAATAATTAATTTATAAAATGTTATTGTAATCAAGTGTTTGTGAACAACAAATAACAAATAACAAACAACAAAGAACTAACATTAAGATCTACTGAAGAGCTCTTCAACAACCTATGCATTAATATGTATTGCACGTCGCTGCAACATGTTGCATGACAAACCCTTTCATGAATGGCAATGGTGTGCTTTTTGGCGGTTTAAAAATGTTACTGCGCTACACAATAAATTCTTTTGAACATTTCTCATATAAAAATCATTAAATATTTGAGATAAGCTAACACGCGACATTTAAAACACTTTGTGAAGCTTACCATACGAAGCTACTTAAGCGTGCTTATGTTTGTATAGAAAATCTTTCCCTCACTCTTTCTATTCATTAATTCATATTCATTTGCTTGTGTGTGCATATGTAGTAAGAAAGAAAAGGGTTAGCTGGATGGCTGGATGACTGGATGGCTGGATGGCTGTGTGGCTGGTTGGGTTGGGCTGTTTGCTGTTTGCTGTTGCTCAAGCATAATTCACATAACGAGTGTGGCGTCAAAGACTTTTTGACTTTTGGCGCTTTGTTCATAGATGCACGTACAAATAAACAAACGTGCAAGATATGCGTGCCTGCAACCACTCTTTGGTGGTTTTGTTTATTTGTGTAACATTGGCAACATTTTTCCTATCCTTTCACTCGTACTCTCTCTCTCTCTCTCTCTCTCTCTCTCTCTCTCTCTCTCTC
>NW_023998415.1:23792719-23901415 GCF_014805625.2 Glossina fuscipes
TCTCTCTCTCTCTCTCTCTCTCTCTCTCTCTCTCTCTCTCTTTGTTTTTGTTTTTTTTTTTTATTTTCATCTTTCAAAGCATTAAGCTAAAGCATTTTGATATTTAGAAACCAAATGTTTGCAGGCTTTCATTTAATTTCAACTATGGGTGGAAAGAAGCATCAAGAGATATAAGGTTGAGGGTTATAAATATAAATAAATACAATAATAAGTTCGTCATATTACGGTTTCGGTATATTGGCCAGGCACGGTTGTTGTAGTGTTGTAGTGGTTTTTAGTTTGTATTGTGCATGTACATGTGTGTGTGCGTGTGCGTGTGCGTGTATACTCTTCTATGATTTATTTATTCATATATTTTCGATATTAATTGGCGTATAATTCTACACAAGTGCTGCAAATGCTTCTCTAAGCTAATTATGCAGAAGTTTTTCATAAACATTTTCCAAATAAATGACTATTCATCCATTTGAGAAATACATAGGTAACTACTACTAAACACAGAATGTAAGCAAGAAAATGTAATGAATTAATAACAAACACATTTATGATAGCAATGAGAAAGTTTTGCTTTTGTATAAGCGAAACGAAGAAACAAAGCTACGAACTATATACACAAATACTCGTTTGAAACTTATATTTACGCCACGGTCGTCAATCTATCCGGTTATTAAAATCGTGATATTATAATATCAAGGCCTAGTAAGAATAGTTTCTCAACTTGCAGCAGGGTTTTTCGAAGAGAAGGCGAAGGGCCGGAAGAAGGGGAGTGGTGGTGAATTGCAAATTGTAAAAGGACCAGCAAGTGACTAGTAAAGTGTAGACATTCACGCAGTTCATAGCGTCTCTCGATTTTCTCTTAACTCTTCTATGCATCTTACATAATTTTCTACCATCCTTCTGGTCTGAAGAAGTATTCTGAATCAAAAATATATATTTTATTTTGGTGAAAATTTTTATTTCATCTTTTTTCCATCGATCTTTTTAAATTCCTATCTAACTGTTTCCATATCCACCTACAAAAATAGTTAGATAGATAGATAGATAGATAGATAGATAGATAGATAGATAGATAGATGGATGGATAGCTTTCAATGTATTTTTCTTTTTTTTATGCCCGTGCAAGCAGCGAACTAGACTTTAATAGCTCCAAGAATAGCCGCGAAAAATTTTGGGACCCGCGTTCGCTTTCTATCCCAGGGTTTCCCATTTCACCTCATATAGAAATATCGAGTCCTCTCTCCAAAAATAGATTATATGTCGAATTTCCCCAAGCACAGTGTACTCCAAGTTGTCCTCTCTCTCTCTCTCTCTCTCTCTCTCTCTCTCTCTCTCTCTCTCTCTCTCACTGTCACTCTCATATATATGTATATATACATTTTCATCTAACAAATTTTTCCCATACTTTGTTTTTGAACTTGCTCCGGCGATTTGCTTTACGTGTTGTAGGTGAATCATCGTACAATCTCTGCTTGGCTTAGCTTGGCGAACAGCCTTATGGAACGCTAGTAGTCAGTATACATTGCCGAATGCATTTCGCGTTCGTCTGACTTCAATCCGCAATATTACCCTACTGCTGCTAGCACTTTCCATCTATCCATTCCTTTCTTAATGATTGTGTTCATATGCCTTAGGCATTTCGTATAATAGGGCGTGGCTTCACGTCAACATTGTAAAGCTAATCGTTAATATTTTGCAAGAAAGATGGACAAAAGTTGATGACTATAACGATGGGCAATACATTCAATATAATTCCAAGAAAATATTTTTCGTTGTTTTTTCGTTTTTCAACTATACTTCAATTTTGCAAGAGAGAGCATCCATCTAATAAGTGATGAGTTCAATCGCGTGCCATGTATACCCGTACGAACTGAAGCTTTTTTTTTTTTTTTCTATCCAAAAAAAATATATTCCCAGAGTACAATGTCAGAGAGATTGATAATCAATTGATGTGAAGGATTTTTTTCGCTCGTAAAGTTGTCTTTACTATGCGCGAGCAATGTTTTATCGAATTTGGAAATCATTCGTCTGCGAGCCTTTGCTTTGTTGAAAGGAAGTTTGAGGTATAAATTTATCAATTATTGCTATGTTTTTACTTTTTTATTATTAAATGGCTTCTGTTCGGTTTTTCGTTTTCAATCTACCTCTAGCTAGCGGCATGCGTTCCCCTTTTGTCAGCCATTAATTATGTCAATGTCAGTATACCGTACAGACAGATACGTGTTAAAAATATTTATAAAGCAATTAAAATTGTAATAATTTTTCCTTTAAATGTTGAAAAAAAGAAATCAAATAAAAATTCCTTTATTAGCCAACGAGATTTACGAAATAAAACAAATATAAGAGATTTATGGTTTCCCCCCCCCCATCACTTGTATACTTACTTATATATAGTAAAGCGTTGAAAAGCTATAAAACAATCTCGAAGAGATATAATTTTTATTTAAGAAATTTCAAAAAAATTGGTTCGTTGTTCATTTCCCTTACTATTTATGTTTATACAGATGCCCATAGCAAATCTTCAGCTACGTGTGCCTCTTCAATGGCCGCCGTATCTGCGGCAGCAGCAGCAGCTGTGGCTTCGATAGCCTCGTCTTCGGCAGCAGCCACTACAGCTACCGCTACACATTTGGCACATCATACACATCCGCATCATACACATCATTTGGCATCGCTTAGCGGTCATCATGGTCATCATCCGAATGGTAGCTTATTGGCGGCTAGTATGGGGCACACCTTGGGCTTGACGGCACCGCCAGGTTGCGCTGGTTTACGTCCACCACCAGGTCACGTGCCCGAGGGATGTCCCGTGTGCGGCCTAAAGTTAACAACCGAAGAGTGGAACTCGCATTTCCTAGCCGAACTGGACCGTTTATATAAATTAAGTTCGGGTATGGAGAGAGCCAACATTCAAGCCACCTACATGTTCGCACCACCGTGTCCAGCACAAGAGAACGCTATAAGAACGAGTCATAGCAGATGGGAGGTAAAATACCTGCAAACTGATCTATGCTCCGTCCGTCTTCACATTTAAAATTTCTCTTTGCTTGATTTTCTCTTCGTTAGACTTTTCAACGTATACGTAATAATCGTCAAAATCGGTTACGCATTAAAGTACGGAAACGAAAGTACGGCGACATGTTTTTCATGGAGAACAGTTTGTGCAGTTCGTGTCCGATTTGCAAACGCAAATACGCGTTGGAAACGGGCAAGTTGCCTAGCGATGAAGAAAATAAAATGCAAGAAGAAATCGAAACAGTAGATGTGGAGAGCTGTAACGATGATATGCCAGATTCCGGATCAGAAATGCAATCGCATCAACAGCATCATCATCAACATCCACAGCCGCAACATACTCACATGCCATCTTTTAGTGGAAGTAGTAGTCATAGCAGCGGTCATAGTAGTTCAAACGGTGCCAATTTACATAATAGCAACAGTCAACCGGGCAAACTGGATGGTATACTCTATAGAACAGCCTGTGTAATTAACAAAGAACATAACGTTAGCAGTGGGGGTGAAGATGACGTTAGCACTAATGTGCCCACCACTACCACCACCAGTGGTAGTAGTAGTAGTAGTTCAGGTGGCAGTAGTAATATAAATTGGTCGGACTCGGGTCATAGTAACAATAATACGCAGGGTCATATTAGCGGTAGGTCGCCAGTGAAAATCTAATGTGAATGAATCTCTCTCCTCAATCAGATATTTCTATATTTCCGACAGTCAAAAATGTTAGTGAGTTATCTTCTACTACCCATCATTACTATAATGCCGATTCATGTCACGAGGAACGTCAAAGCCAGCGAGATATGAACATGGACACGTGCAATAACGATAGCGATGAAGATGTCATTGTCGATGATGACGATTCAATTAAAATGTCATCGTCATACAACAACAATAAAAAACGTAAATATGAGGAATCAACCGTAGGCAGCAGTCGGTTAGTTAAACTACTTCGAATATCAAGAGAAATAAATAAATTTTACTCTCTTTTTATCGAAGAATTTCCGATAATCCCTCGCCAATAGACGATCGACCACGTTCCGAGCCTCAAGTTACAAGCACCGAAACAAGTGTAGATCATTCGCATAACAATAATAATAATAATAATAATAACAATAATAATAATAATAATAATAATAATAATAATAATAATAACAACAATAACAACAATACCAAATATACTACATTTGAGGATTTAAGAGTCAAACAGCAACAGCAACAGCAACAACATTCACCAGATCATGCGGACACGGATAGAATAGCGGCCGGCCAATCAGCTCACATATTAATGTCGGGCTTAACACAGCTGGACACAAAGGTGGGAATTAGTTCGGATTTGAAACCGGACAATGAAGAAAACAAATGTTTCATATGTAAGGTAAATTTTTTGTTTATTACTTTGGTTAGTTTTTTCCGAACCACTCGCTTCCCTCCGTCCCTCATTCTCTCACTCCCTCCCTTCCTACTACTTCCCTCATCATAATTCGCGGTCTTGCCTATCTCTTCCTAGTTCATAATTTTTTTGAATTATTTATGTTTTGTTTTGTTCATAAAAATTTCGATAAATTATTTTTTAAAAAATTTCAAATAAAATTTTTAATTTCAGTGAAATTTTATTAATTTTTTTGTGGATTTCTTCTCGTTTCTTCTTAAGACAGGTATAAAGGATCTCTCGTCAGACAGCTTCTTAAGAGGTCGCAATTTTTATTTTCATCAAAGTTGTGCTAACGTTATGAGCAGTTATCGTTTCAATAAAGATTTACAACCGCACACCTTAAAATATCCACCACCACCACCACCAGCCCAGCAGCAGCAGCCGTCATCGTCGTCATCGTCATCATCATCATCGAACTCCTCACAGTTTCCGACGTCACCATCGGATAAATTACAGCAACAGCAACAGCAACAACAACAACAACAGCAACAACAACAATCATCGATAGTAGAATCAGCGACAAATGATAATAGAAATTAAATTTCTCAATATGAGTAAAAACAATTAGCAAAAGCTTCAACCAAATTCAAATTCAAATCAAATCAAATACAAATACAAATTGAGTTTAAAGTATAAAAATAAAAGAAAATAAAAAAGAAATCAAAAAAAAAAAAAAAAACAAATTATGAGATATGTTCGCCTTAAGGTGAATCTTTTTGATACCCCATCACCACCATGCTTTAAATGAATTCACAAACTCACACAGAGAGACATATTACAATTGAGGGCGTGTCAATTGACCAGATTCAATTCAAGAGTACGAGCGCTTTCTCCTTGCGAGCCGTATTTATGAGCGGGTGGCGTTCAATTTCAACCTTGGTCTGCATCAAGTGTCACCTCTCTGTCCTAATTCTTGCGTCCAGATGGCTAGCGGGAATAACATGCGCATGCGTACTCACACACAAACGGCCAGTTCTTAATTAAATTTGTCCTTCACAGCGATTAAGACAATCGCTGAGGCTCATATGTTTTTCTTTCTTTTTTTTTTTTTGTTTTTTTTTTTAATGTGGACCAAGATTTGTATATTTCCATCGCTTTTGGGGTGCGGGGTAAAATAAAGAAATCAAAAAAAAAAAAAGAAAAAAGGAAAAAATTGAAGAGAGACAAGCCAAGAAATTAATTATTATTTTAACAAAAGAAACATTGAAGAGAAGTAAAAAAGCCCTTGTAAAATATAATTAAAACACAGCATTAAAATAAATACAATTATTATTATTACAATTATTATTACAATTATTATTATTATTATTATTTTGTTTTCTTTTTAGTCGAATCGCGTTCCCGCATTAGCCCTTTTTTTTATGTTTTCATAATAATCTAGAAAAATTTTTCTTTTAACGTGTCTAGAAATGAATAAAATAAATTTCTGTGTGTCATGTGTGCTATAAGTAAACAAAAAAAAAAAAAAAAAAAAAAGAAAGAAAATGTTAATAATAATTCAATAAATGACTAATTTTCTAGATTTTAAGCTAAAACAAAAAACAAAAAATTCACTTTAAATTAATAAAAATTCGAGAAAAACGATACAAAAAAATTACTAATAGAGAATCGTATGAGAGTTTGATTTCGCTTAGGGAATTCTACCAAAGTTCTAAATATTTAATGCGAAAACGCAAAGCGGACGGTATAGTATAATCATCACTGTTTTTTTCCTTCCTTACGTTCTTCAGCTGTTCTGAACAGAAGGCGTGTTATGCCAAATAATTATCATTATAATTAGTTTAGCCAGAGAATAAATTCTAAGGCTGACTGGCATCTAAGCCTATTGGGCATATTGAAAAATGTACCATACTTGAAATTTGGACCCACAACCATTGATCGAAACTCGTCACCTATTCGACCACTCAGACGGGCAAAGCCACATAATTAATAAATGTTTCATGCCCCATATGTTTGCGCCCTGTCTCACATATCATCCATCAATTTTAGATCAAAAGTAGTTGAAAACGCCCACAAAGTCTGCGCTTTAGATGCAGCTTTAGAATAATGTCTATACACATTAGCAGAGGTTTTCTTTTTCTATACATATTCTATTTTAGGAATTAGCTCGGAAAACGTTCCCTGGCGGCTACGATCTGTTATACGTAGAGGCGGAAGGGCCAAAAGAATAAGTATTCGCGTATTCGATGAATTTGAAAATGGAACCATGGTGGTCAATGGCGGACGGCACAGACAATTGCTCCAGTCCAGCTCAAGACCGGTGAGTCACATTAATGTGAGTCACGTATGTATGGTAAGAGCAACTGAAGCTTTAAGCGGCCGAAAGTATTGTAATCCTGTTAGATGATTTGATTGACGGATTAGTCCCTTTCATCACTTGTCACTTGTCAGAACACTTGTCCTACGGGTAACTATGTATAACTAAGCACAACACAGCCCAGGTTATGCCAATGCTGAAGAGCATCAAGAGCTTTGCAAGCAACTTCGGCAAGAGTTGCAATCTTCCTCGTCCACAATGAAGATATGCTTTGGATATCGGCTGCAGTGAAATATTTTTAGGTCCGAAAATAATCTGAAAACAACGACGAACCAACGCAGATGTGAATTTGATGCATTCCAAGTTTGGAACTGGCCAAGCATTTATATACGTTACGAGGCTTTTAAAGCTTGTATTGGAAAAAAAATTACATTTTGATACTCCATAATATCGGGTAGGGATTGATGCCCATAGAAGATGCGTTCACATTTTTCTACATTTTGTACCGCTACGGTTTATGAGTAATAATCGAAGAGACAAATTTTCCTTTCTTTTGAGAAACAGAGATGTTCTAACTTTACGTAGCACTGTAGGGATATCCTTCAACCGATTTGATCCATTTTCAATAACAATATGCGTGCAACGACTTACAGTGTTGCTGACAAATTTGAAATCACTTTTGCGGCACAGACGTACAGACGGACATGCTTAAATCGATTCAGAATTTGTGGGGCCTCTGAAGCAACCTTCTGAATGTTGCAAACGTACTGACAAAACGACTATACCCTTCATTCTTCGGTGATGGGTATGAAAAGCAAAAAAAAAATATTCAAATATTCGTTTTTCGATTTATGATTTATACCCAGCAGCGGTCTAAACTCGAATCTTATATTATGTGTCAGTAGATTTTTCATTTCTGATTTGCCAAAGAAGATAAGAAAGAAATATTTGTTATACGGGAGCTAAGACTGCTACACATGCATCGAATTATTAACTTGACTTGACTTGACTTGAGATAAGGAAAACGCAATTCGTATTCACTGTTAATGAGACGTCCTACTTAGAGTAGGAAAATTTCTTCTTTTGTTGCCAGACTGCATTTCCGATAGCACTTCGTTATCGTATAGATGGTCGCTGCCCTGTATATTTGCTAAGGTATACTATCTAATACGCTTAATACATTTGAGAACATTGAGCCGTAAATAAGTCAGTGACGACAAAAAATACTCTTTTATGATTACACATGTCTCTATCAACTGATAAATCCCATTTTATGGGTAATGAAATACTCAAGCTCTCAATTATTAGTAAACAGGGTAATCAATACTGCTTTGGGGGCTGGAGAGGTCCGCCGCTCAACTTAAGTTTAGTATCAAAAGTGCTTTAAGGCGAACGAAAGCAATTGTGTTCAGTTGACAGTGTTGTTAAGAAGTGTTGTACGATATTTTTAATGTAAACTTTTTGATTTCGAACAAAAAAGTGAAAGAATTCTGTAACAATTATCTTTTTTTTGTTTTTTTTTTTTTGTTTTTTTTTTTTTGTTTTTGTTTCTTTTGTTTTTCTCAAAGCTGACAGTAATTGCTTTTAAAAGGTTTTCTTTCTTTTTGCGTTTTTTTTTTTTTTTTTTTGTTTAAAATGTTCTCGAAATTTCTCAAGCATACAATAGCACGTCGGCGCATTTGGCGGGAAGAACAAGTTGTTAGACAATTGACATCACAACAAGTATTTGAACGTGAGCAAAAATTTGGCGCCCACAATTATCATCCGCTTCCGGTCGCTTTAACCAAAGCAAAAGGAGTTTTTGTTTGGGACGTCGAGGGTAAACGCTATTTCGATTATCTTAGCGCGTATTCAGCTGTCAATCAAGGTCATGGTCATCCGAAAATTGTGAAAGCTCTTACAGAGCAAGCCCAAAAATTGGCATTAACTTCGAGGTAAGTTCTTGTTAAGTTCTTGTTAAGTTCTTGTTATCGCGCAGACAATTGAAAATTGCGCGCATAATGAACGGACAGGGCATGTCTTATTCAGTTGAGAAGGGGAACAACAACAACAAGCGATAACCTAAATAAACATAAATTATTTTCAATGCGTATGAATTGATTAAATTTAATGCACAATTAAATTAAATTTGCAATGAATGTGAAAGCAATAACAATAAGGAATGAAAATTACGTTTACAAAAACAAACAACAACTTGCATGAGAGATAAGCGAAGAAAAAACGCATGTTTTTTACAATGCCTTTGCATTTCTATGCTATCGAGCTGGCGATCCTCGTCTCAATACTTTACTAAATTAATTCACTTGAACTTGTGTTGTTGCAATTGACGTAAGCTAATTTCATACTCCCACTACTAAACAATTTCATTAATTGCGCAAAGTAAGTAAAACTTACTGAAAATGAAAGAACTTCTTACTTACTGTGCAATCTTAACGTAACGGAATGTAATGATTTCATATGTGTTATGTCTATCCGAGCTGAAGAGCCTAAGCGAGTAACTCTTGGAAAGAGCACATACCGTCTTATTGCGGAACTATCCGCGATGGACTTTGCTTTGATCGTGGCGACAACGAGTGTTCGATTGTCGTAAGCACTTACCAATTGGACGTGCATTTAATGCGACTGCGACCGTCCCCTATCGCGTCCTAATTCTTAACTTCTTTCTCACCGTCATCGTGCTACATGGACGGAAAGCATACCTTGAGTGATTGATTGACCTTGTAATTGATGAGCCAACAGATCTTTGATCCGAGAAAAAGCAAAGTTTTCAGATAGATATATCATCGTGAACAGAACGAGTAGCATGGTATAATGATTGAATCGCATTATGCTGCCGAGTTGAGACCGCAGTAGCTTAAGTACTCCTGGCGCATTATTTATGATATATGCCATGACGTAATGAGCTGCCAAACCTTACATGAGGAAATAGTCAGGTTAGATTAAAGCGCTATCTCTCTCACATCTAGAGCAAATAAGACTTTGGACATTGGGAGGCAGTGATCGCTTGCAAAATGCCAAAGTAAAAATTTTCTAGTCTGTGCGCGTGACACTCAAAAATGTGACGATCGTTTTCTGATAACACATTAGGCTTTCTATCTCTTGGTGTAGTGATGCGGCATTTGAACATTTTTCTGCCACCAGTACTTCCTAACATAATGCGATATCATTTGTTATAACATATTTCTGAAAAACCATCCACGCTTTTTACTTTCATAAAACATGTTCTGTGGGCACTCTATCGGAAAGTAAGCACTCGTTGATAACGAACGAGAACAAAGTGGCGATAGTCGATCTAAGCCATTGCTGATTTTTTTTTTTAGTTTTCACGATGCCCATATTGCATGTCCTCGACGCATGGCACACGTAAGCTAACTGTCTGGAACAACTTGTAACGGTGATGCCGACCCCAAGCGGTTAGCATGCTCTCTCTCTATTACTCTGCACTTGGGCAGTTTACAGCCGATTAATTAATTTTGAAATTCTTATGTTCTTTTACTCAATCGAGCGTCGTATATGAACTACGCTGTACCGGATGTAGAAACGTTTAACATTTATTTTATTTTTCAGAGCCTTTTATTCAGATGTCTTGGGTGAATATGAAGATTATATAACGAGACTTTTTAATTATGATAAAGTATTGCCTATGAATACTGGTGTAGAAGGCGGTGAAACTGCCTGTAAATTAGCCCGTAAATGGGGCTATGCACAGAAAAATATACCAAGAAACCAAGCAAAAGTAAGTACGGACGGATCAAGTAAATGGAAAGTTAAAGTGTGCCCTATAATCCTTTTACGGTATTGCAGATAATTTTTGCTGAAAATAATTTCTGGGGCCGAACATTGGCTGCGATCTCTGCTTCTACTGATCCCAGCAGTTATGAGGGTTTCGGACCATTTATGCCCGGCTTTGAAATCATTAAATATAACGATCCACAAGCTTTGGAGGTACAGCAGAATATAGAATTAAGGGGTTAATCTTATAATTGGGAGATTTGCAATCCTAACAAGCAAATCAATAACTGATGGAATAACTTGATGGATTGAAATTTTCGTCACGAATTAATATTTTTGAGATTGCATTCGATATATCAAAGTCGATGGGATGATTATCGAAGATCATAAGTGATATTCAGTACAATATTTTCTTCTTTTAGAAATCATTGCAGGATAAAAATGTTTGCGCGTTTATGGTGGAACCCATACAAGGGGAAGCGGGCGTTGTAGTGCCCGATATAGGTTATTTGCAAAAGGTACGCGACTTATGCACTAAGTATAATGTCTTATGGATTGCGGACGAGGTTCAGACCGGTTTAAGTCGTACTGGTCGCATGCTAGCAGTGGATCATGAAAACGTTAAACCCGATATTTTAATATTGGGAAAGGCTTTATCGGGTGGCATGTATCCCGTATCGGCGGCACTCTGCAATGACGATATTATGCTTTGCATAAAGCCCGGCGAACACGGCTCCACCTATGGCGGTAATCCGTTGGGTTCGAAAGTGGCCATAGCCGCCTTAGAAGTCCTGCAAGAAGAAAAGCTGTCGGAAAATGCCGAGAAAATGGGAAATCTATTACGCGCAGAATTATCGAAATTGCCCAAAGACGTGATAACCGCAGTAAGAGGGAAGGGCTTGTTAAACGCTATCGTTATAAACTCTAGTAGGTTCAGAGAGCTGCTCTCGCAATCATGAAATTAATTTTTATTTTTAAAAATATATATATGTATATATATATACATATTATTTTTTTATTATATATATATATATTTTTTTTTGTCTTTTGATATAGAATACGACGCGTGGGAAGTGTGTTTGAGACTTAAAGAAAATGGTTTATTGGCCAAACCCACCCATGGTGATATTATACGTCTTGCTCCACCTTTGGTTATAAATGAAACGCAAATATTGGAGAGCGTTGACATCATTAAAAAGTCCGTAATGTCGATGTAAAAAAAAAAATAAATAAATTATTACAACAACAACAAAAAAAGAAAATACTTTAAATGCCTCTTTTTGATGACAAACGTGTGACATAAATTGACAATATGCCCGATAGACCAACGTTGTTAAACATTAAGATAAACACCCAGCTGCCGCAGCCGCCGCCCACTTATAAAAGAAATAAAAATTTTCTTTTAAAAATTGTGAAATATTTTCTGGGGAAAATATTGCAATTTTTATAGGCATTTTTTAATTAAAACTAAAACAGTTAAGTCAGCGTTTCCCAAACAGCGAGTTCGAGAATAATTGCTTTCCTTTCTTGCAATTTAGTTTCTCAACAAATGCCAAAACGCCAAGCTTGCATTCATCAAGTTTCCATTCAAAACTGATCCGCCCATAAGCAGGCATAACCTGAGACCCGAGTAACCCGATTAATTTCAAAAAAAATAGGCGATAAATAGAAACTTGCTCTCTTCTTCAAAGATATTAAACATCTTCGTTCCGATTTTTCCAGATTCGATCCACACTATATTCGTCGTCATCAACCTTTACCTCGTTCTATATTATATTGGGTAACAAGTTTGTGAAAAAGGACATGCCATAGTTCGAATTTTATCAAAAAATTTTCGATTCTCCGATTATCGAGACGTAAAGATATTAAAACGAACTTTAATTAAAAGAAAACAAATAAATAAACCAATTTAATAATACGCACATATAGTTAAAGCTTGTGTCGCCAAATAGAATTTAAGCTCTGAACTTATAAAAAGATTGTCTGTTTCATACGGGTCATACGAGAGTACACGATCGCCCAAATACTGAGCCTAACTATACGCTCATATAGAAAAACCCAATAAATTCTCATATATTGTCGTAAGTAACTTCAAAAATCGCAAGAAAGCAAACACAGCAAAAATGCATATATCCGTAGCGGAAATCGCGCTTGTTTACGGTACCAAGCGTTCGCTAGCGTTACAGTGAGATTAGCTTCGATCATTGTAACGGCATGTACTAGTCCCAGAAAATTGCATCAATAGCGATTGACTGATAGGGACTGACAGCGAAAGTTACTTTCGCTACCAAGCATAACTTTCATGCCCTTTTTTGTTGGTTTTCCCATTATGAAGGATTTATAAAGAAAAAAACTTTTTTTTTTTTAATAATTTACTTAACGCTTATACTGTTGGGTCGTTGCACAAAAAAGTTTGTACAGCGCTGGTATAGAGTTTGTGATAAGAGGGGCACTGCATAATCAAGTGGTTTAAGGTCGTTAAGCAATAAATTGGCTGACAAACGACAATTTAAACAAGAAGAACAGCAGCAGCAGCAGCAGCAGCAACAAGAGTAAAACACGAAAACGTCAAAGCTTTGCTATTGTACAAGTGTCTTATCAAAAGACGACGAAGAAGAAAACGCTCTTGCACAGAGAAAGGGGGCCAAACGAAAAAAAAAGAAAAAAAAAAAAGAAAAAAAAAGAAGCAAAATATCGCATAAAATTCTTAATAAAATTTTTAAACACTAAAATCTTATGCGAAACAAAGGGTATCCATATCCATCCAGGCTTTGCGAGAAGTCATAGTGTTAAGGTTGTATTTACATATTTAGTAACGCATTTTAACGCCACAATTCTTATTTAATTAGCTTTTTCAACAAAAAAAGAAAAAAAAAAGAAAGGAGCATAACCGGGGAAAAGTTCAAATGCTTATGCTAATAAGCTTTATGGGTGGCTAGACTACCGGCTAATGTTAAAATGCCTTTATTTGCTCCCATCTACAATCAGTGGCATTTACATCTAAGAGATTCCTTTGTTCCATTTATTAAGTAAAAAATAGGAAGAAAAAAAAAAAAAAACAAAATTTTTTTTTCCTTAGCGAAATTGTTTCCTTTTTTTTTTTTTACTCTCTTCTCTTCATTGCTTCTGTTTTTTTTTTTTTTTTAGTTTTTTTTTTGTGAAAATAAAGACATTTAAAGATTATGTAACTGTCCATGGTCAAAAGTTCATACACAAGTGCTGATAAAAACCAGCAGATTATGGTTGGCTCTTTTTTTCACTTTGCTACCCATTGACCATTATGTTCAAGATTTCATTTTGCCTTTTCCTTCTTTTCTTCTTTCTAAAGACATTTTACCGTAATTTTTTGGGAGGTTTTCTACACAATTTTTTCATTGCTTTTTTTTTTTTTTAGATGACGTGTGTTGATAAGTCTGCATAAAACTTTAGAAGAAAAGCAGCAGCGTTGTTCGAATCTAATAAAAACCGTTCAAGGCTTCCTGTTGCTAATGTTCAACATTTTTACAAAACATAAGAAATAAAAGTGTTGAAGCGTTAACGTCTTTTTTGTTTTGTTTTTTTTTTTCTTTATTTATTTAAGAATTTTTTATTATTTTAGTGATAAGATTTGTATAGAAATTTATTGCTAGTAACACAATTACCACGAGGGTGTTAAGCGTATCTTTGAAAACTTTTAAAAAGAGTCTTAAGTTAATTAGAATTTTTTTTTGTGTGTGTGTTTGTGTGTGTGTGTGTGTGTGTTTTTTACACTCTCTCGCACCAATCAAGCTACATATATAGTATGCCCGTAAATCTCTTGCTCGTTACAATAATTGATATAACATCTATTGTTATGCTTGTTCGATAATGGATTAGAAAACCATATCGATTTCATTGATTGCTATCTACAATCAATTATTTGACTATTTGTTCTGCTCGATAATCAATAAACGATTAGTAAGTAGGTCAGCAAATCATTGGCTGTGCAATCAATATACGGTCACGTTCATCAAACGTACGTAGCACAAGCCCGACTTATCTTAAACACCAGTTCAGTTTATTCAGACTTGATGACTGCCTACTAACTTTCAATATGAATGGATGTCATGTGTTATCTAGCGGTCAAGTCGAATCGAATGCATTGCATTTGGATCTTAAATAACCCTATCTATGTTATAATATTAAGGTCAATACTTTTTATTTCATCTAATTAATGTATGGAAGCGTGCCTTAAATATGCTGCTATTACACTGCTCTATCTATTAGACAATGCAGATATCATTCTAATCTTTTCCCCGCCAATGCCCTGCTTTGGTTACATTTACTTCATTTCCATTATAATTGCCAGTCATCTAAAGCCCCAACTCGAGATTTCAAGGTTTATTGATCGACTGTAGCTTTGCTTTACAGTAAACTTCTTCACATTTGTTTCGACTTTGAGTCCAATATCTCTTGTATGCTGCCACGCCTATTTATAAATGGTTTTGGGGATATTTGAAAGTAACATTGTCGACATATCGTTTGTTAGTTTAAATCTGATAAGTCGGACCATCCGTCAAGAATACATCAGCAACCAGCGAACGGAGCGACGACGAACAACACTATTGGGTGGCTGCGTATGAACTTGAGATGAATTGGGCTAAACCATTCGCGATAACTTGTCGGTCCCCGAATGTACATCCGCTGCATACTTTAAGGGTAAACGGAGCCAATGTTGAAAGTGTAGGTAGCTTGAAACGCCTTCGAGTGATTATCGATAACCAGTTATGCTTTGATCCACATACAAATTCATTGTGCTCCTACAATTATGTCATTTATAATTTATGTCCTAGAAATTTATAATTCTAGGAATATTTCAAATCCGAGGAAATTAAGGCTATTTCATAATCGTATAGTTAAATATGTATTCATGTTGGGGCGGTACGACCATATCTCATGTTATGATCTACTTTTTTTAGGTCGTTCCAGTTGGCCATCTCCTTAACCTCTACAACAGTTTCCCACAGCTGGAGCCGAAGGAGCTTCTTGGTGAGTTCGTAATACCCTTCCTCGATGTCGATGCTGTTTTTTCATTTTCATGTTAATCCCTTTTCCAATATAAAATGTTTGTTAATCTCCCGCAGGTCGGCAGGTAAAACATCATGAAACTGTTTTTAGTTTGCCCATCATCTACTTTCCATGCAGACACGTTTTCTCGAATATGCGAGTTTCGTAACAATACACGATACTGCAAATATATGGCATTGAGCCGACCAGAGAAAGAACAGTGAATAACATTCGCCGAAATGTCACTGTCGAAAGCATGCATACATACAACAATGTAAAGTAATTTCCCATGTCATGAAATGAATGAAATTTCAATGAAATCGGGATTCTCGTATTAATCGCAATCTATACGGATTTATTAACCCAAACAGATCATCATAACGATATTGTTGTATGGTATCTTTCCATCTTAATTATGAAAAGTACTCCCTGTGAACTATTTGGGGTTTGATAGACGAAATACTTTAGAAAGCAAAAGAAAAGAAACAAACTATCGTTATACTGTGAACTGGTTAGTTACACCTTAAGGTCATAGACATTGCTTTAACAGAGTGCTTTTTATATTCTTTTGCAATTTGCTGTTCTTTCGCGAAAAGAAAATAACATATCAACAAATTTGATTTAATCGTAAGCCTCATAACGTGTCTACACCGTTCACATTACAATCTCAGCTACAGCGGAATAAATAGAAAGAAAATCATGTAAATTTATGTATCAGCTTAACGCGAAGAGATTAAGGATAAAGTATAATGTGAAATGAAAAAAAAAAATTAAATTCGCTATAAGACGAATCCTGTAATACCCGCCGGTGACTGAGGTACGATTTTTATGAAAACACATAGTGAAGATCGATTCGTGCGGTTTATACGCGTATAGCGCTTTTTTTTTGCAATTAATTGCACAAACTAAAAACCATATGTTGACATAGTTCGATTTTTGGTAAAAGCTACAATGTGACCTTGAAACCGGGTGATCTTCTTAATGAAAATCTAAAAACCAATGCCCATTTAAAATTCTCAATTTTAAAGCCTGCAATCAACGATGGACTTTGCGACAACTAGACGATTTGTCGTGTTTGCTGGTTGTTTCTATTTTAACCCAACGACAGTGACTTGAAAAATTTGACGACAAATATAAGCTAAACCTTGAGGTCGTAACATATGTATATACATATATGCTATAGAGAATCCGATGTGAGATTTGACAAAAGTCATGCTCTCGTTTTGCTGGACATGAAAAGGATTTATATGTTACGAGCTGTTGTCGCTCGGCAAACCAAGCACTAATAGATCATGAGTTCCTTTAATGACTCGATGATAGTTACTGTAGCTTTAATAGCAGAATGCAACATCAGCCTATCACCTGCCACGCCCGTTACAGAACAATTCAGATAAAAAATTCTTTATATCCGCAGGCGTCGTTCGTTACTCAATACATCATCGGAGACTTTATGGAAGAGGGATAACAACGCTAGTAGAGAGGCAATCGAAAGTCACAAAGTTGAACAGAACCGAAGATTTTTATCGTTTTATTATTTTTGCACACATTTTATATATTCTTAGTGTCGTTTTAAATGTACAAGCAACCGATCGCCATGACTGACCGACAAATATTACGAAATCAATTCAAAACTTTAGCCTAATTTGAAATGTATATTACGTACATTATGACGCTTTTATAGCTATATGCAATGCCTATGGCAATGTTACAAATCGGGTAATAAAATTAATTTTCTTTCCTTCGCGTTCCGGTAATGTGTATAAAAAAGCCACCAAATAGTTAATATGTTTATATATATACACATAAACACATGTGCATGTATGTATGTACTTACATAAATTGTGTCCCATATGTGTATCAATCCAGGGTACAGCCCATATTACATTGATTACCAGGATTTGCAATAAAGAATAACACAACATTTTGTCGGTTTTAAGGAAATTGCTGAAAAAATACAAGAAAATATAAACACTAAACATATTTTTAGGGTTTCAAAAAAGTGCTCTTGTGGTTAAGCGGAAAGAAAAAAAATATATGATGTAGAGAAGCGTAGCCGTAATAATGAGTAGATGGGGTTGAAAAAAATTTATTATACCTTTTTTTTTTTTTTAAGTATTTTGCTAGTGTTTATTGCTTTAGCAGCCCTTAAATGACGCTTAAAAGATGAAACAAATTGTGGAGAATCGCCAATTCGCTTTGTTTCTATTTGTAAATCTCTCATCCGTGGCCTGATTGGGATTATTCTTACAAAAGAATAATTAAATGCTGAGACAAAATTTCAAATCAATATTTAATATAAATGGTAAGTAAATGACGGAAATATTGCGTCTATGTATTATTTATTTCATTTACTTGCCGTGTTCCAATCTGTCATTGATCTCTGGCAAACGGCATTCGATGATCACAGAGATCGCATTAAGGTTTAACACTGATTGCCAAAAGGTTGACAATAATCTTCAATAAAATACAAAACTTAGATCTTATAATTCTCAGATCATCGATCGATAGGCTCTTCTCCCCTTGATCCTTGTATTTGAAAAAAAGTTGTCTAGAATCTCAAAAACATCGGATAATTACAGCGAATATACGGAGCTAAGGACTTCTCAAGCTTATATTCTTTACGTTTACAAGGATTACGATACGCGAGAACCTGTTAGGGAATACGCCGAATGGAGAGGTTATTACGAACGTTTTCAAATTCTCCCTAATAACAAGTATAACTCGCGTTGATCTCTTTAAAGTCATTTTCAAAGTTTTTCTCGTTCAAATTGTTGGCCTCGCTTAACAAATCCCACTTAAATCGGATATTAGATGTTGTAACACACAAAGGCGTACACCCACTCATACAAAGAAATGCAACCGCAAAACGCACTTCTTAAGTAGCTCTAATAAGCATTTTTCTTTTTTCTCTTTTTTATCTTTCTCCTTTCTCTCTACCCAGTTAGATGTGCGTTCATTTTTCTTCATAATTACAACAGTATCAGATTATTTTCTTTATTTCTTGTCTTTTTACTAGATGAAGAGCCCTTGCTTTATGTTGTTGTTGTTGTTATTGTTGTTGCTTGCTTGCTCTTCTCATTTATAGCACAAGGTTTATGTAATCTGGTTATTGCTAATATACATTTCGTCTTATGTATGAATGTACGTGTGCGTATAATGTTCAGCACTTTATGATTGCTGAGGTTTTCTACTTCGCATTATTGCTATTGCTGGTTTTTGCGGTGGTAATTTTCAAACAAATAAACGTTTGGCGAAGCAGCATAACGCACGGCGGCTTATTATTTGATAATTTTCTTATAATGATAGAAATTTTATAAAAAAAAATCGCAAGATAGAAAAAAAGAAAACAGAGAGAGAAATTTTATTCGGCTTAACGACAGACGAATATTTTAAAACTCATTGCTAGATAATATTGAGACGAGAAATGTCCTTATATGAGAATTATATCATAATTATATCATATTGATCTAAAATGCATAACGTGTTCTTCTACATATATATTACACGTTATTATTAAATGCGTGAATAAATAACATGGTCGAAGTCTTGGCAGAGATATAGTTTTTGGGATGGACAGGTCTGGTGGCATCAGAAGCTCGTAGTCGTTTCTTGCAGCAGATCGGCCTTGACCTTAGTAGGAAAGAAAAAAAAAAAATAGATTCATACTACTTGTATATTTCCGAAATTCAGAACATGCGAAAACACACTCTCGTGCATGCACGAAATCTTGACAGCTTGATGCCATAACCTTGTTAATCAAGTATTTTTCCAACGATACCCTTCGCCTAATTCTGGAAAACATTATGCAAGATAGCAAGAAGACAAGCTGATTATCTTTCTTACAGAATTCATCCCTTTATGAACCTTTGAGCCCGTATCTCATGCCGTCTTCACGACATTGAAAATTAACAGACTTACGAGCGTAGCTTAAAGCCTACTTAAATATGTCCCGAGCGGTATCATCGGATACACGTAAGATATATCACACTAAACGATCAGCTTCACGTCTTATTTTCAGCTGCAAGACATCAGACGAAGTCAAACGAGTATTCGGTATTTTTAATAGTTATAATAACCTCTATGGACTCTTTCGTATTTGCCACAATGCTCGTCTCAAGCAGCTAACTTCCTTTATCGAAACTGCTGGCTTTTTTCAATATTCTAATTCCTAATGAAAGGAAGCCTGCACCGCTGAATCTTCCTCCACATTTCGGTTCGGTTCGGCTCATCACTCTACTTGGTTACTTGAAGCAAATCGTCTATATGTCTAATCTATCCCTATAAACAAAAAAAAAAAAAAAAAAATTAAAAATGGATATATAAAATGTGGTGTTCCTTGAATTAAAATTTTTTTTTCGTTTTGCTTTGGTTTTCAAGTCATTTTCCTTTGATTACAACTCTCATTATTCGTTTGGAAAATTCTTTGATCAAAATTCTTACCACAATCCTGATGACATCTCGATGTCAATTTAGAAGAAACGTATATCGGCGTCATTACTTTGTTCAACATAGTTTGGACAAAGAGAGCAAAGTTGGAATTATACTCTAAGCATAGTGTCATGTTCCAAGGTTCGATTTCGCAAGAAAGAGCCAGTGTTAATGATGGCTCTTTTTCAGTTATGTTCCCTTCTCTAAATCTCTAAATCTTGTGGATTCAGACATTAGACAACAACAACAACAACAACAATAAAATTACCTCGGTTCTGATAAACAAAAACAAAAAAAAAAGGAAAAACGACGAAATCTTTTCAAATGTAAATTGTTGTTGCTTTACAAAAATTAATATCAGCCAAAACTAAATTTCATTCCTTTTGCTACGTACGTGGACTCACTAAATATGCTTAGCGATGTTTTTGAGATTTCATAAAATAGGAAAGAAACCTGATGTTCTAAGCCGAAGAATCCTTTTCTTCTCCTTATAATTGGTCAAGTTCGAAGTTATGAGACACATTTGCAATTGGCCAAGGCCCGTCCAAAGTTAAGGATCTGAACAAGCGGCAGTGCATTTACCCATTCATAATTTCTGGAACATATTCGAATTATTTTATTCATAAGCGAACAAAAAAATGTTAATAAATTGTCCTCTCAAGCGGACATAGATGCGAGAAAGTGTTTTTCTACAAATACCATCGAGAGTTCTTTTTTGATCGCATTCTTTCAAAACAATTTGAGGCCTTGGAAAAGAATCTAGAAGAACTGAACAACAACCATCAAAATATAAAGTGGGTGCATAGGTCATCACGCAAGCTCTTGCCCGAACCTTTAATCTTGACACTATTAAGTGCATCTAACATTATTTTTTTCTTTTTAAATGTGGCCGATTGCTTTTCCTCGCAGTATAGCGGTTATCTTATGCCCTTAGCGAGTGAGCACACTTCTTATATATATTGGTACAAAGAAGCAACTAATTCAGAAAACGGAAATAGATTTCCGGACGTATCTTAAGTACAAGCCAAAATTCTGGCAAGGCATTCTACATTGGCATCAATGTTTCATATATATCTGTTATCTCAAAAAAATCTACATATTTAAAGCAACAACTTTTCATCTTCACTACGGTTTTCGCTCCTGATGATATTCCGATTCAAATACACCAAAAACCGGATCCTATGCCAAAGGTATTTGACGAAAATTCATAAAGTTTCAATGCAGCGAGAACAACAGAAGGAAAAAAGTACTTTCACACAATAAAAAAAAGCCAAACTATATAACGAATGGGAAGCTGAAGACCATTATGGATGTTTACTTACTTCCAAAGCTCTTTAGAGGTTAACATTAAACAGGCAACGTTAAGAGAGGCAAAAGCCAAGTCAACTTAAGTTCCAAGTTCGGGATAAAGAGGTCATGTGCGTTTGGCTAATATTTTATAAAGTCTCCAATGGGTATTTCTGGATTTTTCAAACACAATGGAAAATCTCGTCTACCCATAAGTACTTTACAAATTTTAGAAAATTATTAAAATTACAAAAATTTTTCAAAATATCTTTTCCTTTTTTGTTTTCCTTTTTGCCTTTACCTTGTTTTATCTTATTTGCGTAACATTCCGCCATTAACGAAATAGAAAATAAAATTTGAAAAAAATAGCTTTAACTGCCTTAAATGAGCGTCAGTTCAGTAATTCAACCTGTTTTGCATATTAAACAGTTTCTTTTGGTCAGTTCAAAGTATATACGTGCATACATAAACTCACACGGATACGAAGTACAAGCAACAAACGTTTTCGTTTTCCCTACGCGCACTTGCTTGAATGCAAACAAATCGAAAAATTGTGCTTTTTTAGCTCAGCCGAACAGTAGGCATCATTTTTTTTATATTTGTTGTTTAAATCTGTAATGCCATGAAAAACTCGTGCTAGTTAAAATTATGTAGATGCATATGTGCATGTATGTACGTGGATATTCGTTTGTTGTTATTGATAGAAAAAAAGTATCAGCTGAATACAATTTCCACTGAACTGTAGTCAACATTTCCAGGTAGACACCGGCAACAACGTGAAACAACAATCATCATTATGTTATGTTTTTTATTCCACCACTTACACGTACGCACACCTGCATGCACAAAATTTGATTTCAGTATTGTATGTAAAACTCTTTTCAAATTTTCATTTTTTTATTCCCATCCTTGAAGGATGAGCGTTATTTACGTTATGTTAAAACGCTTGCAACATGCAAAAGGAAACTTCAGAGACCCCATAAAGTGCATATATGCTCGATCAGCATCAAATTCTGTCCATCTGTCCATCTGTATAGTGTCTGTTGTAGACATTCTCCTAACGGCAAAAATCAAGCTATCAAATTCAAATTTGGCAAAAACAGTGAAAGTTCTTGTACGCAGGTTGGCATTAGAAATGGGCCAAATTGGTCGAAGGACAAGTCCAAAGCGTCACATAAACTGAGAACACCTCTGTTGTTCAAAAGGGATAAAAATTTGTTTTTTTGCTCATTACTCATCAACCATATCAGATAAATCTCTAAAAGTTTGAATGTATACTCTATGGGCGATTTTGTAGTACCTCTACGTAAATCGAGAAGATCGGCCACACCTTCTCAATTTTATAGTGTATCATAATTTCACTATTTTCTTAAAACCTTGATAGCGAACAGAAGCAAAGTTCAAAAAGCCCATAAAGTACATAAATTCTTAAGCAGTTTCAAATTTGAAATGCTTCTAAACATGTCCGTCTATCCATCTGCCCAACTATGCAGTATATATGCGGTAAAAATTCTTCTCCTTGCAAAAATTAAAACATCGCCTACAAATTTGTAAAAGAAAGTGAAAATTAACTAAACCGATCAAAGGATACGCCTGCAACGACTGTTACCCATAAAGCAGAACACGCACATACACCATTATTTTACACTTTTATTGTGAAAATAGAGAGAAAACGGACGCGCCCATCCAATGTTATAAAGTAGAAAAACGTAGTTCTTTTCCTTTTTCTCAAGATCACGTGAAAAGGTATAAAATATTCGGTCACGACCGAATACAATTTTCTTAATTGTTTTTTTCTTTTTTCTTTTTTTTTTTTTTTTTTTGTTCATTCAAAGCAGTTAGACTTGCAATGATTTTTTAATATTCAAAGTTCATCACTTGTATGTTGTATGACATATTTTACCATTTCATTGATTTTAACGAAAAAAAAAAAAATAAAATAAAATAAAGCAAATAAATAAATAAAAAATTGTTTAAAGTCTCTTAAAAACAATAATTAGATTTTTAGTTATGATGTTAATTAAATTTGCATTTAAAAAAGTGCAATTTTTGTGGCTTTCTGCATTTATCTGCATTTCGAAGGTGTTGTCATGTAAATAACATTTTTTTTGAGTCCGGCCGCTTTTGTGCTCTATTGCATTGCAGCTTATTGACGCATAAAATTTTAATGGCTTCCATTATTTTAAATAATTTAAAGGTTAATTGATGTCGGACAAAAAATGTGAAACAAAAAAAATTGTTGATACACTTATACGCCCATCACCCATCACTTGTATTTCAATACAATTTTACTTAAATTAAATATGAATTTACGCGTAATCCCTGCAGAAGATACACTTCATCCTTCGTCCTTCCCTTCCTGGCTTATGACATTCTAGGAATTCTCTATCACCATCGTAGCAGATAATATTTACTCAATTTCTTTGTATTTACAGATGAAACAGTTTGTCCTTTGAAGGCAGGGTTTTTTAAGATTTCACGTGAACATTGTTTTTTTTTTGGTTATACGACATGAGGCGATTTAATTTCGCTGGCCACGAGGTTTCGGCTAAGGTTCAACTGTAGATATATTAATGTAGAATAATTTAAACGCACACTGTAATTGTGTTCTAGTAAAAAATTCGTATGACTATTTATTTAGGTGACTATCGTAAATTTTTTATTATTATTATTACTATTACTATTAATCTCGTCAGAGAAATAAATTCTAAGACTAAACTCTTAAAAGCACTAGCATCTAAGGCTATCGGATTTTATATTAAAAACTCTACCGCACTTGAGATTCGAACCCACGATCATTGACTTGCTAGTCGAGAGTCCACGCCTTCGGCTTCTCAGGCGAATAGAAAAAATTTTTTATTAATTATTGGCATTTACTTTGTTTTCCTTTTAATATTGTCAAAAGTATATACACGTCTTACCCTATATTAATTTCTTTATCATTGTCCACCCATTTAAAGCAAACAATTTCGGTTTGTTGCTCATCAGCATTTACTCGACCACATACAATGGTCACATCGTATTGATTTTTTAAAGCGTTACGTATTGCTTCCATTTTCGCGGCTAAGTTTTGAACCATTAGGCCATCCTCAACTATGCTACACTTTCCGGAAAGACCGCTGGATGTTTTCAAAGATTCATTTAAAACAAAAAACCTTGCCCCGGTCACTGAAATGCAGTTGAATAAAATCCCATTTAAAATAAATATTCGAAATCTTGACTTTTCAACCTCTTCTAGGTTGTCCTTGGCTATTTATTGCTTGTGTGGAATAAGCGTACATTTCAGAATGGTCGTCGTGAAGGTTTTACATGCACACCAAATGACCGTCAGCCGTTTTAGAGAAGTTTCCATCGAAACCCAGAATATGATCACTTGAGTTATTTATATTATTATAAACTTAGCCAGAGAATAAATTCTAAGACTAAAGTCTTAAAGCACTAGCATCTAAGGCTTTCGGCTTTATTAAAAACTCTACCGCACTTGAGATATGAACCCACGACCATTAAGTTGCTAGTCGAGACTCTTGCCTACTCGGCCACTCAGGCGGCTGAGTTATTTATATCTTTGACAACATCCTCTAAACGGTTACGAGGTATCACTACTGCAGTTTGACGATCTTCCATGTGTATGTACATGCCGTGAATAAACGAAAGCTAACAGTACCTGATGCTCGTTTGATTTATCGCCAAAAAATTGATTATTGTTTGCGCTATTTCAGCGTACACGGACTCTCGATTACACATTCTAATATGGGGACAGGGATACTAACGATCTGAGCTCCGAGCCTTGACATCAAACGTAGCGGAAATACTTTGGCCCAAGACACTTGATGCCTGTGTATCAATATACCTATTAAATAGGGATCCTGGGGTAATATCACATCTTGCATACATTGCAAAGTCGGTCGTGTATATATGAAACCTTCATAGTTGCGAGAAATGTATTACCTGCAGGACTCGTATGTGAAAGTTCTGCGATTCGATTGCCTTTATCGGCGTTATTGTATTGTATTTCATTAAGGTGGACAAAAACATCTTTAGGTATTAGAGGATTATGCAACTCCTATTTCCTGGTTGGCATATCACATTCCAATAATATTATAATTTCATCATTACCCATGTGATGCATACCTTTCTGTTGTGAAATTGATAACCGTGGCTCACATCAGCTATAGTTTTGTTAGATGGAAAAAACGTTGTGTTTAAAAATAATTTTTTTATTGAAAAATTCAAGAGCTTATTATTTTTAGGTGGACTATAATACAGGCGCCGCCAGATAAAGCAAAGTACGATTTTTGCTGCCGCCCAATGAAGCGAAATAGGAAAAACTGCGCCGTCCTTAATGTGTTAAACAAATTTTCGTCATACTATATCTCTTGATATTGTTCGTGATCGGTCGATATGAATATTCTGCGGGCCTGGTATTACTTCTTAACATCTCGCAATTTTCCAATACATGAAATTTTGTTCACAAAAAGGTAGCTGGACACTTTCTTTCTAAAGTATTGATAGTTTAAAGTAACATTTTATTTTAACAGCACGCCATTCAATACTTCCTTCATCGCTGTCCTCGCTCTTACATGCATAGATTCACCGAATGTTCAAGTGTCTGGCACTACGTCTTACGAGAATGTTTAACTATATTTGTTTTACGACGTTTGACTGTGTATTAAAGAGCGGAAAGGGAAATGTGTGTTTTTTCAATACGTTCTGTTTTTACACGCTACACCACTATAGCGTATAGGACGTAGGAAGGACTTAAAATACATGTATTTTCATTATATCTAAACCTGTCTGTCTGTCTGTCAGTTTCTATATTTTTGCGTTGAACTTACAAGTAGAAATTTGTGAGACGTATTTTGACCCAGGGACAACCTATGTTGTAAATGGATTGGATCGGACTACTTTTTCGACTTTTACGTCACATGGACACAAATACCATGGTATTATGGTATTTTGACATTCCAAATTTAAAATGAAAAATATGGATCAAATGGGGTAAGAAAGAGGAACGTGAGAAAATTGATTTGTGAAGTTTGCGTATTTACCAGCAATGAGTAGGAAAGTTCGACAGTGCTTTCATAATGAGTGCGGGTAGAACGCATTAACGCGTTAATTTCGCCCAATCAATTGCTTCTCTACGGATTTATACAAGAACTCAAGTTTATGCATAACAAACGTGGTTGTGGACGTACTATTCCTGCACTGAAACTTCATCTATAGTAAACGCCTAAGAAAATATAAAAGAGTAAACTTTCGAACTCTATCTAACTTCTCGAAGGGTGTGGTGAGAGATCCAGCAAATGGCAACAAACACACAATTCAAAATTCACTCAGCCTTTCACCTAATTCATGGAATCATATAACTAAGCGAATAGTCGTCCCTCTACTTGGTCTACAAATGGAAAGAAAAGATGGAAAATCTACATAAAGTGTAGCGTTTTTTACAAAGATCTCAGCGAATTGTCGATTTTTAGTTTGCTGAATAACAGAAGAAGGAGAAGAAGAAAAAGAAAATCTACGTAGGTTTAGACTGAATCTTCAAATCCTCTAAGATTTTTTTTATTAATTATGACTGTTAAAATTGACGATCACAACCAATATGGTTTTACTAAACATATCGGATCTGAATCGTTTATTAATGAATGTTTTTAATTTTTCTTCGGGATTGTTCGGCGTTTCAGCCCATTTATTTATTTTTTTTTTTTTTTGTTTATTTTCAAACTTCATCTATCAATGTTTGATGATTCAGTTTTTTGCGCTTATATAAAGTAACTGTATTTGATAAATATATCTCAGTGATATGATGTAACCGACAAATAGTCTTAAGACAAAAAGAACCATAGAAGCTATGAAAAAAACGCGATGCTTAATAGGTTAACAGCTTCTACATTAATCGATTTTCATGTTAATTTATTTAACAAAAAAAAAAATCCAACAAATGATCCTTGCAATCATATTCCGGCATTGTGAACTGTCACTAATCACAATGGCTGGTGAGTGCCTTTGCTTGCTTGCTCGTTTCCTGTAATATTTGTAGCCTCTTCGAACTAATAATTTTCCAAATGGAATTTTGTGATAAGACATAACCGATGAATTATAAAAACCAATTGAATTGAAACATTCAGTGGATGTAATGAATCCCATAATAATAGTCCTTAAGTTAATTAACGAGATTTTCAGAGAATTCGATACATTAGTCACAATATAACTCTCCCCGTCAATGTTGCCCTAAAAAACAGGCACAAAAATAAAAAAAAATTTATGATTAAATCAAACAAGACGAATATTATATTCGACTATGATCGAATCTTTTATACCCACCATCTTTATATAATATTTACTTGCAGTTTATGACTAAATAGGAAAATATCTATTTTTTTTTTTGCCTTTGCAGACAGAAATGTTCTCACTTTACCAGGAGAATATTTTACAATAGACATTACGCAGACGGACAGGCTGACATGCTTAAATCGATTCAGAATTTGATGCTAATCGAGAATATATATACTTTGTAGAGTTTTTAGAGCTTCCTTCTGCGCGTTGCAAACGTTTTGACAAAATGAATATATCTGTAATCCATCTATGATGGGTATAAAAATTAAACAAATTTCCACACACAGTTAACTTTCATTTAAAACTATTATTACGGACAAATTTGCAGTAGAAAATATTAAAAATAAGACTTTTTGCTAGATAACTGCTTTAAAAATTTCAAAGAATTGATCCAAATATTTCATATAAAAATTTCAGTACTTAACGATTTTTTCCATGTAACAACTTTTTTATACATCAAAGCTTTATATGCGGAGTAATCGAAAAAGTTTTCCAATTCCATTCCTTTTTTTAAGAGGATTTGTTCGTCGCGCTAAGAGACATAAGTAAATGAAATTTCGACAAAATATATCAAGAATTACAAGCTATAGACGGAAGACGATAGACAAACAGACAGACAAGCAAGCCGGCTGACAGGCGGAGAGACACGTTCAAAACAAATCATCAGAATCATTTTCCGAATCGATCAGTACAACAAAAGCTAGGCCTGCCAGTCTTTGTAATGCGCAGTGAACAATGTAAATCGAAAACAAATTATATTTTTAATCATTTATTGAGCATAAGATAAACAAGATAAACAAGTTTAACAGGATATAAAAGTGAAGTGAAGTGAATTAAATTGGACTTTTGAACCTTTTATCTTAAATAGAAGACTAAGGTACCTTCACCCTTCCTCATCTCGGATTTCTTTTCAATTTCTTCTTGTCTTCTTTAACGAACACTTTCATCAGAATTCGTTAGACTCCGTTTCAATATTTGATATCTTATAATCAATTTCAACTTGGTGAAGCTGCGAAACAAAACCCATGACTTACTTTTTTTTATTTAAGATTTATTGGTATTTCAATATCGGAAAGCTCCTGCAGCATTCGAATCGTTTTGTTGAAAATAATTACATAGTTTGTTTCCTATCACAAGACTCTCAAGGTTTTTACCTTTGTCCTCTATGCGTGCAAAAAGGTGACCGTCACAAAGAAGTGAGCAAAAAGAAGCCGATAAGGAGAAGGTGACCGAAGCCAAGTCGCTAAGTCTTATCATCTTTCTAACTAACTAAGCACTCGCTCAAGCTACAGCCAAAGTAAGCTCTAGCATACGTAAGATTTGAACTCAGAAACGCTGACTTACCTGAAAGGCTAGATTCTTACCCACTGAGCTACTTATACTTGACACGTCTGCGCGGTGCAGTACGTATGTATCGTATATATTAGGAATATATTGAACTGGGTTCGGTAAATATAAATGAATGTGAAATGAAAATTTGGGTTTTTTAAGATTTTATTTTCTTTGGAAATTTTTTGAGTTCGAAAACCGTGTAAGGTGCGAAACATGTAAAACGAGTAGTGTACATACCGGAGGATAAGCGCGATACCTTTATATGCTTTCCTAAATGTCATGATATATAAAGCGTGTCTGCTCTTTCGTTTTTTTTTTTCAGATTCTATACGGTGATAAGATTCCTCCTTTGTACACTTTTCCTTTTAAAATTTATAGTCTGACAACACCACATTTCTTTCCCTTTTTTTTATTTCATGATTTTTCAATAATTAAGACAGGGATTTTGGACAAAAACCACGCATTTAGAAAAAGATTTTAGACAAAAACCATATGGACGATGGGAAGCCAGATAAGATGGTCCAATATTTTTTTTTCAAAATACAAACTAGGTGATTATTACGAACCGTTTATGTTTCTTTTATCAATAACAGTAGTAACGCTGTTAATTAGCTGCAATTTGTCTGCTTGCTCTTTCATTCTCGTTCTTTGTATGGGCAAAGATTCTATTAATAGCTCCTCTGCATAGCAGGAATAGAATATTCTAGAACATCCTAGAATATATGCTAGAATACGCTAACTCATATGTGACGTGAAAACTTTCTGAAACATATTAAATATGTATGTAAAAATTTATATTATACAAAGCCTGACATACCGTATACGTCATAAACTTAAAAAAACAATTTCCAACACTTTTTATCTAACACAATACTACGTACAAGTAAATAAAGAATTTTCACAAATTTATAATATAGCTAGTGCACCTCAAGATGGTGTTGCAAGAACAATCCTGTACACAATCTTTACATCTAATATGCCTGTCACAAATAATGTTTTACTCGCAATCTATGCAAATGACACTGAATTATTAGCTACTAGCACAAATTCCAACAATAGCTTAATTCACTTGGAGCGAGAACTTCATGAAAATTTGAGAGATTGCGTCGCCAGTCTTACTAGTATTATTGATAGCAGAAACATAAAAAGTCCGCAATAATCTCCTAGTTTGGACTTTGAATAAAATGCTGAGCCATCATGTCATTTAGTTGTCTCTGATAAAACCTTCACCAATTAAATTGAACAAATTTGCCGTTCTTAATAATTACTTAATGGGTAGCACTAGATGAGGTATACTATCTTTGTAGAAAAAAGTATTATCCTTATATTTGAACAATAAGCACAGCTAAGAAACTTTGCCTTTTACCCCTAAAAATGCGAAGTTGTGCTTCTAACGCAGTGTAAAATTGAAAAGAGAATGTTGAAAGTATCCAAAAACACCTAAAAAGACAAAGAACCCCCAATTAGCACACATTTAACTCATATTACGCACATAAGATTATTAAATCATTTATTTATTTACTTTTAATTTGAATCGCAAAATCACAATTTTTTTATTAAATATATTACGTTGTAAAATACCATCTTCATTTTATCGGTTAAGGGGACATCAATTATTGACGTTGGCAATACCGCAATACGGAAAAAACGGCAGATAAACGCAATTAATTCATGCATAAGTAAATAGCAAACAAAAGAGAAAGAATTCTGATTAGACAAGCATTTTATTTTTTTATATTAGAAAAATATTTTAAATTTGATTAGGTAAAATCTTGCAGTGCGAATAATCGTCGATAGTAATAATAATAAAGATGTAATCAAAATTAGTTTTAACTGTGCAAGAGGCAGTCTTTTCATAAAAAGAAAATTTTGTGACTTTCCTGGCAAGAATGTGATTGACCTCGAGTTAAAAGAAAAATACATGTATAATAGTGAAGAATAGGAGAAAAATAACATAAAAGTGAAGCAACAATTGCAGAAGCGAACAGCAACAACCTAAAGCGTATCTTGTATCTATGAAAAGTAATAGACTAGAAAACAAGTGTTCTGTTTTTCAAAGCTCTTGGTATCGTTAGCATAGCATAACATTTTGAAGTGTAGAAAAAAGGTCAATAATTCAAGTAGAATTTATTAAAACTAGCGAACCCTGAAATAATACACATTTGGAGTGGGGGCTTAAAGCTCCGACAATATGGGCACAAGTGGTTTTCAAGCTGAAGGTGAGACCCAAGGTATTGTTAAACATTACTTGTATACATAAATTATTTTCGATTTTTTTCTTTTGTTTCTTTGTCTTCCTTTTTTATACAGATAATAAAACCTTTGTGAATCACACAAGTGCGAGTGCTGGCGGTGCAGCCAGTGCTAGTGTTGGATCTTGTACATCCAATAGTAACATGAGTGTGGAGTTGTGTTTGGTTTGCGGTGATCGGGCCTCAGGGCGACACTATGGAGCAATTAGTTGTGAGGGTTGCAAAGGTTTCTTTAAGCGTTCCATACGCAAACAGCTAGGCTATCAGTGTCGAGGAGCCATGAATTGTGAGGTCACCAAACATCATCGCAATCGTTGTCAATTCTGTCGTTTGCAGAAATGTTTGGCCAGCGGCATGCGAAGTGATTGTAATTTTCATTTAAATAATGTCGACCAACATTTAAAAAAAAAAAAACACATCTTTCGTATAAAATCGACCTTCCGATCCCATTCCCCATCTCTCTTTCCTCTCCTTCCGACTTTTTTTTCATCAATTAAAATGAATATAAATTCATTTCAATATATGCATGTTTATCATTTTACCATTTTGTTGTTGCGTCTCTCTACGTTGTTTTGTTACGCTCTTTTACTCATTTACTTAATATTCCCTTTACTCTTTGAATTTCCATTATTATAACAAAAGCTGTTCAACACGAACGTAAACCCATAGTGGATAAAAAAGATACAGGAGGAGCCGGCCCATCAACAACGTCGACAGTAACGACGGGTCTGACTGTATCAGGCGGCGGAGGAGGAAGTTCATCTCTGAAGTCCACGCCCAGTCCCGTATACCCAGCACGTGCAAAAACTTCGTCCCTTTTTAGCAACAATATGAATGCAGCTGCTGCAGTGGCAGCTGCCACGAGTGCCGCAAATGCGGCTGCCGCCTTCTCACTGGACAATAACATAGCTGCTGCGGCTGGTATATTTCCAATGAGTCTAAATTTTGCTGAGCTCACCCAGACATTAAGTATGAAGAGTTTTATGTCTCTTTTTAAAAATGTTGCAATGTACTTTTCTTGTTCTAGTGTTGGCTACTCAGCAGCAACAACAACAAGTTCAGCAGCAGCAACAGATGTCTACCCAGTCAACCAGCTCTTCCAATAAACCGCTCAGCTATTCACCTGAACCCAAAAACATTGACGACAATGATGACGAAGAAGACGACTCCTTTGACAATACCTCGACCTTATGTTTACAAAACCTTTCGACAACCGCTAACAATAATAACACCCAGAATTTGAACTTTAACATGGATACATTAACTCCGAATCCTGCCACTGCTGTAGGCCTTATACAATCATCTTTAGATAAACGAATTATTGAAAAGGCCTTAAACCTACTACAGCCTATACAACAACAATTAGAGCGCATGGCGTCAGTTGGAGGCAATGGCTTACTTATTAAAAATGAACTACAAGATGATGAAATGGAGGTGGGTGAACACAGTGGCAATGAAGACGAGTTCAACGATTCTATGGACTTAAACGATTTACTACAGCACGAGCATCGTGAATTTTCTTTCAATGAGTCAATATTTGATAATGATTTATTAAATCCTCATCAGGTCAGCTTTAATCTCCAGACACCCTCTCTGGTTTCATCATATCTAAATGTGCACTACGTATGCGAATCGGGCTCACGCATTATATTTCTCACCGTTTTTTGGTTACGTAAAGTAAATGCATTTCTAGAATTGCCTCAACGGTGCCAAGTGACACTGTTACGTAACTCTTGGCCCTCGCTGCTGGCTTTAGCTGTTGCTCAAGTACGTAATTTGTCACAAGCTACTATCATCAGCACACTTATAAACAATGTGCGGCAATTGGCTGACATAGAGAAAATCGATCCCTTGAAAATCAAAAAACTAAGCGAACACATAGCTCGTTTAAATTCGTTTATTTTAAGCGTGCAAACACTTGAACCGACAGACACAGAATATGCTTATCTACGCTTGGCGTGTGTTTTCAATCCTCATACTTTTTTGAAAAGAAAGGATCATCAAATTCGTTCTTTTGTTCATCGTGTACAACAGTACGTTTTAGCTAGTCTAAGAAAATTGATAGCGTCCAAAAATCTGTCTTCGTATGAGGTCGAAGAACGTTTCAACTCTTTAATTTTGAATTTAATGCCGTTGAGTGCCTTAGAGTCCGACTCCATGGAAGATTTATTCTTTGCCAATTTGGTGGGTCAAGTTCAAATTGACAATATGTTGCCGTACATACTGACATTAAGTGCCACAGTTGGCAATTTAAATTAATTAAAACAACTTAGCTTAAGAAGTTTGTTCTTATCAATTTAGACTGACTTGATAATGCTTTTGCTTTCCTTTTGTAAATGTATAAATATAAAAACTTATCCGTAGCTTATTTACTGACTTAATATAAAATAAAAATAATAAAAATTCAAATTTTGATACACAAAACGATAAGTTGTTTTTATTTAATAAAGAGAGTATTGAAAGCAACGCAACTATTCTGTCTTTATATAAGAGTTACCTTAGCCGCACGATTTCGCCATTCAAGCAAAGCTGGCGTTAAGTCTTTATCACTTATGCCAGGCATACGTTTAAGGGAACTGTGTACACCAATATCGGCGACAGACATTGTGTTGCCGCCAAAATACTGCTGATTTTTTAAACGATTATGTAAAGCTTTTAGCATGTTGGCTTTACTCTTGGGAATCGTGCAACGTAACAGCTGATAGCATATATCCAAAACGGCATCGATTTCATTGCATAGCGGTGAATTTTCATACCGGTACTCTTGAGGTCCAACTCGAGCCAAATAACGTATGATATTTACTTCGCCATAGATAGGTACATACATTGTCGGTGAGCTAATCATTTCGGTGTGTTCACCTGAAATTCCGCACCTTCAATTAAAATCGTTCTTAGTGTATTTAAACTAAATCAACTTACAATTTTTCCATATCAAAGTGATAATAATTTTTGGGTTGTTAGTATTCACAGGCACTGTTTTTAAAGCCTGCTCAAAATCTTTGGCTTCTGTTCCAATATCGCTTACGGTTGCATGAGTGAACGTCTTCACATCCAGAGTATATAAATCTTTCCAGGCGTTTTTCAAAGCTAACAAAGCATAGGGTATAAATTTCGGATGGCCGTTGATCACAATATCATGTAAAGGCTCCTATAAAACGTTAACGTTTTTTAAAACACAAAAATGTTATACAAGTTACAGGTTGAAGGTATACCTCTCTTAAACCGCCGTTAAGTACATTGAGAACATATGATGACTTAGCCATATGTGATGATTTCTCTTCCTTTTCGTTAAAACCCAAACTAATTCGAATATCGCACAATTGAGCTTTCAAGTCATTTAATTGTTGTAAGATTTTCTCTTGGCGCAAAATCACCTCTTGAGCATCATCACCAGATATCTTTAGTTTGCAATAAAAAACATTATTTATTTTTCTCTTCTTTTTTTCGAACGTTAATATAATTCGCGCAGCAAATTTTGCGGCTAAATGACATAACAGCACATTAATATCATTCTAACAATAAGTTTGTCATTAACTTTGAAACATCGCGATCTACGAAACACACACCTTATAGAGCCCAAATATTTAATCGATCTTAGCTTTCATTTCGATTCAACCGAAATCCTCCATCATTTTACCTGTCGATTGGAATACTTACAGTCAAAATTAAGGACCTAAGCGACGCTTATTGTATATCCTTTGAAAAATTCTCTAATGGTAAGTAAAACTTCAAACGTCAACAACTCCAAGTAAATTTCGCCTTGTGGTCCTGAACTTTGACATATGAAAATCGATAGTCACAATTTTTTGCATACCCGGTCAAGGTGAGTACTCGAAATTCGTTCTAACATGAAAACTTTCTTATTTGGTTTTTTATACCCATCGCAGGGTGACAAGACTTGCCAACTACTTGTTGTAGCATATAAAAATATAGATTAGATCAATAAACGCGAGCAATACCAGAATCTAATTGGCAACATACGCATGGCGATCTTAACATTCAACCTTAATTTTTCTTCAATCGCGTCAATTAAAGTGGGAAAAAATCATCTAACTGGAGCAATTGGTCTGCCACCTATTATCAATTGCTAATTTTCTTGGGTGGACGTGACTGATTTTTCGCTATTTTAATACAGATACTGTAGGGTTATAAAGGGTTTGTTTGTTCTCGTAGTACCCATTGTAGCTTATGGGTAATAAGCAAAAAATCACTTTTTCTTTGTTTTGAGAAAACTCTCTGATGGCCTCTGTTTATAGTATAATAAAAGCGTGTATGTTATTTAGTCAATTTGGCCAATTTTCAATACAAAATTGCACGTAAGAACTTCCAACGCCTTTGTCAACTATATGCACGATATGTCATATTTACTATCAGGCGAATGTTTACCGCAAACATTACGCAGACGAATGTCTTTGTGCCAAATGACTTGTGGGTGTTACAAAAGTTTGAACAAAAACGACTGTGCATTCATCCTTAGTAAGTGTGTATAAAAATGTATTAGATTTGAAAAAAACCTATCCAAACTAACTATATGTTCCGTTTTGTTGCATTACATGCCCTGGGAAATTAAGATTTCTACTTTATTATTATAGTTTCATAAATCATCAGATTAAAAAAGTTTATTTGTTATCATCCGCTTTTTTGTATAATTATATTCGATAAGGATAAGTAAGGTTAATTTACCGCATACCAGAAATATTTATGCAAATGTACACAATGTTTGGTTGGAAAGCATTTTAGTAGGTAAACTTAAATGATATATGGAGCAAAAAAATTGCTGGTATAATTTGACAAAAATTGAAAAAGCAAGACATAAGAGAGGTAGATGTTTACGATGGTCATGATACTGATGAATCATAATAGGGATATGTTAGATATTGGCGATAAGTTGCGAAAATAGAGCGAATTAACGACTAAAAATCGATATACACGTAAATAATTATTTGAGGATAATGGTAGACGATGAGTGTATGGTTTTAATCAAAGTAAATGGATATGATTCTCTAAAGCTAAGAGCTAACAGCATCAGCAGGTAATGTTTGTGTTACAGCCACGTCATTGCCACGCCTCTTTTTTAATTAGGCACATATATACGAAAGGATTTGGTTAGTGTTCATTTTTAAATAATTTTTGAAATTTTTCTTATGCGATAATAAAAGGATTTCTTATAGAGGATTTATAGTGAGTAACCTTTAATAGTTGTTGTTGTATCTGTAAAGCCAGCATATCCAAATCCAAAGGACAACATGTGCTAACTGCAGAGGCGGTAGGAGTAGACGTGACCTGGCCTGCACCAATTTTACAAAGTAAACCCTTGCGAAATACACGTGTTTTTCATAAATTTTATAAAAATTCATATGCGGGATTACCGATTCCAAAAACAGAACTCACCTGCACAGAGTTCTTATTTTTTGTAGTGAGACTTTTCATTTCGTACATACAAGTGGGTAACTGTATGTCGAATTGCGGTAATAAAGTTTTCATTTCGTACATTATTCAACTATTTTAACACAATTAGACAACTTTTACAGTTATTTCCTCCACTAACAAAACACACTAAAATAAATATATATAAATATATAAGGACTATAAGAAACTTAGCTGAAAATCGTAGCAAAGAAGATGCTCTTGTTCTTTTTCAACACTCATTAAACTAAGGCTCCGAGACAAAAAATTTAGTAAAAATTGTTACCATAGTTTATTAAAAATCGCAAATTTATGGTTGCCAACTTTACATATACAAATAATAATAATAAAGCAGTTTTCTCTCTCATTCCAGTAGAGTTCTTCTCATCCTTGCTTTCTTTCAGCAAAATAAGAAACGTGTTGAAGTTCTTCTAACAAACAAAAAAATAAAACTTAAATTTGTATAATGAGTGATGATGAAGAAAGAATTAACCAAAGGGCTCATAAACAATTGCTACAGGCAATCAGCGGCTTGGGGAAAACTCAGCACATACGTCATTCAACTCGCAATGAGCCCAAACAGCAACAGGACGAATTCCAGTTAGTTAAAGGAGGTGCAAGTGTTCTTGAAAAGAAATTACATCCAGTAGCTGTCGGTGATATTGTGCAGATACTTAAAGGCAACAAAAAGCATGTAGAAGCCGGCAAAGAATTAAAGAATGTAGTGGCCACCAAGAAGGTGTTGAACAAGCCCTTAGAGAAACCATCTGCTGAAAGAATTAAACGTACCATTGGCTATGAAAATGTGAAGAAAAAATTAGCAAGATGGGATGCTGTAGTAGCTAAGAATAGAACCGAAGAAACCCAAGTATAATATTCAAATATTTTTATATTAGATCTTGCCTACTTTTTTTTAACTATAATTTCCTCTAGATTTTTCCTTTGCGCTATGAAAGGGTTTATGTGGACACTTCTGCTAAGCGTACACTAAATTTGAGTCTGAAAACAGATTTGATGCTACAAATGGAGGAAACTGAAAACAAATTAAAAGCGCTAAAACACCAAAATGTAGGTGATCTAGAAGAACAAGAGAAACAAGAACAATTGCTATTACAGAAGAAATTAACACGTGAGGAATTAACTGCCAAGCGAAAAGAACTAGCTTATCTGAAGATGAGAGAGTCTCAAAAGTCGGCTAAAGCCCGCCTTCAAAACAAAATTAAATCCAAGAAATATCATAAACTCATGAGACGTCAAAAATTGCAGGAGCAAATAAAACAATTTGAAATATTGCAGAAAACCAATCCCGAGGCAGCCTTAGAAAAACTGGATGCCTTAGAAAAATCAAGGGCATTAGAAAGAGCAAGTTTACGGCACAAAAATACAGGATCTTGGGCAAAAAATTTGCAAATACGTGCTAAATATGATAAAGATGTACGTAAGGATTTATCTGAACAGTTGCAAATGAGCAGGGAGCTAACTAATAAAAAACATGATATAAGCGAAGATGAGGAAAAAGAGGAACACGAGAACGAAACGCCGAGCGATACAGTGCATGGAGAAGAAAATGATCCGTTTAATCCGTGGATGAAAGGAAACGGTAAATCTAAAGATTTGCATAAAGAGGAAGAGCAAAAAACACATTGGCGAAAATATTGGTTGGAACGTAATGACAATGCGAAAATGCTCGAAGAATATAAGAAATTACTAGAAAATGATCAAGAGAAGGAAGATGTAGAGCAGGAGGTAGGGGAACCACCTTCTAACGAAAGTACCAAGAAAATAAAGAAGGTCAAGCAAACTTCTAAAAAATCAAAAAAGCCGAAGAGGACCGTTAAGCCTGCAGTCATCGAAAATGGTTGGCTTGTAGAAGAAGTAGACCCCACTACCGAAATATCTTTAGATGATATCTTTGATGCTGAGGAAGATCGGATTAAAGAAAGCCTCAGCAAAAGATTGAAAAATCTATCTGAACAGTCGAAACGTATGAGTAAACTAAAGTCGACACAAAAAAAGACAAAAATACTTCCTGACGCTTTAAAGACACTAAATGATTTAACTTTTAGTACTAACAATAAAAAACCAATCATTGATGAAGAGTTGCAAACAGAAGACCACGATGACAAGAACACATTTTCTAAAAAAATGGAAAATTTAGGAAAGACACCAGCCGAAAAACAGAGCAAAGAAGTTGAAGTTCCCTCCGACTATCCCACTATAGAGGATTCTATAGATCCAACTCAAGTAGCCACGATAAAATTGAATCAACATCTGAAAGACTTTAATGTTATCAATGAAATAATTGACGATCCGAATATGGAGGAAAGTGACAAAGAAGATGCTATTAATCGTGAGCAACAAATGACAATAGCTGAGGCATTTGAAGATGATGATATAATAGCTGACTTTTCGAGAGAAAAAGCGGAAAATTCAGCACTTAAGAATACCGATATTGAGCTAACAATGCCCGGTTGGGGTTCTTGGGCTGGTCCCGGTATTTCCGAAGAACAAGCGACGAAGCGTAATAAACGTTTAATACTAAAATTAGCGCCACCTGAGAAAAGACGTGACGAGAATAAAAATAACGTGTACATTAACGAGGAGGCTAGTAAGCATTTAAGAAGCCACTTGACATCTGATGTACCCTTCCCCTTCACGTCCTTGAAGGATTATGAGAACAGCATTCGAGCCCCTGTAGGCCGCAATTTTGTAACCGAAACGTCGTTCCGTTTACTCACTCGCCCGGCGGTTATAACACGCAAAGGTCAAATCATAGAGCCAATGGATCGTAGCGAGTTGGTGAAAAGGCCACGCAAGCTTAGGAATCCAGTCGATATAAGAATTTCCAAAATGTCGAAATAAAACTATTTTAAAGTTATTGGTACACAGCGGCAAGAAATTTGTTTTTAATTCTATTTTGTGATTTCATTTCGAAACAACAATCAGCCTTAAAGTTTAAAGGAGAAGCTTTTTCATCCGAATCGAATTACATTCCAATTTCAATGAATCAATCGTAAAATTACTACAATTATCAATCAACGCTATCGTTGATTGTGTGAACTGATATCGCTGTTCATATCACCTACAGTTAACCACAATTTGATTGCAATCTGTTCCATGATGTTCTCCAGTGATGGCCGCGGTTTTACGCAATTAATGAGACTTACTCTTACCACATTACTAGAAAAAGATAAATGCGACAATATCTACTTTTAAAAAATTTCTTCTGTATTGCTCACCTCAGAGTACTTTACTCAAGAAGACACGAAGCGACCAATGAAAGACCACTGATGGTTTCACTTATTATGTCTTTGGTTAATGACAATAATAGGCCTATAAGCATCAATTATTTACACTTAACAAATAAATTCAGTTAAAATATAAAACAATGATCAGGAACAATTAGAATCTATGTTAGCAACGGAAAATAGAACATATTGTTAACTAATTTTGTGAACACAACGTGAAGGAGCTGTAAGCATCTGCCGCAAATACTGCGAAGAAGGCCAAAGAAGAGTCCCAGGATTCTAGGCAGGCTTGATCTTGAGCAAGTTAAAAGATTTCTTGAAATATGCTTACCGTATAGTACGATTTTTGCCAACGCAGTGCCTCTTATGCTTTCCACGCCTTTGCTGCTTGAATATCTCGTTCCGCATTTTTGTGCTTGCTACTGCTTCTAACGGTATTACCCTTAACGAGGAATGTTCAACCTCTTGAGTACCCGATATCGCAGATCTGCGAGAACATGTGATTCAACGGCGGGAATTGTCGCAGAGCTGCAACCCGAAAGAGTTTATTTAATAGCGATTTTAAAATGTTTCCGATTTACTTTCATTTTTGAAGAAATCATGTTCACTCTCCTTTGCAACAAGTTACAACAAGGTAGAGCTTCGTTTTTTTTTGCCATTTTTACCAGGTTAATATTTAAACAAAAAGAATAAAAATAAAAAGAACTAGAACTAGAACCAAAGGACACGTCCCATAGCTCCGATAGAAAATTTTGAAATGAAGTTAAAATACTTTCAGTAATGAAATTAGATTGTAATCAGTTTATAGAAACTGAGTGGCCACGCTTTCTTTTCTCGGCCTACTTTTCGTTGAAAGAAAGCAATTGAGTTGATATAGAACAAGTAAATATTTTGGCTACGACACAACCTTTTGCTGACTTAAGGCATAAAGAAGCCTATAGCAAGAGACCGACACGATAACACTCTACGGCTTCAAATGTAAGGAAATGATGGCCGACAATAGCGGATAGAAAATGGTAATGAACATTTCAGGAAAGAAGAAACGTTAACGAAATGCTAAATTCGTACGGTTTAATTATGCTTAAGTGGTACCTTTACGAAACTATGGCTCAAGAACAAAATGGATTTCGCAAACCAAAGATATTCGTTGAGCAGCTTTAAAACTTCGTTTCGATTCGAGGAAATGGGAAGAGAGAAGAAAAACATCCAGTTGTCATATTCTCAGTCAACAGAGCGAACAATTGGATGGTTTTTACGAACAAAATAGTGTACACTTCAGAGGGAGATATTTATTTTATTTTTAAATAGCAATTGTACTTGAACCAGTACACATTATGTACAACGTAGCGATTTTTTGTTGACGACATCGAAAAGTAATAGTCTTTATATATTGGATTAAGGAATAACAAAAAATCTGAATGCAAACAATATATAATAAATATAAGCCAATTATAGTTGGGTGTGGCTGGATCTTTTATGTCTAGTATCTTTAACCTATTTCCGTTATTGTTAAAAAAATAATAACGAAGAAGGGAACATTTCAACACTCCCTAGATTTGAGTGGGTGTGAACTTTTCCCGTTTATACTAAGCTGAGGTAGGCTCACTCAGAGAATTTACCAAACTGCGAACCTTCACCTTCAAGCTCGGCATCACTCAACTTACAATTATGTAATTTCAAATTTTTCATAGCGCCTTTGGTCTATTTGAAGGTACATTCCTTGAAAAAATGCATTTGAAACGACGTCGTGTGCAGTGATAAACTAGCCTGGGGATTACTGTATAATAACGTCTCCCCAGGGGCGTATTTTTTTTTGGCTAAAAATCTGGGCTTAGGTCGAACAATCTGAACTAATAATAACACTGTATTATGAAATCTGGTTTCAACTTTTTAATTATGCGAAATGTTATAATCGTCTGAATCGCGTCCAAATTTCAATACTTTTGTGTGTAATTAGATTAAAATTTTAATATTTAAAAATTTTTCAAGTCCATTTTACATCTTAATGGTTGCTCTTGTTCCTAAAATTCCACCTGGTTGCGTTTTAATGTGATCGATCTTTTTGACAACGTTTACCACTACCTTCTTCTTGTAACCGTCGGCGTCCATATTGCTTTAGCGCTGCTAATAGCCACCACATGCTGAATATTTAAGCGTCCGAGTATGGCTGCTGGTGCATCGTTTAACGGATCGGATTTCTTTAATATAAAGCCAACTTCGAAGAATGACTCGATGCTTTTGCAGAGCCGAAACGCCACCGCTGATAACGCGAATATCGGTCGTGAAATTGATCGCAATACAAAGGTTTATTATTTAGACAACGTATTGTCCATGACTCAATTCTATATGAGATGAACAATATTATCTACCAAAGTTCAATTTAAGGCTTTGCCTAATGTGGTCAACGAGTCTGAACAAGCACAAATTCGTGTAGCCCGTAAATAGCAACTTAATTTTACTGAAGATTTGGCGGAGGAAATCAATAAGATTCAACAGAAATAGACACAGCGTGGATACTTTCGGTGAAAGTTGGACCAACGATAGCAAAAGTAATCTTAGTTTAGCGTCCGAAAGCTAAAGTGTTACCCAATCGGTATGCATTTCTATTACGATCGAATATCAAAGGTTTAGCTCTTTATGAGCGACGGCCGTAAACAGCGTGGAAATATCGTTTCGAACAATTGCTGGTGTGCTGTTATAGGCGTTTGTTTTCTTTTTTAAAAAATCTTCGCTGGTTAAGGAGACAAGGCGTTGAACTCTTTAGAGAACAATTCTAACGAAAGAGTTTCTGGTACAACAAAATGAATTGACAAACGGAACCGTCGTCATCGTGATGTTGCTTAACATAATTGAAGTTATTGCACACATCCACTTCAATCTCCTCCCGAAATATTTCAACCAATTTGCGCAGTTGGTGGGCAAGGACAGCAGCGTGAGAAACAATTGGCGAAATCTAGGCAATGAAATATAAGTGTTTGTCGCGTTGATAGACGCCCTGTTGCTTTGCATTATTACGCCCCTGCAAGAAGATATATTTGCTTTTAGAAATTTGTAGAACTGCTGAAATAGGTGTTCGAAATTTTTTACTTTACCTGAAGGGAAGTTGAAGAAGCGACATTGAATGAGTGAAGACTCTCAATGCTGAAAGGTTAAAGAGCCAACGTCTCGGTCATCACCGTCGCCTTCAGTTCCGATAATTAATGCGTGCAATTAGACGCTATTGCGCTTCACGGTGGACGCAATCATTCCAAAAGATGTAAAATAAAAATTTGTTCACCTCCAGCCGCCGCACACGCGCTTATTTGCCGACTACTTCTGGTTTTCGATCATTTGTTCTAGTTTGCTCTGCCCATTTTTTGCTCCTTTTTTAAGTGCTTTTTCTGACATGTTTTGAAGTTTCCATCAATTTTTTTATCCAAAATTTGATCGGAAACTATTTTTTAATACAGCCAGAAGTTTGTATGTTGAACTAGAAACGTTAAGACATGCACTACGAATCCTGCAATTTATCAACCATTTTCTCAAATCGAAACGAAGTTTTAAAGCTGCTCAACGAATATCTTTGGTTTGCGAAGTCCATTTTGTTCTTGAGCCATAGTTTCGTAAAGGTACCACTTAAGCATAATTAAACCGTACGAATTTAGCATTTCGTTAACGTTTCTTCTTTCCTGAAATCTTCATTACCATTTTCTATTCGCTATTGTCGGCCATCATTTCCTTACATTTGAAGCCGTAGAGTGTTATCGTGTCGGTCTCTTGCTATAGGCTTCTTTATGCCTTAAGTCAGCAAAAGGTTGTGTCGTAGCCAAAATATTTACTTGTTCTATATCAACTCAATTGCTTTCTTTCAACGAAAAGTAGGCCGAGAAAAGAAAGCGTGGCCACTCAGTTTCTATAAACTGATTACAATCTAATTTCATTACTGAAAGTATTTTAACTTCATTTCAAAATTTTCTGTCGGAGCTGTGAGACGTGTCCTTTGGTTCTAGTTCTAGTTCTTTTTATTTTTATTCTTTTTGTTTAAATATTAACCTGGTAAAAATGGCAAAAAAAAAACGAAGCTCTACCTTGTTGTAACTTGTTGCAAAGGAGAGTGAACATGATTTCTTCAAAAATGAAAGTAAATCGGAAACATTTTAAAATCGCTATTAAATAAACTCTTTCGGGTTGCAGCTCTGCGACAATTCCCGCCGTTGAATCACATGTTCTCGCAGATCTGCGATATCGGATACTCAAGAGGTTGAACATTGCTCGTTAAGGGTAATACCGTTAGGAGCAGTAGCAAGCACAAAAATGCGGAACGAGATATTCAAGCAGCAAAGGCGTGGAAAGCATAAGAGGCACTGCGTTGGCAAAAATCGTACTATACGGTAAACATATTTCAAGAAATCTTTTAACTTGGTCAAGATCAAGCCTGCCTAGAATCCTGGGTCTCTTCTTTGGCCTTCTTCGCAGTTTTTGCGGCAGATGCTTACAGCTCCTTCATGTTGTGTTCACAAAATTAGCTAACAATATGTTCTATTTTCCGTTGCTAGCATAGATTCTAATTGTTCCTGATCATTCATTTATATTTTATATCGATTTATTTGTTAATTATTTACAATTGATGCATATACACCCACTATTGTCATTAAACCGAAGACATAACTGAAACTAAAGAGTGTTCGTTATAATTAACTTGATGTCCTGGCCAGGTTTTCATAAGCAAAAATGAAGAAAGTTTTCCAAGATGGAACTAGTGGAAGGTAGTAACAATGTTTATGCATATATATTCGTAATAAGACTGTAAGAGCTTCGTTTATAAATTTCCCCAAACTATGATGACAAAAACTTTGGACACAAGTTCTCTTTTAATAAAGTACTTAAATATTATACTTTCCTAATCACGGCTGATGTGTTGGTGTGGTTCGATAACTTTCTAGTAATTTGTTCAATGGGTTCACTGTATTCATCATCTCAAATAATGTTTTAATTCTGTGTATAAATTTATTTACAAACTATGGATAATTTTGATGTTAGGCCCAACATTCATTTTTTACATTTGATTTAAAGTAAAAAGTCAGGAAGGTAATCAAATACCTTTTACTTTGATTCGTCACCAAGCTGAAAATTAACAAACGTCTGTTTTTGCTTTACGTAAGATTAACATATTACATTCGTTGCTATCATTTTTGTTGAATGAAAAAGCAAGAGGCAAATTTTTGTTAACATTGATTTGTGGTTATTAAAATTCAAAAGATAAGAGTTGGGTCGGCGCTCCGATGAAATAAAGAAACAAATAAACTTGTAATGTAGCAAGCGGTAATTTATAAATTTTATAAAGATTTAAATTAAAACGACATTTTGCGAAAAAACTAATGAATTGGCGGCCACAGTTACTATGAGATTTACGAAAAGTCGTAAACTAACACCAACCAAAGCAGCCGTAAGAACAAACAAACCGCGAAATGGAATATATTGTATACTGAAAAGGTGGCTTGTTTTGTGCCTTAGTCTTGCTGCTATACAGGTAGTATCTGTGCAAGATCGTTCGCAGGGCTTTGCGCAATTTTCCTTCTTAGAAACCTAAATAAAACTCTTCAAAGAATCTGTTTTATTGTCCTAATTGATTGATATTGATTCCTATTATACGTAATACCAACAATTATGGACTTAAAGCAAATTGTTCATTTTGCAAAGTTTGCCTTAGATAGTAGTTAAGTATAGATCACCTTCTTTTTCGAGATTCTTAAGAAAAATTTCTAAGGTCTGCTAAAATCACTATTTAAAACTCCTGCTGTAATTTTACTAACTGTAAAAGAAATGCTCGACAAAGCATTCGAATTTACTGGTATTATTTAATTTATTTAATGGAAGTACATAGTCATAATGTTGTGACAGTCGTCGTCATAAACGGCAGTTAGCAAAAAATTAAATTTGTGTGAAAGATTTAAAAATGTCAGGCGAAATATAGTACGTATGGAAGCATTACAAGAAAAAGTTCTATCCTTAAAATATTGGTCGGTCAAAACGTTTTTTGAAACTCGAAATAAGTAGTGTAAGGGGATTGCCAACGATTCTCCTCCGCGAAGCTCGATCCTCTTCCCTCAAATAGCATAAAATGATGTCTTCAAGCATTCTACCTAATATTCGTGTATTGATTAACCCTAGCGACTATCTATTAATATTTAATTTAATATTCAATATGACTTTTTTTGCTTAACAATTTTTCTATTCTGAAAAAGTTTTAGAAGAATTGGTATTGAATATAGAGTAAGTATGAGATAAAGATATATAGAGTAAGCCGATGAGATTTTGTTTATTTAGAACAAGATATTTTTGTTTTTAGTTTTCTACTGCAGTTGTTTTTTCTTAGAAATGCAACTTTGAGCAACCAATCCTAACTTAGAACGAGCAATAGTAACGCTCAACGCTACTCACTTTTCGTCCGACTTGAAGTATAAGAGACGGCGTATTTAATATCTGTTGTACACGTGTGAAGCAAAAAAAAAAGCGTGAATTACGAAGAAGAACGAAATCGTAAGTTAACTTCCAGATATGCAGTTACCTCAATCATGATACCTTATCATTTATTTAATCCCATGATTGCCCACACATACTTTATCATTTCTAAAAACTATGGAAACAAACTATTCGATCGACGGGAAAGTTCATTCGTATTTTACTGCCCCCAGGTAATTTTACTTGGCGCCTGAGAGGCCGAATAGGCAAAGTGTTTTGACTAACAATCCAATGAGCGTGGGTTCAAATTTCAAGTGCGGTAGAGAAATCAATAAAGCCGATAGTCTTAGATGCTAGTGCTTTAAAACTTTCTAAGACTCGGAATGTATTTCTCTGGGTAAACTAATAGTTATATTAATAATAAGAAATAATACTTCTCAGATCAAGGCAAACAGGTAGAATGCAACATGTGATGTCTTAGTATTTAGCCTACGTTTTGTGGGTGGATAAGAGGATCTTTTTCAATACTTTTCATCAACTAGTTACGAAGTGAGTAGTGAATACAGTCGATGAAGTACATTTAAGACATTGCATTTGGTACGAGTTGTTGAAAGGAAACTACTCGTTACTTGCGTGCATGAACTTGCGCAATGCATTGTTGAATTGAGTGAATTTGTAATTGTTCGAACCTACCAAAGATGGTCTGTCAAATGTCGTTCTGAAGATTTCAGTCTGTCAAAGAAGATCATCGGTTTGAGTAGCAAAGACAGCATGCGTCCATTTTGGAGAGAAACCCACATCCAAGTACTTCGCAATGGGCGTCCAACGCTCGAATCGTGAGGACCACCTCAGACATCTTTAAATTGAAATGTTTTATTTTAAACAGAACACAATTTTCCCCCCAATCTAGTATTTTGTAAGCTCATCTAAATTTGAAGACGGACTCCGCTGTTCACAAATCCTCTATTTTCTTTGTTTCTTTTTGTGGCTTGATGTCATATTCAGTTCAAATTTTTTATTTACTTAATTAATTAATCTATTGTTAATTCGATGAATTCTTGGACAAATTCTTAGAAAACCATTTCGAATATGCTTTCATGCTTTCTTCTATTTGTACGGGTAGGTAAACAAAGAATGAATAAAAGGATTAAGTTCAAATAAAGGTGTTTGAATGTATGTAATGCATTGCGTAGTATTCTTGCGGCAATAAGAAGCGAAGAGAGTACCACGGCTACCTAGTGAAATGTTCGTGATGATCTTTCTTTTTTGCCTAATACTCACTGCTGATTTCGCGTTTGCGAATTGCAGCACCATTTCCCATTTCCATCTTACACATTATTGTTTAGTTGCTCACTTTTCAATAAGATCAGAAAGGCATTTCTTGAAATTTTTTTTATGCGTTATTTAAAACGCCAACAATTTTATGTACAAAAGCAATTAGAGAATAATAATTAATCACATGGTCGATATCTGTTCTATAATCCAATCCATCCAATATTGAGTGCTTATATAAATACCAGGAGCTTGACCGCAGCCATGACCATAGGATACAACTCCAATTAAGTAATAACGTGTTATGCCTTTATAAAGCTGAACAATGAAAAAATATGATTAATAGAAGCTTACAACCGTTTATTCGGTTCACAAATGCAAATATATATAGAAAGCATACCTCCGGTATCATTAAAGGGCCACCTGAGTCACCTTTACATGTATCTTTGCCACCCACTACAAAACCCGCGCAAATCACTGATTCATCATACTCCTGTGCTGACGAATGAGGCATTAAAGTAGTATAAATTCGACGACAGACCTCATTTTCGAGAACTGGCAGCTGAACTTGTTTTAGGATAGGCGATGTTGCACCACCTTGACTGGTGTAACCCCAACCAGCAACATATGGCATTGTATTAACGTAAGATTTCGAGCGTAAATGACTAGACGTTGGCATGCAAATCGGAGCAATTAAGTCTGCCATAAACAAAAAAAGAACATCAGTCATATTGATCTAATTTTGAAATTTCTCTATTCGCCACCGAATTATACTCTACACCTTTTGTGGTACAAGGTTGTATTAAATTTATGCAGATATATGGAATACCCACAAAAAATTGAGATAGACCAGATCCACTGTTATTACATCTAAGTTTGTCTGTCCGTCCGTCCGTAATAACATAACAGGGTACAAAGTTTCATCAAAATATCTCAAAAATCATGGTTCATAGGTAGAACACCCGAAAATCCAACGGACGGACGGACATGCTTTAATCGATTCAAAATGTGATGCTGATCAAGAATACCTCTGAAGCTTCCTTCTGCGCGTTGCAAATGTTTTGACAAAATGAATACACCACTCATCCTTCGGTGATGGGTATAAAAATGAAATGAATATACGCTGGTGGTGGGTGGTATAAAAGTGGTAACAATTTGTCTAAATGTTTTTAACAGTTCACTTACCCGAAAAAGTAACAATTTTTTCCAACAACAACACAGCCATATCCGAACGTCGGTTTTTACCAAATTGCGGATGTATAGAATACTATATTAATGGAAAATTAACATTTTTTTCATAAGTCGGTATGCACTTAAGTTAAGTTAAAAATAAATTTTCTTCGATAAGTCGTATGTATATAAAGGAAGCAACATTTGCCTGTCACCATGATATTCCCTCCTTATCACCGTTTTGAGTATACACTTATGCTATCAGTAAAGTTTAAGAGGTAGAGTATTCAAACTTTTCCTTAAAATCGAGGGGAAGTCCAAAATATGGTATTTACATTCTTACTATCTGGAACTGTTTGATACAAACTTACACAAGATACTTGTCACTGTGAACTTGTAAGGCCTCAAAAAATCTGTCAAAAGATTCTGCCAAGTATGTATATATTTAGGTAGCGTAAAAATTTCAGTTAGTTTAGTGCTGTCTGTTTATGTTGAAAACTAAAAAAAGCTTAGCACAAAAATCGCCTGGATCGGCCCATTAGTACATTCACTATCGAGTTAAAAAAAATATTCTTAAGTTTCGTGCGCTTGCCTCATTAGCACATTAGCACTGAAGATTCGACTTCATGCCAGCATGTGTAGCTTTTGTAACAGTAGATCTTGTCTAGATATAGATGATAGACTGGGATTGATGAAAGATTTTCACTTTCAAAAATGTATAAAATAATAAGGCGAAGGTTGCTAGGGTAAAAGGATACGAGTTTGCTACGACATCTGCTTGTCTCTTTCTTTCGCTCAGTCTCCGCTTGTTTATGTTTGCTTCTCTTTCATTTTTATACACTTTACCTTTACAACGTTTACATCCATGTGTTCGGTTTCCGTTTCATTTGTCAAATCGTATTCGCCCAATCGAACAAATGATCTGAAATGAAGATATTTTTTTTATTATTATTTTATAGAAATTTTCGAAAGCACTTACAAATCATGGCGTATACAATGGGCAGCAGTAATGACGTGTTGAGCGGACACTAGAGTACCGCCACATCTAAATGGCCGGACACTCCAAGGATCGTAACCGATTAAGGCCATCCAAGGCCAGGCGCCAATTTCGCTATCGTCACCGTCAACAATTTTCGTAGTACTTAGATTTACAAGACCGCAACCCTCCTCTTCGCTCGGCAATTTATTGTAACGTTGACTAGCATTATTGTACCGATTATTAAGAATGTTCTTAATATTTATCTCTGGACAGCACACTATCGTCTTTTCCTCCCCACATAGAGTATGCGATAATCTTAGATATTTCTTAAATTCTTCATCTTCCGAATTTCGACGTAGTTTATTAAATAATTCCGGGCAATTTTCTAACGCTAAGGAGTTAAATGCAATGCAAAAGTGATAAATAATTAAAAGCTTTAATAAAAATAAAATAAAAAAAAAAAAAAAAAATTTTACTCACGTTTACAGAAACCGCTTTGAAAATCCGGTGTATCACATGAGGTATATGTTTCATTAGCAATGGATCGACTGCTACTATCGTTTTTTGGTTTTTTGGTGGTAGTAGTCGTTGATGAAGTTGTGCTAGTTGCAGTCGTAGTTGTAGTTGTAGGAGTTGTTACAGTAAGATCCTCATTATTATTACTTTTAACAATTATCGTGCAGCATACCTTTAAAAGGAAAAGTACGCACATTAGATGTCATTGTTTTCATTCATGTCGTTTAAAGAACTGCGCCTACCAAGGGATACTGATCTGGAGTGATTTGATTACCGCAAACACGTTGCGATTCCATTGAATACCGTTTGGCCATGTTTGGATGAACTCTGGTGAATAAATTCACAATTTCGGGGCAATACTTTAAAGATGTACAAGCGCCTATTTCGCCACTAGGCGTATAGCAAAAGTGTTCGCGATAATTGATAATATGCTGTGCAAATGTATCAAGATCTTTTAATATTAATAAAACGATAATATTTTTGAATAAATTAACAAAAAACATTTTCCGCAAATTTTATAAACAAAAATTAAAAATTCGAACCTTCACTATCGACTAAATTCTAAAATACTAGCAATTGAATTAGTTAATACTAAATTTATGTTTTTTACAACTTTATAAAACAAATGCAATGCTGCTCATCGATTATTGATAATAAAATCGTGTAAATGTAAATGCCAATAAGAATTATACATACCCATTTAGAACGAATCTTAGCTACCCATCATGTTAAATAAGATGCGAAATCTCAAAGCTTTTCGTTAATTATAATAAGCATTTTAATTGCTTATCACATTTTTTTCTAATTAATTAATTGATTTCACTGCAACTCAATCTTCGATCAATATCCCCGATAGCTTCTAACTTTTTATGAATCTTATTTTCGATTCTGTTATTATTGAACGCGCATTTATTTATGTGTAAATTCCCCCCCCATCCCTCATGCTTTACCTAGAGTTCGAGAGTATAAAAGTATATATAAAATGTGAAATTTCAACTGAAATTTCTCTTAATTTGCGTGGCCATGCGAGTTCCGGGTATGGCGTACGAAACAGCCGACTAGAAATTTATCTGATAAGCTCTCAGTTCTCAGCGCATTCCTGCTGCTTATTATAAAGGAGAAAACAAGACCAAACTGGATATTTTGTTACTTGTGCCTTTCCAAACTTCATATCATAAATAAAAAATTTATTATAATCAACGATTTGAAAATCTTCCTCATCTTTCATAATCATTATATTGCAATTAGTACTTAATATTCTTCCAATCTATTATAGATGTTCTCAAACCAGACAGTGAAACTAACATTCAAGATGATTTATTTAATAAAAAGTTTTTTCCTACACATAACGTCATAAGCTCGCGCTCATTAAGTAATCACACAACGCAGTTTATAAACGATTGTAAATATTATAACATTATTGCATCCGATTGAGAAGATTCTTGTCTGCAAAATCTTAATATAATAACAAGTAGAGAACTACAACTAAATAATTCTTTTCCTGAGAGAGAGAGAGAGAGAGAGAGAGAGAGAGATGTAATTATACAAAATCCTTTTTCATCTTTGGAAAACTGCATTCTTTTCTTGTTTAGGCGACTTATATTGTACACTGGTTCCTAAAAAGAATTCCTTTTATTTTAACGTAACGAAAGTAACCCATCTACAAAGTACTGTACTCCGTCGTACAGAAGCTTGCGAAAGAGCAGAGAGCATATGAAATATGAGACTTGAGTAAAAACCAAAACAAATTCCTAGAAATTGAAACACAGCATATACATGTAGCGCGGATTGTGTGAAAGAGAAGCTTTGTCTACGTCCCAAAAATTGTACGCGTTTTCCGATTGTAAAATAAATTTCCGGTTATTTGATTTTTATAGGATTAACAGTATTTATTAATACGTTGCGGCACAGTTTCTCTTCATTAAAGCAGTGAATCTGCTTATCTCTGTTTTGTTACGCGCAACCTAGAAGGAATTTGGACTCAAGTATAAACTTAACACTTCTCTTCATTTTCTTTGGCTGAGTCGATGTACAGATCTTACAGAATCTTAGAAATCTATGCGCTCTGTAATAATTTTTTTATTATGTTTTCGGATATGTTATCTCAGGTGTGTTAAGTGTATATAGAAAGGATATGCATACGTATTTTATGCTATAGTATACGGACTCGACTTTTTCGCAAAAAGATGTATTCCTGATCCGAATCCGCGTTGATATCCATCCTTGCTTGTATACGATATTTAACTGCGCAATAAAGCGAAGATCCATTTATATATGTTATCTCGTGTACCATGTATCGGGTATCGTTCAAATCATATTCTTATATATCTCTGCAAGGCTTTGTATAAACAATTGTACAAAATAAAGTAACAACAGATGATTGCATAATTCACATTGTCATTATGTGATGTTTAATCAATTTTGAAAAGCTCTGGGTTAGAATTAGCTGAAGCATATTAAACAGAAACTCTGCACATTGGTGAAGGAATCATCAGATTTTTCATAATTTCCTATTTTCGTATTAAATCTCATGTAAGCGATAAGAGAAAATTTACGATAACGTTTTGTCGGACAAAGCTTAGAAATGCTGACTACAATTTTAATTTGCGGACAGACGGACGACTTGAAATATCTATATCGATGCATCTATTCATGCCAATCCAGAATATGTGCATTTTATACCTTTCCCGACTAATTTATTTATGGATTACTCATATATATATATATATATATATATATATATATATCTACATATACATACATACATATGAATATATGAAAATTGAAAAGACCACAAAAACAAAATAAATCGTAAAAATCCGAGCAATGATATTCTTGATTATTTATTCTATTCATAATAGCTTATCATTAGGAAGTCATTAGGAAGAAACGGACGAATTACGCGTCGGATCAAAGCGTATTTTAATACACTTAACATTGCTTATAGATTGACAATATTGTTATTTTGTCTTAAGATTTTTCTATAAATGACGTTTTTAATTAAAATGCGAAATTTGTTAATTTTTCAACTCTGAATAATTACGTTATACGAGGGTCAACTGTTTTTTTTTTTTTTTTTTTTTTTTCTTTTCTTTTTCTCTTTTCCATTAATTAACAAAACAAAAAATACAATGCTCCATACATCAATGAAATGGTAAATTTCATAATTGATGACGTTAAGGGATTTGACAAAGGGGAATTTTCAGATGACTGAATTTTCATATTCATCATAGATTTAGCTAGATCCGTCAAAGCGCACGACACTTGTCAATCAATAAGTAAAACTATTTTACTCATCGGGTTTTTGGTCGAAAAAGTTTAAAGTTTGCAATTTTCTTCCATATAACGACTTTTTAAAATAAAAGTCTAATATAGGCAGTGGTCGAAAAAGTGAATCGAGCGTTCGTCCTTGAGTGAAAGCGTGTCAGTGCACAAAATTTCATCTCAATATCTCAAAAATTGCGACCTAAGTGTAAGTTAAACACAAGATTACATGGACAGATGGACAATCTAGTATCTAAAACGGCTTACTTTAGAAAAAAAATCCCGCAGTAATTGCATTATATTTTTTAACGAAAATCTTGAAATAAATTACATTTTGATGCAAAACATGTTTTGAGCTCAAATCGATGAATGAAGATTGGGTTAGTCTTGCTTATGATTTGCTTATGATCCTATTAAATTACAATATCTGTAGTCGTGTCGTAGTGAAAATAAGCGATTCATTTACATTTCTAAACCGGTATTATTTAAAATCCAATCCATATAAGAAACGACACGCGTATATACGCCAGGATATTCAGGGTTATTGCATTCTTTACCGAATGAAACAATGCCCACTAAGCTAGAAACCAAAGCACCGTCACGATTCTATGATCGTTAATAGAAAAGAAATAATAAATAAAAATTATTACGCAAATTTAATAAAATAAAAATGAAAATAATTACCTCTTGAAATATTAAAGGACCGCCAGAATCACTTTGGCAAGCATCTGCACTACCATTACCTGCGCATATTACCTGAAAGACAAATAATTTAAATTCAAATTTATTGGCTTTGTCCGATTGATGAAGTATGTGGAGTGCCAGTTGCACTATGCAGTTCTTTTTCTAAATAATTATTAACAAAAACCCCAAACGATTTCCACTATATATATCGTATGAAGTGCACAAATTTTGTTCGGTTTTTTTTTTTTTCTCTTTTCTCTTTTCTTAAAGTGTTTATCTTGCCTTGCAAAAGGCAAGTAATAGTTTTTCAAAATTCAATATTTTGCCTCCATTGGGAAGGTATCGGCCTAGTTGTAGCATTGTGCTGGTTATCGACTTTCCGAATATCGTCATAAGAATTGAAGTACAAATCGCACAGACAATAAGTGATAGTTTGTGATTCATATTGTTTCGAAGGAGTAATGGCTTATGAATAAAAAAAAGAAGGGGAGCAAATTCCACCCAAGCGAGGCTAATGCTTCCTTGACCAGTTTTGCTAAATGGTGTTCAAACGCCATCTCGTTAAGCAAGCAAAAAAAACAATAATCAAAGACTATGACCGGATCGTTTCGAAATTCGAAAAGAATAAAATTTCGATACTGTATCGATGGAATAGCAGCGCAATCGATTTTTCTTATTTTCGTTCGGGTATTGCTGGAGGCGCCTATAGAATTCACGGGGAATTTTTGTCGCTTTATCTGTTGTAGATTACGGGTAATGTAAAAAAAAAAAAATTAAATTTATTTGTAGCTACTCGCAATCTTTGGCGATGGGTGAAAGAATGATGCCATTATTGCGAGTTATATATAATGTATGGCTTTCCAACGATTCATACTTTACTTCTTTTTCCCATTTCGCTTTCTAACTTTTTATTATCACACATCTGTTATGTGCTACCACGATCTGCATTTTTTCGTGTTGCGTTGTTGTATACATGAGTGATTGACTTATATCACTGATATCAATTTACGTAATTGTGATGATACGTAAGCAACACGATGACGGGCAGGATGAAATGAGCAAATGGAAAAAGCTAGAAGAAGATGGCCACAACGTAGTGGGCGTATGCCCATTCCGTATGTGTTATGCCCTTGCCGACTGAGTATTACCCATACCCACAACTAAAGTAAACTGTAGCCACACTTGAGATTTGAATCCGCAAACATTGACTTTAATAGTCGCGACCCGGCGATTAAGCGTCAATGGCAAATATGAAGACTCAAGAGTCGAGGACGGCTATGCCATGTTAATAACAGAATGTTATCTATGTCTATAATAAATTGTATAGACTGAGTAGTTGATAAACCAACAAAAGAGTTAGGGACAATTTTCTTTAACAAAATCAGGATTGAGTGCAGGAGGGGAAAAGAAGCTAAGCATTAGTTTAGTGTACTGCATGGGAATATTAAAAACTTTTTAAAACAATCTCACCGCCATATTATTAGCGATGAGTCAAACTTTTGCAGCAAAAAACTTTTAAACGAAACTGTTGGAGTTCGTAGAAAACATAAAACAATGCATGAGCTATTTAAAATAAAAAAGTCAGTTTAAAAAAGAACTTGAATCGTAAGTAATCAGCGTACATGATGATAAAGCCGGCTTAGGTGCAAATGGAAGAGAAATAACAAACATGAGGTTTATACTTGGTTTAAAGCGGTTCTTCTAATATGCTAGAAAGAGATTTCTAACAAGTAAAAAGCGTTTGTTCCCCTTTACGGTAAATCACTGTCATTCCAATCCCGCGTAGATACAATACACATACACACACACTCACACACAATAAGTGCAAAAAACATTGTTGCGGAAATGCCAAATCCAGTTCATTCCAATTAATTGATTTTCCCAAATAACAAATTCACTGGAGAGGGAAAACCCAAGTTCCCATTCGCGGCTCGTCATGCAGCTGCCGGTCGGGGAAGACGCTTAGCATAAAAGCAGGTTAACGGATTACGAATGAAATTATTAACTTAGCTAATACTTGTAAAATTGCTTGTAAAAATGTATAGAAGTAGACTGTTTCCGGAAAGGCAGAATCTGTCCGACAAGAACATTTGAGCCTACAAAGAATATTAGACTTGAGAAGTCAGGAGTACTGCCAAAGTAAAATGTAAATAGTAGTGAAAACGTGCAAGTGTGTTTCGCTTATAGAAAGAATATCCACGATCCAGTGATACGAATTGTATCCGCGAAAAGCGAATTTCGTAACAATATTTTGTTAAATGCGATCGTGTTGATTAGAAAAGTTTTTCCAGCAGTTACACAAAATATTTGTACCATTTTTTGTTGTTTTGTCACAATGCTATATATTTTACGACAACTCTGATATACATTTCTATGTCTTACAAGTAGAGCAGTCCATATCATATACCGTCAACCTTCGAGGGTCTAAAATTGTGAATTGTGTGTTTATTAATTGCTGACGCTTGACTGACGATGGCTCCCTCATTTTAAACGTCTCTCTAAATATTTCTACGGACTAAGCCAGTTTTTAAACTAACTCTGCAACTACTAAATCTCCGTCTTCTACAATAATTTTTGCAATCGTGAATAATCTACTAAGACGCACGCCAACAGATGTGTGAACGGACGGCAAATAATACATAAACTCAACCTATTGACGATTGCGTAATTGGTTAAGTAATGTGGCTACTCTATAGAATCTTTTGGTGCCACCTACAGTGTAGATGCAATGACATATTTCAAGACTTTTTAATTACCCCATCGGTAAGTTCGAAGCCTCTGAATACAGTTGAATAACTTTTGCGACATTTCTCCAAGCTTACAATGGGCAGGATAGCCTCCTTTAAGACGTGCGAAAGCGGTCCTCCATAACGCGTGCGACCCCAACCGAGCACTACAGCAGGCTTACCCACAAAATCTTGATTAAAAAACATTGCATCTGTAGGTAGACAGATGGGGGAAACATGAGCTGAAACAGAAGCAAAAATTATATTCCTTCGCAAAGTTTCCCAAGTATTTAAGTATTTTGCTAATGCTTACCGTTAAAACTGATGGGCATATTTGTTTTAATCAGAGCTATATCGTTTGCTAGAATACGTCTATTGAATTTGGAATGCATAATAACTTGTTCTATACCGTACTCTATAATCTTTTCAAATGGATTCGCGAGATCGCAGGCACCAACTCGCACTGCCCATAAACGTGGCTTAAAGTAGCTTCCTTCAAGTGTGTCCACAACGCAATGGGCAGCCGTCACAACAAACGTATTGGATATTAAACAACCACCGCAACCCATGCCGAACCTCCATGCGATCCAATATTTTAACGCAACCATATAAGGGTGCGATCCTATAACATTAACAATAATTCGTTACGGCTTAATCACAACTCCTTCAGGGAAAACTTACCCAAAAACGTTTCGCGACCATCTACGATACGCGATTGAGGCGGTCGGGTTATACCGCATTTCCATTCGCCCTGATTCGATAATTGCAGTTCGTTACCTAACGCGAAAGCGAAAAAAATAGTTAAGACGCACACACGTTTGATATGCATATTCACAATTAGAAGATACATGTCATTAGCTGCGCTCTTTTATACTCAAGCACAATGAATTGTTCATGATTTTTGATAAAGGGACTTAGGCGCGTGTGTAAATAAGTTTTCTCTTATGTTCTTAGGGGTTTATGTCTTTAACGCAACGGCAGAATTATGAATGAAAGAAAGTATTATAGGAAAATTAGATTGAAATTGGGCCTGCGTCTCTAAGTTGCATTAATAGACTGCGCAGACACCTGCACAGAATACTTGGCTATTCACGTGTCTTGGAAAGCTAAAGCAAAGAAGGCAAGCTTTAATCTCTTCACAATAACAGTTAATTAGTTAATCTGCGCTTGTCGACCACGCTTCTAAAAAAGTCAAAATGCTAATCGTTCTATACCCTACACGATTGGAAACTTTTATTATATATGTGTGTATATCGTCAGCCAATATATGAAACAATAAAATTGAAAAAGTTGCCAAGACATTTTTTCATTAAGTAACTCTTTTAATGAACCTCGTTGGACCAATTGAATCCTTTGTTGAACATTTAAAATGTTTCGCCATTCTCATGACGCTACACTTTGGATACTTTTCTTGCTCATACAACTTGCTTTTGCATAGGTCATGCAGCTCGCAATTGAGAAAAATTTGAAATTGAAAGCTTGTGCCTGGACAAACAATCACATTTTCAGTCATGACATTTTTATATAAGCGTTTGTTTTTTCTTCGCACTGAACATTATAGATTCTACATATCAATTCACTTTCAGAACATAACCTCAAAAAAAGTAAAGATAATGGAAACCAGGCGAACATATTGCAAGATTTTATCAACGTAAGTAAAGATTGTTTTCAGGGAAAGCACTGCTGTTTGAAGTTTACATTTAAAGCATTAAATTGCTGTAAAACGCTAGAAAAGTTACAACCAAATCTCTTTTACCAAATAAGCTGCGTAGAGTGCAATCAAATACAATTTGAATCTTTTCTTCGCATTTTCCTTTTATTTAAGCGTAATATTACGTAATACATGAGAAATAGAAAATTTTGTGTACCTAGCAAATGCCGAGAGATAGTCAAAAGTAAGAGCAGATAAAAAATTGCGAAAAAAAAAAAATTTAATTTAATCTTGAAATTAAAAAGTGCTTTTAAGATTAAATATGAAATGATGTATTTGAACACTAGTTCTTTTAGATAAAATGAGATTGTCGCAGAGTTCAAGGGTATGCCTTAATGGCAGCAAATTTAACTATCTGATCTAGAATAAATATTCTTTAATCAACACATCTATCGCACAAAGTACGAATACACCTTTAAAAGTGTTGTGAGGCTTTCGTTTAAATTGCTCCGTTACTGACTCTACCATTTTAGGCTTACTTTAGAATTTGCATAAATCTGAAATTCGAAATACTATAACTAAGGACTGCTAGACTGATCATCTGCTCATCACATCACATCATTAGGCATGCTTTTGTGTATTAAAGCCAGCCGGACCATGCTGTAGATTGCCTAATACACATTTTATGAAATGGCATATGGCAACGCATAATGACGTACCACGGAATTGTGATTATTTGCTCCACGTAGGTTTTATTTACAATTCTTAGGAGATCTGCTGAAAAATTACTTACCGCGACTTATATAAGCAATTCAATCAATAATTCTTAAAGTTTTCTCTGTTCAACCGGTACGATCCAACTCTGTTGACTCCGCTGACCTGTGCTCTCCGCAAATACCAAATTTCATTAGAAAATCCTCACGCTAATCCTTTCTGATCTATAAAGGGTTCTGCGAATTGTTGTTAACCTTTCCATGAATCTTCACTTCACAGTTATTCACTTGTTTTGGTAATAAGACACCCAGAGTTACACATTATTTTCATGCAAAGGCATAGCTTTCGTGAAAGTCCACATAATGAACGATGACGAAAACGTCACTTGGCGTGATCTAAATTTAGCGAACTTAATCTACTTTCCAAAATTTTATTGTTTCTTAATTTCCGTCACAAAAAACTAGAAAATACACTTTCTCTCCATTGAAAGTATCATGCTTTTCATGAAAAACGCTCTATATGCTCGGATTTAAACAATAGACTGTTGCGATCCCTTCCGTTATCACGAATAAATTTTCATCAAAAACCATTAACAATTGGGGCTCTTTGGCATATAAAGGGTTAAATTGCCTGACAATCGCTCGTATCCGAAAAAATACATCCACGTTCGGTGAGGTTGACTTCTTCGTCAGCTTACTATTATTAATCGATTTTGATCGTCAAATAGTCGAAATTATACCTTTTGGCCGTATAGAGATTCATTTTTCGTTTCGAAGGGGGTTCAAAAAATTACCCCAGCCAAACCAAATTTAAAATGTCGAGTAACGATGCTATTACACGACGAGTTTTATCGAGAAATTTAGAAAACTGCAAAACTGTGTTCGTCCTTGAGTTGAAACACATCAGTGTAAGAGATTTCATCAAAAAATATCTTAAAATTTGTTTCAGACAATGTTTTTAAGCAATATGTAGTATAGTAAAAGGTGAAACATCTCTTATCTTAACATCTTTTGGATGTTACGTATGTCGGCATACACTGGATATACCGTCTACCACAAATGTTGTAAGGTATAACTACGAAAGAAATCATTGTAAACTGCAGTTTACAGTAAGCAAATCTATCTTAGTTATGAAATATAACTCTTTAGATGTAGACCTAAAATTTGATATAGATATTTATCCAATGCCCAATGCCAAAGTCTCGATCTCGATCGATGAACAGATAAAAACCTATACATGGTGAATGACGCACAAGAGATATTGAACTAATAGCTGATATAAATATCGACGATGGAATGCTTTTAAAATTCGGTGTTGAAAACATTCGATTTAATGAAAACAAAAAATTGCATTTAATTTAATATAATAAATATATATATAATTGATTAATATGTAATAATTCTGTTTTTTTTTTTTAATTATAATCAGTATTATTTTTAATCCAATCTAAATAAGAAGATATCCGTGTGTAAACTCCAGGAAAATTTGGTCGAGCGCATTCGTAACCATAAGAAACAATTCCTAATAAGAAATATCGATATGTCGCACCGACCAGCTACAAAAAATAATATTAAAAACAAATTGAAAACAAAAAATTAATGAATAATTAAGCAAAGTGTAGGAAAAGTAACGACAAAAAAAAAAATTATATTCGATTCCCATCGAATCTTTCATAATCGCCATATTTATCTGCAGAAAATAAACTTGAAGAAAATGGAGTTTTATTACTCTAATATATTGGATGGGCGTGGTCAATTTTTCCATCGTATCTGGAAGTTTATGTTGTTGCAGTTTATATGCATTGAGCATTTGCAAGCAGAGATGTTCGCAGCTAATGCTGCTCTATGGACGTATCCTTTGAACAATTTACCCTATATTCAATATCAAGTGTGCAATGTAAGAACGTGTCAAGAGCGGTAGAGTATTCAATAAAGCGCCACGACTAGCTTAGTTAGGTTAAGATTTTAATATTAGAATTTATTTCTCTGGCTAAACTAATGATAATAATAATAATAATAATAATAATAAAAAGGAAATAATTGAATCAAAACATACCTGTGGTAACATTAGTGGACTGCCGGAATCGCCTTGACAGGCATCCGCATTTACACTGCCGGCACATAACAACTAAAAACAATTAAACAATTTCAATTCAATGATAATTTAAAATGAAATTTTTCACTAACTTTTTCGGTAAACTCAAGAAAATTAAATTCGGATTTGTATTTCTGTTTACAACGTTCGCGACTCACAATTGGAACTTGAACATCCGTCAAGACAAATGAAGTTTTCCCGTGATGTTTACTTGCGCCCCAGCCCGCCAAGAATGGACGTAGACCCACGAAGTTATGGGTAAGAAAATGATTGCCCTCAGGTAAACATATAATAGCAATAAAATCTATTCGAATTCCACTTTTTATACAAATGTTCGAAAATGCATTCATTGCATTGTGCCCATGCATGTGCATTTGTAGCAAAATTCCGAGAATTATTCTTCACAATTGCTTCCCCGATCGCACTATTGCTCTGCATACAAAACAACCTTGTACAGTGAGTGAAATCTTAAAATTGGACTTGGAGAAATGGCAAAATGGCTCGTTCAACAAGCTACTGCTGCTCTTTGCTCGGCCATCGCAGCTCAAGTAAGATTCAAAACAGACCGAACAAAATTCTTGCAGTCTATAGATAGCGGATAGCGTAAGTTTAACATTGTTCAAGCAAGCATTGTTCAGAAGCATTTGCGAAAGTTTACTAAATATCGATTTTCGCTACAAATGTATGCTTTGGCGGAAACATTATAGTGCCTACCGCTTAGGTGCGCTTCGGTTGTTAGTTCTATTACAGCTACGTCGTTTGCTATAGTAACAAGATCAAAATTATCGTGAATTTTCATAGTCTTTATATGATAATCTCTTGCTGTGCTTTCAAAGACTTTCATCAAGTCATGCGCCCCCAGGCGAGCTATAGTAAGATTCGGGTTTATGCAATGCGCTGAAGTGACAATATATTTAAGAGTAATTAAGCTTCCGGCACATAAAAACTTCAATATTTCCCCACCACCGCCATTCATATCCCGATAGCCTAAAGCAGCTATCCACGGATAAGTGCCTGCCGGTAAATACTGTTCATTACAACGGAAACTTGTCCCAATGACATATTCTCGAAACATTACCTTGTTTGGCTACTGCTCCGCCCACCACTCGATTAATTAAACCGCTACTAATACCACAATTGTCTTTAAACTCGGTAACACCTTGCTCTAGAAATGGCTGAGTGATAGTGAGCAAGGTTCCTGTTTCAATTATTTTAAGCGGCTGAAATCTAATCGATTCTGTGAGAACATTATTAGCAGCATTTGGTGGAGGAACGGGGGGTGAGCCATTGTTTCTATCATCAACATCGGACAGAGGAGCAAATTGTAAAATACTTGGCAGATGAGGATACCGCGATGGTTCGAGCGCATGCAAGAAATTCGTGTGCGATTCCGATGCTATAACGGAACTTTCAAATGCATGCATTGATTGAAATTGCACGGGTATAGTTCCAACGGCCTTTTGATTCAATCGTTTGCTGCAACAAATCTTTGAGAAAATTTTAAGTGCATTTAATATAATAAAAAAAAAATTAAAAAAAACAAGCAAAAAAAATGTTTAATTTCATTATAAAACATACCAAAAAATGTTTACCATCAAAATCGCATATCCTTTGGCCAATGAACGTGTTAAAATCGATTGCTTGAGGCGATTTTTTAAGTTCATTGTAGAACTCTTCTATTAGATCAGAACATTCCGTGATTGGTGTACATTTGCTCAAATGCAAATCACTTCCAGTGCAAGCTTGACCTTTTCATTATCATACCGTTATTAAAGGTAATAACATAACTTTCGACTTTGGCCGAACTTTTCATATTCACCATCTACCGTTTACGTGGACTAAAGAACCCTTTTATGCGTTTGCATGGAAGAGGAGAAGAGAAACTAAAGAATAAATAGCAGCCCGAAATATTATTATTCAGTGATTTTTATTTAGAAATTTTTTAAAGTTGAAAACTTGCTCATTATATGGCGAAAATGAAGGGACAGACGGACGGACGGCTTAGACAGACAAGCTTAAATCGATTCAGAAAATGATCAGCATAATAATTGCTTTTGGGTGCTGCATACCTCAGCACAAAATTAGTATTAGTATATCCCATGTCACCCATGTCACATGTGGTGTAAATCGTGTAAATTATCGGGATAAGAAAGGAGGAAAATGAGATAAAAAAAATCAAACAAATATCAAAATATTTTCATTGCGAATTGTAACGAAGATCAGTTTGAAACTTTTTACTCGACCCGCTGAGCGGGATAGACAATAAATGCAATAAAATCAAATTTTTGTGCGTGATGGGACAAGACTTCTTATTACGTTTCTAACTGCTCTACGCTCCGGTGTCATCGTTAAAGCGAAAGAAAATGTAATGCCGAATCATTATGTAATATAAGTCGTTATTGCACGATTTTATTGGAGGCATAGTTTCATTACAGTCCTATGGTATGATGGATAATATGAACGATGGATAATGTAAAGCTATTGCTAGCGCACCAAATCTTCTTCTTAATGTAAGATTTTCGACATATACAAAATGTCCGATTACTATGAAGATTAGAAAAATCAAGAGAAAATTGAAAAGATTCATTTTCCCTCCAACTATTGATAACTGTTATTATTATTATTATTATTGTTATTGTTATTGTTATTGTTATTATTATTACTGCTATTTATTCATTTCAATCACTTTGTGCTTTCACTTGTGTGCTGCGTTTCGTACGAATTCTTGCAAATTTCGCATTATCCAAAGGTGAGAATATCATTATGTCGGGATGCTGTTTTAACCGATTTTTCTGTTGACGGGGATCTATGCAAGGACAATATGATATAGGACTTTTACCATCGGTTAAACACATCAAAGGATATGCTGGACATGGTGACAAAGTAGTTGTCGTTGATTGAATTATAGTTGATCCTGTATTGTTGAAATTTAGCTCAGTGCTCGGTCTAGCTGTTGTGCTCACGGCTAAGCTGCTCGTTTGTGTATTCGCTGATTGATTCGTCGGAGTCGAGGATGTTGTCGTCGAACTTGTACTTAACGTAGTGATAGTAGCAGTAGTTTGTGTTGCTGTATAATCCGGACAAAGTCCTTTAATATTCGCCAAATAGGCAAGCAACGGCCATAATGAGATCCTTAAACACAAATCATTAAGAAACATTTCGAAAACAAACTGAAAAACGGCAGCATTTTCTGTGCCAGTTCAAATGTTTACTAATTCATAATTCGATTTTAGGAAAAATCGTTGAATTAATAAAACACTTCATGTGTGATGTACCCGTACTCGTGCTCGAAAGCTTATTGTTTCGTAAAAACAACAGTACACTTAATTCATGCGTCCGCTGACCAACGTGATTGATCAAATATTTTTATACCCTACACCATCGGTGGCAAAAGAGAGTAGATGAAGTTTGCGCAGCGATTCATGTAACACCCAGACGGACTTGAGATAGATCCAGATAGTTATTATATCGATCAATGTCGCATCATTTTATGGATCGCTTTAAACTTGCCTGTCCCGGTGACCGTCTTATATTCCGATATATTTCAGTCCAACGTCGAACGCTAATAAAAATTCTTCGCTCTACTCGTTAACGACTCAATTAATGTATTAAGCGAAGCTGTTTAGGGTGTTTGATGGTACGCAGTGGCCCATTATAGACTTATTATATATATTTCGAACAAACAACAGGATGTTCATTATTTTGTTTTACGTTCTGCCTTTTGTGTTCTAATCCAAACATCATATGCAATTATTCTTTTAATGATTTATGATGTCGACAATTATGTTCGTACATTTGCATATATCGTACATTTGCATATATTTGCCATAGCAGTTAAATGAATCGATTTAATTACAATGTGTTCATAGTTTTGTAGCTCATTTAATCCCCTACATAATCACCAACCAATCCCAGCTTGCAAGGCGTTTGCAATGTATTTGATGAAATACAAAAAACTCTTGGCCGACTTTGCCCATAAGGCATTGAAGATCTTCAACTCACGAAATAGTGGTTACCAATGTAAAAATAATCGATTACGAATATGTCCACGCTACTGCTACAATCCGGAAAAACTTAACAAAATCTATTCTTACGGGATTAAAAATTTCCAACAAGAACTACGCTACCGGAAGTAGAAATAAACTTTAACAGTGCTTTCGTTTCTTTCTTTCACGGAAAGAAAGTCTCGAACATGTAGACCATATCAATGTGTTGTATGTAACGGTGACGATGAGCCTCATTTTCGATGAACTTTTAAGCGAAATTACATTGAGTTAAAAATTAATGAAGGTTGAAGTTTCCTTTATTCAACAAAATTAGTTCAGTTTCCGAGAACTAAATATGGATATCGCTCTAGCGTATTGCAATACAATGACGTCAAGAAGAGCAAGAAGAAGTTAGGAGGACACTAGAGTTCATTCTATGCGTACAGATCCATAAAACTCGTAATTTAAACCAATTATGTTAAATTGGCAAACTTCTACATCAGATCAAGTTGGAAAGATTGACCAGATACAGGCAGGGTTCACTTTAGCTAAGAATGTCACACCTGGATATTATTTATGGATGTTAACGAACCATCATACAAATTTGTCCGATACTGAGACAAGTTGCACGCGTCATGTCACGTCACACGCAAGGACACATCTTAAAAAAAGAAAACTTCTGAGCAGATTCAATAAGTTCAATGTACCCATTATAACTTGATGCCCATGGTGGTATTTGCCACAGATAGAATCTGCAAATGAACGGATCTATAAGCACTTCCAAACCATTGAAGAATGCAATTTTATCAAGCCCATGGCAATGTAAATAGTAATTAATAGATAACGGAGTAGACTCGGATGGTGGTTCCGGTCGAAAGTCATAGCATTATTCTCGCGCCAATTCGATAACTCAATGAGATTGTACCGCAATACCAAACTGTCACTTACCAAGTTAAAGGAGCGAAAGATCTTGATAACGTCGGCGAACACTAAAACATTCGTAACTTATTATATTATTACATAAGTAAGATTTTTTGTTTTTCTGTTCAATTTATATATTAATTTTTCGAATTATTTTTAAATACAATAAAAAATGTATTTTGAATCATTTCAATATTTGAGCTGTAATTATATATGCTTGTATGTTTATTAATTGTTGTTGCAGTTCAAATATAATTTAGCTTTATTCTAAAATTAAAATCAAATTTATTCGTTTAATAACATAAATATTTGAAAAGAAATAAGTAAAAATCCCATTTCATACTTACTCTCCATAAGCCTGAAAATTTGTCCTAACAATTGCTCGTTTGAACATCAAAGCAGTCTTTACTACTGCCACTGCCGGTGAAAATGTCTGTCAATTGACCTGATCTACCCAAATCAAAATGAAAGCGTAGTAATTTAAACAACTGTGATCTTCCGTTGAACCTACTTGAAGGCTCTCCGTACATGTCCAATTTTATAAGAAAATATTACGCAAATACAAAAACAACCTCCAATTAGACATACATCCTAATAGAAAGATATACAATCACAATGTAAATGCTTTAAACAATAGGTATAATTATATATCTTCTGTTTTGTTATCCCGGAATAATAAATATTTTGAGTTTTGTCTTTGCATACTTTTAAAGTTCAGTTACCTTAATAAATGACGATGTTTCACAGATGGGTTCAGCAAGCGAAGCTACGTAATCTGAACTTAATCTGTTTGAACGATCAGTCGGTTATTGATGATGAGGATGTGAGTGCTAAAGAAATTTTGGGCAATAATTCGCATGGTAATGAGAGCGCTTTGCCTGGCAGCGAACAAGTTATATCGAAATCCTCTGCCAAAGTACTGCGACGGAGTAATCACGTTTTTGATTTGAAAAGAACATCGCCCAAAATGAGAAAGGTTCTTCAAATAATAAAGCTTAGTATACTAAACTCGAACTCGAAAACCCATTGTGGTGCCGCAGTGAACGGAATTCATCTTGAGCAACCTGATATAACCATCCGGATACTTGTTAAGAACCGCCAAGGTATTGTCTTTGAATTTAATAACCCATCCTCTAACAAACACATTTCACTCCATTCGCTTCCTTTGGAACCCACAGTTAGAGGCATTTCTCGCGTAGGTTAGAAAAAAAATATAATTTGTAAATTCATGTGCAAAGACACGGTAAAAGAACCATGCCTACCTTGCCCTGGTGAACTGGCTTTATACTGTTTACATTATTCGAGAGCTCATCCCAACTAGGCACTATTTTATTGAAATCGTTCTTTCACTCTCCTTATAGCGGCAGCAATGGAGAACTACGAAGCGGCTTATCTTCCACCCTTAAGAAAGCTACGTATTCCCTTCTAGTCGCTATATCGGCGTAGAAACTGTTAATTCTTAAAAATAACTGATGGGCTCCATGTGCGCACTATGAAACTGAAATTAACAAATTGGAGAAAAATTATAAGAATTGGAATCTGAAAAAGTCAACGCTGAGAACTTGTCAGTGTCCTGAATTTCATTTCCAAAATATACATCAAATTAGCTGTTAGAGTTATTCTTGCGAGAAGAATTGTCGTAATGTATGTCGGTATATAATTTGTAATTGTTGCTATAAGAAATCGAAAAATAATAACTTATATATATGTACAAATATGTATAAAATGTATGTACAATAGTTCCTCCATAAAATGGACGATTTTAGAGTATGTTCAGCACATCAAACCCTAGGGGAAATACATTAAATAATATTAAATTTTATATTTAGTTATGTCAAAGTTATTATAAATGGAACGTTTATTTTTTTTTTGTCACCAGCAACTGAAGTCTCGCTAACAATAAATTTGACACAAGTTTAAAGACTCGGTTTGATCCCTTGACCATTTTCATTGCCGTGGGACTAAAGTTGGTAAAATTATGATTTAACCGGTCCGTCTGCACAACCTGCTAGCAATACACACGGAAATAAAAAAAACCAAAAAAGTCTTAGCAAGATTTTGTTCGACATTCATATGTTTATTTATTTTGTTTTTTAATACATTGCTTTTATAACAAATTTATCTAATTCGTTTTAAGAAAACATAAATAGTTGTATTCAACTATCACCCTTCAAGTAATTTAATGATATGTGGTTTATTAAAATTTATTTTGTCTGAAGATAAAACAGTTTAATATTTCAAATAAATATACTATAAATTATAAATTACATGGAATTCCAATGTCAGCGCGATTGCCAAGGCATTATTAATGTTAATTTTGTTTTCTTGTTTCTTATATGAATACTCAAAAGAGATGGAAGTCTTGTGTAACTCTGTTGTGTCAAAATTGGTTGTCAATAGAATATTTTCGATATAAAACAACTCTATTAGAGATGGACAAATATTTTCATAATATTGAAGCAATCTTCACATATCTTATAAGCAATCAAAAAATAGATATTTATAATATTTGACGAAAATTCCTTTTGTCTCTTTGGCAAAACATTTCGTTAGTTCAAATTATTCGGTAGTGTTTATTGCAATTTGAATATATATATACATAAAAAGAGACTGGCTACTCTAGTTATCATAATGAATATATCGATAACTAAAGATATGTTTTAAATTGCGATGCATAGGTGTTATTTACAAGAATTTGAGAAAAAGTTTAGTAAATTTTAAAGAAACTTTTTTGCCTTTCTTTAAAATGTTTTATTTAAATTTTATAATTTAATCCTTTGTATTCTATCGTGTTCTCTTGAACATTATTCTTATAATGCAATAAAAATTCACGAAATTTGTTTACTTATGCGATCCCTCTGATCCAGAGACTCAATATGAATAAATGCAACTCTCTCAAAAAAAAGTGGTTACTGCCAACATACTAAATAAGTATGAAGCAATTTCAATGCAACACTAATCAACGATTCAATTGTGCTAAATTCCTATACGCCCCATTCACTTTTAAGTTATTATGATATATATAAAATTGCATCGATTTTGTCATAAAATTTTAACAATATTCATGGGAACAGTGGAATTTTAATACGTTCTGTAAATGCGTGGTTATGTGGTAAATGATGAGGATAAATAATATCGTTGATTTTCTAATTGAGAAAGTGCTTTTAGGTTCTAATTCGAGCACCCTTGAAATGACAATCAATTTATAATTTAATTGCAACATGCCGAGAAATATAGCTACAAAGAGAGCTGCTTCCAAAACAAATACATGCGTAAATTCATCTTCGAATACAAATGGGCACTCAGATAGTAAAAAGGTCAAGAAACTAGAAGGTTCCACGGCAGTATCATCGGAAAAAGTGTGTCACAGGAAGTCGCAACGCCGGAGAATAGCAAGAGATATTTTTTTGGTGTTTGAAGAGCAGCCAAGTACTCGACGTTCTCGCGGTTCGACAAAAAAACCATTAAAACCAAAGTTTGGCCACTTGAAGATAGGAGAAACAGTTAGATCGAAAGGTCTGCTACGCGATATTAAAAATGAAACAAAATGCAGTGTAAAGAGCAAAATATGCAACTCAAGTTCTTCAAAAAGCATCAAGGGTGAAAAGCTATGTGTATCTTCTTCGATCGGTAATGAATGCTCCGTGAATATAACTAAAATTGCGGAAGTGAAACGTGATATGTCCCCAGTCTCACATTTATCAGGTAACGTCCCTATTGCGAAAATAAACCCAATTTTTTTGTGGGTGAAACAGGACGATACGCGAATTGTAGAAGTTCGCTGTGAGGATTATGATAAACGTAATCGAATTCGAATTACTAAGACGTCGAACGGATGGCGAGCAATTCCGTGTACTGATCCAAATTCGTCTAAAATTGTAAAACTGTACTCCACGCCATTTTTAAAAGTAAAACGCGAAATTTGTCAAGAAACGGTCCAGCAAATATACCAGGACCATAATTTGCCAGAGAATTGCCTAAGTTCGATGAACTTCAGGGAGGTTGCCGAGAATGACTTTGATGTGAAATCCAGTACGGTTGCAATTAAGGACATAAATAAAAAGAAAAAATCGAAGAAGCAGAAAAAAAGGAAAAACAAAAAAATGTGTTTATATGATAACTCTATTAAGATTCAGAGGCTTTCATCAGTTGAATTATCCCAAACTGCCTCTGAAGCAGTTACAATAGGGTGTGATATTGACACGACATCCCAAATCAACCTGTTCGAGGAAAACGTCGAGAAAATCTCTGATTTGCCACAATGCTCTGAGACTTATTGTAGTGAGACAGACTTCGATATAGCTTCAGATAAAATTTTGAATTCCATAACAAATTCGCTCTCAAAACAGACGCTGGACGTCGCACCCGCGGAGACATATCAAGAAGAAGCTGGTCTAAAACCTAATTTGCAGTTGTGTCCAAAAACAGGCTTATTTTTACCAATCAACCAGAGTCTGACAAACAAGTTAGAAGAGAATCATGGTTTTGACATGATTGACAGCACATGCAGCACAGTTTTATTGGTACCAGAAAATTCAGACGCTAACCATCAAGATTCTTTAGTACTAGATATTTTGGAGAATACGTTACGGGGTGTAGAGAGCAAAAGAATTTCAGAAGATATCGCAGAGAGTCTTGAAGCTAAAACAAAAAATTTAAAAGATTTGTTGGACGATGCTGATCTTCTACAGCACTGCGACGATAATGCCAGCAGTGACGCCGAACTCATAGATTCTTTAATGAAAACCAGTTGTGAAAAGAACTTGATCGACGATAGCGAAATTTTAAAAAACAAAACAGAAATGAAGATTCAACAGCCCGAAGAAGCAATTTCCACCGTGGATGAGACTCCTAAGTGTCTATCGTTTAATGAAGCTGGAGAAATTGAGGGCATCAGTGACCTTTTCCAAGCGAACAACTGCATAGAATCATTTGGTAAACAGGCAGAAAGTAATCAAACAAGGATTCAACAAGCAGAGTCCAATTCTTGTGAAACGATGCCACTGATAGGTGCGTTAAATGCAATCAGCAACTCTCCTAAAGATTTGAGTTACAAAAAACGTGAAGAAGTCTGTCCGCCGTCCGAATCGCGAAGTCAGTGTGCGGTTACGTCTAGTTCAGATGTTATAAAATCACCACGAACAGATGATGAATCTCTATTGGCATCAACGTCTGTGTCCCTTAAAAATCTACTTTTCGAACAATTCATGAACTTGAATACTTTAACGCATTCACAAAACGAGCCTATCGATTTAGGAAAGCAGAGATTAAATACAAATAATAATGTGTTAAATAGTTTAATAGATACTGTTGTAATAGAGGAAGATGATGACAATGAGCCAGCAAGCAAACGATTTCGAAGCTTACTTAATGGCGATGTTAAGGGAATGGGAACAATGAGCGATGAAGATCCAGATCCATATACTCAACTTCAATTGCTGTTACGAAATTCTCAATGGAAAGTGCCAGATCCGATTCTTGTGCCAAAGGATCGTTTGGGTGCTGTATTAGCCTCACCTGCTCGGGAAATTCCACTCCTGATAACAACTCGTCCAGAACTCAGATTGCCAGAAGCTTTTGCATATCCTGAAATAATTCAAAATCCGAATATTTTAGTTATTTCAATGGCCCAACTAGAAGCTATACTTAAGAATGAAGCGGAAGTTGAAAAGACTAGAGCAATAAGCACAGGACAATCATCATCATTAAATACATCACAACAACACCAATCTGTGCCCTTTAAAACAATAAATGAAATAAGTAAATTTAATTGCCAAACACCTCAAATTCCCGCTCAAACTAACAATGTTATTGTAAATGATGATATCTCATCCAAAACGGTGAACAAGAAATGCGTCCATGTGGACTCAAACTTGGCATCCGGTATAAATGCTGCAACTTTGGCGGTGCTGAATCAAGTCTTCTGGCTTCCTTATTTTGGGCAAATATCGCAAGACCTGATCAGTTCTTTGGAAAAACCGTTAGCAATGCAACAACAACTTCCAAGTTTTTTACCATTTTATAATTCCCAAATGGAGTTACAACATCTGGAAGAAGTCTATAGAAATTATTTAAAACAAATTTCGCAAATTACGAATGCTGGCAACGGCGTGGTCCATTTAAAAGCAGAAAATGCGCATGAAAATACCCAAGGTTTGAAAAATGTTTCCCAAACGCATTGTCAAAGTGCTTTAAATTCAAATGAAAAACAACTGCGCCCGTTAAGTTATTCCACGCAAGCCAGGCAGAATAGCGATTCGGTTAGTTTTAAAAACCAGAAAAGGCCTAAAAATGTACTCTCATGTGATATGCTTTCAAAATCCACGATGCCCTTAAACGCTGTTGAGAAAAGTCCGTTTGAGATTGATGGAGCGGACAAGCTTTGTAATGCAAAAGATATAAATTCAAGTCGCCGTAAAACGCAAATAAAGCAAGGGGTGAATTCTCAAAAAGACATTTCCGAAAACAAGCCCCGATTAACATGTAAATCACTTGCACATTTATTGGATCCTGGTCACAAGCAACAAAATAGCTTCTTGTCATCGTGTGAAAATGCTACTACTTCAGAAGCAATAGGACTTCAAAAATCGGGCAATAAATTTCGACCTTTCGTGGCAACAAATAAAAATGTATACGGAGCAGCGGACTTGAATGAATTGGCGCAGTCTAGCCTCAGGGTAAATTCGGACGTTATAAACGATACCAAACACCAAAGAGGTAATACTAATGTAAACTCAGATTTAATCCATCAATCACGGTCTATTGATGGCGGTGGAAATATGGATGCGGGTACACCGCTATGGCATCCTCTATTTGGAAGGTTCATATTATAGTTTAATTTTAATAAATTTTAAAATTAAAAATTTTTATTTGTAGTACTTCAAAACCTGGATATTGCAGTCCATGGCAGTGGACCACTGTAACGGCAACCGGTGAATGACAATCAAGGGCTCTTAGTGGGCCCACATTTAATAATAACAATGAGCTGGTCGACTTTTATGTCAAAGATAGCCACAATTGCAACAGAAGCAACGACAACTTCATTACCAACAAAACAAAAACCTCCTCAAATATAACAGTAAATGCCAATAGTAAATGTGTGAATGCTATACCTGAAACAGAATCACAGTATTCGTATCCTTATGAGAGTATGTATCAAAAGCAGATCACACATGAATCAGCACCGACCACAGAAGAGTTACAACCCACAATGTACCCCTATAAAGAATTAGATAAAAATTTATATAATACAAATAATTGGAGCCAAAATCAACAGCAAAATTATCCGTGGACAACAAGCAATAACGCCAATGATGTCTTATATTCTTCATGCTCAAATCGAAATCAAGAATTTCAAAATATTTCACCATTTTATATGCGATTTAATACCTATCTGCCACAAACAAATTTCCAATAACCGATAGTACGATTTTGAGAAAATCATTACTAACCGCCGACAGTAATGAAGAGGTTTTGTTCTTTGTTATTTATATTTATTTCTTTTTAATCAATTTTTTGTTGTTTTTTTATTTTTATTTTTTATATAAGTCGATGAAACGTGGTTACCATTCTTCCATTAAATTAACGCCTTCAACACAACCATATATAAGTAGTAATATTATCACCTAAACGCGAAATGTTGGAATACTTGCAAGTTCTAATAGAGGAAACCGTAATTTCATATTCTTAAAATAGAAATTACTTTATAATTAATTAGTGCACAAAATTGCATATTATCAACATCTAGAGTCAGATGACAGACTGTTTCAAAGCGAAGACTTTTTGCTAACACGAATCTATATATATATATATATATATATGAGACTCACGTTACCTTGGATAAGCTAACTAATTTCTGATTTCGTAACACTAGTTTGCTTATTCGGTTGTTAACGTAAGTCGAAAATTCTTTATGAATAAGAAACTTTCAAAGTAACAAGTTTACAAAGGGAACAAAAGAGTAGTAATCATGAGAAATGTGAGAAATGTGGACAACTTTCGATGACGAATTGATTACGAAAGTTTCGCATCAATCAATCAATCAATCAATCAATAAAACTTTCTGATGCCGCAAAAAGCATAACGAAGTTACGCTCACTGGTACGGCAGATATTGTTTATTTATTTTAATTTTTAATTTAATTTCTTTCGCTGTGTGAGAACGTATGACGTATACAAACACAAAATTCATTCATATACACATAGATATTGTAATTTTCCACTTTCCTAAAATTTGTGTTTTTTGCTTTTATATAAAATTTTCACATCCGATGGTTATATATAGTAAGTTTGTCGATATGTAAAGCGCATATATTTTTGATTAATCTAAAATTCTTATTCGATTTAACTGCCCTCGTTTATCTTCTGACACTTTAAAAACTATCAAAAATTGAAATTTGTATACCGCAGTAGTATAACAAATGTCGAATGTTAAAATTGTCCCTACTTAAGCAATTCATGTCGTACATCATAATGAGGAAAAATATGACTTTGCTTTAGTCTCAAATTTAACATGGCTCACGTGTTAGCAAAGAGACATATTTAAAAAATAAAAGTTTATGGTCAAAAAACACACGCAGATTTACACATGAGCGTGATGTTGCATTCATTTGCTAAATGCATTACAAACGAGAGAAATTTCAAAGAGCAAAAAAAAAAAGAAAAACTTGAAAATTTGCATTTGCGGTTTTTGCGAAACTTCAAAAACAGACGACAGACGAATACGGCAAAATCGAATCCGAATTGCTTGCTGATCAACAAAATATATACCTCACAAATCTTTCGAGTGTATTTCCCTGTATACATGAAAACGGAATAACATATATAACTTTAGTATACCTCTACTCTTTCGTGACGGGTGTTATATGCTGAATTTGGTAAACATATTTACACAAAAATTTGATGCACATTTGAATTTTACCTTCTTGCTAGAACTAAGGATGTATAGATAGTATGGGTAAACTTTTATAAGAATTTTTTTTTTTTTTTTTTTTTTTTTTTTTTTTTTGTATCTAGTAGGAGTGGCTTTCATTTTATGTGCACAAGCCATTTTGGTTTTCATAAAAACAAAAAACACAAAAAAAAAAAACAAAAAAAAAAAAGAGAAAAAAGAAAATTGTAAAATTTTGCAATATACACTAAGGGTGCTATCTATATTAAGTCTATTTTATATTTTAAAATCGAAATGGGGTAATTGGAATGTTAAAGGGTACTTAGTACAGTGCTTTTTTTAAATCTTTTGTTATTTTTTTCTTTAGAAAATTGGATTAATAAAGTGAAATGAAAAATTTTGAAGAGATAAAAGGATGAAAGAAATATTGCTCTCAAATCCCCACCTAAATGAAATGTACAAACTTTGAAAACAAAATCGCAGTAAACATTTCGGGTAATGGATGCCAAATGTTCATAATAAACCGGTGTAGAATTTTGGCATAAAATGCCGTAATTCCATTTTGCTTTCCATTTTTTATGTTCCCACCACAGGCGTAATGATAATATATTCATAACGATTTCCTATAAAAAATTTGGCGTTTGCCTTAAATGACCTTAGAAGTAATAAAGATTTGTAAAAATGAAAAAAATCAATTCTCTTTTAGTCGTCAGGCAATATACGGAATACGTTCGACGCGTCGGGTCGCACTTTTAATGACTTGAAATGCAATAAAAGTCTATTTTAAGTTACGGTTAGTTGTCAAATTTTTTATTTATTGCATTATTATGCTAATCTGAAATCTCTTTCTATATACATATATATATATATATCAATTGTCCTTTTCTTAAATGTACCTATTAATCTTCTTGGGTAAGAACATTTTGCTTTACATATTGCTCTTGTGTTCTCTTCCTTTTGCATCCTTTAACATTATCTTGGAGAAAAATCGAAATTGTAAAATGCTCTTTGATATAGTCTCAAATTTTTTTGCATAGGTTTGAATTGTAAACCAATCATCTAATGTTTACATTTCAAGATCCAGTTGAAACAGTCGAAAAATTATTTTTCATTTTTTTTTTTTTTTTTTTTTTTTTTTTTGTATATTCACCGCTTTATTATTTATTTATATCCAATATTAACTTTGTTGTTTCTTCAGCAACTGTTTATTGGCATAGCTTTGTTAGGTCGCTCTAATTGAGTTGGTATTTGTCTTAAGTTAAACGAGAAGAAAAAACAAAAAAAAAAAAAAAAAAAAAAAAAAAAAAAATGTTATAGCTTAGAGTGTTGCAGAAAATTTAAATAAAGCAATTTTCACTGTTAATTTTTTAAAACGGAAAAAATATAACCGAACATATAGAGAATTTGTTTTCTTTAAAAGTATTTTATTTATTTATTTATTTATTTATATTTTTTTGTTTTTTGTAAATATCAAATTAAAAATTGATATAATTGTAAGTATGAATGCAGAAATTAATCCACAAAATCATCTCTGCTCATATTTAGTTTGATTCAAAAAATAATTCAAATAAGAATTTTCGAACATCGGTCAATTATTGTTATTTACGATAAACGACGTAAATTATGCGTAAATAAGTAGGCGGGTCATATTGGTCGGATATGCTCATTACCTCAAATAAATGATGAATTTTTGTTTTGTTAATACCTAACTCATCGATCGGAAATCGCTAATCAAGCCAGTTATTAGTTTAAATATTTCTTGGTTATAACTTGAATTTCCCAGATAATGATCGTATTGTTGTTTGGGGCTTTAAACTTCTTAGTTATTTACCTTTTTACCTCATGTGATATATTTCTAGTAAATATCAATGGGGAAAAGAAACCTGCAGGTGTTCAGGGTAATTTTTTACTGAAGAGTTAAATAAGTTTGATATATCCATGTTTTCAAATTTCACTTCGATCAGGTACGATCGATAATATATATATATATATATATACATATGGCAAATTTCTATGCCTTACATGCAATTTTTTAATCTTGAAGAGTTCCAATAATTGATCTAAGACGAATGTGGAAAAGTGAACTGTTAATATCGTTTAAAGGTACACTTAATATGTATAAATATTAGGATGAAAAAACGATTAAATCAATTATATGTGAAGATCAAATGGAGGAAATTCCCCTCTTTAATTTACATTTAACACTAGAATTACGCAGGTTTTGCACATACCTATTTCCACCAAAAGGGACCATTTTGATCCCCTATATTTGTCGTAAAAATAAAGATAGGGTGCCGAAATTTGACACAAACGGAACTCAAATTTTATCGATCGGAAATACTTTTGGACTGACAATGGGGGTGAGCCTGACGAACGTTTGGGTCACATGTTGGTCGAAATTGTTTCAATTTCTTTCACAACGGAGACAAGCACAACTAAATATTACATCCCGTTTTTAACTTCACATTCTTAATCGATCAAGCAATGCCTATGCCAAATTTGAAATTCTTATCCTTTATTTCACGACTGTGGCAAGTTGACAAAAATAGGATATCAAAGTTACCCCTTTTGGTTGGAATACGTATATTTCATTAGGATCACGAAAACGGGACCAGCTAGGAAACAATTAATTATAGGCGTTTAAAGATATTTTCATATATGAAACGATATTTCCCAAAAGAAATGTTAGAACATTGCATGCTTCCTAACCGTTTTTTTGAGGATCGAAAATCGAGTCGAAAATCTAGTGTTAAAGATCATATATATATAAAGCATATATATTATATAAATGAATTTTGGGCACCCACTACCTGCAGCGCTGTTACTCTATTATAAAATCCATTTTTATTACAGATGACATAATTAACGAACGTCCTTCCGCTAACCAATGATCATATCTGTGCTTACTTCAGATATCTGATTGGAAGAAAACTAAATGAGAATATCTACCAAGTATATGCAGATATTTTAATAACAAGAGATTTTAAAAGATCTATATAGATATATCTTTGCAATTTGTATTTCGGGATTCAGAAAATGTGTAATATTTGCGTCAATCTATGCAGCGACTGTGGTGGGCTTTTACTAAATTGGTCCGCTTAATCAAGAGCTCCTGTTCACAGTTGCCTAAGAGGGGAACTCTTTCAACTAACTATTCTTTTCAAAATGTTTTACTTTTTTAATTTTACATGAAAACAAATTTTGAATTTATTTTGATTTTTTCGTTGTTTGCATCAGTCCGCTACTGCTGCAAGTGACTGAGGTTTCAACATGCATTGTCGTCGCGTACTATTATTACTTACTGATCTTGTATTAATTTTGGATTCAAAAATTTTTATCTGTTACAAGCATTTAATAAAGTTAACACACATACCACATAGGTAATAGATATAAAAAACTTAGCGTAGTAGTTAATGTTCATAAATTTAAATTAAGCAATTTATTGAAATAAAAAATAGAATGAATTAAAGACGATTTATATATAAATAAATCCTTAAAGAGAATTCAAAAATCATTAATATTTAAGCGCGATTATGTAATGGAGATATAGGTGGAACTTAATCGGCATAACTTTCGGGTTCTCTATCAATATTTCTACATGCTCTCGCAGTAACGACGAGGTACTACAATTAAATATTAAATGGGTGCTTAACTTCCCAAATTAATAGTCACCCTTCATCGAGTAGAAACTTTAATACGAAAGTTGACACAAGTAAGAGCATTATAGTGGGACAAAGACGTCCGCTAGACACCCTACACCATTGGGCCTAGTACAGTTATCTGGCAAAAATTACACATTGCAAAGCAACAATTTTCACAATGGTCGCCACATTGAAGCATGTCCAAAACATCACATGACGTGATCACCCAATTTTAGCAAACTTAACATAAAAGACAAGAAATTAGAAAATTCTCTCGTTATAAGATTTTCTCTATAGCGTCTAAATAACAGATCTAGGTGCTTTCTATTCCTTAGCATTAATTTTTTTTGCCATCTTGTCACTAAGAAGTTGTTTTCATCATAAAATATTAAAAATTAAACCTTTTTCTGAAGGTCTTACAAGAATGCCTCATGAGGTCCCTCTCGTAGAGAATGGGGTGTAAAAAGTACAACCCATGTGACGAAAATTTGGTTCACTTCATGTTTATGTCATATTGTTATCATAAACAAACTTTCACCTTATGTGAAATTTGCATTTCCTGAGATTTCTTATAGACGCTCGTAAGCAAAAAATAGACTCACGTCGTCCAAATTTGGTAAGGTTGATTACTTTGCAAATTTACGGTAATGAAATAATTTCTGATGCCTGACGTCTGTCTATGTACTTTTGCGTTCAACCTGCAAATTGCAATTTTTTAGATGTTTTGATGAGATTTGGTACACTACGGTGTTTTGGCTTAGGCATGCACGCTGTTGAAAATGGGTAGATCGGTCCATTTGTTCGTCCACTTCCTATATAACAGCTTAATTTAAAAAGTCGTAATGTGAAAAAAAATTGTAATTTTTAAATGTAAAGATATCCTCTCGACAAAAGTCGCTGAGCAATGGTACTTTGTCATCCCAAATTGATATAAAAAATTTGGTTCGGTTAAGGCAATTTTTTGAGCTCCTTTTCATATCACTGTTCTTAAGAAAACATAAACTCTCTATATCCTAAAAATATATATATATTTTAATATTTTATCATGGAAATTAGTTTATAACAGTAACTTGACGCATAAATAAACCTTTCGGAATTTGGACCAAGTACGTCTATTTCTCGGATATCTCTGCATGAGAATAATATGTAACTTTAGGTGTATTATTCCCAAAACGAGTGTATAACTGTATTAGACGAAGTAGTGTAGGGTATCTAAAAGTCGGCGTTACCCGACTGTAATGTTCTTACTTGTTTTTAAGCAACAATAAAAGGAATTACAAAAAGAAGTAATTCTGTCAATATGAACTTGACTCTACATTGTATACATTTTTATGGACATTCTTAACTTATTTTTACTCTTTTTCTGTAAATTTTAAGAATTTTTCCTCTAGAAAAAATACATTATAGGATTTACTTTATGTATATATTTTCGAAAATAAATTTGCATATTTTTACACTCTCACACATTTTTTACTGCATACCATACACGTAGTGTCTTTTGGCAACAAGTAACAGCTTTAAAAGTTTTCGTTCCATAAAACCTTCATTGAGGAATAGCGCGTTATTATATCTGTCTCAATTTATAAGTAATGAATGAAAACCTGTAACACAGAGGTGCTTTCAGTTTATGTCAGGCTGCAAACGAGTACTTTCACCGTAAGAATTTGCAACGATTTTCGTAGATGTGAAGCCGGCACCCAAATGCGTCTTAAAAGGAAAATGAATAAATACATGCGTTAAGGAAGGTTGTGGTAAAACAAAATTAATAAGTACAAGAACCAAAATATCAGCTTCGAGCTTTTTAACGGACAAACTTAGCTTCCTTAGAAATATATTAATGCCTTAATTAAAGTTAATTGTTCTTTGTATTTGTGATAAATGAGGAAAGCTAGGTTAATTACTAATGTTATCATATTTTTTGTTTAAAAATCAAGTGAAAGTCATTCTCTACTTGCACGAGATTATTACATGACGCACGAATAGTAAAAAAATTATTTTTCTTACATATGAGTTTTTAGACATGTGGGACTTTGCCGGCTTTATCAGGCTTGACAAATCATGCGGTTTCGCACAAACAAGCACGAGAATAAATGATGATCGTTTCTTCTCAATTTTAAAGTTATTTATCTAATTTTTATGTATCTTACATCAACCCATATTTTATTTTATTTTTTTTTTTTTATGTGATTTGCAATTTTTGTTTCTTTTATTCTCATGGTCATGCAGATAGATTTGCTCAAACGACATCCCAAAAAGTTTGTCAACATCACACATTTGAAAAAGTGGTCTTACCCAATTCTTTCTCATTTTGTTTCAATTTTCTATCTGGGCAATTGTTTTCATCTCGTTTATTACTGATCAATAAATACGTTTGCTTACATTTATGTTATCCTTATTCCTTCCTTATAATTTATAAGAAAGAAGAACCTAAACAACCTCCAAAGGATTTTCGCCCATAACCTTCGAAACCTTGAAGACATTCCTAAGAAGTTATTACCAAAATATTTCTCAAAGACACGGTTCAATGCATAAAAAAGCTACGCAAAGCTGAGAAAGACAATTCTTGGGTCGTTATGCGTGTGGTTCACGAATTGTCAAAATGTAACTGATTGTGTGTATTTTAACTACTTGTACGTATACTTTGCGTTGCATTGTGTGTGGAAGCAAATTTTAAGCATAGTCTTAGATACATGTAGCGTTATTTCTGACACACAAAACAGTGATGTATTTATAAAAACAAAACAACATCATGTGGTTCACATTTTAAGCACAACATAATTTTAACGTGATCACTTACATGTTTATTAAAAAAAAGAAGGAAATTTGAATTGGTTATATTAATTGGGCTATGCACCCTAAGGCACCCTAAGTAGGAATAGATTCATTAATGCATTACATGCAATTATTTCAGTACAATAATATTGGCCATACAACATTGAAAAAGTAACCAACGTCACAAACTTTCGAAATTAGTAACAGAGGACGTGGAAACAAAGTGGCACTCCGGTTTACTTGTGACAGCAGTTCATTTTTGCCTTACTTTCTATGTGTACTTATTTTCTGCAAACGCAAATCTATCCACTGTAAGATGTTACAAACAATGATATATTGTTCGGGGTTTCCGGGTGAGACTTCGATTTTTTCAACTTCCTACGAGAATCATATGAATGGCAAAAGAAGGCTGTTTCTATTAAATTTAAAGTTCTATAGAAAATGAAAAAATTACAACTACAGGAGATTTTGTTTCATTTTATTATTATCATTATTGTTTTAATTTTAGACTAATGAAATAAATTCTTAGACTAAAAAAATACATTGAGCACTAGCAACACAGGCTATCGGCTCAGTTTCATTTTAAAATATATTTGTCAAATTAAAACGTTTAAGGAACTTGTTTGCTGTCTTCAACTGCGTTAAAGGAGTGCATGTCTTCTTTTAAATTTATTTTTTTTTTTTGGTATGTTGAACAGAGATGGACTAAGCCAATTGATTTGTGGCTTATATGTCCAAATAATAAATTGTTGTCTTTTAAATTTATTGCTCATATTTCTTCGATCCACTCATCAATAAAGAAGCCTTTTTAGTTTTCGGGTTAAATACAGAAAATGTAAACAAAAACATATGATTTTAGAAGCATAAATAAAGGAATAATCGTGAACAGAAACAAGAAATTTATAAATATTTGCAATAAGGAAGCTAATATAAAAATAAACAAGCCTTTTTATTGATTATTGATAAAGAAGGTTGATTATATATGTAGATATATATGGTAGGTATATATTTTTCTATATATTGATTCATTTATCACTCGCAACAATCGTAACAATTTGATGAATATATTTCAACTTAAAAAAAGATATTCTCTATTACAAATTACGCAATATAAAAAAATATACATTACTGTAAAATAAAAATAAATTGGACGAATAATTTCTAAATTTAAAGTAAATTGCCTTTATTTGTTCTTGTGTGTCGCTTTCTTCTTGTGTTATATTTATGTATACATGCAAAGCAATATGAATTGCCAATTCCCACAAAATTTTGTAAAAAGTCAGCAATGTTGAAGCCTAAACCCGAAAATAGGAATAACAACTCATTGTATCTGCTCCTATTTGCTTTGCTGCTTACATTTATGTTGATAACTTTATTTTTCCCAATCAAATCATATGTTATTTGCTTAGTTTGCTTACAAAATCATTTAAGGCTTATTTACCCGTTGAGCGGAATACGGAATCATTCTGATGGAGATCTAATAAGGCATATATATATATATACATATATTTTCTTGAATGAGTGCATCGATTCACTGATAACTGTTTGCAATCTGTTAAAATTATGATTAAGACCTGACACCTTTGTAAAAAGTAGATGATTGCAATTTTTTTACCTATTCTAATTAGATAAATCCGATAAAAAAATGGGAAACCAATTTACGAGTCCGCTTGTACTTAGCATAAAACAGACCTTTTTTTCGTTCTTATTCGATTATAGTTTAAAGTTTTCTCGTAATAATAAAAATTGTGTTAAATTTGTCTTCCTTGAAGCTTCTGTCTAAAGGCAAAACTAGCGAAGTAGTCATAAAGGTTCAATTAAAACAACTAAAATATCATATGCAAATAAATAGTAAATATGAACTTCAGTTTACACGATAATTTATTTGGTATCGCCAAGTTATTTAAAAATAAAGATTTTTAAAAACCGTATATTCATACATGCTATCATATCTTATCCTGTAATAAAATATGACAAATGCGTATTTTATATCTATACGTCATATATTCATAACCAAAGGAACACATTATTAGAATTGGCAGAAGTTTTGAAAGAAGGTATTTCAAAATGTATTTTTCGGGAACAATTTTTTCTATAAAATATGAACTAATAATATCTTCTTCCTCTATATATTATAAGTTGTAATCCCGTTCAAAATTATTACTTGCGTTTTATAGTCATCTTTGTCAAAAAAAATTATAAGAATGAAAAAAAAAACAAAGATATCTTGATTTCATTTCCTAACGTTTCGTTTTGTTGCGGTTTGTTATGTACAGTGTATAAAAATTTCTCTACTTGGAACGTCTAATTCAGGAAATCACGCCAACAGCTGCAGTGGTGCCAACATTTTAATTATGAATTTTCCTGAATTCTATCAAAATTTATAGTGAAAGGTTTTTCTATTGCTAAAAAAAATTGTTAAAGTAAGAAGCAAAGGTAAATTAAGTGAAATTATTATATTTAAGATGCTTATTATTCCATTAAATCCTTTGGATTTTATAGATTTTCTAGTATCAGACAATTATTGTAGGACGCATAGTTAATATAAGACGCGTTGATCAATTATTAAAAGTTTGAGTTATATATTTATTAACAATTTGTGATGAGCGGTCGTAAAAGAGGTAGACCGCCGAAAACACCCAATGAGCGGGCTGGAGGCAAATTTAATTATCAGCTTCTTAAAAAGCCGAAATACTTGAGCAAAGCAAACGATTCTCAAGTAAGTACGCCTTCAGCTTCACGTGCCTCTTCGCCACAGGAAAGTGATGGCAGTCGAATTATAAGCCGCAAATCCAATAGAGGACGTGGACGAACTACAAGTTCATATTCAAATAAAAGAAGTAAGTAAATTTGTTATTGGTCTCTTTTGATTGAGTATCCGCAACAGATACAACTCGTCAATTTATAATTAATAAGAACATCGAGACTCCATCGTCAACAGGACTAACTAGCCTACAAGACAGTGTAAGAGTTACTCAAAAAATAAACGATTATTTTGTTGTATTTCCAATATTTAGTTTTGTTCACGCAATTTAGCTTCTGTTTATCGTTGGTTCTGGTTAAAATACATATTTTCAATGTACGGAGTTGAAAGGAAAAATAACATATTTTTCACAGAAAAAAAAAAAAAAAAAAATTTAAAGATGAAGGAAGCAAACCTAACCATTTTGAGTGATAATTTTACCTGATTTTTATTAATTTCTCTATAGGATATTTAGAATCAGACAATATTTAAAAGAAAAAGAGAAGAAAGTACGACAAATTTTTTTCTTGAACATCTTAAATATCTAACAGAGCCTTAGGTGAAGAAGTAAAAAAATCTTTTATATCACTTTTTCACTGAAGTCAATTCTTTGGTCTCTAAGAGACGAACCTCAGAAGTAATAAGTATTTCATTGAATCATTTCATTTTTTAGATTTGTCTTTCTTTATCTAAACACTGAAATGCCAACTAAAAATAAGAAGAAAAAAGAAAGATTGTATGAAATTGAGAAAAAAAAATGTGAAGGCAATCCAAAGAAACAACAATGACAGGCGACTAAAAGGAAATGTTTTCGCTTTTCAAATCCTTGGGTAAAATATTTCTTTTTCGAAGGCATTATTTGATATAGATATATATATATATATATAAATTATTAAAAACACTGTTTTCATATGGATTCAATTATGTAGGAATGGTGAACCGTTGAATGAAAAATACGTTTTCTTACTTGTTTTTCGCCTATTTTCTCTTTATGACTCCATGCATTTCAAAACGTTATCGCTACCGAAGATTGTTAAATTGATCTAATGTTCAACTTCCTTGCCTTTAGATTTTATTGACTTTCTTCTCCTAAAAAACTTCGGAATGGATTATTTTTTTTTCGAATTATAGTTTTTTCCTTCCGAATGTCATATTTGTTTTGAGTTTACTTACCCTTCAAACTAGGATTGGAATACAGTTTCATTTAAATTTTTAAAATTTTTCAACGAGGATCATCTGTTTTCATTATATTTCAAAGGTATTGTTTGAAAGTCATTCATGAACGGATAATATCATTCTGCTACCTATCTGCCTGTTTTTCCAATCATACACTCTTCTCTTGAAGATTTAAAAAAAGTAATGAGCGTCGAAAAGTTTCGGACAATATTACTAGCATCAAATGCGCTAAGAATATTATTTCCCTTAAATATTCAAAGTAATATAACAAATTAATAATATTAATAATGATACTATGTTGTCTAATAAAATCAGCGGGAAGTAGGGTATTTCATAAATATTTCATGCGAGAAAAATTGCATTCATTCCCCATACTGCATTTTTAGCAATTAAATTCATTCTTCCGTTTCACCTCATTTCACAAAATCCAACTAAAGTTTACTTGGATTATCCTGGATTACATTTTTTATGAAAAAGTAAAAAAAGAATCCTGATTTCAGTTTTTCGCGGAACCCAAATCAATTTTCTTAGAATTGAAAAATGTAGCTTTGCTTGCGATACAATTTTCACACGTACCTACGTTGTTTTAAAAATGAAAGAAAAAAGAGCGAAGGTCTGTTATTATAAAATATCTCCATTAGAATAATAAAAATTGAAATTTGAAATGACCCGTTCCTGTTCTTTATTGCTTAGCGCGGTACTCAAGTTGACTTCGGTTTGCGATTGCGGGTTGATCTTTTGGGTAAACACGGAATATTAATCTAATTCAGCAACGTTGTCATTACAACATAGAAGCATCAAAAGAGTTAGACTGTGAAATATACTATCGTCGCAGAGAAGAATGTGTCCTTGGTATAGAGATCCAGCAATTCGAAAAGTGATAGTGTTAAGGAATAATGTGAAAGAATAAAGCATTACGTAAGTTGTAGTACATTTCAGCTATGGAATAGTGCAATAATGTTTTACACGATAGGATATATAGAACATTAGTTCAAGAGTGCGCAAGCAATGCAATGGTCTAGCAAAGATAATATTGATATAATGCGGAGGTCCTATAAAGTTAACGTTACGCTCTGAATTTGAGTACGACAATATAACTAATGTTAACGAAACAATGTGATAGCACTTCGGTATCGCCGGGGGTTGTTTTTAGTAATGTGACTCTCATGCATCAAAGTACAACAACGCGTAATATAAAATGAATCAATTTTTTTTTTTTTTTTTTTTTTTTTTGTAATCCAGCGGTCGTTAGAAGAAAAATGATATGGAAAGTTAAATGAAGGCCTATAACTAAAGTAGGCCAATATCCATTTATCATCCATCCATATAAACAATATGGGCATTAGTTTACCACACAATGAAAGTTTCGTACAACAGCTTTCCGTCGGTCATCACTTGTTTATTTAATATACACTATGTACTGAAACATATATAATAAAAGTTGTAAAGGTGTAAAAAGATAACATTAAAAATCATGTGCGCGACATTGAAGAAATAGTTGTTTTTGTTTTATTGAGTTTGAAGCCCTCACTAGACATTATTGTCGTAAATATTCAAAAAAAAAAAAAAAGTTTATTAAAATGAATATTTTCAACTTTTTATTATTTTTAAATTTAAATTTTTGTCTTTAACAGGCTACGAATCTGAGTATCATTATGGATCAGATTTTGGCGATACTACGGATAAAAGTGATGATGATATATTATTGTCAAACACTGAAGAAGATAGTATTGATGGAAATGAAAGTGAATCAGAATTCTCCGTTTGCAGTTTTACACAGGGTGGTGTTGGTAGACTTGCTAGGCCACCTAGCCCTGATCCTATTTGGCTGCAAGATCGTGAATTTAGCAGTCTGGAGTTACCTGAGTCCTCTCAGGATCTCTTAATTGATAACATACAATTAATGGACGCTCTTGGTGTATACGAAGTACTAAGAAGATTTCGGCATTTAGTCCGGTTATCACCATTCCGATTTGAAGACTTTTGTATAGCTCTTGTATGTGACGAACAGAGCGCCTTACTTACAGATATACATATTATGCTTTTAAAGGCTATACTTCGCGAGGAGGATGCGCAAGGCACGCATTTTAGTCCTCTTGATCAAAAAGATAGTGTAAATATAAGCCTTTATTTAATTGATTCAATTACTTGGCCGGAGGTTTTAAGAAGTTACGTTGAAAGTAATGAATTATTCGATAAGAACGTATATGATATATTATGTTCTGCGGAGTATCCCTTTACTTCATCAATTAATCGCATTAAAGTCATTCAGTTTCTTACCGATCAGTTTTTAACTACAAACGCAATTCGGGATGTAATGCTGCAAGAGGGTCCAATACATTACGATGATCATTGCCGCGTTTGTCATCGCTTAGGTGATTTACTATGCTGCGAAACTTGCCCAGCTGTCTATCATTTAGAATGCGTAGATCCACCGCTTTTAGATGTCCCAACTGAGGATTGGCAGTGTAATCTTTGTAAAGCACATAAAGTTTCTGGCGTAGTGGATTGCGTTATGCCTCAAGAAAAGCAAGGTGTGCTTATCAGGCATGATAGCCTAGGCTTAGATAGGCATGGACGTAGGTTTTGGTTTATCGCTCGTAGAATTGTTATCGAAGATCAGTCTGGCAAAAATATTTGGTATTATAGTACAGTATCAAAATTTGAGTGCCTTCTAAATATTTTGGATCAACACGAATTAGAGGCTGGACTTTATGCACAATTATGTGAACAAAAAGATGAAATCATTCGTCAGTTAAATATAACTGCATCTCTCACAAACGAACACAAAAATAACAAAAAAACTTATTTCGAATTTGAGAATTTCGTAGTGAAAGATGAAAATGCTATGGATGACGATAGCGATGAATTTAAAAGTTACCAAAACACAAGTGCAGAAACAAAGGAAGATATCAATTCTAAATTGCAAGAGTTCAAAGCAATTTCTCAACCAAAATTGCACAAAGGTGCGCATGGAGATTATTTCAAATTAGGAATGGAGAATACATTTAAGTCGTACGTTAATCAATATGCATCAAACTCTATAGCCCTTAACAAACCGCAACGCAATGAAGAGAGAGATAAGCGACGTCATTTATCGCATAAATTTTCATTGACTTCGGCATCGGACTTTAAATGGATAGGCGCGACAATGGGTACGATTGATAATATTATAATAACGTTGCGGCAAACATTGATCACGTTTGAGCAGAATATCGCAGCTGCCTTTCTCAATCCAAATTGGAATGTTTTAAAGAAAATATGGACATCAGCAGTTATGAATTGCCGCACGCCCACTGAATTCGCTACTGTTTTGCTCTTATTTCAGGCTTCGGTTAAGAGCGTTGTGTTTGCCAATGTATGGCATGAACAGTTGGGTCATACAACTTTAAGACGCATAACTGCGGCTGAACGTGAAGATCGCAAAAAATCGGAAAAGCGTGAGAAGAGAGAACGCGATGACGAAGAGGAACGAAATCGGTTAGCACTTAATTATATTAAATATACGCTTGGTCTAAAACATCAGGTATGGAAACAAAAGGGCGAGGAGTACAGAGTTCATGGACAGTGGGGATGGATGTGGTTATCATCTAGCCGACGTTGCACTCGTTCGCGCCGCGTACCTACTGTAAGACATATTATCTTGCCTCACAAAATCAATGTTCATTACACAAAAAACGAGGATATAGAGGAAATTGTGACCGTAGACCCGCGCACCTATAAATTTATCTTACAATGCGAGAAGTCCCGTTCTCAGGGTTTTGATTACAATTATTTAGAGAACTACAAAGATATTAAAGTTCAACCTATGAATTGTGAAGATATTGCTCTTATTGATGTTTCAAAGTCTCTGAACATGCCAGGAAGATTATTATATCCAAAAATTGCAAAAAAAAGTTGTTTAGATAATTTACTATCTCGTCGCGTACAATTGAAAGAGGCCGAGGAGCAATTAGGAATTAAAGCGGAAGAACATGATATTAAGGTGCCGTCCTCTCCAGCATTCAGTTCAGCAGCACGTTCTCATCAAACGTTTTTGGAAAAACGGCTCCTACGATTAGAATCGCAAAAGGCGCATCATCATGCGGCAAATAAAAATGCGAATAATAAAAGCGTAAATTTAGATCTCGTTAACTCATTAGCGAAAAAAATACAAGTGGTGCGATTACAATTTAGTCAACTGAATAGATTCGCCAAACAATACCGCTGTTATACGAAGGAATGTAATACAAATTCTAACGCTGTCTCCCAAATAACCCAAAATACGTGTTACTCGCCTTTATGTATGCAGAAGGCTCGGGCTAAGAAGGAATTATTGGTGCTTCTGCGGAAAGCACATACTGCTGGAAACGGTTCTAAAGAAACAGTGGCTGCAATCCTTGGTGCAGTTAAGAAACCTTCGATATTGGAGCAAAAGTTAATGGAAGGCAAAAGAGATTTGCTACCATTTGATGAATCTGATGACTATAAATGGTTGGACGAAAGCCCTTTGGACTTGTTGAATGATTGGGAGCAAGCTAGGAATGTAGCGATTGCTTACGATGAGAAGCTATTAAAAGATTGCTTACTATCAAAAGAAGAAATGATTGGGATAACGAAAGTTGAATCTGTGGAAAGTAGCAGAGAGGGGTTTGGTGGTGAAGAGAAAATTGATTTCATAGACAATTTGGATGTATGCAGTAATGTTGAAATAGAAAGTTCGGAAACAACAGTTGATGGATCACTTAATGTATCTTCAAATATGGCACCCGAAGATGTCGGTCAGCAATTTTCAAAGAAGATTACAAAAACTCCTAAAATAAAAGCCAAGGCATATATTGGCACAAAAGATATGCTAGATCAAACGATGACCAAGGATGTAGCGCAGAAAAAGCAAAACCGAAGATTTCCCATACTCCCGCGAACCACCAAACGTGAAGATATCAAATATGAAAAAGAATTCTATCCTAATGGAAAAGAGAAAATTTATTCAAGCTCATCTTGCCGAGGTCGCATCTATTTATGGCACGATACTTCAAAGCTGTGTCAAAAAAACAATTCCGATGATTTGACTAAGAAACCTGCTTTATATTCGAAATTTCCGCTCATTTCTAATTTCCTCACACACAAGCAAAAAAGAAGTCTCTTAATCCTGCCGCGATACGAAGTTCTTAAATTAGCCCGTCTTGGAGCGAAAGTACCAGCTTGCGGTTTTCATCATTTAGCGAAAAATAATCAATTAGTTTGGCCATACCCGTGTTCTAGACCGCTATTTAAGACTTGTTGGTCATATCGTACTTGCAATGTTACAACTCTCTCCGCAGTCGCCTTGCAACTACGCGTTCTATGGTGTTGCTTGCGTTGGGATGATATGGCCGCTAAGCCACCTTCCGCCGATGGAAAGCATCAAATGACTACCGAAAATGAAATAGTAACATTAGAATTGCTGAAATTTAAAACTGGGGGACGCTATGGCGAAAGAACTCAATATCTGCGACGTAAGGTGGTAATTCCCTTGGAACTACCAAAAACAGTTCGAGGTAAGATTTACAGTTTCTTTAGGCTATCACATTGAATATTAGATTATATCGTTACATTGCAATCAATCTATCACATAATTGGGAAAAACTTATCCGATATTTCGAATGACACTGTAACAGAGTGAAAAAGACTAATCTAATTTTTGACGAGTTTTTTTTGGGATGAAAGGAAAGTAGGAAAGAAGAAGAATGAATATATCCGAGGAAGTTCTTTAAAAGTGTACATTTAATTATCAAAAAGAAGAGAAAAGGGAAACAAGCGAAAGTATAGTGTGCCATGGCCACTTGGCTTCTTGTAGTTATTCATATAGCGACTTTTCAATATAACACGGTATATGGGCAATGATCGCACATCGGTGTATGCAATTTCATCAGAATTTCGCAAAAAGGTGCGACCTTTATGTTGAATACAGAAATACATAGATATTGGCGGACAGTGTGACCAAACAATTTGGATCGATTCAGAAAATAATTTTGAATCGATTGGCATACTAAAAGGTGAGTCTATCTCGGATCATTCTACGTGTCGCATATATCCGCAGAAATTTAATATACCCTCGTACCACAACTGGTCTAAGGTATAAAAACATGTTTAGAAAAATATATCTATAACACAAGAAGTAAGAACATTATAGTCGGACAAGGCTGACCATTAGATACCTACACCTACCTTAGATACTAAAACCTACACCACTTCGTCATTCATTAATTGCTGTCGTAATAAGGCAAAAGTTACACGTTATACATTATTTTTATGTAAAGGCACACGTTTCATGAAAGCCCGCATATGACAAGATGCCAGTGATGTCACTTGACGTGATCCTTACTTACAAAAATTGATCTACTTGTCAGAGATTTTAGTATTTTTCACTTATTTCCGTCGCAAAAGACCGCAAAATTAAACATTGTCGCTGTGTAAGAGCAGGCTTTGTTGGGATCTACATAACAGTGCTATGTGACCCAAACCCCCTATGGCTAATGTTTTTGCTAAATTGATACTATGGCGCAACTTTTCTCTAAATAGTTTACTATTCTATACAATAGAGAATTGATTTGTAGATTGGGAAGAACAAGAAATGGATCCACGTGGTGGTGCACTTAATTTTTAATGTTAAATTACTATTGTGGACTAATCTTCAACATGAAGCAGTGAAAATTGAATCGTTTTATCATATAAAAAGTCAGTTTTTGTCGGAATGAATATAGGGGAAGAGATTCAACAAATTGCGCCATCCGATCCGAAAGTTTTCACATCAGTTTGAAATGCCGAAATACTGTTACTAAGCGGTTTTTGTGGTAACTTGTAATTTCTCTTCATGTAGTAAATTTTCACCATGAGACATTGTATAAAGTGTGATCGAAGAAGTTGTTCGTGCTCAACTATTTTCAATTATGTTTTTACTTGAGCCAAAGCATGTCACTGTACAAGATTTCGCCAAAATATCTGAGAAATGGCGACATGTGCAGGTTGAATATAAAAGTGTATAGACAGACGTCAAATGGACAGATAAGTTTACATAAAAAGGTGGGTCTACCTTAAGCCATGCTGTGTGTTACATACGTCCGCGTACCTCGTGACCCAAGATAGAAAAATCTTTAATTTAAGGATCCTTGCGTTTCTATGCGTTTTTTGATGCAAGCATGATTCGAAGAAATGAGAAATCCGTTTAATGGAATGCGTTTAATTTGCATTCCTACCGCCAAAGAAGTACATAGGAGGCTTTAATAACACATGTTTTCGGTGTCATTGGCGAGTATTTGGATGAAAAGGCCCTGTTCTATCCAACTCATACGTATTGCTCTCCGGACTGTTATTTTAAAATTTTGAAAGCTGCTTGTGGTCGGTCCATTTAGAAAAGTCGTTCCACGTAAGGAATATCTTAGACACATGCTTTTTTCATCAACCAGAGAAATCGGCAAGAAAATGTATAATTCCCAATAGCCATGTTCATAACTGAAATCAGTGTCTTCCTTATAAAAATTAATTTCTTAATAATAAGTTTTTTCCACACACTCTTGAAGGTCCAAAGTACCTATATGGCAAAAAAAAAAAAAATTCTGGGAAATTGACGGTGGTGTTACGCATTATGGAGGTGAATAATTGAAATCGTTCCTAGGATTATTTTAGCCAAGCTTATTGGACGAAAATTGATGTTTAGTTCTTTTTCGATTAGGTTTACTACCCCAAAAAAAGTCTTTTTTGTAAGCAATCGAAATCTGGCTTTTGCGTCATATTCTCGGAAAAAAATATTAAAATTTCTCATATTTAATTACTATTAATGTAAACGTATTATCATGTTCGTTAGAGGTGACCTCTATTCGTTCTGGACTTCGGAAACGGAAGAGAGCCGACTCACCTCAACCGACAGAGCCGCAAATATCCGAAGAATGGGTAGACGAGGACAAATTAGAATTGTGGGAAATCAAATTTATTGGCGAGAAAGCTGAGAAATCGAAATTGATGACAACGCGGGCTTTTGCACAACGTCAAAACGAGGCGACAAATAGTCAAATGACAACAGATAGCACTTTGAGTAAACCTTCAAATGTCACCAAACCCACTGACGACGTGAAAGAAACTGTAGATCAGCAAGTAAAAATTCAACGAAGTGCAAATGTACAGAAAAAGTCGAATGATATGTCTAGAGCATCGACGCAAGGTAAATACGAGACACCTTCGTTTTTTTAAGTGTTATAAGAATATTGTCTTTAAATTGCAGCAAATACACAAGCAATTGGAAGCCGCCGTGTTATCGTCAAAAATCCAGACGGTACCACAAGGATAATCCAGCAGTCACCTACTTCATCTTCAGCGCAAAAGTCGGGTTCAAATACTTCCACTACTACATCTTCCTCACAGCAAATTAGTAGCGATCATGCTAAACAAAATACATCCCAGCTAGTAAAAGCATCGTCGTCATCAACTCCTACGCAGCCTCAACAACATAAAGTTCAAATAATAAGAGGGTCAGACGGAAAGGTAAGCGTTCGCGGTCTCAGTCCTGGTCAGCAATTGGTCCAAATGCCAGACGGAAAATTACATGTATTAAGTACAACTGTTTCGACGACTTCCTCCAACGAGGCGAACGGCCAAAGTAAGCAAATTGAATTTTCTGCGCCTTTCGTGAATAATTTTTTTTTTTTTTTTGTTTTTCCTTTTTTGTTATTTATTAAAGCTATTTTGAATAAAAAATTATGTGTTAAAAGCCAATCGTCACTGTCAAATTCACCAGTCGTAAAACAAATAACGGTGAAGCAGATCGCAAGAGGTTCCAACGTTCAGAAGGTATTATTAATTTCAACTTTTATTTTATTGCCTTTTTTTTTTTTTATTATTATTCTCAGTTTGTTCAGGTCGAAAACGGGTTTAAAACCCTTAAACATATATATTTCTCTCTCATTTGGTTATACTATCTATATCCTTACGGTATAGGCGATGCATTAAGTTTACCAAATGCTTGTAACACAGAAACTATTCTCCGTCAGCGTAAGTAGTGGAATCAAGTTTGACTACAATTTTTTCTTATCAGGTTAACTTTTAAAATGAACAAAATCGATTCGTGACCCCATCATTAAATTCTAATAGAACTCATTATTTCTCATTTTTTAAAACTTTTCCTCAATAAAACATCAAATACCAAAATCGAACCAATTTTTGAAAGGTCATATGCGCTGAAAATATAAATATCAGGGAGTGTAGTGTGTAGATCAGTATGAGTTTTAGTTTGTAAAGTCAACTTGAAGTGGAAAATTCTGTACCCAAGTTCGCAAGGTCTACGATTTTCCATTTTTCATTGGCATAATATAATAATGATAATAATAATGACAATAATTCAGAATCACTTCAGAAAAGATCTCAACCCGATCGTCCCTCGGCGCCGTGCGCCTTGTTTTCTTGTGTGTTTTGTATTTTAATGAAATTTCGTGCACTAATCTGTTTCGATCCACGGATGAACATTGTTTAAAATGGTTTTGGCCGAAACCATTTTTCGACCGTTTGCATGCGCTGGGCTGTATCACACTATAGTATTTTTACTTGTTTTAATAAAATGTTGGTGTTCCTCCCAAAAGTCATATTAGTATGTGTGTAAATATGATTTCCAAGTTCTGTGTCTTTGGTGCACACTATTATTGTTGCAGACTTTTGGTAACTCAAGCTGAACCTGTTACTGATAAACATGTCATTGTGTAGCAGGAACACGTCAGACTTCCATGTTATAGTTCTATCGCTCTATGTGTAGGTCTTATGTATTTTCCTCATTTTTTATTGTCCAAAATAATTGAAAGGGTCGCGACAAACTTAAACATTTTCTTGCACATCAAGATGATTGTTTCAAATCAAAAAAAAAGGAATTACCGAGAATCTCGGAGCTAGCAGCATTTGCATGAATAGATTGCTTGTGTTTCATTTTGTTGCGCTGTTCTTCCTTCGTCCACCACACCGCTAATGGAATAAAAATATGAGTATCGCAACAACTGTTTATACAAATAGGTTTTGTAGTTGTATGAACGAACAATCAATCAATCAATCAATCAAACAATCTGGCATTCTTTTTGTTTAATTTGTTCTCGGTTAAGTGAAGTTGAAAATTTATTCGAATTATTTAATCTATTGATTAGGTGGCGAGTCCCATTAATCAAATTCGAGGCAACGTAAAGGTGGCAGCAACGCAAGTAAACCATCAGCCAGTGGTCAATACTTCTAGTGCACCGAAAGTGCTATCAAGCGTTGGTCAAGTGACAGCTACCGGTTTAAGTGGTACTAAAAAGATTTCGAACAATCAAAAGTTGCAACAATTAGTTGTACAACCTGGGCAAAAATTGTTAGTTGGTCAAAATACTCAAGGACAAAAAGTGATTATACAACCTATACAACAGCCTGCAGCAACTGCAAGCAGTTCTCAAGTTACGGCGACTGTTCAAACCGTTACGAATCCGCAGCAGACTCGAACCCAAAGTCAACAGCAGCAGATTGCAACTACAAATCAGACGCCAACGCAATCGCAAAAAGTCATACAGCAAATCGTTAATACCAGCAATGTTCAACAGCAAATCGTTGTTGGAAGCCAACGAATAATACTAAATCCTGGACAAACAATTGTGACGCAAAGATCAGTTCCGCAAAATCAAACGCTGCAGGTGGTACAATCCAAACCGGCGCAACCAACTTCGCAATTACAAACACATATGATAATGTCTCCACATCAGTCCACGCAAATGCAGCAACAAGGCCCGACGAAAATCATTAAACAGGTTGTAATGCAACCCTCACAACAAACACCTGCTATCAATGAAACGCAGTATTCGCAAAGTATTTCAAAAAGTCAACAACAGTCTTCTAATAATTCATTGGACACTACTAGTTCTAATTTGGCAAGCAATCAACAACAGATTATTGTACAGAATTCGGCCTTAGCTCAGCAATTAGCGCAAGGAAAATTACAAGTGGCAACAATTAATGGCCAGCAAGTAATAATTAAGCCGCTCGGCAATAATCAGGCTCAAATCGTGGCCCATATTAAAACGCAAAGCGATGGTAATGCACATATCGTAACAAGTACGAATACTGAAAATCAAACATCTCCAATCAAGAGTACAGCATTAGCACCGCAGGTACGAGATTGACCTCTCAAATATAATCGTTAATGCACTTTTTTACATACATTTATACACACTCGTAATTCTGAAAGGAACAAAAAAAAAAAATATGCATTCATGCCATCATTAATCGTTGGATTCATTTTACAACAGAAAATATTAATTGATTTCATTCAGTAAACTGAATGTTGTTTCTAGTTAAAATTCCAAATCGATTTGAAAACTTTTTTCGAACTTAGACACGCAAACAAATTGAGCTAAATTTTCATTTTTAAGACTGATTTTAAGATTGAGATAAGCGTAAATATCCCCTCTTCGCCGACGAACGCAAGCAATTAGACTTCCTGACGATATTACTTACCTAAGTATAAATCATTAGCTTAAAAATGACTAAGAAAATGTTTACCGACATGCAATGAATTGAACTTTGACGTTTTTATGCAAAGCAATTGTACCTTATTGTACCCCATTTATAAAAGGAAAACTAATTAGTTAACATGCATTATTGTGCAGGAAAATCCTCAAACGGTGCAAACCATTTCTATGCAGCCGGTGGAGCAAGTGGCTACTCAGCAATCGGTTATGTCGATCGAAGAAGGCTTACTACAAGGCCAACCTCCTGGTACGATTATCAAATGTGTAACTGCTCAGGTCATACAAACCGAGCAAGGTCCACGCATTGTCCTTCAAGGTTTGGTAGGGAATGACTTTACGCAACAACAATTGGTACTTGTCCAGCAACAAGTAAAACAACAATTACTAAAAGGTAAGATTCGTTTTAATTATATACAGCTTTCCTAACTTTAAAATTCGCAGTGAAATTGCTCTCAATTTTTCCGCATTATGTGTAGCATTTAAATGACCATAACAAAAATGTGTGGCGTCATCAAACGAGCGTTCGGTGTTAATAAAATTATATTTGGTCGTGACTGAATCTTTTATACCCATCTAAATTCTAAATTTATTCTACAAAAAAAATAAAATAAAATAATAGAACTAAATCTTCATGCCCAATAATATGGAGAGGGCTGAAGTTGATTTTTTTTTTTACCACAAATCCTACACAGTTGCGCAGAAAGACAGATGGACACGTGCATTATAAATTTGAAACTAGTCAAGCATTTAAATATTTTATTGAATTTTTGAAGCTCGCAAAAGTATTGAAAAAAAAAAAAATTGCACCTTGACACGCACTATAATATTAGATAGGCATGGCTAATTTTTTGCACGGACGGAGAGATAAACGTGCTTAATTCGATTCAGTATTTGATACTGACCAAGAATATATATGCCTTGTGGGGTCTCTGAAGCCTCCTTCTCGCCGTTGAAAACGTTTTGCCAAAATGAATACATCCCTCATCCTTCCGATGATGGATATAACAACAAACGGGTACAAGAAAGCAAAATAATTTGTTTAAAAATAATTTCGCCTAAGTGACTGCTTAAGGTCTTTAAAAAATTTAAGACCAACTGCAAGGCATCAATTTCTTGTTACTATTTCACGTAAAGCCGCAAAGTGTACAGTAAATCATTAAATCATAAATTATAGTAAATCAATAGTTTCCCAGGGAAAAAGTCTAATCGTGTATTAAATTTTCCTTTCAATAACTTAACTGGGCCATGAGATGCATGACGTGTTACACTATCATGATATTCGTCAAATTGGAAATCGTACAAGTACGTCTCGAACGATGTTTCACATAATCGATTTTTTCGACGAAAAATTCACAATAATCGTACTTCTGTACCGCACATTATCAATTCAGGTTTCAAAAAAAAAAAGGCATAGATGTGGAAATTAATTTCCGGCTGAAAGTGCTTGGGATTGCTTTATAAGACCCTCCCACCTTCCATTTATACGTTTCGCCATTTTTTGGGCGTTAGACATAGTTTAAATATTGATGTTTGCACACTTCAACTATTAGCTATGGCAAGCTACGGTCACTGCGTCGCAAAGTGCAAGGAAATGGATGTTAGCAAGCAGCACTTTCGGCGCAATGTGTTAGAATAACACTGTGTGTTTTAAAGTTGAAAAAAAGCTTAGATGAAGAAATTCAAATTTTTGTAGACGAAAGTCCAGTACAAACTCAAAAATAGCTTCCCGTACGGTTGGAGGACGATAAGCCGTTCAAGTTCGATTTCGTACAATAGGTAAAGATAAAGAAGGAATAAAAATGGGCTTCTCATGTGCTAAATCGAAGACAGTGAAAATCGAAGCTTTGATATCGGCTTACTCTTGCCAAGTCGGTATAAGAGGAAGCATAATCTTTATGAAATTATTATGGGCGATGGAAAATGAATTCTGTACGCCAATCGTTAAGTACATAGCGGCGGAAGCTTGGTAGCAATGAATGTTCGGCTTTACAAATAATCTTATCTGACCGTTTGACTTATATTATAATTTCTTAAGGTTCGGGTTATCGTAGCATTTCTATTTCTATTCATCGTCGATGATGATAAAGCATTTGTTCTCGAATTAAATGGGAAAAATAGCTCCCTTTTTTTTTTTGTGCGCACATCGCTAGACGCCAAAAAAGCCTATGGGGTAGAGTAGCATAGACGTATTATTTTAATAGGGGGGAGAGGTCAAGCAAGGTATTATCCTCCGTTGAGCAGCGAGTTGATTACCATTACCTCGAAAATGGAAGATTCACTTTGCGCTCAATTGAAATGAAAGATTTAGTCAGAACGGAGTATATGTCCTAGTAACGATCGGTGACAGTACGTTTTTAATTAGTAGTACTGTTAATGTAGTATCGCTTACGACCGCTCTTGACAATGTCACGAAACTAAACGAAGTACTTAATCAAACTGTTCTTCTTTTTTCTTTTTTTTTTTTTTGCTTTTCTCCTTTTTCTCTCATCTTTTAGCTCAAGAATCAAGTGGAAAACAAGGTGTTCTTGGACCAACAAAAATCTATATAGCAGTGCAACCATCAAACGCAATAACGCAACCACCACCTTTAACTCCTGTACATCAAACTCAACAGCAACAAGTGAGTCATTGCTAAGTTATAAGTATTATTAATTAAGTTATAGAAATTCTCATTATATATATATATATATATATATATATATATATAATTTAATTAGCATCTGAGAAGACAAGGTAGTATCTACCCGATAAAACAATTGCAATTTTTTTCTTCATATATATTTTTTAGCATAAAAGACTTAACTATCTATATGTGGGTGTGTAAGTACGGTAAAAAGGCTTAAAGATTCTATATATTCGTCCTTGAGACCGAGTTGATGAAAACACGTGACAGATGGACAAATAAGATAAACGGCTTCATATCATCTCGTTCGATATTTCATGAGACAACGACGAATACTTACGAATGTCTGATCAATGAGGAAAAGTACGATAATTTGCATTAGACTTTTAAAAGAAACTGATCGTCGTTTAAGTTAAAACTTAATATATGGCTTTCTTTCCCTCTTCAAGGGTCCTGACACATTCTATCTCTAGAATTAATTATGTTATTCTTCATCTTTCGATTTTCGTAATCAAATGGGATTTTTAATTGTCATCTGAGGCGATTGCTATGGAACGAATGAAATCGAAATAAAAACCTTCAAGTGTTTTTAACGCGAAAAACTCTTTTTTTATATTTAAAGAAAATGTAATCTACAAATAAAAATTTTAATTTGAGAATATACGCACATAGTATAGCAACTACGCACTATTTCTACCCAAATCTGAACTCGGCGTGAGGAGGCGTTTTGTTTATTATTTGCGTAAGGTGTAACAGAATAAAAACAAAGCTTTTTTATACTCACCCTTGAAGTATGGGGGTATTCCCATTTTTTTTTTTTTTTTTTTTTTTTTCATAATGGATGTAACACCCCAAAAAAAATGCCTCAGAGACCCAATAAAGCATATATATGCTTGACCAGAGTGAAATTCTGAGTTGATTTAGCCATGTCTGTCCGTGCGTGTGGTGTTTGTTGTTGGCAGTCTCTTAGTCGCACAAAAGAGAATATCGTCGTTAAATTTGGTAGAAATATTGGACGGTTTTGCATGCAGGTTGGGCAAATGAGGAAAATTGGTCAGAGCACAAGCCCGCAGTCGAGCGTAAACTGAACGCAACGTCATTTCTCTTAACAAAAATGTGCGAATTCTTTGTTGTTATGCTGTCGCATAAATTCTATAAGATAAGAAGGCTGAAATTTTCTATGCTTACTCCACTATTTTCATGCAAATATGAAAAAAACGGCCACGCCCATACAAATTTACAAGAGAACACATTTTGTTTTTTTCAATTTTTCGAGCTTTTGTGCGTATTTATCATAAGGCAAACAAGACAGAATGTTTAAAACTACTTTGTACATTCCTCAAATGAAGATATCTGCCTAAAAATGGGTTAATTCTGAAATGGATTTGGTAGACACCGCGACCTGGTGGATTAGTTTTTGCTTAATAATACCACCGATATGGGTATCAAATAAAAGAACTTGGAGATTAGAATGCGAAAAGCATAGTGGTGGGTATACGAGATTCGGCCCCCCCCGACGAATACAACTTTCTTACTTGGTTTTCCTGTGATAATTTTCCTGAGATAGAAGGCAAGTTGATGGAATAGCAATACTCGAGGACGTTTTTGAGCATATGCTCACGTGTAAAAAAAAAACAAAAGATTTTTGACAAATATTAAAAACTGGTAATAGTGGAGCTAATCGCCTCTCTGCAATGCTGCAATAGCATGCACCTATGCCAGTAGCCATTAGAAATGTCGCCATGTTTTTTATGAAATTAGTCATGTCACTCATAACATAGTCATGCAAAGTCATTTTTAAAATTCTGTCGGCGATATCTACTTCAAAAAGAAATTTACATGTTAGGGAAGACTCTATTTCTATGATAATAGTTACTATTGAATATATGGCACCGCCAGGTCAATATGCCATCCAATCTGCTTCCAAAAATTTCCAATAATTTTTTCAAAGTTGAAGGCTAAAGCTTCAGTTTTGCAACCAGCAGAATATTTACAACCGATCTTAACCAGACGGATATGCTCAAATCGATTCAGAATTTGATGCGATAATATCGCAAATATATATACTTTGTGGGATCTGTAAAGCTACACGCCAACCCACATCCTTCAGTCATGAATATAAAAATCACACGGTGTAAAAATGATGGGCTCTTGTACAAGACTCATCGCATCCGTGTTTTTAAACCACAGTCAGAGTCCGTCTTTAGATTGTGCCAAAGTAGCATACTTTACAAGCTCGCTCTCTCTTGATGAAATCGGGCAAGGAAATGTACAATTTAACGCAATTTTTATCAACTTTGAGATATCATATAGTTTGGGCTGCACCTGCTTGACACCTAAGAAAAAACGCTCCAAATTTGCTTGACAGTGAATCCATTAATAGCGAAATTCATAGTCAACTTCAGAAATGTTATCTCAAATTTTTAATTTTAACCTTGTAGAACTAATGAAAATTTTGGAGTCATCCTCTCAGCTTTATATTTCCTCATAGATCCGGTTGATGAAGCCACGTTAATATATTCATATGTATATACACCTGCGAAAGGCATCTGTTATTGTATTAAACGAACAAACAACGCGTTGCAACTTTCTATGAAGTGATCATAGTACATAGGTGATCTTTTGGGGAAAAAGTCTGAAATATCAAGGAAAAATTTTTGTTTGTTTTTCAGATAACGAATTTTTCCCCCATATTCCAAAAGATCGGAAGAGATGTTGATAGACATTAAGCAAAAAACATTTTTTTTTTTTTGAAAAATTTACAATACTGTGTTACTTCTTAAGCTTTTTTTTCCCCCCGCGCAACATTTTGGTGATGGTTGGGACGAAGTAAGGGAGGCGGCTTGTGCCCTTAGCTTAGTGGGCTTACGGCCAATCGTTAAGCGTTATTATGCCGTCATCGGCTGAGCACTCACGGTAACCGCGAACCAAAGTAAATTCTACCGCACTTGGGATTTGAACTCGCGAACATTGACTTGGTAATCGGGATTTTTACCTAGTCGCCTACTTATGCCGGAGTAGATTGTCACTTATCAAGCACTAAAAGACAACACTAAATAATTATAACCCAGGCCGGGCGGTGAGTCCTATCGAATAACAAATTAGGAAGGTTAAGAGTGTTAAGATTTATTCTTATCCTATTTTACTATAACCGTTTTCCGCTTCTTGATTATTTTACAGAAGTTTTAAATTTCATTGATAATATTTATCAACATTATTATTAAAAAAGTATATAGTGTGCAATGACCTCAAACTGTGGACCATTTGAATAATGGCCATAACAAGCGGAATCGAGATAGAGAAAGCATATACATCCTGAAAGTGTATATCTAGTGTGCTTGTTGAACTATATGTTGTGGATGTTAGTGACAGAGGAGGGGACAAGTCTAGAATACGCCAATCCTCCATTCAGCAGCGACTGCCGAATAAATGAGATGAGGCATAAAGTGTCAATGGTGCATTTGTTGCAAGCAATGAAAGTACACTTCTCCCGACTATCTTAAAAGCATATATAATTCTTACATTACAAAAAAATTAGGATGAGTATCTCTTCAGTGCTGCAATTAATGCAAGTAAATATCGCAATAGATTTCGTTAACGTCTTTTTCAACGTCTCAGATACACTTGATAGATTTTCCGATTGATAGGAGTAGTGGGAAATGTTAAATACGTTGGATGGCGACGGGAGAGATAGTAAAAAATTATTTTATTGGTGTCTGCACGAAGCCGAACAACATATATGAAAGAATAATTGCAATTGTTTTACGTCACGTCTAGCTTTGTTTTAATATATGGCACTATCAGAGCCGAAGGGCATAACAGCAACAACAACAACAACAACAACAACAATATATGTGCGTTTTGTTAGTTTAATTATTTTCTACTTTGGAGAGTTGGAGTTTATAACAGAGTTATTAAATAATATGTTGTGTGCTCATTAGCTGAGAATTAATATAGAATTTGTGTATGTTTGTAAGAGAACATCAACTTTTATGTATACATACTTTTTCATGCTGTTATGCCTTTTGGACCGCAGATATACTCGTATATACTAAGTTGACGAATTATTATATTAAATAATTAGAATAATCATAATTTATTAAGTATGAGTGCATTTTCTCAACATAAGATAAATTTAATTTTCATTTTGCGTTGTCGGATTTTAGGTTAGATTTATATTTACAATCCATTACGTGGACTGACTTAATCAACGCATTTTTTACTTACTGCGGTCTTTCTTTAATGCATTTCCTATCTAACGTAGACAGTCGCTGAATCGCTTTAGCCACACGATTAGCAAAAAAAAAAAAAAAAAAAAAGAAGACAGCCCTCTAAAGTTCACTGCAATTATTTCATTTAGTATTTAGATCTGGCGAACGTATGATGGTAGATTTTATAAAATACTTTTCCGATATAATATTTGGTCATGAAGTTCGAAATATTCTTACAAGTGCTTTAACAGTTTCTCTTTATCTTCTTCTTATATTATAATTAAGAATGTACGCAGTGAAGATTATTCCACGGTGCGGTAGCGATTCTTGCCTAAGAACACTCTCAGATAATGTTTACTGTTATCTTAAAGCTAAGTTTTCCACTGTATATTCAAAAGATTAATCGATTAACAACGAATTAGTGTTTTTTTTTTTTTTTTTTTTTTTTTTGCTGATCATTTGATATTACGACATGTTTTTCGTTATCGTTCGTTCCGAACTTCAAAAAGATAGGTGTAAGAAAAAAAGAGTATTGTGTCTGTCCATAGATGTAAAAAAAAAAGAAAAAAAAAAAAAAAAACGCAAGAAAGCAAATCAATATATTTTCTTATTTTAATGAAAAACATATATATGCGTATATATATAGTATATATACATATATATATATATATATTCCAAGCAATGATTTATCATCAGGAATTTAAATTATTAACTTTATCTAAAGAGTACTAAAGATTTAAAGATAAAGAAAACTTTGTTAGGGATTAGAAAATTAAGCCTGTACAGTGACTTCAAATGTGCTTGCCAATCTGGCATTATTTAAATTATTAAATTATCATAATTAAAGCATAACGAAAGCAACAGAAGAAATTTCATTAAATATTAAAAATATTCGAAATCTAAATCAAAGTTTGATTAATTTTTGAAGAGACGTAAAAGAAGAGCAAAATCAAGTAAGAAAATTACAAAAACACTTGAGTTGGAGTCACCGACGACGACGACGACAACAATAACAACAATAACAACAACAACAACAAAAGCAAAAGCCACAAAAAGTTTAAGAATTGTGGGCGTGTGAATTGTGGCATTCGGTACAATTTGTATGGAGTACAATGCCTTCTTCTTACAAATAACTATCATAAACATTTTACTTTAAATCAATATCGACTCGACTATGGATTCTACACCATGCCTTGTGGATGGATGAATCCAAAGGAAGCTGTTAATGTGATCGACCAAATCAAAATCAACTTTTCCGCCGTAATTGTTGCGTGAAAGCGTGAAGAAATTGAGATAGAGATAGACATAGAAAAAGAGAAAAAGAGACGGACATCGATTTGTCATATTACGCTAATCAAGCATATATACACATAAATGCATGAAATCTTCTTCTTCATGTTACAACCGAAAGGTCAAATATAGTATACTCGCATTCTTTAATGGATGAATGGGTGGGTGGGTGGAAATACAAAAAAAAAAAAAAAAAATCACCCTTAATAATAATAGTTTCTGATAGTTTGTTCCAGAGAAAATTTTTAATTTTATCTAACATGATCTAGTGAAGACCTTGTTTTGCATTCTCTCTGCTTGCTTAGACGTCTTCATTAGAAACTTGCTTTTAGTACAACTTACAACTTGCTTTCGTGATACTCAATAGTACGCAACGAAAGACAGTTGATTAGCGGACGATTCTGGATGAATTCAATTTGTATGTCCCTTGTATTGATAAGAAAGTTTAGTAAGAAAATTATATTCGACTAAAGCCAAATCATCTCTTAAATCCTCCAACTTTTTCTTAAAAGTAGCACAACCAAAAAATTAAATAAATATCGATATTCTATAATATTGGGTGAGCGTGGCTGATTCTTTCAAAAAACCTAAATTTTTCCTTTTGCTTTTGACTACGTTTCCGATACCAACCTGCTGGCAATAACAGCCAAATAACAAACATATGGACAAATATGCCTAAAATGGACTCAGTATTTGATGTCGATCAAGATCGAATCTCTTGAAATTTCCTACCGGGTGTTGCAAACGTTTCGGTAAAACAACTGTGCCACCACGTGTCGGTGATGGCTAAAAAAGAAAAAAATAAGTAGGAAAGTTTTATTCGGTAGGGGGCCGAATCTCGCATACCCAGCACTATTGTAACGCCCATCATAATTAAATTATAACTAACACACTTTCTCGCATTCTACCGTCCAAGCCTTTTCGTTTGATACCTATGTCGAACGTATTTTTAGAAAAACATTTATTCACTATGTCGTAACGTCCACCATAATTAATTTTGAATTGGCACACTTAGCTTTTCGCATTCCAATTTCCACCCCCTCTTATTTGATTCCTATATTGATGATATTTTTAAGAAAAAATTTATCAACCATGTCCCAACATCTACCATAATGAATGTAGAATGAACACACTTGTCCTTTCGCAATCTACTCTTCAAATTCTTTCATTTGATACCCATATCGGTGGTATTATTAAGCAAAAACTAATCCACCAGGTCGCGGTGTCTACCAAATTCATTTCAGAATTAAGTCAATTTAAGGCAGATAGTATATCTTCATTTGAGAAATGTACAAAGTAGTTTTAAACATTTCGTCTTGTTTGCCTTATAATAAATAAGCTCAGAAGCTCAAAAAAATGAAAAAAAGGGAAATGTGATCACTTGTAACTTTTTTGTAGGCGTGGCAGATCTCATCGATTTTTATATAATGATATACGTGATGAGTAGAGTGTTTTGTATAGTAAATGTGGAAAATTTCAAATTTTAAAAACCGATAAATTTTTGTTGAGAAAGACGGAGTTGCCTTCAGTTTATGCTCTAGTGCGGGCCTCTGACCTGACCAATTTGCCCCATTTTCAATACAAACACCGCATATACGGACAGACATGGCTTAATCTCTTCGTAATTTCACGCTGATCAAGAATATATATACTTAAAGGGTCTGTGAAGCCTCCCTTTGGGAAAATGGATGGAAATGGCAAGCGTTAAGTAATCAAATTTATTTTTGCTATTGAATGCTGCTAAATAAGATATTTATAAAAAAAGGTGTGGACCAATTTGTAAAAGCCACGTCAAGGTGATCATCAACTTTAACTTAATATATGTCGTATTCCACATATTTGCACTGTTTATCTAAATCTGCTCCAGTATCGAGCAAGAGAGAGAGAGAGAGAGAGAGACCATTCCATCGTTGCAGTCAGAGTTCTTAATAAAGGTAAAGTTTTCTATTATCGTAGCTCCCAAGGGTAGTTTCGTTTGATATTAATTTTTTTCCTTTTTTTGTACTAATTTATGATTATCGTAAAGTTTTTTACTTCATTCAAAATTGACAACTTTACGAACATTGCGATTAGAGGCAATAGTTGCAGAGTTACATTCGCTCGCCGATATATTTATCATTCTTGTAGATTTTGATACACAATTGCCGATTTCAAATCACATATAAATCTTTTACGGATTTTCAGGTAGGTAGGGTGTAAAGGTTTTGCTGCTCCTACAACTTGATCCAAAATTTCAACGATATTAAATAAAAATGTATGTACAGGTGTCATATCAAATCAATCACACAATGAAGTTATTGTTTCACAAGCTATGCGACACGCGGCGACCGATGTACAGCTAAAAATAAATTCAAGCAAAAAAAAAAAAGTAGAAAAACCGAAGCCAAGGTGTTCCAATATGACATGAAAACAATTCACTGTGACGAGCAAAATTTACGAGAAAAATATCGCTTAGGTAGAGGATCAGATCGAAAATTCGCTCCAATTTGTTCATGAGTCGTCAGTCAGGGAATGTTGAACTATTTATCTTAGATTAGTTTTCCGTGCCTCAGATACAAGAAATTGCTTTCTACTTAAAGCGAAATTCTCGAGTTTTAAGGGGAAGAATCTCTAATGAAAATCGCATTTCAATGCAGCAAGTAAAAATTCTCGTTTAGAGGAATCCATGATAGACAACGGTGTTCTGTTGATCCCCCTTCAATTATTGTTAATGTTATTTCAAAGGGAAGTATTGAAATACCGAATACTATAAGTTATAATTAGTAATCTATGCAATATATAAATATATGTATATAAAAAAAAAAAAAAAGAAAAAGAAAAAAGAAAGAATATATATGTGACTGAAGGAGGTGAATAGGAGAAGAGGATAGTCGTTAATTGATTCAGTGATTACTACTCGTAATGATTATTTAAAAATCATTCTCGTTACTAATTTTTAGAGCAATTGTATATATTTCGATATTGCTTCAATATTTTGAATAAATGAATCGAACATCGCTGATTCGAAAAACGATGTTTTGTTTTACATTGCAAACGAACAGTAATTGCCCTAATTAATTATGAATATAAATTTTTAAGAGAACAAAAATCGATTATTCTAAGGTAAGGTTTATAGGCGCCTAAAAAAAAAAAAAAAAAAAAAAAGAAAAAAAGAAAAAAAACAAAAAAAAGAAGCAAAAAAAAACGAAAAGCATACATCGGACTCTGATTCAAATCATCTCAGTCTCCTATGCGGGCAATGTGTATAAAGAAAAAAAGTAAATAAATAAATAAAAGAAAATATGTTAAGAATTTATAACTTATTGTAAATTTCATAAATATTATATCAAAAATTTAATAAATAAAATTAAAAAAACAAAAAAAAAAAAACGCAAGACAACCTTATTATTATTAATTGAAAATTTATGGAATTTCCTCTCTTTTCCGAAACAAAAAGACAATCGATTTTTTTAATTTTTTTTTTTTTTTTTTTTTTTTTTTTTTTTTGAGTAGAGTGCGCTTAAAAGTAGTGGAAAGGTATAAGAGTCTCTTTATAGACGTAACTGAAAATTTTGTTCGTGCGATCCGCTGCTGCTATTCTCGTAGTAAGAATATCTTGCATGATCTGCAATCCCAATTTTTCGCTTTCGCTAGTTTCCAATTGTGAGCGCAAAAGAGCGGGAACTAAACATAATAAGCAATTTCTCCAAAACCACGC
>NW_023998415.1:23901515-23906758 GCF_014805625.2 Glossina fuscipes
CCCCCAAAACACACATACACAGACACACATCCACCCCCACTTAAGCCATTACTTATTAAATGAAACTACTTAGGCTAAATCGTGGATACCTTTATTGGACACTTTAAAAAAAAAAAAATCTTGCACATAGTTTAGTTAGTCGGGCAAACTGCTACTTCTCTTGGATACGTTTCCACTTAATAATGAACTTTCATGAAATATTATCTCAAAGAAAAGACAAGAAATGAATATTATATAAAAATATGTATATATGTGCATATATATTATTATATATGGTAAATGGAAAAATTTGATTTTGAGAAACCAAGTCGCGATACATTTTATTACTTTTTATATATATATATATATATATTTTCAAGTTGATTCTTTTCGAGAGAACGAGAACAACACACTCTCTCTCGTATTATGAAGTTTTATCAAGTTTTGGGAGCACGATTTAATTGGATATTCGCATGATGACCTTGACGTGTCAAACTCATTTTCGTCCGGCCGTCTTGAAAGATGTCTCAAAAGTATCATCTCCTCCTCTTGACAAACTGAGAATTGTGTGTTTTTGCTTACTTTGTATAATTTTTTTTGCTATAGGGCCATATAATAACGAACTACGAATTAGTTGGATGATTATTTGCAATTGGCCTTTGTGTTAACAAAAATATCTTGCCAATATTTTGTGAATTGGAATGCGAATCTATCGAATATGATATTTTTATTCTGTTCTGTTTTAATATTAAAATTGAAAAAAAAAAAAAAAATAAATAAAAGAAATAAATAAAAAATAAAAATATACACTCAAGAAATCTTTAAACACTTTTTGAAGAGATTAACCCTGATTATTGAAATAAATCAAAACACTTAAAAGCACTAAATAAATAAATTGAAAACACAAAGGCTTGTTCATGTCTTAATCATCTCATCTAATCGATAAATTTAAAAAAAAAAAAAAAAATAATAAAAAAAAAAAATTTAATTTGATTTAATTTTCAACTTTTTGACATAGTATTTTTAAATTGATTCATAAAAAAAAAAAAAAAAAAAACCAAAATAAAAAAAAAAAATCTCAAATACCAATCGAATGAAAATGTTTTCTGAATAATTGTTAATCTCTTCGAAAACTTTTTTAAAGGTTTCCTGGAATAAGTTCTACAACTGATCCTTCCATATATGAAGGTAGGTAGGTTAAGCCTCCAATCGACATTATTGAATGAACATTCTTTCCATACCTCGTTATTTACGTATGTAAAAAAGAAAAAAAAAAAAAAAACATTAAAACATAACAAATTTTTTCAATAATTAATTGTTCTATATGTTCTTTTTTTTTTTTTTTTTGTTTGTTTTTTTCTTAATACCATACATTTCAGAGTTCATATGTAATAAATTCGGCAACGGCAGAGAAATGTAATATAACACCAATAACAACATCAGCAGCAGCAGCCGCAGCAGCACAAAACACTTTCTCGAATATTAGCGAAGCACATGAAAATCATCTTAATATAAACTCTCCTTCCAACAATTTCTCACCAACAATTACCAAAACGCAAATAACGAACGTATGCTCACCAAACATGTTGTCCTCCACCGAATTCGAGCAAAGTAAAATCTAAATATGTTTTCGTTTAATATATTTGATGAATTTTTGGGTTTTCCTCTCTCTCTCTCTCTCTCTCTCTCTCTTTTTTTTTTTTTTTCTTTTCCTTGAAATTCTTCACAGATTTGAATGGATCTCGTGATGAAATTTTCTCAACAGAATCTACAAGTGACAGTAATACTATATCACGTGTACGTTCTGCACAAACTGGAACAATGGTTAATGCTGATGGCGTAAACATTATTAAAAAGAAATCAAACTCTCAGGATTATAAATTTATTGTACAAAACTCAGGAGCCGATAACAATATGTTGCAAGTAAGAAAATAAAAATGTAAATCGGATCATTGCGCCTACCCACCACTCGGATTAAAGGTTATGCGGGGTGTGTGTGTGGAAGAGACAAACAAAATTCAGAGTCACTCGAGGTACACGGACCCCTGTCCATTTGTCTGTCATTACAATTAGATAGAAAATTGAAATTTGATTAATACACTTGTGGGGCGCATATATATTGGTTGGAAAGCCAATGCAAACAATTGTGTGTGGGTGCCTTCTAAAACTTCTAAAACGATTTGCATAATAGCGAACTATTATTGATCTATAACTGATGTATGTACTCGTAAATAATATTTCTTTGGGCCAGTTTGAAAAGTCCTTTTTGAAAGTGGCCTTGTAGACCACCAGCTTATGGCTCCACATTTTTCAAAATAATTTGTCACCTTATAGCGGTGGGAGGTAGTAAAGGGGCATAGATATATAAATATATTTTTAATTATTACTTTATTTGTTCATTAATTTTTAGCAAACTCTGGAACACCACAAGAATGCTTTGAAAAATAATATACTGAAGAAGCGTTCATTACTGGAGCATAGTTTGCAATTTGAAATAGAAGGCGAAATGGTAAAGAAGTCTTCCACAAATAAAGGAAAACATGATAGTGATTATTGGCAGTCTTCTGCTTCTTCAGATACTAAAAAGTTAGTTTTTTAAAGGACTCCTATTATATACATACAAATACATATATATATTATATAATATATCTTTGCAGACATTATAAACAGATGAATAACAAATCCAACTTGAGTGACACAACTGATTATTGCCTAAGAAATCAACAAATAAAGCCCAGAAAACTAGGCAAAAAGAAGGAAAAACTTTATTGTATATGCCGTACTCCATATGACGATACTAAGTATGTACATTGTCATTATTATTATTATTATTATTATTATTATTATTATTATTATTAAAAACGTATATATATCCGCGAGCAAATGTGTCATAGCGTTATCTAGCTAACATTATTTTTACACCCATCACCGAAGAATGGAAATGCGTTGTTCGTTTTCTTAAAATGCTTGCAACATCAACAAGGAAGCTTTAGAGAGACAATCTTGATCAGCATGAAATTCTGAATTGGCGCAGCCGCCATGTCTATCCGTCTGTGTATCTGTTTCAAGTGAGTTGTTTACACTATCCTGGCCCGCAGATATCCACTTTAAGTTTGGCAGCGTTTGCACGCAAATTCAACGATAAAAAGTTTCACGTATACACTCTATGGGTGATCTTACAATAATTAAAAAAAATATGACAGAATATTAAAAAGAAAATCGTACGCATCATTTTATTTATTTTTTTAAATTTTTGCAAAATTTATTTATTTATGAAAATGTTGCGATTCCTTAACCATTACTTTTAAAACATCTTGAGAGAGGCCTTCGCCGCCTTCAGAGTGGACACTAGTTATTTAATTTTTCTTTTTTTTTTGCCAGATCAGGTAAAAGGTGATCGCTTTAACACGTGCCTAACACAACGCTTTCTGAACGAAAAGTTATTGTTTTCGTAATTAGAGAAGCCATTGGGTCAATCGATACCAGCACTAGTTAGTTTATTAGATTTAAAAAAAAAAAAAAAAACTTTCCTTTGGCTCTAAGGCTTCTCGCACAGTAATAGTTCCATTATATTGGTTTATTTCTAATAAGAATAGTTTATAGGTTTCTAGTAGGGAGCGGCGTATTGCAAAACTGAAATTATGTGAATGAAAATAAGAAAAAAAGTTCTTCGATCATTGCATTGAAATTATTATTCATTTATTTTTGATTAAATCGTATTATCTCAGATTTTACGTTGGTTGCGATATATGCAGCAACTGGTTCCATGGCGATTGTGTAAATATTTCAGAGGAAACATCGAAAAAACTATCTGAATTTATCTGTGATGATTGTAAACGAGCAAGAGAGACACAGGAGTTGTATTGCTTATGCCGACAACCCTACGACGAGTCTCAATTCTATATATGTTGTGATAAGTGCCAAGACTGGTTTCATGGACGATGCGTGGGTATTGTACAGAGCGAAGCGGAATTCATTGATGAGTATGTATGTCCTGCTTGTCAAAAAAATAACTCTGTGAATATGGCAAACATGAAATATTTAACTGAAAAAGAAATGATTGAATTACGGAAGCTTATTAAACAAATCCAGGTAAGGAGTTTCTCCATATTTCATCAGCATTACATAATATACAATTTTACGGAGAATGATAAATTTCTATTTTCATCTATTTTCATAGTCACACAAAAGCGCTTGGCCCTTTATGGAGCCCGTTGATCCCAAGGAAGCACCTGATTATTATAATGTCATAAAAGAACCAATGGGTTAGTATAAAAACGCTTAAAAAATGTAGTGAATACATTAATTAATATATCAATATTTTAAAACTATCCGACTATTTTCGCCATAAATGACAATTCGCCTCGAAAATCGAATTGTTTATGTACATTTCGCATAAGCAAAATAGCGTTGTCGCGAATTGTACAACTTTTCGAAAAAAATCCGCACAATTGACTCTGACATCGATTCGTGGTAAAAGACGGTATGATACGAATAAGCTTTATTCAAGACGGTTACGTCGCGTGTATTACCGTGCAGGTTTGTTTTATGTCTGCAAACACGTGAACATAATTTATAAGATGGGGATGAACTTTTTTTATCAACAGAACAAGGTCCAACTATATTCTTCTTCCTTCTCAATCGCTCATTTTTATAGTCCAATGGGCAAGAACAATAAAAGAAGAAAAAAAAAATTCGAAATACGTTTCATATTTGGTACAGTTGGCCCAGGTAATGAAGGGGGAGATACAGTCCACTTACAGCAATGCTATATGCGAGCAAATTGAATTATTTGAAACGGGCCGAACTCGCCGAAATCGGAGGCCGGATGCGTGCCACTGGCCGGCTGATGCCCATGCCCGATTTAGATATAACATTTCAAAATTCGAATTCAAATTAAAAAGAAAAAGATCTATCTCTATTATAATCACAATACGTCTACGTGCACAAAAAACTGCAATATGTCTATTAGGTAGCAAAAGATTTCACGCCTGTGTGATCTAATCGCGACCGTGAAAATTTTTGAAACTACTTATTAATTCGAATTCGAAGATGTTCGATTGAAAATTCAGTTTTTTTGAGACCGGCTTTAAGGATGAATTAAAATTTCAAAGTCAAATAATTTCAAATTGATATTTACATGGAATTCTTTATGTTATTGTAATTCGTTACAGATTTAAAACAAATAGAAGAAAAAGTCAACAAAAATATTTATTTGAAATTGTCTGAATTCATTGGTGACATGACGAAAGTTTTCGATAACT
>NW_023998415.1:23906858-23947697 GCF_014805625.2 Glossina fuscipes
TTGTACAAAAAATTAAAAATTTTCGAGAAAGTGTTGTTAATCATATTTAGGAGAAGTAGTGAGTGATACATTAAAAAGTTTGTATCTATATCGATCCATATGCATATATTAGCCACAATTTATACACTCTCCTGCTTTTTTTTTCATCACTATTCAACTTAGTGTATTAGTTATATACGAAGTGTTCTACAAAGCAAGAAATTCATGCAAATGAGGATAAAAATGGATATGGCCATAATGTACAGTTATCATAAAATAAGTTTAAGCCATTTGCAATGGTATTGTAAATAAAGATGCATTTTTATTATTACTAAACGATATGATAAGAAATAAAATATTGTAAAATATTTTTAATATATAATCACTGCTGTACAGAAAACTATAAAAAAGCAAAAAAAAAAAAAAAAAAGAGAAACTATTAGTAGATGGTTATGTGTAAGTTAATCTCTCTTCGCGTTACTTTCATTCTTTTCATAAAAACTACGAGGAAGTAATTCAGTCTCAACAACGAAATTTTTATATTAAATGAAATGAAAGGCGGAATGCTAGACATTATACCATTTCTTCTCCCTCAAAAGATGCAGGTCGCTATGAAACAGGAACTGTGTGATTTCTCCTGCAAAATTTCTTTTTTAAATGTTTAAAAATTCTCTCTTGCAGAAAATTAAGCACAACATACGTTCATTTTTATATTTACATTAACTTAACAGATGTAAGCTATGTTATTGGTCAATCGATCTGGCCACAATTACAAAATTTTAAAGAATATAAACTTATTTTTAGTCCAACTCTACGTTATTAAGTCAGCCTCTAGTGTGCGTTCGGTCGGTACTGTTAGTTGTAAAAGTTGTGGTGTATTGTGCATGTCGTAGCGGAGCTTAATATTTTTTGCATGCTTAACACTAGAACAACTTACACTTTGCCGAAATATACCTGTTTCCACCAAAAGGAATCATTTTGATTCGCTACATTTCTCGAACTGCCATGACGGTAGGAAACTGAAATTTGATGCAAACAACATACTTTGATCAATTAAGAATCCAATGTTTGAAAAAATGATTGTGATCTACCTACACACACGCCACGCCAGGCCACCATAAATAAAGTTTTTCATATTTTCATCTAGTACTTTCGATATTTAACTAAATGTTCGCCAAATTCCTAAGCGTGTTTGATTCGAAAATGATCTCGAGCGATTTATTAATACGTACATACTACAATATCCTGACAAGATTTCAATTGCAATTTATTTCCAATAATGTGTGTTACAGTAAATGGGAAATACATTGAAATTGAAATTTTTTCGCCAATTGGGCCCCCTTTGAACTAAAAATGAAGATAATTTTGGTGAACATTTGTATCATAGACTTTAGGCAATATCTTTTACGAAAAAGGTGTAAGCATTTTTCTGAGTTTTTGGCAATTTCTTCTATATTGTAGACGGGCACAAGACAAGATCACACTCATTTCTTAAGCTCACATTCTTAATTGACTATGTCAAATTTCAGGTTCCTATCTGCATTTTTACGAAATGGTAAGTGCTCAAATAAATTGGTCTCTTTTGGTAGACATGGGTATATGTTATCGGCATCTCGAAAACTACACTAGCTAGGAAAAAAGTGATTGTAGTCGTTTAAAGATCTTTTCATATAAATAAAGGTCGTCAAAGAAAATTTAGAACATTGAGTGCTTTATAAGTGCTTTTTTGAGAATCGAAAATTCAAAGGCATCAAAATGACGTACTCGTTAGTTCTAGTGTTAAGCATATGCCGTCTACTGTACATCCTAAACTAGTGTTATTTATTATTGCAAGCCCATACACTATCACTTCGAACCTGAATATTTCTTAAATTAAAGTTAACTTTTATACCCGGTGAAAATCGCGCAAACAGCGCGCTAACTGAAACGAGCGGTTATGGGTATTCGTAGTGTCCTATTGATCCTGTAATGATTGTGAAGGTCAATCATAAACATTATGCGTTTTTCAAAAGCTAACAGCGTGTACTTCATTTTAATTGAAGTTTGCAAACTCAATTTAATTTAACAATTATTTCGATGTGTTCGAAGTGAAAATGTGTATAAAATGTGTGTCGAGTGTATTGGATTGTCAGGGGTCGGCCTACAGCAATCTGCATCGATTAACCTCGATAGCTGTCGATTATCGATCGATTCGCTCGTAACGAATGGTTGTCAATAAAGTATACAGTTTTCTTCTTACTACAACATATTCAAGTTACGATCGAGTTTACTCGGTACACGACATCTGTAAGCAGGCTACTACGGCAGGTTTGCGGTATTGTCGCGGCTTTATCTTATGGTGTTCTCATGAGATTAACATGAATCTTAAACAGACCTCTTAGTGTTCATTTGGCTGACATTTGTGTTGACGTCTCTATCGCAAAGAGTTGGCGCCAGCTCAAGTATAGAAATAGGCTTAGAGCCTTGAATATGGTTTAGTAAATTGAATGAAAAATCTTATTGAAATATTGGATTTCGTATAAAACAATATTGACATGATACATATATACTATATGAATCTATATACATCTTACGATGTGTTTCCTGCATTTCAGTGGACGAGTATATATGTGATTTAGAAAACAGCAATGAGTGCATTGTTAAGTGGAACTTTTATTATGGCTTAAGAAATACCTTCGCTTGAAAGTTAGTAAACAATCAATCACTTATTTTCATTTTTTACATAGATAGCCTAACAAGTTTTTCTATGTGATGACAAATAAAAACTATCAGATTCTCCGATAGGAATTGATAAGTACACGTGCACATTGTTCTGGTTGACAAATCTGTTTCCAAAAATTCAAGATGAACAGTCAGACGTCCTCTTTATCCCCGCGACAACTAATAGTTTAGTAAAATTTTTCGTAAATGTTGCTAGTACGTCCGTCAAAGCGGATAGTTGCGTTATCGGACCATGTTGACTGATTTTGTTTTGCTTCAAATTTATGCTTTAACCCATTTACATCACACGGAAAAATGGAAAACTTGCTCTAATCACTAATAATTTTTTCTTTTATTGTATTTAAATGAAAATGTTTCCAAATATGAAAGATAAAAACAATATTGCATAAATAAAGAATTTTAAAGGATTTTTATTTCATTAAAGATGACTAATTAATAAAAAAAATGGAATCTAATTATTCTCCGCAACATTAAAAGACTTGAAATGGCCAATGCAGAATACCATTGATAAAATCTAGCTTTTTCCATTTTATACCGTACACTACTTGTGGTGCAGGCCATACTAAGTTAGCGCGGACGTATGTAACAGGCGAAAGGGCTTAAGATAGATCCGCCTTTCGCTATTATACCGATCGATTAAGAATCATGAATCTGATGTCTGATGTCGATCCAAGTAAATTTTTGTTCAAGCTACAGGTCGCAATTCCTGAGGACGAACGCTATTGAAAATGGTTGCATCGGTCCACTTTTTCGACCACTCCCCATATAACAGCCCATTCTGAAAGGACTTTATATGATAAAAATTGCAACTTTTAAAGTTTCTCGGCAAGGGGGACCAAGTAATACGGCAATTTCGGCATTCTAAATTGATATAAAAACTTTGGATCGGCTGGGGAAATCTTTAAACCCTTGATGATAGTGAATTCTAGCATTGGTAAGTAGTGGTCGATCCTAAAATCTCGGATCGTCTATGCTGATAGATAACGATGGATTTCAGTACGGTCTATGGATAAGGGAAAAGGTAGTGATAATCTCTCGCATCTTTTATTATGCATTCGCCATCCAATTAGGAGAAAATGTTTTTACCTCTGTTACTTCTGGATTCTCTCTTATGCATCACTGTACTTGTTTTAACTGCTCTTCAGTTCACTATTAAGATTTGATCAAACACACTCTGTGTTGCTTATTTTACGTGCGAGTTACAGCCCTCATCAATCGAGCCAAACACAGTCAAATCCAAAATTGCCTATAAGTTGTAGTCAGTAAACTTTAACAGTAGACATTAAATCAACATTTTCTGTCAAACGTATATTACATTATTCTTTTGATCAACTAGTAAGTCTAGTAAGAACCTTTTAAAATTTGCAAAATATTTCAGAGGTTGTAAATATTGACATGATTGTAAAAGAAATATGAAGCAGTAAATAAAGTGATTGCAATAGGCAAACTTTGTTTTCCATTTTTTTCAAGGAAAGGTTACGAAGCAACATAACTCGAGCCGAATAAATAATAACGTAGTGATTACATTGATTTTTGCCTCCTGTGAACGAAACATTAAATTATTTTTTAGCAAATATGTACTATGAGGAGTGAAAGTCGTCTCCCCGTTTTGACCTCATATATCCTCTGTCTTGCTGAGGGAGGATTAGGCTAAGCTAGTAATAAGTTGATTATTGATATGTTGACCGACAGTTTTGAGAGAACCCAATCAGAAAACAGCTGCTTTCTGCTTGAGGTACGGTAAGGTTGGCAAAAGACAATTTAAACGAAATACGAGTTACATGACTTCCGTCATCGGGACCAACCATTTCCATCTTTGCCCTTTTTGTCTTCTTCTAAAATAAATTTTCTCTACATTCATCCGAATGAATTGTGATAATGCGGGACAAGTAAAGACTTTGAGAGCGAAAACGGCGTTCAAAAGAGATAAGCGGTAGGTAATCTACGGTTAATTGAAGAAATAAATTTATTATAGCGATTTAGGAAATGGGCGAATTGCCCATCCATCGCTGTTAACGTTCAATATTTTTTATTTGTACGTGCCAATAAATTCGTACAAAGTTTTGTTATTTCATTTTACCAATCATACGATTCGTGTTATCAGATGTTTTCTTTTATTCATTCCATCCGTTAGTAGCTAACGAGAAGAAGTTGCATGGTAACATTAAAGCGTCAGTTAAAGTCTAACTGGATGTTCTGAAGTACTTTTAATATAAACTCCAACTTAAAGATCTATTCAATACGGCACACAGGATGCAAAAACCAAATATATATATACGTTTGTTGTTTTTACTTACTTGTCGGCCAATAAACCGCCCAATGGAATGTCAATAAACCGCCCGAGTTCCACATATACGGTAAATAAACCGCTCGAGTTCCACAAATACGTTTATTACGGTTAAGACAATCTCTCTTTTAGAGTTGCATTTAGAATAAAACTGCGGCAAAAAATTATATATAAATTATATGATATAAATTATGTTAGCAAATGAATTATTAATTCATAAAAAATTTCTTATTATAGTTTGCCGCCTATTATTTTGTTTAGGGATGAAAGCGGTTATGATTTCGATTACAAAGACGTTGTTAACAATTATGAATTGTTGCTACGTGTGCAAAAAGAAACTTTAAAATTTACTTTGCAAAAAAATTTCTTTGTCTACATCAAGATTGTGAATTGCAAGTATAATGATGTGCAAAAGAATTGTTGCGTCTTAAAACATTTTATCGGCACTCGCGTGTCAGCGAGCTGCCCTTTAGATATGTATTTAAACAAGTGTATTGAGTTATCCCGATGATTTTGTTGTTAGTTAATTCGCTCGCTGCCTCTTGAATGGGGTATCTTGAAAGCAATTTGGTTGTGCATTATGTACGGTTTTCGTCAATTCAGCTTTGTTATAAAAATCGAAAAAAAAGGAGAGAATTGATTTACCTTTCACAAATTTAGGATTTTTTGTTTTGGTTTAGCCATTTACTTATGTAAATAATTTTGCTTGCAATTTATTTTGGAATTTAAGCTGTTTTCTCTTACAAATGCACCTCTAAACTACCAATAGCAACTCTGGGACACCAAACTAAGCCAAAACATGAGCTATTTAGTTTACCACTGGTTTGACAACTGTGGGAGAGCGTTTGTCGAATCCACTGTGCATACATATAGAAAAAAAATTGAAAATGAAACCTACTTAACACCGTATATAATCACTGCACTAGCTCTCATTCATAGCGGAGTCATGATATACATGGTTACGAACAAGGCGCAACCCTTAGGTTATTCCATACTTGGGAAAATGAGGGTAATGGGTGTCTATTTTTATTATGTTTAATCTGCTATTGTGGATTGGATGCCCTTTAAAGGAGAAAGGCACAGCTCGTTGGTCAGTGTCCGCATTATACTTTACATCACTTGTAGCATAGGCTACATTAAATTTGTGCGGATGTCCAGAAAGACTAAAGAACAGACTCACCTTCTATTACACAGATACATTTAGAATCAACTTTTGTATCGGGGTAAGTTTGTCTGTCCGCCTGTCTCTATATTTTTTGTTGAACCTGCAGGTCGCAAGCAAAAATAATTCGGATTAGTCGTTGCGAGCAATGATCACTAACGAGTTGCAAAAGGACTTGAAGTTTTTTGGTTAAAAAAAAAATGGGTTAGGTTTCCTTACTGAATTGACGATTTTATGGAAATATTTTGAAATATTTTGCGTTACTTAAAGGATATCTGAAAATATATTTTCAACTTTTGGCTGGACGTATTTTAAACATAGTGGAGTCCTGTTGTTTTTGACGGTCATTCTTAAGTAAATATTGTTATATAAATGGACTTGTATTCTTTAGAAACTCCACACGTCTGCTCACACTATATTATATAAATTTTGTACGAGCTTGCAAGCTCCTTCAAAGCCAGCCCGACACCTTCCTGTTTATCACTTGACGAGCTGAATAAAACAATCTAATTGAGCTCATTGTTTGCCACATACAAAAATGTTATATTGAACAATACATGTAAAAACACCAATACCAACATAAAAGCTAATAACAAAACTTTTTTTAACTAAAACATTTCAAAAAATATCGATTACTTTAAAAGATACTAGCACGAAAGAATTTATGATGTAATCAAATACATTTTAATAAATCATTTGAGCACATTATAAATTGAAATGGAATTTATCTCTCTTTGTATTCCTTCTAACACAAATTATTCAAGGTAAATCGATCGTATATCGTTACACATAGATCGTTACTTAGGACGTTTTCCCATGAATTTCACTTTGAGCCGATTTCATTACATCCCAAGCACCTTTCTCGATTAACTGCTCCGCCAACATTTGACCCAATTTTCTACTTTTTTCATAAAGCTCACGGTTATGAGGAGGGAGACTGTGTTGGTATATACCGCAAAACACATTTTCATTTATATCATTATTTACTTGATCAGTTTTTAGTTTGCACTTCTCCGTAACATCGTTTAATGTTATCTTTTGCGAAGAGAGATTCGCCTTGTGGGCAGAGTCCGAAATTATATGATCGGTACTCGCGTTTAAAAGGGCCGTAAAAGGGCATTTAGAAGAAGTTGGAATATTTGTCCAATCTTTTTGATCAAATTTTGATTTTATTGGGCATTTATCAGAGATAGCATGCGCAATTTTCATATCATTATTTACAAAGGGACACTGGCCCATAAAATCTAAACCGATATCGGTGGGCAGTTGATTAGCATGAACAATTTCTTCGTTATTCTTTTCAGTATTTTCGTAGTTTTTCAGTAGTTTTGAACTTCTAACCGGGCAATCTTTTACCAAACTAACATGTTTTTCAACCAAATCTTTAATATCAAAACCTTTCGACAACTTTGTAAAATTCGTATTGTCAATAACTGGAGTGGGGGTGATATTTCCGATTCCTAAGGCATTAGTAGTGGTATCATTTAACCGCGTCTTTTTTCTTGGTGGTTCGTCTTCTATACCTGTATTAATTAGAATGTCTATTGTCTTGCCCTTTTCAACGTCCATTGGATGTGATATTTTGTCACGAATTTCTGTCGTGCCATCTAAGCTCCATACTGCTCCATCTAAACGAAGTTTACCATTGAATTCACTAACTACTGCCACAGGAGCGCTGCAGCCGCCGCCAAGTGTTTTCAAAAAACTACGCTCAGCTAAAACACAACAAGCAGTTTTAACGTCGCACATAACGCTGCCTAGCATTTCCAAAATTTCAGTGTCCTTTGCTCTACATTCAACTGCCAAAGCACCTTGACCAACCGCATACAGCAGTTCAGAGGGTTCCAATTTCTGGTTAATACGAGATTTCCAACCCATACGAGCCAATCCAGCGTAAGCTAATATAATGCCGGCAAACTTCGAGTCGTCGGCATCTAACTTTCCAAGCCTAGTATTTAAATTGCCGCGTATATCGCATACTGTCAAATCGGGAAACCGTCTTCTCAGTTGGGCGGTGCGTCTAAGTGAAGAGGTACCTGAAAAAATTAGTTAACATTTACATTCTTTTGCCGGATCACCCGTACATTCCATATAAAGTCTTACCGATTACACTTCCTTTCGGCAAATCACCTAGAGTAGTATTTTTATCGAATTTCTGCTTGAGAACTAGGGCATCCCGAGGATCTTCTCTCGTTAAAACAGCCCCAATGATCATACCGTTAGGTAACGTTGTGGGCAAATCTTTTAAAGAATGAACTATTAAGTCAATATCTCCATTTTCCAGAGCATCTTCGAGATCTCTGGTAAAGAGGCTTTTTTCTCCAATCTTTGGCAGGGATTTGTTTAAAATGCGATCGCCAATAGTTGTCATAGTACCTGCAAATGTTCTTAACGATGTAGATAGTGGATGAAAACGTCTGACGCACGGCAGACATAGATCTTCCATCTATGCATACCTATTTGTAGACATATCTTCGTCTCTAACGTTCTAGTACTTACGAATTTCAAACGTTTTCTTTGGGTGCAATTTTTGCAGACGATCAATAACGTATTGAGTTTGTTTAACAGCCAACTGCAGTAAGAGAAAAGCAAAAGAAGAAATATCATATACCGAAGGTAAGTAACACTCGGACTCGTTGACTTCAAACTGTGTGGTAATAAAATGTGCGTAATTAAAAATGTATATAGTTTATTTCTATCTGCGACGATTCGTTTGATACGATTGATAATCTTCCTGAGTATTTGATATAAGGACCTTGATCTTTTAACAAGATTGGAGACTTGTTCGCAAAAACTTTAAGAGAAAAAAGACTTCATATCTCATGTGCAAGAGGGAAAGCAGAATAATTACATAACATAGATTTAATTATTATAAATTTTTTATGAAAAATTCAGACTCTTTAAAAACACTAAATTTCTACTGCAATATTATATTTTATAATTACAACTCTTCCACTGGACCAACCATAAAATTCGTTAGAACAAATTCCGAAAGACTCCAGAACGACTCGAGAATCATGTGAAAGCGGTTGTAATTACGATAAGAAGTCTACGTTAAAACGATTGAACAATTTCCAGTTGCCATCCGGCCTCTGCTAAAATTAAAAAAATATATATATATATATTTTATACCCTGTATGTACTCTATTTTGTTCGCTAGCACAGAAACTGTATAATCATAACCTTCATTAATAAATGAACAAATGATGTAATAAATGATGCTGTCGCGGAAAAAAATGTTGTCCAAATTTATTTTCAAATTAAATAAATGAGAAGATGAATTTTCATAATTTCTAAACGTGGCCGTCAAGGAGACCTCGGGGCAATTTTAACTCATATCCGAATATGCAATATTAACCCTAATATCTCACCTCACTTTTTCTTGATCCCACACGTATTCTCCCTTTGCTTGCCATATCCTTCTTTTAATTACTATCTTATGCACCGATAACAACAACTATAATTGATAATATTTTGAGCTTTTTGTAAATCTTAGTTAGCAATGAAATTCATGAATGAATTCGAAGTAGCCATGTCAGCTGAGTTTAGCATAGAAAACTGTAAAACATTATGATAGTCGCAAATTATGCACATCTGATAAGATAACAACGAACTTTAGCTATTAACTTTTCGTGAAGGCAGAGTGAAACGGGATTAAATTACTTAAACGTACATTTTGTACAAGAATCGATGGTTTGAAAAGTATTCGAATTCACAAATGCAAGGACGAAAGCTTAATTTATCATCGCGATTATCCCCCATATTCCTGATAAGAAAAAAAACAAAAAATACATACGACATCGTAATAAGCTTTTTATTTGTTTATTAACACCAACATACAATATACAAATTATGGGGGATTTTAAAATAAAATATTATAATATCTATGACGTTAAAGTTGTGTGGAATGTCGCTAATGTATTTACAAAAAGTACTAACTGTATTGGAAAATGAATTAACTTTATAAATACATTTTACATTAATTAACATAATTGTATTTGGAACATTTGAAATGAAACGACTGTCTATCTTATTGAGGTCGCCATCTTGAAAACAAGGTATAATTTTGAAATAAAAATTGTTTAATGTAACTTCGATAAATGTTGGCAGTACTGGCTGAGCAATGTATTGTCATTTGGTTGCTTGTTTTTACAACTATGTCTGGAAATTAGAGTAAATTCGTCACACGTGAGAAATATATTTATTTGGAAAAAATATTTTCGTTGGCGGAAAATGTTAGAGATTAATAAAACGGCACTGAGTATCGCTGCTGGAGTAGCAGGCACTTTGTTTATTGGATATTGCATTTATTTTGATAATAAACGCAGAAGTGATCCTGATTACAAAAGGAAAGTTCGAGAACGTATGTGCAGAAACTTTTCTGATTATTGTTACATAAAATTCTTATAAACATTTTTCCACAAGCAGGAAGAAGAAAGAATCGCAAAACTGGTACCGCGAGAAGTGGACTTCCAAGTCTCAATGACCATGAAGCCATTGAAAGGTGAGTACGAAAATTTCAATGGATAATTTTAAAAATGGACTCCCTCTATTCTTAAGTTTTTCTGTAACATTTCTATTTGACATTTTTTATATTTGTTCCCTTTTTAAAAAACTCCCAGAAAAAGTGAAATTTTTATGCCTATTCTATTGGGATTTTTCCAAAGTATAATTCTTCTCTTTCTACGGAAGAAGATTTATGAAGATTCAAGGAGCTAATACCGTTATATAGGACAGTAGTAATTAGTAAAGCATGGTTTTTATTAAAAGAAAAGAAAATCCAAAAAAGCAATATACTTCATTCAGCATAAAGTCCTTCCTTAGCGGTATTTTTGTGCCCTAAATAATCAAGAGATATCCAGTTAAATTCTTTTGTTCTCTTGCTTCGATAAAAAGGTGGCTGTGTGCTTTGTCGAAAGGTAAATTACATTCACTTCAAAGCCTTTGTTAATAGCTAGCTATTGATATGACTTCCATTCAGGTCATCTTACAATTAAATGTAATTATATTTGCCGGCAATTGCTATTGACAATTTCACATCATGTTGTCCCGCTTTCACAAAGCGCTTTCTTCTCTTTCTACTTAGGCCTGCAGTTGTTTACGTTTTATTAGCAGATAGTTCTAAGAAGCATTAAAACAAGACACATATAACAATTTTTTTTTGCCACTTTCCTCTCGAAAATTAAATGTAGTGAATGAAAACATTTGAAAAATACTACAGCAGATAGGCGTTAAATGTTACTACGCTACATATAAGCATTTTGCGCATTGAGCTTTTTGAGCATTCATGACATGTATACACAATTCTCTTGATTTTTTTTCTTTTGTTTTGAAAGTATCTTTTCCTTTCTAAAATTGTGTTGTAGAAAATGTGCTTATTATCGGTTTATTGAGGGATTTTCGTGAATCTTCCGCGCACGCAGTTCAATTTGTGTATACAGAATGAGTATACTTTATCTGACCAGTTTATTGTGCAAGCTAAATAAAGACGCAATTTTGTAAACTAGGTTCTTAGGCGTTGTAAGATGGATAAACGAGCCTGTGGTGAACAGAAAAACAAACCTTGAAGACATTTATTTTCTGTTCAGAAAAATGTTGAGATTTTGAAATTTGTGAAATAGTATTTAATTTAGTTTTTGTTTGTATATTATGTTAAAGGCAGACTTGGAAAATTCCAAGTTTTTCGCCTTCTTGACTTCTGCACAAAAAAAAGAATAGTCGAAATTTTGCAACTAAAAATTTTCATTCAATTTTTGTTATTTTAGATATTTCTTACAGGAAATCCAATTGGGTGAAACACTAATCGCACGCGGGGATTTCGAAAGCGGCGTTGAACACTTAGCGAATGCATTGGTTGTTTGTGGGCAACCGGCGCGATTGCTGCAAGTGTTGCAAACCACACTTCCGGCCCAGGTATTTGGTATGCTTATAATGAAAATGCAAGAGTTTGGGAATAAAGCCAACAATGAAAACAATGAGACTCCAAAAATTGCTACATCCGACAAAATTGCACCAGACATGTCATCGATTGGCTTGGAGAGTTCTTCGGATGCAGTAATCATTGACGATTTGGAATAACTTTAATAAATACCCTACAAATGAAAAATGCTTTTCACGAAATTCTTACAAATTTAAACAGTGAAAAATTCATATTAAACATTTTCCCCTTTGTATAATCAATACATGTGCGAATTATTAAAATAAATTTGTTAACGTTTGCTCGTGAGTGACATGTATAATTATCAATAGATCTCGAAATAATGTAAATATCGACTTTTGGGAATTTTCCATACGACATTTAAATGAATGCTTATATTTGTCATTAAAGAAAACCTCTGTCAATTTCTGATTCCATGTAATCAGTCAAGCCTTTCGAAGTAAATATTATGAAGCATATGTTTAATAATAAAAAAAAAAAACGAAAGAAAAAACAGAAACCCAAGAAAATCATTTCCACATAATTCTACCTTTATGCTTGTATTACAGGATGGAGGGAAAATTCGCTCGATATATGCTATATTTCATTTTACCATATATATTTTAAATCGTTGGCAATTACAGAAAGTAGAAATCATTCTAATGATTATATATTTGAAAAATGTAACTTTTGTTTGCACGCCTCTAAGAAGGGAAGCAGAAGTTAAGTTTCTTATGCGTATGCGTCCGCCATGTTTCTTCGCATACAGTTTCTGAAATTTGAGGTTGATTTTCGAAATTTAAATTAAGATTTTATTACGACTGGAGCCGACGTAAAGTTGAATTGAAGAAGTTTGAAAATAAAATTTGCCTTTATTTGGTTTATTTATTTTTGTATTCTGCCCCATATAAGGGTTAAACGTTAGGTTGCGTTTTTGGCCCGCTTCCCCAGAAATACGCCCATGAAAAATATGCTTTTACATAGAAACAAGATGTAATTTTTGTGTTCTATAATAAAAATAGGAATTGTGCTAGATAATGTTGTGTAGAGCATGTAATGCTCGGCGTTGCTCGACTGTAATGTTCTTATTTGTTTTGAGAAGTCATTACATGGAAAGTGATTGGCAAAGTGATTCTTTTTGAACTATTCCCATCCTGCCGTTTGCGATTCAGGATTTACATCTTTAGAACTTGAAGAAAAGCGAAAATTGGAATACTCTTTATACCACTTTTATCGGAAGTTTTTTTCAATTTTTTCTCCTGATAAGGCATTATATAGCGAGTGATCGTAAAAGAGTTGCGATCTAAACCATGGGATTCGTTTTTAGAATTACCAAAATTCATTAAAATATGTGCAAAATCGCGAAAACGATTCTGAATCGATATAATAAAGCGTAGATCTATCTCAAGTCCTTCTGTCTATTGGATGCATTCACAGAAGCTTAATATCCCCTCCTGTACTGCAATGGCTATAAGGTATAAAAATGGAGCGAAAAAAAGTCTTTGCACAAGCGCTTTCCCCATAATTGGACCGGACCTAATAATGCGACAATTGAACTTTCTATTCGTGCATAGTAGAGGTCGGCAACCTATTACCTGCGAGTCATCGAATGATCCATTTGATTACATCAAGTGACTCACTTTAGATCCGAAAATAATATATAAAATATGTAATATGTAGAATTAAGTTATAAAACGTAAACGGAAAGTCTATAAATAAAGTTCGTTCAACAATAGTTGGAATTATTTTCTTCATAAAACATATCTTATTATTTATGAAAAGTCTGCTTAAATACAATAATATCTCTGAGTCAAAAGTCTCTTTAATACTCACATTGTAGTTGATTTTGATCGGCGGCCAAAAAAGGTTACTGCTCTGCCCTAATCTATTTTATAAAAGTTTTGCTAACGCTTCATTCATTTCCCGTATTCGCGATTTGACTATCGTCACGTTTAAGCGGATGCGAGTTTATTATATAATATTAGAAAGGCAGAAGCAAAACAAATTAATGCGGATTTGCGACTGTTGCTATTTATCATGGGTAGCATAATATAGAGGAGAGTTCCCGATGCTGCCTTTCTAAGAAAAAAAACCTAGCACAGAGACACATCCACCATCAGTACAGATCCAAGTTGCCAGTGAATCCCTAAGTCATTGCGAACGCGCAATAGCTTGGCAACCGATAACAGTAAACAACACCAGCTAATTTTCGAATCATAGCGAGGTGTTAAGATTGCAAGTTAGTTTAAATAAGACGTGGACAAATCGCGCGTATTAAGCGTAGTCGTTTTGATAGACTTTAAAAAGTCCGATATTGGGATTAAGTGATAGACATTATTTGGGTTTCTGCAATGAACTCTGAACGGTTTAAATAGCTCATAATTGCACTTACATTGACTAACCGTAATGAGAATAAAGTGCCTAGAGAAGCGATTAGGGACGTTAGAGTAATGTGGACGAATCGTAGACGAGTACCATTAATTAACTTAATTAAGAAGGAAAGACCGACAATAAATCTACATTTCTCAAGTAACCGTAAGGACAACGGAAGCAAGTTATTTGCATAAGGAGGCAGTGAGACAAGCGGGTCGCATCCCAAATTCCTAAGGGTAAACAGCAAGAATTGCTCATGAATGGATTCAACTGAATCTACATAACACCTGTAGGAAGGAGATTACGCAGGCAGAGCCCTACTTAAGTATTGATCTAACTAAGCGCATGTGTAGCCCTTTAATGCCCTGGATCGTTAAGCTTTTTGGAGCAATCTTCGGTCGAATAGAACTCCTGAATCGATGAACGAATCTACGATTTCAAACCTATGCGAATCAATGAAATGCTCAGTATTGAATGATTTCCTCCTTGAGAAAGCAAGCTTCTTGCAATTTGAAGTGAACATGTAATTGCGATTAAAAGGAGACGGAAGAAAGAGTTGAACATTGTGAACGTACATTAACATCGCCGAGGGGAGATCATTAATGTATAAATTAAAGAAAAAGAGGTCGTAAGTGGCTGCCTTGAGTGATGTCAGACGTCACTTCGTTCAAGGTGATAAAGTTAAACGGAACACAGAATGCTGTGTTATGCAGATAACAGCTTATCCATTTAACTAAATAGCAAGGGAAGAAGGATATGTTTGTAGTCTAACTTATGACAAAAAAAGGACCAAAATAAATCCATTTACTTAATAATCAATACTCCTTGCTTGTGTTTACTTATGAACGTGTTTGACAATTTCATAATATTGCAGTTGTTATGAATTTTTTAAAAGCATATAAACTAACAGTAATGAGAGCTAATTATAGTCAAATGTGCACCCTATAATCATAGACTAGTTTCATTGTTTAGTTGAGTGTTGTTTATTTTTTGCTTTCATTTAAGGTGACATTGCATTGTATAAGTGAATGCCATTCAGCACCGAAATGGCATTAATTTATGTGAAGAATTTTTTTTTTTTTACTCTTATTTCAATTAGAAGCCCTTTAGAGGGCATTCGAGAGATTCGTCTAAAATCAAGTTCTATTTCATTCGGATGTCCTGCTTGATGACGAACGTTTTTCATACCGTTGCGCGTCGCAAGCAAGAATAGTTAACAGGCGAATGAATAAAGAGTGAGACGGGCGCGAATAAATCGTCTTGGAATCTTAGGCCGACCAAGTTAAAAGTCTTCAATACATATTTCTGGGCATTAAAAACCAAAGAAAAGTTCAAGGTGAAGGTGAAGTCGATAAAAAATTATCAATTTTAAATTGAAATTTATACCCAACACCACTTGAGGTACAGGGTATATTAAATTAGCGCGGCCGTATGTAACATTTCGGAGGGCTTAAGGTAGACCCACATTTTATTAATATACCAATCGATTCAGAATCATAATATGAATTGATCTAAGCCTGTCTGTCCGTCTAATCTCAGTCTATATAAATTTGTTTTCAAGCTACATGTCGCGATTCCTGAGACATTTTGATGAAATTGGTGGTACACCGACGTGCTTTGGCCCAAGGACGAACGCTGTTGAAAATTGTTCGGATCAGTCTACTTTTTCGAGCATTCCCCATGTAATGCCCTATTCTGAAAAATCGTTATATGAAAAAAATTGCAATTTCCAAAGTTTCTCCGCAAATGTAACAACGTAGTAGTATTTCGGCATTCATCTAAATTGTTGTGAAAACTTTGGACCAGCTGGGGCAACTTTCGAATCTCCCGCATATACCTGTTTCTGCGGACACTGAAGCTTTTTGTGGTAACAAGTCCGAATATCCAATAATTCATGCTGAAAATTGACGCATAATAGTAAATTGACAAAGAAATCGACCTTACCAAATTTGGACTACGTAAGTCTATCACCGCATATAACCATTCTCATGAAACGTAAACTCTTATATATCAAAGGAAACTAATTGCAAATTTTTTTTGGATTGAGAATTCGCTCATTATAGTAATTAAATAAAAAAAAAATTAGGTGGACTTAATTTGAACCACATGGATCTATTTCTTCCTCCGCTCCATATAAGATATCTCATGATGTCTTAATAGTTTAGAGGAGCATTTCAGCGTAAAGAATTAACGGCCCGAGATTTGGATCATATAGGTCTATTGGTTTGGATTCCCACTTATATAGGCGCCATTCCGAAACATAAACTCTTGTTTGGAGAGAAAAATCTAACCTTTTATTACGTGGGCTTTCATGAAAATTACGGCTTTGCATGAAAATAACGCGTACTTTTTGGTGTATTAGGAGCGAATAACAGTATTAGGCGAATTGGTCGACGTCGCCCGACTATAATGTTTTTGCTTGTTACAAAATTAAACTAATGTTTGAAGGCTTTCTTTCCCAAGCTTATCATAGCAGACAACATCGGAGGATACAAAAATCTATTCGGATTTCTAAGCCTTCATCTTCATGAGAAATTTTTGTGTCTATCTCTCCTCGAAGTATCCTTTCCAACCTGTAAGGCAGGGCCCAACTCTTCGTACAGCAAGTGTTGGGCAAATTATTTAGATTAGAAAACTTTGGGTTATACTTTACGCAGTAAATGCCGCAATATATATGCCAATGGAGTCATATTGGCAAGACAAAGGTTTTCCATAGCCGTCTAAAGGTGCGAGTGCATTAACTAAAATATATAATGGCCCAGTTGCATTTGATGCGCATATTAAAATCATAAACATAGATATGTAATTCTCTCAATTTGATTATCTTTCCATGCATAAGTTGTTTGCGGACTCCAAGACAACAGTTGTATCGTTGATGTGTTATTCGAAATATTTGCAAACTCTTAACTGTTTTTCGAACGATTTTGCTTTATTGAAAAATTTGAATTAATTATGTAAATGATAATAATGGTAATAATTGAAGTGTATTAACATAATTCGTGCAGCAAATGTCACAAGGTTAACTGCGAACATTGAAAAGGCAATTTCGGGCATCGAATGAATGAGTGCCAGAAACCGATTTGCCGATTAGTAGGCTAAGCACTGATGGACGGTCGTGAACATCGCAGATATTTGAAAGCATTTTATAAACATCAATGCTGGGTGTTTCGTTTATTCGGTCTCTGGAAATTATCTGCCGATATGACACAATCCTATCAACTTTTACACGCTCTCTATTTCAATTATTTTCTAACGATGTGGGTTCTATCCTTAGATGCCAGCTGCATAATGCAATTGGTTTTTAAGGCAAGAGATTTAAATGAAGTGATTGAAGTATTTATTATATTCGCTACAGCTCTCGCGGTTCTAGCTAAATTTCTTACCATCAAAATGAAGAATGATTTATACCGTCAATGGTGCGAGATGATTGCAAGCTCAACATTCCGACCTAACAATACGCGCGAAATTCAATTGTTTCAACAATCCCAGAGATTAGCACGTTTAATACGTAACGCTTATTGTGTTCTTTCGTTTATAGCTCTCAATATGTTAATGTGTGTAGTGGATGATAGTGGATTACCTTTATCAATTTATAGCCCCTTTGATACGAATAGAAAGTCGGGCTACTTATTAACCTATGGTTATCAATATATAACCGCTTCAGTATGTTGCTATTTGAATATTGCTTTCGACTCGTTATCGGCCTCATTTCTTATTCACCTTAAAGGACAGATGGACATTTTGTGTGATCGGTTAAAAAATGTTGATAAATATTCGAAATGCAATAATGATCATAAAATTACCGATGAATTGAAAAATTGCATTAAATATTACGAAGAAATTTTAAACGTTGCCCAGATCATTCAGGATTTAATAAGTTTACCGATTTCTATACAAATTGTTTGTTCGGTCTTAGTATTGGTCGCTAATTTTTTCGGAATGACTTTTGTAAGTATTGAGTAAAATTTCTGATATGATGGTGGAGAATGACTTACTCCTTCGTAGTTGGCCGATCCCGGTGATTATGCATTTTTCTTCAAAGTGCTGATCTATCAACTTTGTATGCTCTCGCAAATCTATATTTTATGCTATTTCCCTAACGAGGTAACCGATCGAAGTGAAGCTATTTCTCATTCTCTATATAGCGCGGAATGGTTTCCTTGGAGTCAAATGAATCGTAAATTAACTTTCATGATGATGGACCGGTTCGATGTACCTATCCGCTTTAGATCGATCAATCCCACCTATAGCTTCAATCTGGCCGCTTTCACTTCGGTATTAACAACAAAACATTCATTCTAACATGAAAACATAATATATTTAAATTTGTTTTTTTTTTATTTATTTTTTTTTTATTTTCCAGATTGTTAACTCTTCATACAGTTACTTTGCTTTATTAAGAAATATGAACAATTAATGCAACTTGCAAGAGAAGCACCAAACCCTTGATTTGACCGAAAGCTAACAACCGTGAGACCACACAAGCAGATGCAACGAACATAATAGCTGAACCAAATCGAATGAATAAATATATTCACAAAATGATCACTAACACTAAATATTTAATGCAAATTGTAAGATTATTTAGAACACGATGCTAATAGATAATCAATCCCATAGTATGTTCGAAAAGTATTTTGAAACGTTTTTACAATAATCAGCAAAAGAATATTGCGTAAACTCGTTATTAGTTAATTTCCGATATCCGCACTTCTTACATTAATGCGAATTCTTATTGCGGGATAAGGATTGTTCGTTAGAGATGCGTTGAAATTACCGTCGTAAGAATTATACGTTTTTCTAGGTTATAAAAAAGTCCAGTTTGAACGAATCTATCGATTTGAAACTTGATCGAAACATTGAAAGCCCTTGCGCGCAGGTTGGTATCACAAATAGGCCAAATCGATTAGAGAACTCGCCTCGGTTTTTCATTACGCACCAACCAATAGCAGATAAGTGTACAAAAATTGGAAGAAGAGTGGAAAAGTTTGACCACACCTACTCACTGTTATAGTCTATCAAAGTTTAATTTTTTTTTTTTTTTGAATACGTTTATAAACAGCGCAGAAACAAGCTTCAACAACCCTTCCACTGAAAGTATATAAATCCATGTCCGTCTGTCTGTCTGTCTGTCGGTTAGACCGTCGGCGAAACTAAGAGCACCTTAGTTTTCCGTGTCTCTTGGATCGCTGCTTATAAACTACAACAGATATACGAATAAAATTATTCAATAAGAATATCAAAAATCAACTATGCCCACCCAGGGTTATGGAACAAGGAAATTTATGGTTTTTCTTTTTCTCAATCTTCCTTTTTTTTATAGGATAACGGTGATGGGTGTAAAAAGATTCGGTCGCGATTTTCTTACTTGTTTCACTTACTAGCTCCACTGCTTAAGCAGCAAAATAGTCAAACAGCGATGGCATACAAAGTTTTTCCTTAGCCCATGGGCAACTGGTGCTCATGCATCTGAAGGTATTTAATAATAGTGCTTTAAACATGTATTAGTCCGGCGTACGCTTTGCGTGATGTGTTTTACTTGGATACATGCGGTGTAAGCGCATGCGGTTCCGCGCTGCTCGACGGCATACGAGTTAAGTAAGAAAGACTAATCAAGCGGTGAGCAGATCAATCTCCACCATGGCGGAACCTCCACTACTTTGATAATACTCGATTGATATTTTAGGTGTGGAACATTTTCTCCCTCTCGAATAAGACGTCGCCTATATAATATAACAACAATTCAATGTTTAGTGTCCTCGCGGTTCGCGGTACCAACTACAACGAGAAGGCGTTTTCAGCTCCCAAGCCGGAATCAAAATTATGTTCTCCTGACATCCTTGATACCCTTGAAGAGTTGTTCGCTACGTTCTACTTTATTCACATCAGCAGAACATCTGTTTATACATTTAAATGTTTAGACAAAATTCGGCGGCAAATTAATGAGTTAATGATAATATTATGTTATCCGCTATGATCCCGTACTAGAGTTCATTCTTGCGGCGGAGAATTGTGAATGTCAAGCACTTTCTGCGTAAATTTTGTTCGATGTTGACATTGGCAGTGAATTTCTTTGCTTTGTGTGTAGCTTCAGGGCCTTTTTATCCATAAAAACTCAGTTCCTTTTCAACGAAGATGCGATGAATATAAATACTGTTCAACTTTTGCATACATATAAAGAATTGCTTACACTGAAACTCTACGTCGTAAGAAAGCAAAAGAAGAGCGCAATGTTTGGCATAAGTCAAACAACGATATCGTAGACCAAGGTGTCGGGCAACTGATTATAGATCAGCTTGTATTCTTTTGCGAAGCGATTTGCGGCGCTTGTATACCTTATTACTGTGTATTCCGAAGGTCCGAGCAGTTATTTTACTTAACCGTCTACCGTCCACCCGCTGAACAGGATACATCGGCAAAACTACTTATCTACTTATCTGTACAACGCACTACCATATATATATATATATATATATATAAGTGTACATATATTTATAAAAGGAATATAATATATAAATGTATAAATAAGTATATATGTATATTTTTTTGTTGGGAAACATTTGCGAAGTTCAAGCAAATGCACGACTGGGATATGGGTAGATAACAGAGTAGCGACTACCTACCCGGTGTTCGCGGACTCATATCTCAATACGGTAGATCACACTTGTGCGTTAGTGACTTCTCAATCGGAAAAGTCATAACACTTATCACTCGCCCACACACCCACTAGGCGACGACAACTCTTTTCTGAACTCTTTTCTCAACTCCTTTCCTGAAGTGAATAGGGACCGCATCAAGGAAAACGCACAAAACTTCACAGGTAAGTATAAAAAATATTTTTCGCAACACAATTAAGAGGTATTTCTCTTATGCGGACCGCATTCACTACATAGAAAACAACTCAAACGTTGATTATGAAATAACCAGGATTTGCTAAATATATTATATACATATATACTTACTTCAACAATTAAATTATCCGATTATATAATTCAATACAAATGTGATATAAATGTACTTTTGTAATGTGATGAAGTACAATTATATGAAAAATCGAAAAAACTAAATGGCCCATCGACCTAATAATTTTTTACTATTGATAATTACGTCAATTATGTCCCGTTAATTGAAATATTCGTACACCGAGCAAAAACAATCGACCAAAAGCAGGTTTGAGTGTACGTGTTAAGGATATAGTAAGAAAGTTATATTCAGTAGCCGCCGAAGCTCGCATACCCACCACTATGCTTTTAGCAATCTACTCTCCAAGTGCTTGAATTTGATACCCATATCGCTGGAACCATTAAATGTCGCGGTGTCTACCGTATTCATTTCAGAACTAACCCATTCTTAGGCAGTTAATAGACCTTTATTTGAGCAATGTACAAAATAGTTTTAAACATTCTGTCTTGATTGCCTTGTCATAAATAAGCACAAAAACTGAAAAAGGTGAAAAAAAAAAAAAATTTAATCACATGTAACTTTATGTGGGCGTGGCCGATTTTTTCCATTTTTGCACATAAATACTACAGTAAATATGGAGAATTTCAGCCTCCTATTTTATATAATTTCTGAGTAACGCAAAAGCACCTAGAAATTTTTGTTAACAAAAAAGGGTAGTCGGGTTCAATTTAGGCTCTGCTTTGGTCGGTTTGGTCCATTTTCAATGCCAACCTGCGTGCAAAAACTTCCAATGTTCCTACCAAAGGTTGAAGCCGATATCTTCATTTTTGCGATTAGAAGAATGTCAACGACAAACACCATTCAGACGGACAGACACGGCTATATCAACTCAGAATTTTACGCTGATCGGGAATATATATAGCTTATGGGGTCTCTGAACCTTCCTTCCTTCCGAGTGTTACGTGTATTATAGAAAAAGAAAACAAAATGAGTATACCCCCGTCCTCCAGTGGTAGGTATAAAAATGTATTGCGTGTTGCACGATGCATTCATTCGTCAGATGCCATCGTAAAAATACAATAAATAGAAGTTAATTGCTTAACCGCCATATTTGAGGTACATTTGTGCATATATCGCCTCCATATGATTAGCATCTACATAATCATTCATTCAATTTTTAATTATACCCACTGAGTTTTTAGGATAGTTAACGTTCAACTATCCGAGTCCTTCAAGCTAAAAATTTTCTAGAGCGATTATTATTAGCTGTGTTTTAAATCGACTCGGAAATATTTATTGTTTATCTGCGCATCTCGGTATTGTAAGCGAAATGATCTCGATGATATTGTTCATTCCTCGTCAGGGCCGATTGACGAAACGTGTGATGTGTAAAAACACATTTATTTCAATGGCGTCCATCATGCCTTATTCGTTATCTTGATTGGATTACGAGAAATAATGCTCGCTATATCATACGACAAGGACAAGGAGATGCACTGTGTATTATTATATATTTAGCAAACATAAGTTTTTTTTTTTCCTTTACTGCTCTTCGTGATAATCGTCTGGCAATTTATCATAAGAGTAGATCGGAAATTTTGAACATAGCATTAATTTGATCAGTGACAAGTATTGCCTAATTTAACGGACGGAATGATATTGGATAGAACCGACGATGGAGGACGATCTTTTTTTCTATAAATTTATAAATGTAGCGCATAATCGGACGTACTTCTGGACTTATGAGACACTTTTTCAAAAAATCGTATTATGCTGAATAAAAGGGAGTTGCAATGGTTGTTTGCCAGGAACTACAATAAAATTCTCATTATTTACAAAAGTAAATTGAAATGATTCGCATTTGACGTGAAATACATAAATTTAATTATAGTACGAAGTGTGTTTTTATCTTTTCTTTCAAATACATTTAGAAAATGGAATACTATTTTTGTTTAAAGAAGAAAACAGTAGTTAATAAAATTGCACAGTAAGACTCTATAGAGTATTTTAACGTGAAATTTTTCATCTTTGCATCATATAACCAATTAAAAAGTACATATCTATGCACATTATTATTAAAAGTTACTTCCAATATTGTTACGCCATAACAGGTGGTGGACGGGTTTTGAGATAAACAAATGCAACAATTAATAAAGCAAATACCCCAAGAACTGGTAACACAATTGTTTTAATTTGATTTTGTATGGTCAAATTTTCCAATTTACGTTCCTTGCGTTGTTTACGCGTTTCTTTCACTTTACCCTTAAGTTGACGCATTTTCCGGGACAAAGTTCTAAAAGACAATAACTTAAATCCACGTAATGTTTGAAATATAGGGAGAAAACTTACTTATTTATCTAAAAATTTTAAAAAAGAAATATGCATATATATATATGTAACCAATCTAATGGAACGCAAGCAAATGCACACATCAGCCGCAATCTGCCTGTTGCTGACAGGCAACGTTACCACATGTTAAAATTTGCTTCTTCTACTTAATACTTAACGCGGACCGGGAACACCAACTTTCTTTCTGCGGTATCGTTTATGTGGCAACACCAAAGTAGTGGTGAAAAAATATGCCAATATTAACATCGTTATGTCTTATATAATGTCCCTTTTCAAATCGCATTAATTCCCTGTAATTGCTTCTGTGGACGCAATGAATGTATTATCAATCTATTCGAACACCATTTGGAAAACAAAATTCATGCATGTCAGACAAGCCTCACTTGAGAGTTCATTTAATTGACTGAAGGCAGTCGTGCGGCTATGATTCATTTCCGATAAAAGATCAGAACAGTATGATGCCCTGCCCTACCTTGTGATTTAATGAAAGACTTCTTTTATTGTTAAAAAGCGTTCATAAGGGATACGCAATGTTAGCTTGCTAAGAGTTCAAATTAACTTGCGCAAATGGAGGAAATTTCGCCTTTGCAACTTATTTCATATCAAATCTAATCTACTTCGGTTTCTATTAACTATTTTATAAATATATTTTTTCCCTGCAATTATTTTCAAATAAATTTGTTCGCGTAAAGATTTTAAATTAAAATAATTAACTACCATTATAATATAATAAATTTAAACTAAAATTTTTATTTATTGCTATCCAGAAAATCTTTGGCTTCATTAATTTTTGCTGCCAAATAGGGAGAACCACCACGATCTGGATGGTTTAATAACATAATCTTTTTGTGTGCATCTTTTATCTATTAATTCAGAAAAAGGAAAAATTTTTATTAAAAAACTTTTAACTTTAAAGTTTTCATTAAATAAACATACTTTCCCTTTGGAAGCGCTCGGACTCACACCCAGTATTAGTGCCGCTTCCCTTCTAGACATTTTTGGTTCAAAGCCTCCTTTATAATATTTACTATTCGATATTGTTTCAGCGTTGAATTTAGGTAAATTTTTTAAGGTCTCAGTAAACTTGTTGGTCATAGAAGGCATCCGACGCACTAAATGCTTTCCGGCGAAACCTATCGCAGCGACCCCTAAACCAGCTAATATCATGGAGGACGCCTACGGAAAACAGCTTTCTTTTTATTAGATGATTTTAACCATCAAGCACATTTACACATTTCTTACCATTACATGTTTTTGCGTTGTCCCTCTTTAGTTTCCTGTTAGTTCTATTGGCAAAAATATACAAAAAATGAAGCACGCAATTTAATGATATTGTATAACCTGTGAGGTTAACAACGTAAATAAATAAGTGATTGCCATTTATATTAAAGAAAGAACTATTATTCAACTCTGCAAAAGTTTTCAGGGCAGACAGCTGATCAACTGTTTGAAAATAATAGCACCAAAGTATTTGTTGTTATAAGTTTCTTTGATCAATTGCATGTTGTTTTATTAGAAAAACTGCCTCCGGCTAAGTTGAATTTTTTATTGATCACGTTGTGGGCAACCAACCAGATTTGCAAATGGAAAGCGTGGCCGCTTGATACGAACGTATTTTACAATTTCATCGCTTCTGGTTGGTAGATGATTCCCAATTTCATACCGAGTACCCGGCTTTGCGTTCAATAACTAAACTTATCTAATTGTACTTATCAAATGTACAAGTTAGCCTAATTTCTTTTTTATTATCAAATTAAACAGTAGCTAAAGTTTCTGCTATATACAGAGCGAACATAAAGCTTCCAAATTCTCTGCTAATCCATAAAAAAACATCTGTTGCAATTCTATACAAACAAACAAACAAACAAATAAAAAACATCTGTTGAAATTCTATACAATAAACAAACAATTTGGCAATTTAACAACAAAAGCAAAAGTAGTAGTGAATAAAGCATATAAATAAATAAATAAACCGTTTAAAAAATAAAGCATATTGTTTTTTTTCCCCCTTTTTTAACTTTAAATCCATTATACAGTATAGGAAACGAAGAAAAACGGAAAGATTACTCTTTGATTAGACTTAATAAAACATATATAAACATATACACATATTTCGTCATCAAAAAGAAGATAAAACTGAAAAGAAATTATAACAGGACGTATAAGCAATTTCAATTATTACATTAATATTACACCTAAAGGTAGGCAAGCAAAGCCAACGTTAAATTCTCTGCTATTTGCAGAAAGAACGTAATACTCTATGTTAATCGCAAAGCCGTCGGCAAAAGTCCCCAATTTATTTATTGGGTTATTTTATTTTATCTTTGTCACGGAATCTTGCACAACCAGCAGAAAAAACTACAGCGTTGTAAAATATGCACACAATTTATTTTCAACCTCAATATGGACAAATAATGTAGACAGTACAACTTTGCTGTACTTTTATTGAATTAATATATTTATTTATTGTAACTGTTATTTGAAAGTTGTTAATTAAAATAAAGTAATAATAAAGTAATAATGGAATACGAAAAAAGTCTAAAGTCTAGTGTTGCAATATTTTTTTTAATTTTAAAAATAAACAGGAACGAAAAACTTGCGGTTAAAGAGCTAGGGGAGTTTTGTAGAATACAATACCTCTCTATAGGTTTATATTTTTATAAAAAACAATGTTTTTTAACCATTTTTTTAAGACATAATTTTGTTCATAAAATGTACGATTTTTAAGTACAGTTATTTTAAATAAATGATAACAAATACTAAATAGAGATGCTACGAATTTCATATGCTTATATAGAAAAAATACACAAGCTCAAAAAAGCGATAAACTTGGCATCACTGGTTAAAGGATGCCTACTGCATCTTAGAAGGAATAAGTTTTATTTCTTTTCCCCGAAGAAATATATAAATGCATTGGTGTGTGTGAGTTTCATTGGACTTCATAAATAATGATTATTTCAACGTTACATAAACAAAGCATCTTGTAAAATGTCGTAATCGGTGATTTAATGTAAATTAAAATATTAATTGTGCCATCCAATATAAGTAAAGCCATTGAAAAGTAATTTAAAAATATTTCGCTTATCATAAAAAAGTAAGCAAATTATTTAGTTTTCCAAGTTTCTCCAAACGTTAGTTCTCAAGGATGTTTATCTTTTTATATATATACAGTCAGCTGTGTGGTGTTTAAATAGCCTTTCGTTTTTTTTCCAATTTAGATGCTACCAAATAGCCAAATAGGTTTTATTACATAAAAGTTGTTTGTGTGTATATTTATAGTGGGATTTTTTTATTTTTCACCAGTGACGTTAAATCATAGTAAAAGAAAATCGCTAAATTTATTTTTAAAAAAGCATTAAGCTTTAAGATTGTTTGAAAACTTAAACTACGCTTTTCTGATATCTCCCCTATTCAATTAAATAAAAACTATTTAGAAATTCGTCTTGCATGTTAAATATTGTGATATACAGAGTCTTGCGCGAAAATGCTTTACTTTGATTTGATGTTAAAAACATGATGTTTTCTATGAAAAGCACCCGATTGATATCATTCTTCTTCATTTACAGAAATTTTCCCGTTCAACTTTTTTGTGCTGATCTGGTTTTAAAGTGCGAAGATTTTACCCAGTAAATATAATAAGTGAAAAGGAAGAATTTTCAATAAAAATGGATAATAAATAAAAAAAAAGAAGAAAAGTGTTTTGAAAACGGGGTGAAATATATTTAAAAAAGTTTAACTTATTTAAAATTCTGGAAGAAAAACAACAGTAACAACATTAAGAGATAAATTTGTAAAAACTCGTGCAAAAATATAGAGCCTTCCTGCAAAACATTGCTCAATAACAGCCGCCAAACTGGAGCGTATTCCGGAATATCTACGCGACACTGTCGATTGGTTAATGGGGTAAGTTTTGTTAAATTTCCTCATAACTGTATATGTGTTGGAAAGCAAAATAAATTGTTTATAATTGCCTATTGTAAATAAAATTGAATTGCATATGTAGGCAAGTGTATGTATATATGCAAATGCACACGTACAAACATATGCATATGCCTCATCTGATCATTGCAGTGAAATGTAAAAATTTGGTCATTCCGCAGAAAAAAAAAAAAAACTATGTATTCGTTTTGGTTTGATGACTTAGTCTTGCTAGTAGTCACCAACATCCACCATTTGGCTTGGTGCCAATTGGCCTCGTTTCTTCTTTTTTTTTTACATTTTGTTTGCAAAACTACTCTTCTCTATATTTTCATTTCTTTGGCCATCTCTTCAGTTTGTTGGTTTCTTATGCATTATTTTTTCCATTTTTGTTCATGTGCACAAGTGCAACACATACACTTAAATATATGCATAAAAACAACAAAAATTAAAATAATGGCATTAAAGTAATATAATGCATATGTATTTGTGATGTCACAGGAGAAATATTGTATGGTTGCCTGTATGCTAGTGATTTCGTGCCCAAGAGAATGCGTGTATTTGTGTGTGCGGGAGTGTTCTTATATTTTGCAAGGAAAGTGGAGGAGGCGAGAATTTTCGCAGATATCAGTAGGACGCACGATTCATGCATCCATCGTCCTCTACATATATGTTCCTAACACTCTTCTTTCTTCTTCTTCGGACTGCTTTCAAGTATTATTTCGCGGGGGCTTGTAGCGAGTCCATCCGTCTTCTTAAAGATTAGCTGGTTTCCATTCTATTTTAGCTAACTACCTCTATGGCAAACTTGCTCTTTTTAGAACTTTTCACCTCGAGCGTTAACACACATAGGATAGTGAATTGGTATATGACGGGTTCGCATAGCGCATGATATATATGTCAATTTGACCGTCCTGGGCATAGCATCCTAATCGCTCACAGCGTATTTGATATATAAATTTTGAATTATACTTGTTTTAAAGGTGAACTACTGAGTTCAATGTTATTGTCGTGTTAGACTGGTAATCAACGGTAGAAGAATTAATGTATGCCAAAAGCTATCATGTGATTAGTAAGCTTGATAACGCTTCGTCGTATTGCGAATTTTGGGGTAGGAAACGTTAGCAATACCGAATTGGAATATATCTTGGGCGTTCAGATGTTCCACCTTTTAAGTTCATATCTATTGCGGGTTGAAATTTTCGATCTATCTACCTATCATCTGACGAGATGGATAACAGACTCCCATTAGCTATTTCCGTATTATCACAAACCATGTTACAGGTAATACATGTAACATGTATGTAGTATACGTAGGCATTGATCCAGGGTTAAGCTTTCAATCCATTTCGTAAGATTAAGAACATGCTTTATAGAATCTGTCAGTTCTGAATTGTGTTGATTTGTCTGAAATGCAAATTAAAATGTTTTTCGCAAAAAATGCCTCTCTCACAGGAATATAGGTTTCTTAGTTGTTCAAGCTTTCCATCAAGCTATATTTTACGTTAATAAGCTGTGAAGTGAATGATAAGCTTAATTTTATTATCAATATGTCTGTTTTAATTTGTGACCTTAATGATGGATCAGTAACATAATAAATATCTAAGAGGGTGTGTGTGTGTGTGTACGAGCATTTATAAGATATTTTATTAAAGTATGGTAGTCGTTGACAATACAATATTGTTAACATCACTCGAGCTTCAGAATGGAACTGAGAACAAATTTCTTTTAAAACTTTTCGACATATATGTATACGAGTAATTTTATCATAAAAAACAAATCAACGATGAAAGAAACGAAGAGATTACTTACCTATTAATAGTATAGTATTGAAAAGGAGCATTTATAAAATAACCCCTACCTTTAAGGGTATGGTAGATAACATAAACGTACATATATATATATATATATATAATATAGTATAGGTGAATAACAAATAGCAATTGGGAGATCAGCTTTTAAAAATAAAGAAATTGTATGGTAAGGCCAAGGCTAAATGTTGATGATTATGCTTATGACGTAACTGGACGGTCGACATAATACAGCTTTTCGGTGAGAAGAAAAGAGTAGAGTTAACAAAATTTACAAAATTTACTTTTTTTTTTTTTTTTTTTTTTTTTTTTTTTTTTATAATTCACATAAATGCGCTTGAATATACATTTGCGTATATGGCATTACAATAGACTCGCAAGTTGAAGTTTTTTTCTACTACGATTGTGTTAACCTTCCTCAACCTTTCCATCTTTTCTTTGTTTTTTTCCTTTCTTCCCATTATGTTTTGAAGTATAAAAAGACGAACAAGTAAGAAAGTGTAACCGCATTGAGTCGAATCGTGGACAAACGACAGCTATGCATAAACGAGGTAGCCTGTTGTTACTTAAAAAACAAGTGCGATAATGTTTAATTCGTTGACGACAATGTTGCAAATTATTAACGGCATATTTGTGGAGTTTCTTTCTTTAATTTTTGCCCCCATCCAACCTGATCAAAAGAAATCAATTAAGATTATTTATATTAAGTTTCAGCTTTTCATGTTATTGGAATTTTTCTGATAGGAAAGAGTGCCTTTTGTTAATTGCAGACTGTAATTATCAAGAAACGAGCGAAGGACAAACAGCTCTGTAAACCTGTTTCCAGCTTACGTACGCCTTATGGGATTTCTGATACATATATACATGTATATACATATATATATATATGCTTTCTCTTTTAATACGACCCAATTCACTGAAGGTTATCCCTTATTTTGGTGACATGGTGTTAAGAAAGAAGTGAGAAAAGAGGAAACGATAGGGAGGTAGTCGTCGCAGTTCAATCGACAATCGTATTACTTACTATAGCTACAATCAAAGTGAACTCTATCGCAGTTCAGGTTTGAACTCGCGAACACTGCCTTGCTAGTTGCGATCCTTACCCGTTTGGCAAACTCAAGCGAGTAATGGGTGGATCTTTATGAGATCTCTGATGCACATTCAATTAAATATAAACCTTTGCTAAGTTCTTACCAATTTTTTTCTTTTTTTTTTTTAAACGCATAAACGAGGATAGAAGTTTCGTCATTTCGCTTTCATTTCTTTCTAGGTTTGAAAATAGCGTACAGTTCAATTTTTTTCGGGCAGATGTATTAGCGTCAATTTTTTGTAAACTAAGATATTTCATATCCATCATCCAAATATATATATATTCTTGATCAGCATTAAATTCTGAATTGATTTAAGCAATATCCGTCTGTCCGCCTGTGTAATGTCTGTTGCAAGAATCCTCTTGGCCGCAAAAATGAAGCTACAGGCTTCAAATTTGCAAATCACTGAAAGGACACGCCTACAATGCTTTATTACCCATAGAATATAGCAGATAAATGAACGAAAATTTCAACGCATATTCTATGACCGATGATGTAGTGCTTGTACAGAAATGGAAAAAACTACCTCCCCCTCCCCCCTTCGTTCTATCCAACATTGAATTGTATAATAATTTAATTTGCTTCAATAACTTTATAAGGCGCGGAAACAAGCTTCAAAAACCTCATAAAGTATAAAAATTCTTAGGCAATTTCAAATCTGAGATGCACTTAAACATGTCTGTCTGCCCTCTGTTCAGTTGTCGATCTGTTTGAAGATATCGCCTACAAATTTGCAAAAGAATTTGGAAGGTACCTAAAGTTTTCCAAGGATACACCTACAAAGCCTACACGCCTGTGCGACAAAAACTGTTATTTTGAATATAGAAAAATGCAGCCGTGCCCACTGCATATTATAAAGCATAGAATTTTATTTTTTTGATTTTTTTTTCTAGGATAATGGTGAAGGGTATAAAAGATTCGGTCACGAGTGAATATAATTTTCTATTTATTTTTTTTTTTTTTTTTTTTTTTTTTTTTAACTTTAAGATGAATATAAATATATGTACGTATATATATATATATATATATATACATTTGATTAATGTATTTTTTATATCTTTGAACATTTGATTAAAGCATCTACAATCGATCTGGCCGGTGAAGTGATCTAACCAGTTCATAGAATATAGAAAAACTAATTAGAATAATAAAATTTAATATGTCACTCTTACGTAAGTCTCTTATTAATTGCCAATAGTTCGTTTAAAAGAAGACGTTTGAAGGGTTACGGCATAGCTCAAAAATTTGTAAAATAATTCTAGCGATTTTCTACTTGAATCATGAATTATTGCATTATTTTGAGATTGATTTTTTTGCTTCCTCTCCACACCTTATTATGTTATCTATTCAGGTTGCTATCACTGAATTTTGAACAAAAGTGTTCAATTCAATCATGTAATTACCTACAACGATATACAATTAATGAACAACTTTCTATAGACCTATTTCTCGATTTCCACTTCACATGTTTATAACTGACTCGGATGCATTTTAGGTTATGTGAATGTTTTGCTATCGGTCGCAATTGACCGATATGCTGCGCGCTACTCTTTCACTTCTCTTATTCATTATCGGAGCTTTGCCAAAGAGTCCTCTCATGACATTCTATTTGTAGTACACGTATTAGTGCCTTCTTCCCTTATCCTTTTTCTATGCTTTTTACTTACGCCGTTTACTCACTTTAATTTAATAGCTTTGATATAATTCCAATAAAAGTGATCAGAAAGGGACATTAATACTTCATGTTAACGCTGGAAAATAATGACAGTTACAAAGAGTCTCGTTAACGATGCTCGCCTTTCTTTAATTAATTAAAATTTGGTAAGGACTTCGAGATCGTGATTGTTCCAGATCCAGACCGTGGACCAGTCGCTAAGGTCTGTTTATTTTTTTCCAAGAGCAGCAGTCCTAAGTGTCATAAATAAAACAAGTAAGATAAAACGATTTGCTTGTAACCGAGTCCCATATCGCCTATCGCCGTCTTGCTAAAAAAAAAGAATGAAAAGAACTAAATTTTCATACGTTATAATATTGGGTGAGTGCGGCTGTGTATGTGTTGTACTTTATGATTAACAAGCAAAAAAATACAGAAAGAAGAGGTAGATGTTGACAGTTTTTGTTATAGACGTGTGTGTGTTCAGGTCACTTCCAAATTCGTTTGCAAATTTGTAGGCGATATCTTCATATTCGCTAACGGGCGAGTGTTTACCACCGATGCTATACAGTCGGGCAGACGATCAGTCGGGACATGCTCAGATGTATTCCGAATATGAAGCTTGCTTTTGGGGTCTTATAAAGGTATTGAAAAAATTAAATTATTATTATGCACTACAATGTTGGATAGGCGTTGTCAATTTTCTCCAATTTTGTACAAACACTATTGATTCGGTCCATTTTCAATACCAATCTGCGTGCAAGAACTTCGAACCGCAAGAAATGCGAAATTTGAAGTGGATAGATTCATTTTTATGGCCAATAGAACAGAACATTTACAGCAGACATTACACAGACGGAGAGACGGACATGCTTAAATCAATTCAGAATTTGCTGATGCTAATCAAGAATATATGTAATTTGTTTGGGGTTGCGAACGTTTTTACAAAATGATGACACCCATCACCGAAGGACGACGCAGACAGCAATAGAATTTCATTAATTGCCTCACAATTTGTGATGCTGCGCAAGGTTATAGCTTAAGGGTAAATAATGTTGAAATATATGAAAATTTCTGCATTTTTTTGGATTAAGGATGAACGGGAATATTTTCACAAGAAAGCAAACTGAGCGCCAATGCCATTGGATGCCACTGGAATAAGTTTAAGTTATTTGAGCATATGGGCTGATAAGCGAAGTAATCGATACTCTTTGAAGTGAATTTCGTTTGCAGATGCTACTGACTGCTACAACATGTAGTTGTTGAGGGAAATACATTTTACGTACAATGCTCTATTTGCCGATAACATTGCAGTTTGTTAGTTATGACTAGCGTGTTTGTCAAACCGTGCTAGCCATTCACATTTTCGCTGTGTTCAGTAATAGGCTTTTAAATTGAATTTAAGAAATTTCAACTTTTGGATACCATTATAGGGGGAATAGAAGAGTCGTGACATAGCCGGACAGATCGCATGATTTCGCATTTAATCTTGCACGTAATGATTTCTTGAAGGTGGAAATTGTGTTCAATGGATTTGGATTTTTTTCTCGCGTGGTGTGATATTTCTTTCGTAGATATTCTCTCTTATCGGCTGGTATGTAAATATTTATTTGCAAACAGAAAGGCATAAAAAAAATCGCATTAATTAAATTACGAGTTTATTTGTGTGGCACTAATGTTTAAGAGCGCGATTGCGCTACACTCAGCAAAGGTAGCACAAAAAAAAATTTGGCGAACAAAAAAAGAAAAAAAAAAGAAAGAGACAAAATAAATAAATAATAAAAGAAAAGTGAATAATTAAATTTCTTAATAAGAGAAGGCCCCTAATTCATAGTTATAGAATTTTATATAGTTTTGTAATTTGAAAAGAGAAAAATCACAGAGCCACCACTGCCACCCCCAATGACCTTATTAAAGTTCTTCACTCCCTATTTGTTGTTAGTATTAGCACACATGACAGCGGTAATAAATGTTTTTAAAGGAAAAAAAAAAAGGCAAAAAAAAAAAAACATGCTTTTAATATGTATAAAAAAAGCAACATGCACATACATGCATATGCATACCTACCTATAATAGTTAGCATGCACGCATACAGTCAACTAAATTAAATAACCCATCTTTACTACCTACCTAGCTCTTTTGCTTAACAATTTCATACGAATGTGTGAATCTATGTACTTTTTGTACGTATATGTGGGTACACACACACATATATATATATATATATATATATATAATAAATAGTTATATAGCAGCGTCTGCCGTACTAATGGCTTTGATACTTCTTTGTGTATTTATTTCTCTGAACACATTCCTATATATTCAGAACCATACACGTTCACACTTTCATCACTCACAGGGCTTCAGTTGCAATTTGACATTCCAGCATATTACATGTTGTTGGCGAATAGCTCTAGTTGTGTAGTTAACAGGCTGGCGACTAAAAGCTAGCGCCGCATCAAAACAATGAATTGGGCGATATCCAATTTAACCGGTAACAATCGGGTTAGTCGTGCCATACTAGTACGTTATTCGCAAGTTCCTCTGGCCGAAAGCAGCGATTCAGCTCCTCAAACTCCAGCTCCTTCCGCATCTGCGTCCGGAAATCAATCGTCCTCTTTTGCAATTTCGTTTTTAAATGCTTCACGCAATGTTCCTGGTCGTGCCGTCCCGCGGCATCATCATCATAGCCATCAACATGCGACACCAGCAACTAACTCATTATCTTTGCCATTAGATGTCGAAGAAACTGTCACTTGTTTTTGCAGGTAATATTGATTTCAATTCAAAATTAATATAACCTTCATAGTTCTTCTTCACCTTGCTGAAGGATGATAGGTAGACAATATTGCTGCGCATATTGAAGGTCTTTTTTCACAATCACACGACAACGAGATTTTTATTGAAAACATTTTCAAGCATCTAATCGATACAATTCGTACAAAGATCGTTAACACTCATGTCTTGGGGCAGACTTAAGGTTTTCGCATTAAGAGTTTTTATTCAGCTATATGTAGATTAAAAAATAACGACAAAGAATAGGTGTTTGAAGGAGCGCCGATGTAATTTGGCGATATTTCAGATGGATATAGCCCATGTACATTAGATATAGGGTAAAAATGCGTGAGCCAAGTTCCAACGACATTTTCTTATGTTGCAAACAAACTTTATTAAACGTTCGCAAGATATCTGAAATATCTGGAAGAAAAGTTGAACCATTTGATTTTCACGGGCTTCTATTAAAATCGGCCTGACACGATTAAGAGCGTTCTGCACAAAGCGACACAAGCGTGGCAAGAGCTGAACTATATACGACGACGAATATATGAAAATCTGCCAGCCAAGGTCTCGCAATTTTTGCCAAGTCATTAAGGACGTGGTAGGCCTGGCATTGTTTTGGTGAAAGTGCACCAATTCGGGCCGCGTAACTGCAACTGCACACTTTAATCGCATTTGGTGGTCACGGCAAGCGGCCGATTCGAGCAGATTATGATGCACGATTGTTGCCTCCCAGTCCTACCAAACGCAAAGTCTTACCTAACACGCCAGCTTTAATGCGGCTTCGCACGTTAATCTCTTGTGCAGCTTTTCATTGTTTGTTATCAATCTCTTCATATCGTCTTCGACCTCGTTTCGCTTCAGCAATGTTTTACCCACGGAAGTTCGGTCCATGTTTTGTGATATTCAAATGTTGAACTTGTCTTTGTATCCAGCTTTCTTTAAGAAATGGGTTTTAGTCAATGTTTACTTCTGCAGAGGCATGAAAAATAATTAAAAATACTGACCTTCTTCAGTTTTTTGAGGAAATGCATGGATTAGCTTGGTGAACCAGTGATCGCTGCACCTGTAACATTGAAATTTTCAGAGCTTCAATGCTTTCTTTTTTTTTTTTGGGCTGTGATCCATATTATGGGTTGATAGGGGATAGGTGTTGCCAACTCTACATGACACGAAGTTTTCCTCTTGTCAAAAGAAATTTCTCGATGCATGGCTACTAGACGGACCACGCCTAATTTTATTTATGATTTTGAAAAACGAAATACTAAACAACATCCTTAAGCGTTTATGCTAAGAAAGAAAACTAAAGAAAAATAAGACTATAAAAAATAGGCGGACAAACGTTGAAATAAAACGCGTAAAAATGTTATAGTGGGCCACGGCTCACCTTCATCAAGCCTCTAGATATTTGATATAACGACGTTTGAAAATGAAGCGTTATGTGGGGAATAGACGAAAGAGAGGTCCGTTTCGAAGCATTTTAAATAGCGTTCTTTCTTGGATCTAAGTGCGTTAGTACACCAACTTTGATCAGTATATCTGTAGATTAACCACAAGAAAATAAGACGGACAGACGGACTGAGAAACATATATCGATTCCGAAAGTAATTCTGAATTAATCGATATAAGAAAAGGCGGATCTATCGCAAGTTCCAAGTTCTGCATGTTGTGAGTGGTGTAGGGTACAACGACACTAACATATATTTAATATTAAATTGTATTATAATTCTTTTGTTTTTTTTTTTCGCAAAACACCGCAAGAAATCAAATTTAACGCTGTCTCATGCATTGCATTGGACATTTTATATATATGTTTTCGATTTGATTACAAATTTGTTTGCAATTAACGTAACGTTCAACATCGAACACAAGAAATCAATTCATCACATTGCATGCTCCGTTTAAAGCAATTGCTCTGCGTTCTACGAAGGTTTGCCAAGGCATTCGTTCGATGCTTTCTTTTTCGTTTGACATTGATGCATTAAATTTCCATTTTAGAAAATAGTTTTTCGTGTAAATGTTTCCTTATATTGATGACAAAGAGAACGCGTAACTGTCAACCAAGAATTACTTTTTCTCTCTCTACGTCTAAGAGTCAATAAGAAAGTGTTCTCGAATTTTTGAAAAGTTGTTTATTAAGCAGCGACTCTTTGTATCCGATTCAATATGAAATTCACTATAGTAAAATTTTGTTTGCGATTTTTCCGAAAATTCAGAAATTTCTTATTCCTTCCTGTGTGAAATTTTATTAGACTGCAGAAGAAGAAATGAACAGTGGCAAACTATGCTATCGGTCCTATTTTAGAAAATAAAATTCGGTTGATATGACGATTTTGCGAGTTGTATAGGTATCGGCTTTAAGGGCTTGGTGGGAGCTCAGCCTTAGGATGCTTATATTAAATTTGCAATTATTATCCTTAAGCCATAGTCAACCTTGCTTAACGAAAGCATTTTGGCATGACTATAATAAGCAATGGTACCTTAACATATGCATAACTTTTGCAACTAGCGTATGGTATAAAGGGACTTCTTTGACCGAAGACAATTAATAACAATAATTAACGCGCATTAGCCGATTGTTTGCATCATATAGTGTTGCGCTTGAGGGTTTCACTTAGATTGAATTATCTTCTACGGCAGATTCAAGGATGTTCACTCTTTTCGCGTTGCGTAGAGACATTGCTTAGTTCTTAGGATACGGCAAAGAGTTGTGGAATGTAAGCAAAAGTCTACGCAATCACCGCATGTGCATCTGAATGCTTAAGAAGACAGTGCAGGAGACAATAACCTGAAGGCCCACAATTTTAAATACTTCTTCGAAATCAATTGATAGAGTTGTGTCGTCATAACAGTGTTAAAATAATTAATATGGTTTTCCCATAGGGAACTCTTTTGGGTGTATGTTTTCCATCTAGGAAATAAGTAACAAAAATATTAAAATTTACTTAAATTTGCCAAGACAGACAAGTATGTGAGTTGAAATTATTTCATTTACTAAAATTGACAAAGACGCTATCATAAGCGACATAATTTGAGTGATTATCTCGTAAAAGCATTATTTATTTCAATTGGTTTAAATCGAGTCGCCTTAAGTGTAAAAAGTTCGGATATGATGCAATCGATAAGATCGTGGATGCATGGTTCGTTTTCTTCATAAAATTTAGTTTGCAATGCTTTTCCAATTTGTATCTGTTTATATAGGAAATGGAAGTGTAACAAATTGCCCAGAATGGCCAGACGTTCATGTTAAGTTTCCTCTTGTTTTTGTTATTGTTATGTTGTTATCTTTAAATAATAAAAGTCGATAATATTTAACGGCGTCAGTTTACAATGACAAAGTTAAAACTGGTCCATCTGTCTAGTTAAATGATTCTTTACAGAAAATACATGTTAGTTAGTTAGTTAGTTCGTCTAGCGTCCAAGAGTATGACATAATACATGTTGCGTCGAATCGATTTGATATTCTTAACAAAAAGAGCATCCTATGAAAGGAATAATCAGCCGACAGAATTCTCTCTTTATAAAGGTATTTAAATACTTGTGGATTCTATCGTGTTAGTAAATGAAAGCCATAAAGTCTTCACACCATAATACATTTAGCATATTGTTATTACGCCCACCTTTGTTTTTTACGTGTTTCCCCAGCATTCCACACAGGTTAGATTGTTAACCCTGGACTGTGAATTGCGTAGACCTTATTTACAACGTTTGAGGAACTATTTATAAAAAAAAAAAAAAAAAAAACAGCATTTGATCGATTTCTCTTTCTTCTCCACTTGGTGTTAAGCAAATCCTCTGCTTATGAATATTTGGAAAGTAAGTCATGAATGAATATCACATTTCATTCTGACGTTTTGTTGTTTCGTCGCCAGCTGCTTAAGAGACTTTCATTTTAGAATCACGAAAATCTTTATCTATTTTCGTTGCGTTGCTTTTCCCACAATTTACGAAACTGCTTTGTCTACCGAATTAAGTGTAGTTTTGTTGATTGTTCTACACTTGATTAATAATGTTTTCTTTGCTCGACTGCGCCTTTCAAATATTATGATAATGCTTGTAGGACTAATTATAGTGAATCACATTTTGGTGCAGTAATTTGATAATGTCGTGTAGTGTTAAGTTAAGGTGATGAGATCAATTTGAATTATGATTTTAAATATGACGTAAAGCTTCCATCATCTGAAAAATAAAACTCTTTTTAAGATATTTGTCATTGACTTTATGAAATTTTAGCTTTCCATGTCAAGTCAACAAACATCATCCAACGGCAGATAAACGCGAAAGGAGCTGAATGACTTTGCGTCGTCTCATATTAAACAAAAAATATTTCCCATATATTCGGTGCAAATTATTTAGCTAAGAAGTTAATAAATTTTTCATATATAAATCATAAGCACTTTTGAAAGCTTAAGAATAAAATATGGTTAGTCTGAAATATTTTACGGAAAAATATTACCTTTAACACGAAAACCAAACGAAAATTACATGCATTTTGTAGCGAATTTTAAATAATCACAATGACAAAAGTTATTGACATCGTACGTAAGACGTAAGATCAGGAAGGGCGCAAAGATAAATTCGAATTTAACCAGCAAAGACAGCTACCAACTGCCTTAAAAGAGCTCTGTAAAGCTGGTATTTTTACATGTATGGATGGATTCATGAGGTGTCCACAAAAATATACTTTTTATTTCGTAATTTGGACGAAGGACCTTTCCAAATTTAACTACAGAACCACTATAGAACGTTGTTATGGCGTTTTTCACGCCTCTGTTAAGGTAGTCTGTTGATATCTTTCCTAGTTAAATTCGCATTTATCTTCACACCCTTGGAATGAAGGTGAACTTGTCACGCAGTATATAAAATGTCGATCAATAATTCTCGGGACGGACACATAATATCTTGTGCACATCTTGTTGTTGTCCTAATTCTTTGTTCGTGTAAAAAGTTATGTTCATTTAAAAATGAGTAAAATATCCGAAGAAATACGTTATGCGATGCCTTTTTACTAAAAAAAAAAAGGCGAAATAGTTGCAAAAACAAAAATTGTGAAGTGTCCGGTGAGAATGCTGTGAGTTAACAGAGAATCCAGGAGTGGTTTGCTCGACTCCGTTCCGGAAATTTTGATGGCAAAGATATCCCTCGCGGTCATTGAAAAAGTCGATGATGTTTTGAAACAGGTGAAGCAAGATCGGCACGATCGGGGCTGTCAGGAAATAGCGGAGGCATTAAACATCAACTACATGACAATTTGGAATCATTTGAACAGAGCAGACTACAAAAAAAAAAAAGCTTAAAAGCGCGAAGAGTTTTCAATCCGACACATTCGATGTCTGTTTACAAGAAATCCGCATTATATTTAGAGAAAAGGAAGATTCGAATGATGATTACCTGAATTAAGCGGTTTTCTGGTGGGGAAAATACCGCGATATATCGAAAAGCGAAACCTGCCTCGGTCGAAACCACTTCTTGTCGACGATTTGATGATTTTAAAGAAGACATTCCTGATCCCAATCCCTGCTGAATGCAATGGACGCCCAAACCAGGTGGTTACCTCAGAGAACATTGAAAAGATCCTGAAATTTATTCTCTCGAATCGAAAAGTGATACCGCAAGAGTTAGTTGCTAGCCCGCAAATTCCATTTTTGTACGGATACTTGGGGATGATAGAAAGAATAGACGTAAATTTTATATCGTTGTGTCTGGTGTAGCTAATAAATGATGACCACAGGACTCATTTTTTCTTTTTTTTTATTATTAAATAAGTAAGAGAGAATGCCATTTATTTAAATAAAAAGAAAACACACAAATTGATACCAAGTAGCACTAGCGCTTTCATTGCCAAAGCCATTTTGCAAGAGGAAAGATACGCAATCAAGTTATCGCAAAGATAGGT
>NW_023998415.1:23947797-23949558 GCF_014805625.2 Glossina fuscipes
AGAGGTAACGAATGGCACATAGGATCTCGGTAGGGCAAGCATAAAGAATTATTTTTTCTGTTCAGCTTACGTATCCGTGCGCGTGCGTTATGAAAGAGAAATTAGTAGACTTGGAAGTCCATAGTCAGTCATCCAAATAGGGAGTCGTATAAAAGTAAGGACTACTCTGTTTGAAAAGGATAGGTGATTATTAGAGGGACGGAGTGAAAACCCAAAAGACAATTTCCAATATATAGACATTTCAAAATGTATGATCTATTTTGTAATTTTTTTTTTCAATAGATTTTTTAATAAATCTCTTTGCCTTTATTTTAGTAGTAAAGTGTGCGCTATTTATATGGCCATGACCATATTGTAGAGTATACGTAAAGATATACGCATAAAGAAACCAGAGCAGAGCGCACTCTCTGTCCGTTATTTTAGATTATCTCTAAATAATTGAGATTGTTTACATTGCGTTTATTACTGATTACGTATAACGTGATTGCGTATTATGTATATATTGATAACGTAATTCGTGTAATTGGCTCAGCACGTGTTCCCGTTTCGCTCATCTAAAGGGTTCACTTCCTATTTTACCATTTGTTTTACTCATATTGATAATAATGTATCCATGTAACAATGCGAATGCGTTTTTTGCCCATCTTTCCCGTCTTTCTCATAACATTATTGTCATTATCAAGGGAAGTGTCTTCCTGTCCATTGTTTACCATCGTTCAGGCATCAGGAATTATAAAATGCCCGCATATATGTGATATTTTGAATACATATTATGACTGACATGTGGCACGCCTTCCTTGTATGAATATGCGCACACATACAATACATACATACGACCGTAACGTAATTTTATTTGCTTTTAAATTTTATATTAAAAGCTATGCAATACGTACGCAATTATATTATGAGCGCAAATATGATTATTATTCAGTTTTCCATTTGTTTATTATATCCCTCTTTCGCTGATTATAAATGAATATCGATTCCATTATGCATCGATATATATATATATATATATATATTTCTTTCTCTATTCGACATAGTCGCATAGTAAATTCTTTTAAATATATCGCTCAGCATGCATATAATAATTCTTGCCGCACTCACTTTTTCATATACACAGACACATTTGTCACATGCTAAAGTGACCACAAAATTGCATTTTTCAGTTTATATTGGGCGAAAATCGCTTATTAGCAACATTCTGGCATTCTAAACTGATATGAAAGATCGGATGGATCGGATGGCGCAATTAAACCTTCATATAGTAGAGAGTTTTAATTCCCATTATTTCATGATTGTACAGTGAAAATTCAGTCCATAAGTACACATAACGTATGCAAATGGGAATTGAAATTACGAATTAGAATTAATTTCGTAACTGTCCATCGCTACTTGATAGCAAGCGTGCACGTTTATTACACACAGTTCACCTTCGACTGCTGCTGTATGTTTAAGATTCAATAACATATGTTAGGATTAAAATTAAGATTAAAAAAATATATTGGGGGAATCGTGTTATTTCAAAATCGTGTAAAAAAAGTGGATGTGAAAGAAATTTTCAATTAAAAAATGTAAAAATGTTAAAAATTATCCTTCGCACTTTTGGCAGATGTTAAAAGTGTGCTCTCTCCAAATAGCCTTATTACAGTGATTGCATACGTGTCCTCTATGGGCTTTTCAATGCTCATTTTAATAGAAAGCAACCATATTATAACGGTTTTTCAAACACTGCTTTACAAAGCTGTCAGCCAAAGGAAA
>NW_023998415.1:23949658-24191296 GCF_014805625.2 Glossina fuscipes
CCCCCCCCCCCCCCCCCCCCCCCCCCCCCCCCCCCCCCCCCCTTTCCGACACTGGCGTACTTTGTTTGACACATAAATAGCATATGCATTCATTGAGCTTAAGTTGCGGAATATCATAGAAGAAGCAAAGTGGCTTGGTCTACTGGTCTAATGAGCAGTACTGATACAGTATCCACTGTTGCTTTGGTCCCGTTGTGTAATGGATTATCTCAGACTTGTTTGTCGTAGGATTGCTGTCCGGCTGATCATGAGTGTGATACAAAAAAGGTATACTTTATATTTAGGTTAGTAATAAAATGCGGGAGAAACGCAAAAATACACGCCGCAAAAATGGCCGGCTATGGTATTGATGGAAATTTCTCGACATTCGACGATTACCGTATATCTTGAAAAGTAAGAAGTATGCAGGCGGACTTATCACTTTCGGACCACACATTCTACTACTACTACTATGAAGATGGAGTGTGTGAAATGGGAGCGAGAGTAACGGAACACTTTGATTTAGCTAAACTTGCTGGGAACGGCAGTAGTCTATTGAAGGAAAAATTAATTATCTAGGGTTAAATTCATTTCTGTCTTCTTCTACTTCTCCTCAATATTCAATTCCTATTCTCTTCATTCGAATTCTTGATCTTCTCTTTGAAATAACATAATTTAGAAAATTACGTAATCTTTTTTTCAACAAGTAAATTTAGGCTTTACTTGTTAGCAAAAAGGACATTGTCTTTGATCAATAATTGAACGCCTCCATTCAAACGCTGCTCCCTAATCATATAGAAAACAAATTTTACCAAAAAGGTTCATCCCCTTCTGTGGCTATATTGGTGTAGATTAAAGAATATTTTTCTCGTTATATTCCAATTTTTTCACTAATTTGCTTATGGGCCGACGAGGTCTCGATATTATGTGAAACATGCTTCGCGAGAATGGCTGCCGTGTTGTCGTTTCATATTCCTGTCATTCCTCTTTCCTTATCAAAAACTTGCTCGAAATAATTATGAAAACAAAATCATTCATTAAACGACAAAATTAACGGTTTCAAATTTATGTGCGGTTGTTTGTTCCTCTTAGAGCAATGGATATTCTTACGTATAGCTATATTCAACGCCATTGCATTCATTCTGAGCAGAGTGAAACGGAGTTGTAGGAAAGGAGCAATTCAATAAATATCGATCGAGATCGGTTTCATCATATTAGCAAATAGGAAGCAGGCGCACAACAAAACTTTTAACTGTCCGATATTGTGTAACGTTCGCACGATAGGAATAGGAATAGGAATTTATTTATCGCAAGTACGTACAACACGTCTTTATAAACAACAGCACATCTGACATCGGTCAGCGGTGTGCGCGCGCTGTAACCGCAACTTACCTTACGTTCAGATGCTTGCATGTATTTTGATCATTTTTTTCACTTCAAAAAGGCATTTATTGAGAAAAATTGCTACCATATATATTGATCAAAACGGGGCCCATCATTTTCTACAACTTTTTTCCATTGTTCAATTTATTGTCTTTGTACTTTCTTGGATCTCCAGTCCGTTCTTTCTTATTGACATCAAGTCAGCCATCAATTGGGATGTGATGGAGCAGCATCATCATCATAAGCTTCGAAAAGTGTTTGATGGACTTCGTGAGCAGATTTCTTTAAATCAAACAGCAAAAGAAATAAATTTGAAAAATGCAATTTTGTGTGTTTTCGATGACTAGCGTCTGTATACACTGATATAACTCAGTAATACTAATTGAAAAACTGTTATTTTAGATGGAGAAAGGTGAAAATGATCGGATTTAACCGTTGTGCATATTGATAGTTTTTTATTTGCGCCAATAAATGTCACTGATCAAAACAAATGCAATCACTTAATTATATGTCATTATTATTGATGCGGAATGGTTAATAAGAAAGAAAGTAGCAGTGCGTACAGACAACAAGTCCATATGAATGTTTGAATGAACTATTCACGAGACATTCTTTTAGAGAAGCGATCACCGACTTGTCATCCACATAACTTGATCTTTTAAGCAATGTATTGAACGAATGGATTGAATTATAGTAATGAGTAAGTAAAGTTAAGGCAAAAAAAGAAAAAAAAAAAAACTTTTAATAATAATCCTAATTATAATCACAAGTCCCGTCAAAGTAAAGAACGATTTATATGGATATAGTTTTCGACTCTATTTTACTCTCAAAAAATTATGCACTTTATACTCTTCTTTTTTGATTTTTACGTACATGCATTAAAAACGAGTATTAAACGACATAAGACTTTATGACGACATCAGTGTGAACTGCGAATACATCACAATATGATGATGTAGAAGGAAAGAAAAAATTAACTAATAAATAAATAAACAAACAAACAAGCAAACAAAAGATACTTATTGTCGGTTTAAGTCGACAAGTGTTTGTCCAAATAAACGGAAACTCTATAATTTCTCACACTTGATTGATTGATATATAATCCATTAAGGGATTAGTTCTTTTTTTATGTTCTTTTTGTATTTTGATGGTTTGCAAGCGTTCCATAAATAAAGTACAAATATAACAGGTGTTTGCATGTATTCTGTTCAGCGACATCTTTTCGGAAAAATGGTAAAGTAATGCGAAGCTATCAATGTACACAACGCTTAAGTTCGATCATTCGCTACATCAGATAAAAATTTTACATTTAGTATTATTAAGTTATTTAGTGTACACGGGCGGTAATCATGGAACGCTTAAAACTACATTTTCGGCAATCATTACTTTTGTTGTTTCATTGCTGCTCCATTATATTCGACGTTGTCCGTTTTGGTCGTAAGGGTTTTAAAGTGATGATTTTGGTTCCGATGACAAAGAACGGCTTGGAAGACTAAAAAAGTTCGAAGATAATGAATTGCAAGACTTACTGGACGAAAACCCAACTCAAACTTTCCATAAACTTTCGAAGAGAGAGAGAGAAAGAGAGAGAGTAGTTGATAAATCAATTGCTTCCAGATGTCGACATGCGACGGGAAAGACCCAAAAGTAGGGAAAACGACTATCATCCAAAAAAGCGGGTCTACTACAGCAATCCCAATTGCAAAAAGTCATGGGTTAGTTCAACACAGCGAAATATTCATGGCCGTAAAGTTTGGTTGCACATATGGCGGGATCAGTAAAGTGTAGTGTAATACGGGTCGCTAAGTTCGAAGGAAACTGTCACTGCAGATGTCTACAGACATCAGTTGAATAAATTGCACGATGTATCTTTGCAAAAAAGGCCAGCAATAGCAGTTAACAGACAACAACTTATCCGCTTGCATGTGCAAAGCTCAGCTACGCATTGCAAGAGTTGCCAAGGATAAAATTTTGCTGTTCGTGTAAGAAAAGGAAGTCTGCCGCATCTACCATACTCACCACCAGACATAGCGCCTTTAAATTACTAGTTGTTGAGAACGACGCAGCATGGCTTGGTTGGCACGCAATTTCGAAATGCTAAAGCAGTGCGAAAATAGGTCGCTGATTGGATCGCTGCCAAAACTATATCGTTCTCTCGATGAAAATGATGGGAAATGTTTTCATTAATATATATTTTCCTCAAAAAGAAATAAAATGAAAAATTGATCAAAATACGTGCAAACCTCTAATACTTCTCTTAGGATCGAGCAAATATGTATTGCGCCTATACCTAATATTATGGCTCTCTTTCATTTTAGTCTTTAAACAAAAACTATCGGTTTAGTTCAACCTTTTTCGATCTATATGGTTTAGATTCTATAGATATTGATTTTCGCACAAACTATGCATGTACGTGTTGGAATTGCCGTACTAGTTAAGCATCCTAACAGACATGCTGTCGATTAAACAAAAAAATGTACAAAAAAATTGTAAATTTTTACCAATAAACGCTCTTTCGCTTATTTAAAATACTTAGCGATGTGCAAAAACTATTTCCACTGCTTGCTGGTATTGATGGGGCGTGTGTGTAAATGCCAGTATTACATATTAGACCAGCATTCAGGGCCAAAAAAAGATGTGGTTTAAAGCAGAAAATATCAAAGTCCTGAAATAATTCCTGATGATAGTTGATATCTGAAGCAGCAAAGAAAAGCTCGGTATTGTAAAGATATCAAAAAACCAAGGGGTTCACTATTTCGTATTGACTTTTGCGCATAAGAAAGCCGTTTTCCAAATAAACATCGCGTTTGCTTTCAACGAAACAATTGCATTGTGTCGCACGTCCATGGCTAACCACAATGAGAAAATTGCTGAAGACATGACGTATTGAGGAATACGAGAAAAGTCGGGAAAGGAAATTTACTCATAGATTATGGAAAGTCAGACGACGAGAAAAGCGACCGCCTTGAGAGCCAAGGGAGAAAAATTTCTGCGAAATATATTTTAAATGATATAAGATTTGATGCATTTACCAATCGATTCAGAATCACTTTCTAAATGAAAATTAAATGATTTTAAATCGATCTAAGTTTGTCTGTCCGTCTTGGTGTCTTTTTTTTGTAACTTGGCTGCAATTATTGAGATATTTTAATGAAATTTGACACACTGGCATGTTTTCGTCGATGGACGATCGCTGTTCACCCTTCGGCTAAGACGAGTCAGGTTGTATCAAATTCCATTAAAATATGACAAAAATTGCTTAGATTGTGGATTAAACACAAGCGACCAAGATGAACAGACGCCCTTAGATCGAAGCAGAATCATTATATTTTCGTTTTCATTTTCGCTCAAAACATGATTTTGAAACGATGGTGTTTGAAAAAATTCTGATCACTTTTCCAGGCATGAAAAAGGCATTTATTGTGGAAAACTGGTACAATATATATTAATCAATAATAAAGCGTGATGTGTGAAGTGAACGAAAAAGTGGTTCGATCCGAGCCATTTTGAATACCTTAACATGTCAGTGTATCAAATTTCATCAGAATATCTGCAAATTAACCACAAGAAAACAAGACGGACACACGGACGGACAAACTTAAATCGTTTCTGAAAGTAATTCGGAATAATAAACGGTGGATCTATTTCAAGTTCTCCTAGGTGTTGCATATATCCGCACGAACTTGATATACCCTTATACCACCCACTGTGTAGGATATAAAAATCGCAAAAGTCATTTTTGTGTGTTTACAGAAAAAAAAAAACGCAAGTAACTCTGCCTAGAGCGATTGAATATATTGACATGAAATTCCACATACGTTAAAGATAGTACTACCAACTCACAAAAAAAAAAAAAATAATAATATAATTTCATAGTACCCGCGACGTTTAAATAAAAAATTCTCGTTATTCGTTGATCACAGTAGCGATGTATATATATATATATATATAGTTTATAAATGAAATAAAATAAATAAATTTCTGATTTCACGAAACTAGATTGCAAGTTTCCCGAGTCAGAAAAAAAGTACTTTTTTTATTTTCTTTTTTTTAATTTGAAAAGTACAAAGTAATAATCTTATATATATCATCCCTGTGTTAAAAGCACATTCAACTTGTACAAGTCAGCGTTTCTATAACGTTGCATTACTGCCTCAAATAATGTAAATGTATATACATGCATATAAATGTTATGTGCGTTTGTGTGTGTGTGTGCGCTCGCTTGCTTGTTTGCTTGCTTGCTTGCTTGCTTGCTGGCTGTGTCTATGTGTGTGTACATTAAATGTAGGTCTGTGCTCATTGGTGTATGTAGTCACACTAGACATGAAAACACAGAACAAGTTACTGCTGCCAACTGTTTTTAGTTTAAACTTTACATTTGGTATGATTGGATCGGATTGAGTGTTCGGTCGGACGTAAACTTGTCCCTTTTTTCGTTTTTTTTTTGTTTGCATACGCGCAAACATGCTACGTGTAGTATTAAGTTGACGTGCATTTGTTTCGTTCTTTTTTTTTTTTTCGTTCTCTTCTCTAAGTGTTTTTAAAAATAAATATAAAAACATCACTTATGCAAATTTCTTTCGGTTATTTTAAAACAGAGATATAATAATAATAATAATAACAATAATAATAAAAATAATATGTATTGTTGTGTATGAAACTGCATACAGACGTGAATAAATATATATCATAAAAGGCATCGTTTTTAAAAATATATGTCGGATTGTTCTAAACGTGTGTCAAATGTTTAAGGTGCAAAAATAAATATTAAAAATAGAATTATTTCTTCTTGCTATTGTTCTTATGCTTATTTTTGAAGCAAAAAAAAAAAGGCAAAAAAAAAAAATAAAAAAGAATATATATATATATATATATATATATATATATATATAAAAACGAAGAAATAAAAAAAACATTATAATTGCTCTTGGTGTTTGGCGTTGCTGCTGCTTCTGCTTCCTCAGCATTTGTGAAATTTTATTTCTCTTACAATCGCGTGTAAACTTAAAACAGAAAAAATATTACATTTTGTTCGCAATACTGTTAAAATTGATGCAAACAGTTGCTCATTTTGTCGTTGTTGTTGTATGTTGCTTTGTTTTTCTTCTAGATTTTTTGTTTATTTATAATAAACCATATTTTTATAACATATGTATGGGTTTAATGATTCGTATTGTTGTTGCTGTTAAATTTTTTTTTTTTTTTTTTTTTTTTTTTTTTTTTTTTTTTTTTTTTTTTAATACTTGTTTAACCAAGCAAACCATAATGTCGTCAGTTAGTCAATTCATTTACTTTAGCACACTCTTTTTATACTTTTTCTTCCTTAACCCGATTTTCTTGCAGCGGCTTAGTCAGTTAGTCAGTCAGTTATGTTGAGTTGTTGCAGTTGTTCGTCCAAGCGCAACACATTGCCGTTGCTGCTGTGATGCCGTCCAAAACTGCATTTTCATTGTCTGTTTTCATTGGCGCTGTTGCTCTTTTTATGGAATCTCTGCTACAATTAGAAATGTTTTTTATTGTTTTCTTGTTTTTTTTTTTTTCCTTTTTTTTGCAAGCTTAAATATCAAATATACTTACTCTCTTTGTATATTTTTTCATTTCCAAATATGTTAGTGTGTTCACAGAAACTTTTTCTATTACCATCCAAAAGTAGCGCACACCGCAATGACTACAACAAAATTATATTAATTTTATTCATTTACTTTATATTTCAACATAATTATTTTTTTATTTTTATTTTTTCAAATATTACAATTTACTTATCTATATATATTATATATATACATATATTTATGGAATTATTGCTGTTGTGGTTATTGTTGCAGTCGTTGATACGGTTGCTGCTTTGCAATTATTTCATGACTTCATTCCCACAACTTCGCACATACGTGCCTGCCTATTATACATATTCAGTTGCATATACGTAGTGTGTTCACGTACAGTAATTTCCTCTCCAACTGTCATGCAACTGCAGTGTTCTCATTTTTCACTGTTGTTATTAAAAAGTTAAAAGTGCAACAACAGACGTAAAGTGTTAAAGAGAAATTGCAAACTGTGACATATGGAGTGGGAGAATAAAACAAAAAACAAAAAACAAAAAAAAAAGTAAATAAATAAAAAAATAAAAACAGGTAGTAAAGCTATTGTATGTTCAACTTGTGGCGACTCTTGGTTATCTATCTATGCAGTTTGTTTGCTTAAAGATGCGGCACTTCAGTGGGCTGATTGAGAACGTTTTTTACTGCAGACTATTTAAATGGCTCTGATAAATATTGAGGTCAAAATTAAATCAATATCACCTGTAAGACTGGAAAATACTCGCTTTTCTCCACATATATATTTTATAGCTTCCAAGTTTTCTCAAACTTGCTAGCATCCCACAGGCAAAACCGTCTAAATTTGTGCACTTGATAAAAATCAAGCCAGAAACGAGAAGAAAGAAGATTCCAATAAAATAATTGTCCTATTGTAGCCGATATTTGAAATTTGAATGTTCATTGTGTCCGTTGCTATGAACACTTTTCTTAACCAAACTTATCATAATTCGTTGCATCGCGTTATGACATATTAAAGAATTAAGCATCATCTTAAGCGGGTAAAGACAAACACTATTGAAAAATTCTTCAAATTTCGCGACTTTTCGAAAAGACTTCCTGACTCTAATCTAATTGCTTTTATATGTTGATTTCTATATCCTTGGAATGAACTGATGTTCGTTTCAAAATATTTCCAAAGAAAAACATCTTAGTCTGGCTTCGTCGAGACTATTGCTGAATCAATGTGAAGCTGAAAGTGACCGATTCGTTTGTGATGAAAATTTATTCTAATTATGAATTCGACTTTATTTATGCTGTTTGTTCTCCTATTATTTCGCAAGCGCGATTCTCTCTTCGAAAGATGCAGAAAAAGGAAATGCTTTCGAGGAAAGAGAACGAACGCGAATATCTATCTCAATATGTATGAGAAATTTTATGGTTCCGGAAAGTTTGGCCAATTGCACTGTATTTCCAGCCTACATAGCCCTTTGAGCTGAAGATGTTTCGTGGAGATGTCTCCGGTGTAGCATCCCTTTTTTTTTTAGTATTTTCCAAAAATGAATTTTGTTTTAATTTTTAATAAAAACTACCCAGTAAAAAGATATCATCAATATCAAGTTTTTTTTTACTTTAGACATCGGCTCATGCCGTTTTCATTGCAAAACAAACCCCATATAAATGAGCCCTTCCGGACGTTTGCAAAAATTCAATCCTGCAAGAAGAATTTCTCCCATTTTTTCACATAAATCTCATGAATAATCTTGGGGAATAGAGTCCATTAGAGTTAATGGCTTTTTGGATTTAGACAACGGTCCAACATAACCTCAAAGTAAAGAAAGCAATAGGAAAATTTGCTGCATTTTGTTAAAACCATCATCTAAAGAGAAATCATTTAATTCGTGCCGCGAAAAGTCAATAAAAATCTGTCTCTCTAGTGTTCTGCAATGGCAATGTCATCTTCAGTCCATAAACCATAACCAACACTTATTTCTTGGACACGTGAAATTCCTTTAGGAACCTCAGGAACCTCAGATGAGTTTTCTTTACACCAAAGGGGCAAATACTTCGATATTGCAAAATGGATGACCCTATATATACTTACTAATCTTCTTGAGTATCAAACTATTGCCAGAGAAAAGGGCAGCGGGAGGGAGGGAGGGGGGGGGGATATAAATGGAGTTTCCCCCCTAAGGTATAATTCGAGTCGCTCAGAAGATTACGAGAGATTCAGAGGCTATCTAAAGAGAAATTTTTCGAAGGATGCAGCCATGTTTTTCTTTAAGCTCAATGAACTGCCCCAAGATTCTCGCGTTTGTGAAGAATGTATAAATTTTATTATTATATTCGACATTGTTAATTATTATTATTATTTTTTCTTTATTATCAGTTCAAAGTTGATTTTTTTCTTGTTTTGTTTTTTGAAAGTACTTTTCTTGACTGCCAGAATATTGTAGTAACATTTTGTTGTTGTTTAGATCTCAAGGTTTTTTTTTATGTTTTTAATTTTATCAAAATTGATTTAAAAGAAAAAAATGTCAAACTTTTTGTTTAGAGTGAACGCGAGCAATGCAAGTAGATGGCGCGATAATAATCCTCTAAGCGAATTTTTTCTTTTATGTTGATTTGAGTCACATGGAGCAATACGTTAAGAGGAGCAGTGAAATTTGAATTTTTCTTTCACTCTTAAAAGGATATATGTGGAAAGTAGTGTGGGCTGTAAGCGGTTATCGTCTTACAAAGAAAAATGTAGTTTCTTGCGACTGGAAGGGTAAAGATAATTCTATTTATTTATTTATTTATTTATTTTTTTTTTTTTTTGTTATAACATTTTATTACATTTAACTAAGAGGAGGAACTTTCTCGTGTCATGTAAATTCATTTCATCGGCGTACACTTACGGAGTTCATATCTTTGCCAATGTATTGCGTTTGCTAAAATAAAATGTAGCTTACTTTTGCACGTTTCCTTGAAAAACTACACTCAGAAGGTTTTTACACGCCAAGAATTGCAAAAATGGTTTAGACTTTCAGGTTTTAATGCAGATTTTTTTTACTTATTGAACTTAAAAAAATTATACTCGGGTATTCCGGCAATCAATTGGGTTGTGGGGAACAGCTTAATATATATATATATATATATGCATATATATGAATATAATGTGAGTAAAGTACGTATGAGAAATTTGCAAACATTCAAATATTAGCTATCGGTTGATGGTAAGTCAATAATGATGAAAATATTTCAAGATTTATTCAGAATTGATCAGTTAAAATGAATGTGTAAAGTTGTACATATATTTTTAACAGCTGTTTTGATGGTTGATTCAAGGAAGCCAAGCAGTTGAGTTTATAAATTTAATTTCCAAAGCCAATCAATGATATATATATATATATATATATCTGTATACATATATATTGTGTAAGACCATTAGAAACGAAAAGACAAAATTCAATTATGTTTTGACTTTTTTGCAAACATCCAGCCGCAACACTCTACTTAGTCAGTCAGTCGCGGCAGCAAGAACGAAGGAAGAAATAAATTGCAAACAGTTGACAAGTGTTTTCATCGTAGGCGACGAATATTTGCGATTGTCCTTAGGCGAGTACAATTTTATTACGGTTTTTTTTGTTTTCATTGTCAAAGTATAGAAGTATAATAATTTTTCTAGTTAGAATGATTTAGCCATTGCCTGATAGAAAAGGAAAAGGACGGTGAGTTGGTTTGATCGCAACTCGATATTTCGCTGAAAAATTCTCCAAACAAATTATAAAAAAACATATATATATGTAAGCTTGTTAGAGGGATCTACCTTTGTTATTGCTTCTAATTCGATTTAATAGAGAATCGTATACTACTAAAAAATAAAAAGGTTCTTTGACCACAGATTCCACAGATCGAATTTGGGAAGAAGCTTCAATTCGTTTAAAGAATACGTGAACACTACCATATGTTGCTAAAAGGCAATGGGTAGCGGTGATTATGCCATGTATAACACTATGTCATATATAACTTTCTTATTAATTATGATAATTGTTTGACCCTTGACACACACAGTAGGACCTATTATACCGATAGATTTACAATCACTTTCTCAATTTGTCCGTTTGTGAGCCCTGTTCAGCCTATAGGACGCAGTTTTGGCGATATATTTTGATACAATTTGATAAACGGACTTATCTTGGCCGAAGGACGAACGCTATTGAAAATGCTTGAGATCGGATCAATTTTTCGACCACTTTCACTATATAAGACAATATTATATGAAAAGTCGCAGTATGAATAACTATAGGGTGGCCCGTGATCCCCGGATAGATAGATATTGAAAGATACAATAGCGTTAGTAGAAGTTGTCAGCGGAGAAATGATTGCGATAGGCAAAGTGATTTTTCATATACTTGCATTATACGATCGATATTCAAGATTCGCCTCAAGGCTTTTTTTTTTTACATATATTTAAACAAATGTTTCTTTACTTATTGCTGTTGAGTACCAGTTTTTTTTTTTTTTTTTTTTTCTTCTTCTTAGTTGCACTGACATCTGACTCCGATATTGAATCTTTCTTGTTGCCCTTCTTCGTTTCTTTCGATTCAGATTGCGGTATCAAATGTTGTTAAAGTTTATTGCGTTTATGTGGATACACAAATTATGTATATATTGTTATTTCTTTACTTACTTTAATGCGTTTTTATATATATATATAATGTTTATATATATATATATTTTTTTTTTTATTGCACTTCTATAAAGTACAAATTACATTATATATCCCAGTTTTTCTGTATGTTTGACCTTTAACGGCGGTTTTCCATTATGTTTTGCCTTATCTCCTCCCTGTTTTCCACTGTATTTCGCATTTATTACATTTCTCAGCGATGATAATGTATGCACCGCACCGCAAGTTTGTGTATGTCAGTGAATAGGTCGTTTAATCTGACCACCGCTATAGTTTAGACGAGTTTGGTTGGTTAGAAGAGAAGGTTGGTTGGGTGGTACACCACACACAGTAGCATCTGCTGTTGCATTGTGCAATACCACCGTGCCAGCAATAAAAATGCTTCACATTTTATGGCCAATGCCTATCCATTATTTTATTATATTTGATTTTACTTTACTTAGTTCTAGTATGGCATCGAATATAATTTAAATGCAGATGCGGAAAATGCGCCTTTTTTTTTTTTTAAGCTTTCCGTGGTCATCGCTTTTATTCGCTTTTATTAGTTAAATGTTTTGCAGTAAATTTATAAGGTAAAAACAAATTACGCTGAAACGAAGGTTGAACAAGGCACCGAAACGGAAATAAATATTTATGACATATTTTGTTTACAACCGACAACCACTTACCTAACGTATAATATGCAGGCCGCAAGACCTATAGAGCATTGAAAAAACGTATTCATAAATTTTATTGTTTGTGCAATGATTGGCGATCGTCGTTGCATATGCAAATCAGTTCGAAATTTAAATTTCGAAAATCATTCGTATGCATTTTGTGATTTTTCCTCTATCTTCGCACAAGACTCTTCTAACATATATTTAGACATTTTCTTTTTTTTGCACAAGTAATAGAAAAATGCCTTCTTTTTATTTCAATGTAATTTGTCTCTCTCTCTCTCTTAATATCAAACGTACATGCCTCTCTATCGAAACTATTGATATTATATGTAATTGAATATAATAAATCAAATATTTTGATTTGAAAGCTTTCTTTTTGCCAGAAGTAATCAATGATGGATTATACTTATCTAAGACAAATGATAAATAAACCTAATCAGCTCACTATTGCATTTACACTTAAAATGATACCCGGAAGCGATAGATAGATAGATAGATAGATTCCTTCGAATCGAATATAGATTTTTTGTTCGATTTTCATTGCTACGAGCATATTAGGCGTTTGTAAGTATTTTGATCATTTTTTCACTTCAAAAAGGCATTTTGTTGAGAAACGTCTACAAACTTTTTCCCATTGTCCACTTCGTTGTGTACGAACTTTTTTAGTCTGCGTCAGTCCATTCTGTGTCATTGGCATCAAATTCACACTACTAGTCAACCGAGAATTGGGATATGATGGGGAGCAGCATCATCATCACCGTAAGCTTCTAAAAGTGTTTGATGGGCTTCGCCAGCAGATTTCTGCAAATCAAACAACAACAAACGTAATGAAGATCAAAAATGCAAATTTTGAGCGTTCGATGACGAGCGTCTGTATACACAGATATACAGATATAACTCAATAATACTAAACGGAAACCTATGACAAAGATCAAATTAATTGAATTTAACCGTTGCGTACATTGATATTTCGCATTGTTTTACCCATTTTTTGACCAATAGATAGCGCTGTTCAAAATCCATACAAGCATTAACTATTAACTATATATGAAGTGTTTTCATGACTCACAATATACCTGTTGATTAATTTGGATCGACAAATTCAAGTTTATATATTGTTTATGTGTTGTAAATCTTTTTTTTTTTTTTTTTTTTCTTTTATTTCCTTTTAAAATAATTTTTAAAATCTGTTAAATGATGAGCAACTGTTATCGTTCGTCGAGCATTATGAATAATTTTACGGTAATGCCTTAGACCATACGATTTAAGAAATGCAAAAATTTTGTAGGCGAAATTTAAAATTTGAAAAAACGAAAAAAAAAAATATATAATAAAAAAAAAAACGAAAAAAAAAAACAACAAAAACAACAGACAGACTTGTAATCATTTAATACAATAACACTGTATAAACCAGTTTTTGTGTGTCATTTGGAAATTATTCACTGTGCGTGCTGTTTTTGGCTTCTTCTCTCCGCATATGTTGATAATCTGTTAATCTGCCTTTATGTGTTGCTGCTGTTGTCCTGGTATAATGAAACTTTCTTCGGCCACTTCGGTTGAAAATTCTGTTACGTCGTTGTCTTTGTCTTCGCCTTCGCCTTCGCCTTCGTCATCAAGCTATCGTTATTGGAACGCATTAACGTCCATGGGGGGCGTTCTGACATCGTTCACCTCATCATCGTCATCGATTGCAGCCACCGCCAATACAGCAGCTGCGTACACAAATCGCTCAAATAATAATAATAATAATAATTCCAACATCGCTCCCCTCTCATCGACAAACAAGTCAAATGATGTGTCACCTATTTCGTGTGTCCAAGTGCGTCATCATCAGCAACAGTATTCTACGCAACACCAGCCGTACAATAACGCCAATCATCATTATTCGTTAATGAGTTATATGCTATTCAATGGATTTCACATGTACGCGTAATTTATTTACATTATTTCTTTAACTCCAAATGATAATATTTACTAATTTATGATAGAACGAATATTGTTTTTAATAAATTTATTGTTGCTTTTGCTTCCAATTAATTATTATTTCATCTTCCATTAATCTACATATATAAAAATAACGGTTGCTATCGAGACTTTTCAAATCTGTGCTTTAGCTGTAGCAATCAATGTCATTGTAAAATTTATAAATAATATTCTCAATAAAAACTAACGTGAATTTGTCAATAAAACGTCGCGGTTACTACGAAATCATGAAATTAATTTTTCTTCTTTTTATAGGTTGATTGTACTATTTTCTCGTATCAATACTGTAGGTAGAGTTAGACGGCGTTTCCTTTTCCTTTTCCTTTTCGTTTTTTTTTTTATTTTTTTCCAAAACATATGAAATTAGGTTTGCTGACTCTTGACTTAGGTTTGCGAAAGACTGATTTCCCACCATTACCACCAGACTTGTGTGCACGCATATGGCTCGGCAAACAACTCACCAATCAAGCGAATATCGTGTAAAACGTCTCTCAAAAATTTGCAATCGCGTTATTGTGCGTATTGCATGAATTTCTTCTGCCATGCCAAGCGGTTATTATGAGTGCTATAAAGGCGATGAAATTGATTTGATAGGAAAAATCAATATTTTTAATTTTATAAATAAATTCACCTTATTTTTTGATCGCAGTAGCATTGCATGCGAACGGCTTAGGGTCCTTGAAGATTTCTTCTTGTTGTTGTTCTGTTAAATTGAATTTTCTCTTTTTACATCTTTTACCGCACCGTGTAATTTTGTAGAGTACGAACGTACACAGTGCCGATTACTAGGATGACTCGTAACATTTGCTCAATTAGTGTATAAGTTGCAGGTGTTTTACTGACGTCACACACGAAACTCCAATTTTTTACTTGTTTTGTAAAAGCAAATAGTAGCGTCAAAGCGAAACATTGGGGATACATTAACATGGGCGACATCTATACTGTAATGTTACGAACTTATTGAGTGATGTTGTTAATAATGTAAGATGATGTTAAATAACGTACAACGACGCAAAATTTGTTTACGATATTATTTTCATAATAGACGTAATCTTAGCTTATTCTGTCAAATGTGTAACCGGCAGATATATCAATAGTTGACGCGAAAACGTTACTTTTGACATGATGGACTTACATCATACGTGATAGGTTAACAACAATTAAATTCAATTTATTTCTGTGCACATAAGTGTATGAAACTAATCCTTGCGTCAAATGCAAAGAACATATATGCCACTAGCGATATATATATGTATATATATTCTTGCATCTTTATGTTTAATTTTTTTTTTTAAGAAAGACAAGTCGATGAATATCGAATTGCAATCACCTTCAAGAGCGGCATATAAACATACGATGAGCCGTCTGTTATTTATAATTTATATTATATATAATATAATATTAGAAATAGGAGATCAAGAAAAAAATTATTGAAAAAGAGCATTGGAAAAACTATTGAGAATTATTCTACATATATGTATGCATACGTTAAGAACAAAGAATAATTTTATAACAGTTTTATTACTGATTTTATCACATTCAAGCATATGCGTCATGTAGGTCAAGGGGATATTCTGAATCATTGAAATTGATGCATGCTATCGAACCAAAAAAGTTTATATTCCTTATTGAAAACTTTATTTCTAGGATGGAGAAGCATTTCTATCTGTATAAAAGCAATGGGTGCGTTTATCTATTTGATTAGCTTTTGGCGTTAAGATTAATTCATTCGACAGTTGACTTTATATGAGAGTTATCTGAAGACAAAGCTCATATCTCTAATGTCTAGCGTTTATCTAAAAACTAAAAATAGCGGACATTTATGTTTTGTCAAATGGGATTCAATTGTTCGCGTAGTTTATCCCGCGGAGATACCTCTTTTACACCTCTTGGAGGTTAGAATAAACTCTCGCTGTTTTTCGACAATGACCGCAAATGCTACCACACGGCACTAAGAACGTCTGTCACTTTACTTATTTTGCCTAATTGTACCGATAGTATTGTTCACTAGCTACGGATGAAGGACAATGGATATATTAAGATATCCAAAGCACAAAAAAACCACAGTGATGTAGACTAGGCGAACGCGTATTATGGCTTGGGGTAAGCTAAATGAAATCGTCATTGAGGGACGAGGGCAATATACTAAATGTCATAATATCGATAGTTCTCAGCAAGAAGATGTTCTATCTTATGTAATCGAATGCACTGACGAAACGTTGGTAGCTTTAAACTCGAATGTGCTAATCGTTCCGTTTTATTCATAGGAAACTAGTTCAACTACTCGTATATTGTCCTCTCCGAGCAGGCTTTCTATTTTTATAGCGCTAACCAACAAATGGTTGCCTGAGATAGATAGATAGAAAAGATTTGCACGGAATTTATATCCTGATAGAGGAATTGATGGTTAGGGGTAGACAATAGATTGATTAAAACGCTTCGTCCCATTTTTTTTTTTTTTATATAGCATATGCTCTTACTTTATCTTTTAGTCTGTGTGACGTGCGTCCGTAAATTTTTATATCCAAGTGGGAATTTTTGAAATGCTTGCAGATGCTTTGATTCAAGGCTATTGAAAACAGATTGGATGGGAACAGTTTTGTGGCCGTCTCGCACATAGCGCGTTGGTTTGAAAAATTGTTATATAAACAAAAAATGGTGGTTTGCAAAAGTTTTCGAGAAAACTTTACCCATTTTGGCCACTGTACCCATTTTTGGTCACTTAGCTCTACGTTTTGGATGTCATCGCATAAACAGATTCTCATGAAAAGTAAGCTTTTGTATGGAAAAAAAATCTAATTCTCAATCTTGTATAACAAAAACTTGCATCTAAAAAATATCTATACAAAATTTAGAGTACGTAAGGGCTCTTCTTTACACCTCAGTGCACAGAAGGATTCTCATGCAAATAAAGCTTTTATATGACATAGTTGAAGAATAAATATATATTTGGCAAGAAAATTAAATTTGCTAAGTTTGGATCGCTTTTGTTCGCGTTCTGAGCTGTGAGTTATATGGCATCCACAGAAGTATATCAAGGTATAATTGCACTGTTTAGAGTTTGTAGGAGTGAAACGTTTAATGATCGAATTTGTCCGGTTCTACTTGTTTTTTTAATTAAATAATTAAATTAAAGCTTTTTTAACTAATTAAATTGTAATTAAAAAGATTTTACAATTTAGTAATAAAATTTTTGACTAATAATATAACATACATGACAATGGTATGAATAAGGAAGAAATTGAAAATATCAGATAAAGAAAACAAGCGAAAACACTATAGTCGGCCCTGGCCACTTTTAAATGCCCTACCTGCACCACTGCACCACTGCACTGTTGTACATATTATGAACTTTCAAAATAAGCCGTTCTATAGGAGGTGGTTGAGAAAATGGTCCGAACTTAAGCACTTTTGATCGACTAGCGATCATCCTTGGACCAAAAGAAGTCCGTTTATCCAATTACGTCAAAGCATCTCAAAAATTGCCGCTAGTCGATTAAACAAAATAGAACAAGATTGCCGAAGGGACAGACAAGCTTTATCGATCATTTCTCATTTTCATTCAGAAAGTGACTTTGAGTCGGTTGGTACAAAATAAGGTGAATATATCTCAAGTCTTTCTCGATGTTCCATACCTTCGTAACGACATAATATACGCTTATATCACAAATGGTTTAGGGTATAAAAAATCCGAATTATGTGGATATAAAATAAAAAAAAAAAAGATTTAAAGCGAATTTCTATTAATGAATGATATCAGAACACCATGACTTTCATGATATTTCTAATTAGAATTAATCTAAAATAAATCGAGTGCCAACTGAAGGTGGAGTAATGGCGGTATAAATGTATGGGATAACAGATCTAACTGTTTATTTTGACTAAATTTATATTAATTAAAAAACAAGTCGGAATTTTGCATTTGGCTGTGGGCGAATCTTCTATACGTACCAATGCTATTCTAAAAAAAGCCTAGAAAACGAGGAGAACCAAAGTTTTCCTCCTTCATAATATTTTATAGGTGTATGTGGCCGAATTTTACATTTTCGTAGAATAAAAGTGAAAATTTAAAGGCGACATTTTACTTTTTTTGCGAACGACACAATGTTTACCACAGATACCAGACTGTGGGGAAGACGGACCGATGGACAGACGGATATGTTTAGTTGCATTTCGAATTTGACGCTTGTCAAGAGCGTATATACTATTTTATGGGAGTCTGGGGGAAAAAAAATGAATGGGAAGATCAAACTTGCCCATGTTTGTACAAGTACGACAGCAACACGTATAAAATTTAATTTGTGAGTAATCAGCGAAAAAAAAATCAACTGCTTCCTTTTGGAAACAGAGGTGTACACGATATTGTAGGAGCATTGTTCGGGCGATCTGGCGCAATTTCAACCTAAATTTCCAATGTGTTTGCCAAATTTGAAGGAGATACCGTCACTTTTGCGACCAGGAGTATATGTATCAAAGAGAATTATACGGACGGACAGACGGACTTGCTTAAACGGGTTCAGAATTTGGATTGATTGGTTGGATTGCTATGAATTTTTGCCCAATTTCGAAATTCTGTAAATGATCGGATGAAAGATTCTAGTAATTGCATTAATTTTATAGATATATAATTATCTTTGAAAGTATCAGAGAAGTACACATAACCATTACAGAATGTATGACGAAAGTATGACGAAAATGTTTCGACAAACAAACCTAGCATGATCTGATCCCGTATCTCCGCTTAGAGAGAGTCGGCCTTGAAGCATTAGCTTTGTTGTTTTGTTATGATTATATGCACACTTTCACGTTGACTGATGAATAAATACAGCAGATTCTCTGTTGCTGTTGTGTTGCTGCATTGCATATATATATATATATATATATATATGTGATTGTTTTATTCAATCTTTATTGAATTGAAATTTTTTTAAAATTTCATACTTTGACATTATACCGAGCGCTTATGTAAATATTTAAAGATTATAATTTATCTAATTTTAAATTAATGGACCATACATTATACTCGCATGACGTGCTGGCCATTAAACTTTTTATTGCGCTTGCAACCCATACGAATATGTTTCCCATTGGGTTTTTTTTCTTTGCATTAATTTCAATGGGTGGGTTTAATCTTTTTTTTCATAAATTTTTTTTTTTTTTTTTTTTTTTTTTTTTTTTTTTTTTTTTGTGTTTCCTAGCGATGATGCAATTGAGCATTGAATTTTGAATTGAAGTTTTTCTTTAAATATATACCTTCGATACCTTAATCAATAATCTCTCTGCTCAATTAACTTTTTTCATTTTGATTGTTGTGTAGGTTGTTATTGTTACTTTCGTTTTGGTATTCATCTAACGGCTATGTGAGATTTTCAGCTGCTGGTTGTTTTTTTTTTTTTTTATTTTTTTTTTATTTTAAAAGTCAGTCATTTATAATGGAAAAAAGTCAGGTATCGTCAACAATTAAAACAAAATATTTTCACATTATCTGAAGTGATAAAATTACAATATGACATGACATTGTCGCTTAACATCTTTAATATACAAGTTCTGTATTTAAGCAATGTATTTTGTTTAGTTGTATAAAACGTAAAAATTAATTCGCTCTCTCAAGTAAAAGTAAACAAAGGAAATTTCTTTTGAAATAAAATATTTATGCAGGTTTAAGTGAAAGTGAAACTGAAAAAAAATCTGATGTAATATTGCTTTAATATGAAATATGTTTTTATACTTTACGTCACTTGTACTAATACAGGGTATCTTACACGTCTGCGCTTGCGTCTGCATCCGCCTGAAGAATTTAAACGATAGACTCATTTTTTATCATACTATCTACCGGTTTGTCTGGTCGTCTGCCGATCGGTTTTTACAACTTAACTTAACTGATTTTGAAATCTCGAATTTTAAGAGTCATTAATTATGAGACATTGTTATATGCATGATTGATATAATGCTTCGATATTCGATTCGTTGTCTTTGTTTTCTATCGAAATTATACATTTTGAAATATTTCTCCTCAAACTTAAAGCCCGCCCGTAAAATACATAACACCGCACCGTCCAATTGATTATTTTTTTTTTGTTTATTCTCATGATAAAATACGAAAAATTATACCTTGTCTCCTCATAGGTGAATTTATATGTGAGCGCAGATCCGCATTAGAATTGTTACACTTTATTTTTCATGCAAATTCTACAATTACAAGGGGGGTAATGGGGTGGGGTAGGGGCTAAAGATAGATCTATATGATCCAAATTTGCTACACTAAACTTCTTATATCAAATTATTATTACGGACATATTTTCTTTAAAAAGGGTTAACAGTTCCAATTTTTGACAATTAAAAGGTATATGAATGCTTCATACGAAAAATCGATGAACTTCTCATTTTCAATTCTGTTAAATTTAAAGTTTAAGTTTACAGTTGAGTGACTCCCAACTGCATATATTTAAAATATATTTCGCGAATAAGAAGTGCTAACTACATTCGATGACTCACTTAATAATAATTTGTTTCAGATTTATTCAGTTAATTCAAACTTTAATGCAAAAGTGTATTAATCATTTTCTCTCGCTGTCGTTAAGAAGGGCACGGTATAAGAATATATAACCAACAAACAATTTTATCAATTTTCTTTTTTTTTCGTTTTATGCAGTTAATAATCGGTTTAGCAAATAGCCGGCCTCACTTTATATTCGTATACGCAAGGGCTTTCTTTCAGTAGGAACCCGAAACAGTAATGTTTAGAGTTTTTTGTCGTCAGATATTTTGAAGATTGTCATTTGTTTTTATATAATTAATAACTTTTCAAAAATAAGACGTTGTATAAGGATTGATTATAAAAATGGTTCGATATCATCCAATTTCAGTAGTGTTCATTTTGTGGATCAAAACATATGAGTGTAAAAAATTGCGAACTGTCTTTTCAACACAAAACGCATTGGATAGTCATTAAACAGAAGGACGGACAGACAGAAAATGATTCTGAATCGATCGGTATAATAACGTTTCAACGTATCTGACGATTTCCGCGGTGTGCATAAATCCCCATAGATCGAATATACTCTGAATAGCAGTTGATGTAGAAGATAATGACACAATAGCTTTATTACCATAATATGAACTACGGTAAAAATTGTCACAACACAATAATTACCAGTCGCATAATATCACAAAAAATGTTTGTTTCAAATACAGAAACCAAACGTCATCATTATCATCATCATCGTCAATGAAAACTAAATCTTTCCCATCGTCATTATCATAGAACGAGTCAACTTCATCGTCATCAATTGAAGAGCACTTAAAAGTTTACAGTTCGTTGTTGTCAACACCGTTTACTTTTTTGTACTAAAAAAAAAAAAAAAAAAAAAAAAAAAAAAATAAAAAACAAAAACAAAAATAACAAAAAAAAAAAAAAACCACATCGAAAACAAATTCAGCAACCAGAACGACTACAACGGCGTTCCAATTAAGTTCGAAACGTTTCGTTGACATGTCTCATCGCGTTTCTTCTATATGTACATATAAATATAAATATATGCCATATTGAACTTAGTTAGCAGCAGCAATTATTACTGTTACGTCCGTAGAGGCGAAATCAACACGCTCTAGGTTCTTTATTAATATTTGTGGCAGTAGCAGCAATAACGAGACCAAAGAGAACAAGTGTAATAATAAATAGTAAAGTTAATTATAATTATTTAAAGGCAAGAACAAGACGAAAAGGTAACACTGGTAGTCGCAAAATAAATGCAAACAAGTCTGCAACACCCTCACCCACGTCACCTTTAACACAATCATCTGCATCATCTCTACAAACATCGACGTTTAAATTGGTTTCATCTTCAACGCCGGCCGCACTTGCATCTATATACTCAATTGTTACGCCATCCAACGTGGTGGTCTTCTCTGTAGCCGTTGCCTCTTCATCCATCGCCTCTATAACCACCTCAATGTCACCTACTTCTCAGACACCGCCGTCATCACGCACATCTCTCTTTGATTCCTGCCACCGTAAGATACGTTTAATTGGCGGCGGGCCCGTTGCTTTCTTGGGCGGCTTAGTTGCGTAAGTTCTTCTTTTCTTTTCTTTTATTTATTTATTTTGTTTTTTTTTGGCTTTTTTATAATTTTCTCTTTTATTTATTCATTTTTTTTTTTACTTCGCATTGTCGATGCGAAGCGATATATCGCTTTCTCGTATGCGTTAGTGTGTCACGGTGAATTATTTATTAGATGACTTCACCAAATATGCATTTTTTTGTTTTTATTTTTATTTTTTTTTATTAAATAAGCGCTAACTGTATTCCGTTTCGTTTATCCGCCGCTTTTCTTTCTATCATTGTTTCGTTTTCAATAAAGGGGACAATGCTACACTTCAATGGTTTTTATTATCAACTCTTTTTAAACCGGTTTCTTACGTCCGTCCATACACAATTCTAATTCTAAATTTAAAATATTTTATATGTATTTCTTTAATTAGATATAATTAAAAAATAAATCGTCTGTATACGAGTTATATGAATTTGAAGGCTGCCGGATAACTTAGATCATATGCTCGCCTGTATTGAAAACTCCACAGCACTTGAGATTTGAATCCGCGACCGTTGAGTTGTTAGTCGCGAACCTTTACCTGCACGGCTGCGCATGCGGCTAAATCAAATATTATGCATACAGAGGTTTACGTTGCCTTATGTCGATAGGGAGTATTCCTTTCCATTTTCCTCCTTTTATATACATATATATATATATATGTTTCTCGTTTATTTATAATGTAGCAACGTTTTCGTATTTAAAAATGGCTTTAGAGTTATGGGAAGTGTAGGTAAAAACTTGAATGAAGTTCAGTTCAAAAATATCGCATAGTGGATAGTAAAGTAGGTGTATATACAAAAACATAATTATATATAAAAGTGACCACCAGAAGTAATTAATTATCGTGGGTCTCTCTCTCTCTCTCTCTCTCTCTCTCTCTCTTCCTTTCTCTGCTACCGGTATATTATACTACACTTTTTGGATATTTTCCCACAATTGGTTGTTCTTTTTTATTGCCACAGGAAGCATGATGCTTTAGTCCTCTTCAGATATTCTATGTAACAAGGTGAGGCCGGGGAGTGGCTTGCCCGTTCAGTGACATCCACAGCCATGCTATCAGTACACTGAATAAATGCTTCGCAGCATTGTCATGCTGAAGTGTTCACAGCGGTGACTTATTTTCTTTCGCATGTGGCAAAGTAGTTAGTCCCATATCAGTAGATTTCTTCGGCCATGCTTTACTCCTTTTTTAGTAAATCTAAAGTGGAATTTTTCTTCTTGTCCTCCCATCATTCCCAACCAAATTTATTTTTGGTTCGTCACTGCAAAGTATATTTCTTCATTTGTTATTTTTTTCGACTTCCAGAAGTGCACCAATTTTTATGGGTTAAAGCAAACACTTCCCCAACTTAACTGTTCTAAGCAAAGGAACTTTGCAAGCTGTTCTTTTTGGTAGACTGGCAACTCGCAATCGTCAAGGACACGTTTGGAACGATTCCCATTTACATTGAAAAGTACTCTGGGCAACTTGAGTAATTTCGGATTGCTAAAATTATCGTGTATCCGACAATAGCCTCGATTGTCTTATAAAATGCGGTCATTATTCGCGATAAAATTTTAGTTCCAATTTATTCCTAATTGATTTCCTATTTATTCTAAAACACATTTGCATTTTTTTGAATAAATTGGGAATAACTTGGAATTGAAATTTTATTGTTAGTAGTGAGCGCATTAGAAAATCGATCGGGACCATTTTTATATCAAATTTGAATGTGGACTTGATGACAAGCACTTGAGTAGAAAGTTTTTCGAAATATCTTGAGAGAATCGAAAGTTATAGACGAAAACATCAAAAAATTATTGTTTCTTTGCGAGGTTGTTTTACTTTCTCAATTATGGTGGGCGTGTGTGTAGGCGGCCGACAATGATTTTTTTAACATTAAGTTCTTAATCGTACGAGGGATGTTTGTGCGAAATTTCAGCTTCATACCTTCACTTGGCAGAAACAGATACGTACAAAACTTTCGTAGTTCTAGTGTTAAAGGTTTCTTCTATTGCTCTCAGTTACAATTTGAATTTGAAGAATTTCAGTCAGTATTTTCGGCATTCTCGTTGAGTGTAGAGTATTAAAAGCCGAAAACAGTTGTAACTACTTTCTAAGAAAATGTTTTCACAAAAGGAGACTGCATAAGAATTCGTTTTGCTCTGTTTAGTTTATACCCACGTCTATACATATCTTTATACCCATATCTATATATGTACTTATATACATGTATATATTTTTGATTATCAAGAGATTATGAGTGAATTCATCTAAACTATCTGCCAATAATTTCTTTATAAAAAGATATCGACATTATTTTTAGAAAGTGGTCAACTGTTAAACGACGTAAAGCGCTCGTCTCGTTTGTGACTTACATTAGTTTTAGTGGCGTTATTTTCGTTATTGTCAAAATTTCGTTAATTATTCATAAAAAAATGCTTTGGAAATTGTTATGTGCAACTCTTCCTAGTAAAAAACAAAAATTGTTCAATGACTTACTGATATTAAATGATGTCACGAGGACGGTCAACGGGATGAACGCCCAAAAATGGCGTTTACGTCAGAAAACATCAAAAAAAAAAAAAAAAATGCTGAAATTTGTGGCCGCGAATCGAGATCACTCTTGGCACGAAGAAGTGTGTTTCCGCGTTTGCTTACAATCAATCAACTAATTGTCTCGTGTCACAAGTTGATGGCGGCTGCAATGCTAAAACTGCATGATTTGAAGTTCGAATTGTTGTCCGATCCGCCGCATTCGTTACTTCGCAGTTATCCCCCACCATCTGTTCTCTGTTTACAAATCGCAAAAGGATGCTTCAACAAAAAAAAAAGATTTGAATCAAACTTTGTAGCGGTTTGATAAAGCGTTCTTTAAAAAAGCCATCGAAATGTCAGCTAACTGGTTGTATCGTATCATCCTTTAAAAAGACTATATAGATTGCTTATAACAAATTTTGAAAAAAAAAAAAAAAAAAAAAATCATTTCCTTGCTATCAAAAATTGACGTTGAGTACTCACACATATAACCCTTGGTCAAATCCATAGATGAAGTTGAAATATTGCCGTACGGTACAACCAACACCTCAGTAGATTTAAAAAGATAAAAAATTAGACAATTCCAAATATCACTATTAATATACGTATGTGGCAAGCTAATGCTCGCTTACGTGTATCATGTGAAGTGTATATATCATTCAGAAGTGCATATAGCAGAAAATACATACGAATCGAATCAGCTAAGAAATTCTGGGTTGCTGGCTTTGCTCCTGGTGGTTTGTCCAAAGCACAGGAAACTTTACTTTTTTCATTTTGAGAAAATAACATATTAAAGTATCCTTCCAAACTGCAAGGTACCGTCCTCTAAAATCAATTTTACATATATATATATAGGATCATCACGAACTCGAGCTAAGAGCTATGAGATAGGGGGACAATTCTCTTTTCTTTCGTCATAGATAAATCGAATTCGAGTAAATACGAGCGTTTCCAAGCGGTTAAAAAAAAAAAGCAAGGAGAAACCCATGGCTATTAGTTGAAGTGCGAAAAAATTTTTATATTAATTTCTGGAAAAAAGATAAAGAAAAAAAAAATACTGCAGATGTATAAATAGCGCATGACAATGCCAGCAACAAATATCTGCACCTTCTCAGCTGTAATGGTGACCTTGTTACAAAATGTTTTCTGACACAGAAGAGAATGGTTACAAAAAAAAAAAATAAGAACAGTAAACGTATATACGCGTGTGCATATGTGAGCATTTCATGTCCACGACAGGAGTATGTTAGATTTGTCAAATGTTTGTGGGCCGTGGAACTATGTAACAAAGAAAATTGATTCAATACGAAATATATATGTTTTCAATGAGCAGAGTTGAAATGAATCTTTTTGTCTGTCTGTAAAGTTTGTCGCTACCTCTATGCATTCGGGTACCTACCAGAATCATTGCTAACTAATTCAAATTTGATTGAATGCGAAAATCCGCTAACTAGGTCCAAAGATTAGAAAGTGGATATGATTTTCATGGCTTCGAAATTTCAAATCTTTTAGTTTAGAGTCTTATACTGATGGGTTTTAAAGTTTCACGCAAAAAAAAAATTCTCCCTTAGAGTTCAAATGGGCTAAAACGCACCAAGGAGAGTTAGCTAAGATTATTAAAAACTATACATCATCATACAAATATGATTAAAAGGATTTACGACGTCTAAGGCAAATGTGTGTGTAGTAAATGATCATCTCCTTATCTTCCAGACGAACGTCAAGCTATGCCAAGTAATGGGCTTAGGTTAGGGTATTTACAATATTCGACCAAAGTCGATTATAATTTCTTATGTATTTGCTATTATATTGAACTTGTTGTACTCAAAAGGATGAAATTCAATTGGAGAAGGAAACAAGTTGCGGTTTTTTCATAGTGTGCATGTTATGCATCTTTTCATTTTTATTACACCATATAAAGTGTTAGTAAAGTTAGACATGTTTATAGCACTAGAGGGTAGAACAAGGCAATATTGTTATTATAAATGCGCGTTTGCGCATGTCGCGGTAAGCGACAGCACAGCTGGCAAAAAAACAAAAAAAAAAAAACACAAAAAATATCCGTTCTACAAAAACTTTTCTCCAAATATATTTATGGCAACTAATATTAATTTATTTGTCATTGTGTCGTTCTCTGATGCAATCACTAAAGCTCATGAGAGCAAGAAAAAAATGAAAAATTCATTTAAGCGAGAGAGAGAGAGAGAGAAAAACCGAATGTAGTTAAAATCAAATGACCACAAAATAATGCGCGCACATAGCGTGTGAATGTTATTACAACACACAATATCTTTTATGTGCATTTATGTGTGTGGATATGACAATTATGTTTTTTTCATTACGCACTATCAAAAACATAAATACTGTAAGACGATGCATTTTTATCATCGACTTCGCATACAAATACGGGCATGTATCAATTCATTTCAAAACAGGTGAAAACACTGTAGTTTATCATGGCCCACCATCAAACACCCTACACCATTCGATACGTGTTCGTATAACGATTTAACAAAACCAGTCATTATATCGGAAGTGCTCGAAAAAGTTGTCTTATCCGAATCATTTTCGACGGCCAAAGCATGTCGTTGTACCAAATTTCATCAAATAATTTTGAAAATTGCGGCCTATAGAGTAACATGAAAACATATGACGGACAGGTGAACGGCAAACTCAAATCCATTCAGAACCTTCTGGCTGTTGCATACGACCGCACAAACTTAATATACCGTTATACCACAAGTGGTGTAGTATATAAGTACACAAGCTTTGAATACCAATAAGAAGTTGGCAAAAGTGTCACTCACGACTCATCGGAGTTTTGTTTCATTGTGTTTTTTAGTTGCTTTCTAGGTTAAAATGTTTTTTCTATTTTCAACATGAAACTGATTGAACGAGAAATTTATACCAATTTCTGTTTAAAGAATGCAACTGCGAAGACAAAATCAGTGTGATAATAATCAAAAATTAAAAAAAACATCTGCAAAGGGGAAGCATTTGAAATTTCTGAAAATTGAAATATCGGCAAATTTAAGAATCTTGTGTTCAATAATAATAAATGGTGATAGTTAGAAATCTTCTAACAGATCTATCCGCTATATCAACGATAGAAGTTAGTGTCTATATCATACCCCACATGTGGCACAGGGTGTGTTAAGATAGAGCGGTCGTATGTAACACGCAGAAGGGCTGAAGATCGATTCAGAATCATAATCTTAATTGATCTAAGCCCGTCTGTCCGTCTGTCGGTCTGATATGCTGTCGATGTAATTTTGTGTTCAAGCTACAGATCGCAATTTTTGGGGTATTTTCATGAAATTTGTTACGTTGAAGCACAACGGCCATTGGAAATGATTCGTATCGGTTCACGCCCTATTCTGAAAATTTGTTATATGGAAAAAAAATTTAATTTTTTCAAATATCTCGGCACAAGTGACTAAGTAGTAGTATTTCGGCGTAATAATTTCGTATGAAAACCTTGAATCGGCTAAGGCAATTTTTGAACCTCCTTTCTTATATAAATAAAATTGACGTTCAAACGACAAAAGGGTATATCCTTTCAATGCTTCATGCTGAAAATGATATCATAATAGTGATTTGACAAAAAAAAAAAAAAAAACAAGCGGAAAAGTCCAAGTTTTAATATGTGGTGATGGAAATCGACCCATAATAGTAATTTCATATAAAAATGAACTATACAAAATTTTGAATCATCTGCGGCTATTTTTCGATCCCACCCTATGCATGAAAAGCATGAAAATATGCCTTAATATAACCGTAAGATAAAATTTTTATATTCTATAAGAAACGTAAGAATTATGTTAGACAATGTGGTATAGGGTATTTAATGGTCGGCCTATAACGACATAATTATTGGTACATTTTTCATCACGAACTAAAAGTATTGTCCCGTGGTAAGCATCGTATTCAGCATAAATATTATTACACGGATGAGTAGGAATTGTTGCCATTACCAAAGAAATGGTCTCGTGATAATTGAATGAGCGAATGCGATTTTCATTATGACGCGAAATGACGTGAATGCGACAATATTCAATCTGTGAAGTCAATTGTTGTTCGTTTAATTTTATATATAACCTTAATATAATATATATTGTAATAATAATAATGATTGGTTGAAAAATGCATTCTCTCTGTGTCCCTGTAGATGTCACAGCGTTCGTTTTACATACTTGTCTAATATGGTATTATGACTATCCTTATCAGAGTTCGCACGTCACCATTGTTTCCTTAAAACACATCATCGATTGGTTCGTTTTCGCAGCTAATTGAAATTTTCAGCGTTAGTGATGGTTTTATTAACCTAACAGAAAATAGCTTTAGATTGTGTGTAGACCGTGTGAGAGCCGATTTACAAAATGAAAATTGCCCATATTTTATGAACACATGAACATGAATAATACTCATTATTAAAAAAAGCATTTCGGGTCTACCATTTTTCTTGAAAGCTTAACTTTTATAGAATGTATATTAATATCACCTTGCTCCGACAAGTTAGCATTATGACGCATTGCGGTTGGCCTTCGTTTCTTTCTTCATGCCACTCATTTTCTAAGCGTTTGATATCTCTGTATTGACTTCTTGCAAAACTTTCGTTTGCGCGTCCGTCCCCTCTTGCTCTACAATAATAATATAAATGCTAGTGCTTATGTAGTTATTTATATTTCTCCTTCGGACTTTGCTTTTGTAATGAATATTTTACCGTTTCTTTTTTTTTTTTTTTTTCTTTATCTTCCTCATATTCCGCTTCTTGTTATTTACTTTAATTTCTTTCTTCTTTCATCATTTCTACGTTTAATGACGTCATTTTGATTGTGATTGCCATTTAAGCGGCGATGTGTTAAGTGATTTTATTTGAACCGCGCAAAGTTAACATATTTGCATTTTTGCTTGCTGCGTACATACGTATATCGCCAACTAACTTGCATTTGCAATGCTTTGTTGAAAATATCATCGAATTCTCACAATTGTACTTTTCTTTTTCTGTTTTTTTTTTTTTTGTTTGATGTAAATCTATAACATATTCATTAATACGTGTGTCTTCTCCCACATAACTGGGTCGTTTCACAAAAATTGATAAAATTCAGGAATTGCATTCTTCTTCTTCTTATTGTTCGAAGTGATCTTTTATTTTATTTCTTGTACATTACCCAAAATCTTTCGCTCTTACTTCATCAACAATTTAACCTAATTGCAGTAATCGGTTAATGTAAATATTGGAATTTTGTGGAATAATAAGAATTATATCTTACACGCTATCTATGGTATGAGGGTATATTAAAATTATGCAGACGTATGCAATATCCAAGGAGAACTTGAGAGAGACCTATCTTTTATTGCACACGAAAGATTCAGAGTCACTTTCCGAATCGATCCAAGCTTGTCTGTATGTCCTTTCATCTTGTTTTCTTGTGGTCAATCTACAAGGCGCAATTTTTGAGATATTTTGATAAAATTCGGTACACTGACGCCTTTTCGCCTAAGGACGAAAGCTGATGAAAATAGTTCGGATCGGACTACTTTTCCGGACAATTTTATTTTGAAAAGTCGATATAAGTATAACCTTATTAAGCGGTTCCCATTATAGTCTTCTTTTTCTTTACTTCCTTTATAATAAAATAAAATAAACTTTATTTTGTGTAACTAATGATGTAATGATGAACAAACAACTGAAACATAATGACATATTAAACGAACTTCACGATGAACATATATGAAATAAAATTAAAATTCTTCAACTCCTTTATGTACAATAATTAGAAGAAGAGAAGGATGAAAAAAAAAACATGTTCGCAACATGTTTTGTTATATGATGTGTTGAACAGAGAAAGCGATACCTTATGCTTATTTAATTACATATGTATACATAGATACATATTTATAGATTTATTTACCTAATATGTGCTTACCCATATACTTGAACCTATGTACATATAAGGGTACATACTCACATACTTACAAACTTATAGACTGACACCTTCACACATATTCTTTATGCTTTTTTATATTTATATAAAGCATAATACACTTATACACTTACATATATTATATATGCTTTTCTAGTAGGTGTATAAATAAGTTATCAATCGTGTGAAAGTTGTCGTTCAGCATATATCAAGATGCAAAGTGATGAGCTAAAGGTACAGAGATGATAAGATGGGCTTGGTGTGCAAATGCAGTAAGCTATGACACAGTTAGAAACTGGTTTGCAAGATTTGGTGCAAAAATATGATCTGGGACTTGTAACGAGAATTTTTTCCGATTTTAGCCTTATTCTCCAGATCATACCTACTTCTGATTTGCACTGATTCATATCGATGCAGTAATATTTATCAAATCAGGAACTCTGCGAAAATGGCTCGATGACTACCTTATCTCAAAACTAGTCGAAAGGCAGCCAAAAAAAAAAAAAAAAAACCGAAAAAACCAATAGATCTAAAATAATAATGGCACATATTATCAATCACAATCAATATTTTTTAAGTAAATTTGAATTTTATCAAAAAAATGCATAGAATTTCTCTGTACACCTAATACGATTATATACTTATATACTTATATATTTATATATATCGATATAGTTATATATTAATATATTTAGTTTTATGGCTTTGTATACATATATATTTGCGACTATATGTAATGCAGTAGGTGGGAGATGTAAACGATTTGATACAAACCGATAGTAATCTTCCATTTTCTTTTAATTATAATAATTTAGAAATAAATATCCGGTTTTTGGTAAAAGGCCTGTTGTTTACTACCTCTTTTCAATCTGCACTCTTAAACAATTCAATATGTCGTTGTCGGTAGATTATTTCTGTTTACTTGACGTTAACAGAACGTGGCGCATTGACTGACATTTATAAGCTAGTGGAAGTTGATTTTGTTGTTCATACCTGTTTCGTTTTTGGTAAAGCATGTATGTACAAAAAAACTGGTAGCTTTCAGTAGATGCTTATGCTTGCAATGCGAAGAAGCATTCACAACGCACACCGCATAGAAATTATTTAATTGTTTGTGTGCCATATTGACCTGTTTCAACAGGCTACACAAATGATGACCGACTTTGTAATACTTACGGGCCGGAACTTTTTTTTCCTAACAGATGCCTAAACATATTCAGATAGTTCGTATTTCATACTCGCTCGCCAAGAAACCATTGCCGTCACATTCAACAACGGAGAGTTACACGACAGTGTAAGCAGTACACTCCAACATTAGAAAATACACTTTAGTGATTATTTAATAAGCGAGATACTCTCACAATATCTTTAGTTATGTTCATCTCTTTGTCTGTCATCTCTCGTTGTATTTTTACCTTCAGAAAATCAGTTTGAATCTACACCCACAAGTACGCCCGTTACACTTGCAAACACTTGCAAAAGTAAATAAATAAATAAATAAATCTTTATTTACTAAAACAATAAAAGTTGCACATTGTGCTTTAGCGAATTGTTAAACTCTGATTACTTATTGCGAACGGCAAAGTTTTAAATATGGATTATTTTCTGACTCGTTCTCTTCACATAGTGATGCATAAACTTAAGAATGATTTGTGCATGAGGTTACTATTATATTAGCTCACACTTTACAAGCTTTTATATTGAATTTTAAATTTCATGATTTTCAAAATTCTTAATATCTTCTTCTTCTTTTCAGTTAGAGAAAGCCATTTTTGAATTTTTTTTTTACAAATCTCTGAAGAAATTATTTATTTGTTTTTTCAATAATAAAAGATATTTTGTTTACCATACATTAGAGATAAGCGAAAGGATAGCTAAAGTTCACTTTTTATACCCTACACCACTTGTGATAAAGGGTATATTAACTCATTGCGGCCATATGTAACGGGCAGAAGGGCTTAAGATAGGCCCAGCTTTTGTTATACCGATCGATTCTGAATCATAATCTGAATTGATCTAACCCTGTCTGTCCGTCTGATGGCTGTCCATGTAAACTTGTGTGCAAGCTACAGTTCGCAATTTTTGAGATATTTAGATGAAATTTACTATAGCGACGTCAGCGTTCTGACCCACGGACGAACGCTGGTCACTTTTTCAACCACTCCCCATATAACGCCCTATTCTGAAAAGTCGTTATATGAGAAAAAAAAAATGTAATTTTCAAAACTTCTTAACAAAAGTGGCTAAGTAGTAGTTTTTGTGGAAACTTTGGATCGGCTGGGTCTACTTTTAGGATACCACCGCATATAAGAATGATCGGGGTATATAAACCCTTATATGTCAAACAGGCTTAATTGTTAATATTTTATGATGAGAATTTATTTATTTGTCGTAGTAATTTGAAATAAAAAAGCAGTGGACGAAATCTGAACCACATAGGTCTATTTTTCTGACCCCAATCCTCACCCCAAAGCTGATGGCATTCTGGAGTATAATGATGATTCAGTGATGATTGTCACGAAAATACTTTTCATTTTGCCTAAACGGCTACAATACATACCTTGTTGCGTTCGGTCAAATATTAGCAAACACTGCACCCACTTCGAATCCATCTTTCTCATCGATAAATATTCATGCAAGATTGTAGATGGACTGACTGCCTTTTGATATATTCAGGGTGTCAGCTATCATAAGCAATTGCATTTTTGCGGTCGTTCAACACAATTTTGTGCACTTTTCTTCTGCTTTTTCGAATAACTGCCGAATTCGGGCGCTCAACATCGTCAGCGCTCATATGACTTTGTTTAAAATTGGCAAACTACCCACATGATGTGGACGGAGACAGAAGTGGTAAGCTAAGCAGATTAAACTTTCTAGTAAAACAAAGGATTTGTTCATTTCGATACAATGTACTTCCTGACCAAAAAAAGGAAGTAACGAGGATCTTGTAACACTGCTTAAAGAGGAAACAAACACTTTTTTTTGCTAAATACTTTACTTGCTCTCGACCATTTTAAACTGTTATTGTTGTTGGCTGATAAGCTATATATGTATCTTCGTCTAATATTACTAAAGCAGTGAGTTCCACAAGGGATGAAAAATGTTTCCAGGCGGAGAATTTTGCTTGTCGTCTGTTTAATTAGAAGCGGGCAAAGCAAGTGACACAAAAGAGAAGATAAAACAAAAGCAAATTTTTTTTTTTAATTTTTTAATCTCGATTACAGGAAGTGAGGAGTCTTTTAAAAAAAAGTTTTAAAAAAAAGTTAAGTTAGCCCGGTTTTTTAGTTGAATTTCTTTTATTCAGAATATAAATAATGAAAATTAAAATTGCACGGTAAACGAGATGTTACTAAATCGATCGAGATTATTATTCTTACAGAGATTTCAACAACATTTCGCAACAAAAGCTTCTTTTCCTTATCTCTTATATGTGCACTTGAACTAGGAATATGTGGATTTAGCTCTTTCGCAGGGATGCGACGCACAAACCCAACTAAATCAATTTAAAATCTTACTCCTGTTATGTCCATTAACTAAACGAATACCTAAAGTTTAGTTCGAATATTTTTGTATTTGCATGGCAAGAATTGCTTAAAAAAAAATTATAGAAAAAAAGTTACTCGAATTTTTCCACGTATTGGATTACTTTTGTTATTTTATAACATAAAGTCGTTACACACACACACACATACACACACACTTGCTTACTTAGTCATCGTGCAAACGTTTTACACAAGAGAATATCTCTCATATTCAGTTTTATTCGCATATTAATCCGATATGCAATTAAAATCAAGTTGAATGTCAAGGCTTTTAAATGGAACAAAAGTCCAGTTGGTTGGTTTCGGCACAATTGGCACAACAGCATTTATTAATTATTTACATACATTCTCTATGCAAACATGTTAGTTTACACGAATACCTTGAACAAAAGCAATAAAATAAAAGAAAGAATCAAACTATATACGTAAGAAAATCATATTAGGTAGTGGCCGAATCTCTTATATCCATTAACTTTTTTTGAAGAAAAGAAAAAAAAAAAAATAAATAGAAATAATAGCATTTCTCTCTCTCTCTCTTTATCTCTCTGTCTCTCTATCTCTCTGTCTCTCTGTCTCTTCCCATACTATTTGGTAGGCATGAACGGTTTTTGCCATTTTTGTAAAAATTATGTAGAAATACCCGAAGAAAACACAAATTTCTATTATTGTAGTTTATAAGCAATGTGCAGTGGCCCTTTTTTTTTGCTTATATAACATAGGTATTTTGAATTGAGTACGTTGAAATGTTGGCGTGTCCTTTGACTGATGCCTCCAATTCCCAGTACCAGTCTGATTGGAATAATCTTGAAACCGATAGCTTTATTTTTCCGACCGAGAAAATGTTCTCCATAGATATAAAACAGACGGAAGGACGGACATGTTGAAATTAATTTCAAATTTAATGTTATTCAAGAATACATATATATACTATATGGGATCCCTAAGGCATTTTTTCGGGTGCTGCAAACGTTTTGACAAAACGAATGCACTCACATCCTCCAGTGGTGAGGCTAATAAAAAATTATTGTACACTAGTATCGATCGCAGTAAAAGCAATCAACAGAGTGCAATAAAATGAGCTATTGTCCGATATATTGCTAGTTTGATCGAAAACTATTGTATACTATATGTCGGCAGTATCTGCCTAACTGACATCTGCGTCAAATTTCATATCAATATATTTAATATTTAATAAGAAACTTATATAAGAATATGCAACTCGTGACAATACATTGGAATGCTAATGGCATGCATAAGCCAGTAAGAAGACTGTAGTGACCTGCGGCCCTCCATAAAATACCCTACACCAGACTCTATAGTCATGCATATAACGACTTTTTAAAGTAAGGCCTTCTAGGCGAAGTGGTCGAAAAAGTGGTACGAACTGAATCATTTTTACCACCATTCGTCTTTGCCCCAAGGCACGCCAATGCAGCAGAGTTAATCAAGAAAAATCTCTAAAGTTACGCTTTAGGGGTTAAACACAATAGAGCAAGACGGACGCACAAGCTTAGACCGGTTCAGAAAATGGTTCTGAATCTTTTGATGCAATTCCTCCTGAGCACGGCATGCACCCGCAAAAATTTGATATAACTTTGTACCATAGACTGTGTAGGACATAAAAAGGAGTAGTGAAGAGTCAGGGATCAAAACTAGTGTAGATATCACGTCGATATAGCATTTATTGGGAGGTAGTATTTAAAAGTAAACGTCACAGATTCCGTAGGTGTTTATTATAGCACAAGATCTTGAGTTAAGTTAGTCAGTCAGTAACCTGTTGAGCTGCTGGAGCTCATAAGTTTTTGTGTTCGTCAGATTAAGCTTGAAAATCAATTAAATCGAATTTCTATCATAGCTAGCGAAGAAACATAAAGTAGGGCGTGTAATGTTAATGCTAATAAAATGGTTTCTTATTTTACTTATTTATTTTTTTTTTTTTGAACCAGAGGTTAATGTGTGCGGGCTTAATGTCTGTACTATGTGACTACTGTGACTAAGGAAAAAGCGCAAACTATTTATTGTGATAATTAGATTATATTTTGGTAACGAAAGATTTTCAGTGAACTAAAAGGCTTTTCTCGCCCTCTCCTCCTTACTTTTTATTTCGTTGTTAGACGTATTTTTATATTTCTAAATTTTATTAGATTATCTAAAATGTTTTATTCCGCTCTTCTTAGCTAAGTGCTGTTAAAAAATGCAAAAAAATGTTAAATGTTGTTTAGAAGTGAATGCACGCTGGCTAGCTAAGCAGCGAGTTCACTTAACTGGAATGACAGTAAGAGGCAGCGAGAATTTGTAGTAAATTACTGTTATTATTATTTGCAAAATCGCGCATTTCACCTTTAAGGCAAGAAAGAAAAACAATAACATTAGCACAACGCAAACATCATTTACAAGAGATTATAACTCTTTTTTTTCCTTTTTTTTTTTTCTTTTTTTTTGTATTTGTAGGGGAAACGAAAAAAAGACACTGACTGACATAGATTTCTCTAAGCCTTTGAAAAATGTAAATGTAATTTTCTTTTTTGTTTTCTTCTTTTTTTTCGATGAATCTTGAGGAAAACACATCTTCTCAAGCCATTTTAATAAATGCTCGCAATTAAGTATGCGAAACACTCGTTAGGAATTGTATGCTAGAGAGAAAAAAAAAAAAAATATATATATATATATATCTATATATATTCTTCAACTGTTGACATATCACTAGAGAAATCGGATATCGGAGAAGAAAGGAAGAGAATCCGTTTAGGAATTAATATTCAGAAAAAATAAAAAACAATGTTTTTTTTTTTACTTTTGTGTCTTATCTTGTGTATCTTCTTCATGTTCGGATTTCAACATTGCAAATGACTTCTCTATGACAGTTTCACTCCAATTGACTTATCAAGAATATTTTCCCGTATTTTCAAGTATGAATACATATGCGTATGTACATGTAAAAGCTGTAGAACACTATGGTAACTTAGATAGACTTCACCTAATGCAGTTCACGTTCGCGATAATAAACTAAGAATTATAGATTATTTTTATGAAAAGGTTTGCTCTTCATGGAAGCCCTTATACTGGAAGATGGTGGAAGCGTTAACTAACGTGACCCAAATTGGGCAAATTTAATCTACTTGTCGAAGATATTATTATATCTCAGTTGCCGCTGTCGTAAAAATTAGACTTTTTCGTCATAGAAGGACTTACTTTTCATGAGAGCCTCTGCACAGAGAACCAATTTTCATAATAAACAGCTAAGAATATGATAGTCGGGCAGGGCCGGGTCTCAGAAATCGACCTATGTGATCCAAATTTGGTGCACTTCTTTTTTATGTCAAATTACTATCATGAAGAAATTTTTATCATAAAAAATTAACAACTAGGCTATTTTGGCATGTTTTGCATTTCCTGAGAAACCTGATATGCTTGGTGGCATCCAAAAAATAGGCCTACGTAGTCTAAATTCGGTAAGGTTGATTTATTTGTCAATTTGCTATTATGGAGCAATTTTTCTTTATCAAATATTGAAAATTTACTATAAAAAAGGATTCAATTTCCGTAGGAAGGGTCAATCAAAATATTTTCTGAGCCGAACCGATTTCAATTTCGTATCCATTTATAATGTCAAACCATTGTTACTCAGCGATTTTTGTCGAGAAATTTCAACTACTGCAAGTATTTTCCATATAACGACCTTTAAAATTGAGCTTCATATGGGAAGCGGCCGAAAAAATGGGCCAGTCCAAACCATTTTGATTACCGTTCGTCGTTGAATTAAAGCAAGTCAGTGTAGCGAATTTCGCCAAAGTATTTCTGAAATTGTGACCTGCAGATTGGGCGCAAGAAAGCGAGATGGACGGGTGGAAGGGCGGCCAGAAATACCTTAATGGATGCACAAACTGATTGAAAAAGTGATTGCGATTCGATCAATATAACTAATGGTGGGTCAAACTATCTCAAGTCCTTCAGAATATTATATAGTGGTATATATTCCAACAAACGTAATATATACATATACTTAATATATACCACAGGAAAGGAGGAGATTTCAAAGAAGAAGCAAGCACCCAAGCGACTCAAGTTTAACATTTCAAACAAACAATGTATGAAGTCAAGTTTTTTGTGTATGCAAAGTTTTATCCACCATCACGGTGATTTCAAACTATAGTTGATTCTGTTCAGAAATGCATTTACTTTACAATGCACTCGAGATCTATTTTTTGCATACACTATATGGGTTTCTATGCATGTGGTGTTTCAATACAGGAACACCCTTAATTAGACCACTGCCAAATGAGTCTCTCTGTGTTATATATTTGTCAACTTTCTCCGTACGATATATATATATATATATATATATATATAAGAATATCGTGTTCATCTTATGCCCTATTCATATTTGATGAAAGTTTGTGAACGAATCATTCGTTTTGTTAATTTGCCCTCCGCTGTATATGCGCGGAATTTTTTATTTTCTAATTCAATGCTTGAGACTTCCAAAATGTAAGCGACAATCGAGCTGTTGTTTAAATGAGACCAATTAAACTTATGTGTAAATGTAATGCGTCTTATTCTGTGGTGGCGATTAAACTGAATGTTTGGATTTCATTTCAAAAAGCTTGGGTTTATTCCACATCAGACATCAACCTTTAGTATTTGTAAGTATTTAAAATAATAATGAGTCATACCCTTGCTTTCATGGCGTGGTACGTGCTCTTTGTTCTTTTTTTACATATCTAACATGAGGTTTTTCTTGCTGTATATACCCTACAGCATTTGTGATACGAGCAGATTACGTTTATTAGAATGTATGCAACACCCACAGTGACTCGTTGTTCCGAATAAACTTTCGGTTTACGCATGCGTCCTTGTCTGAATTTCGGCGATTTATACTGACGAGTTTCAGCCCAAGAGCAAGCCGCCCCACTCTAAAAGGCTTGGACTGAAATTTTTTTTACAGCCATTCTCTATATGAAGTTCTATTACGGGAAAAAAAAAGAAAACTTCTTTTGAATATCCAAAATATTGACGGAGTGGGGCGAAACACAATAGGCTTTTTTATAGCAACAAGGTCTAATCATTAGTGTACTGTAATAAGTGAAAAGATGACTGAACATATTAATTTACTCTGTGGAATAAATGTGGATCATCTTGGTGCGGTCTCATATAACGGACATTTTTCGTAGAAAGCAAGCCGTCATATGTTTACAAACTGTAACTTTGGGTAGCGTAGGACGAAAATGTGTGGAGAATAAATAAATCTTTGAAAAAACAAAATTTGATCCAAATTGCATCATCTTTTGAGTTTCTTCTCAAATCAGATTTTTATAAAGAATCCTTAACTTTTATTAGGTTTCCAAATTTAATTTTCATTTATATTGAACTCTGATAATGATGGTAAGTGAAATAGCGTAGGGTATTTTCCTTGATTGCTTTTGCCCGCCTATGATGTTTGCATTTCTTTGTTTTTTTGCTTTTACTATTTTTCCATTGTTTGCTATACAAAGTTCTTGTATTCATTTATACATTTTACGCATTTCAAATACGAGGCAAAATTCAAGTCTGTATTTTGATTTGATCAATTGGCATTACACCAGGTAGGTAAAATTAAAACTCTCTCTCTCGAAACTCTTTCTCTCTCTCTGCCGATTTATTCTCGGACCAATTCTTTAAACAGCCGCACTATTTTGAAGATCGCAGTTAGCCGATCAGGTTTATTTTAAGACCGAAAATCTTGTTGATCATGACAAACATTTGTTTTAAATTTCTTTGAGAAAATCTCAAAGGAATCGTATATCTTTGCATTATCGGTATTTTTACAGACTCGACTTTTTGTTGGATGTGTGCACGTTTATGAGCGAATTATAATGATTTTTCAAAGCATAACTCAAATATCAAATGTCTATCTCCAATTTTTTGCCATTCTCAATTCCAAGAAAAACAACCGTCTGGTAAAGTTGCTTGATATTGAAATAAAAACCATTCGTAGTTTAATGCGATGCAACCGGTTGCCAGCCATAAATGGAAACAGTTGTGTTCTCTTCTCATCGTTTCCCCAAGTTTGTATTAATTTTGGAAGATAGTTAAGTCACGCAAACAGTAGCCAAAAAATTTGCTTGTGCGATTTGCGACGTCTCTGTGAATGGTTCAGTGGAAGGATATACATGTACATGTATACATAACATGTACAGCGATTAATTAGCTGCTTCAAGGCCAAGCTTGAGAACATCTTGAATAGATTACGAATCAGTTTGCGTTTTGCCGCTGAACTCACTGGCAAAACAAACCGTCTTTATATCGGATGATTAGTGTTTACGAAAAATGTATTGATTGTCTGCAATCCAAGCTGCTTGATGACTACCTTTCAAGAAGCTCATTTTCCGTCCTTGACAAAATTGCAGAAGAAATGTGAACCGTCGTCATCAAGCAAAGCGATCGTTTCAGCTGATTACAGTACACAAGCATGCCCGAAGTCCTGCGAAGTAAGCAAGTGAACGAAAATGTACACCATTGGCAAATAGAAGGAGCGTTTTGTTGCGGTAGAATAGAGCACTTGTCTTTGACGAATTCCGAATAGTTATTGTGCGTTGCGTGAACAAGTTTTATGCGCCCAATGTGTAAGTGCAACCTTGCTGCTTCAAAGTCTCATTTATATCTAAGGTGCTACCTGTACACCTGAGATCAATTTACGTTTCTCGTATCGTGGATTTGAAATTTTAAATGCTATTAATCCTAATGAGTCAATTGGTTCGGATACAATTAAGAATAAAATCATGATTTCTGCATATTAACCATGTATGTGTCGAATTCATTTCCGCTCTAAAGCTAAACTACGTTTTTTGCTTTCTCTCTTTACCATTTGTAATATTCTAATACCTTTTTTAGATTTACGGTTTTTTATATGTAGGCGTATTTGTGTGTCTTAATTCACTCAAAGATATATTTTAAGGGGTCCTAAATATGTGCCTAATAAAATAATGGAAGGAAAATATAGGAGCGTAAAGTCATTTCGCAATAAATTAAAAAAAATCACATCAAGTGAAAATTTGCGTTAAAATCAAATATTTTCATGATCAACCTACAGTTGGCGATTTTTAAGATATTTGCTCGAAATTTATTATACCGACGTTGTTTGGCCTAGGGGCCGATCCTATTTAAAATTGAATTAGATCACGCCACTCACTCACACTGAAAACATCATTATTAGAAAAAAATATTTGCACTTTTCATAACTTTTGGACAAAAATCAGCAGACTATAGTCTAATTGCCATTCCAATTTGATGTGAAAAATTTGGATCTGACGACAGGATTTCTTCACTGCCCTCCTAAATAACCATTCCTACGAAAGCTGAACACTCATATGACAAAAATGTCTAATTTTCAATATTTTATGGTGAAAATTGATCCATAATAGTAATTTGAAATAAAAATTAATTATATCAAATTTGGACTATGTAGGCCTATCCTTTCGGATCTCACCTCATATAAGAGTTTCCATGTAAAACAAACTTTTACTGGGCAAGAAGGTCTAATTTATAAGATTGAATGAAAAAATTCGGTCTATAACAGTAATCTGATAGATATATCAAATCTGATATACATCAAATCTGATATACATCAAATCTGGAATATATCAATCAGGAGTTCCTCTGATTAGTAAGCAATTTTTATGAAAAACAAAATTTAATAATGAAGATTTTATGATGAAAATTTGTCTATAAAGATAACCGTAGCTAATTCGGACTACGTGGGTAAAATTTTTTTACCCCTAATTATAATATATAAGGGTTCTCAGTACACTTAAGCTTTTTATATGGGCGATGAAATAATGAAAGTAGGTAAAGAGCAATAGGATCTTTTATAAGGAATTTTTACTTTGCCAAATTTATAGGAAATCAGTTAATACTTTTCGGGCACCCTACAATGTAAATGTTTTCATGAAAAGCATGTATGCATGTATGAAAGTGATGTATAATTTTTGGTATATTATCGCGAAAATGAACGAATGCATAAATTAGGCGAAAGGATGGGTGGTATTTAACGGTCAACTTTGACTGACTATATTATTAGGCCAGGAAGGTTTTGCTATGCATTTGGTGGGACTGGATGGGGATTATTTATTATGAGTTGCTTCCATATGACCAAACGCTTAATTCTGATCTCTACTGTCAACAAGTGGACTGTTTGAAGATAGCGATTGACCAGAAACGGCCAGAATTGGCCAACAGGAGAGGTGTCGTGTTCCACCAGGACAACGCTAGGTCACACACATCTACAGTGACTCGCCAGAAACTTCGGGAGCTTGGTTGGGAAGTTTTAATGCATCCGCCATACAGTCCGGGCTTGGCACCAAGCGATTATCATCTTTTCCTTGCATTGCAAAATTTCTTTAATGATAAAAAATTGGAATCTAGGGAGGATTGTGAAAATCGACTACTAGAGTTTTTTGCAAATAGAGACGAGGACTTCTATGAGAGAGGCATTTTGAAGTTACCTTTAAAATGGCAACAAATCGTACAACAAAACGATGCATATTTGACCCAAATCGGACAATCCGAAGCATGTTAAATAAAGTCCTGAAGTTCATATAAAAATAATGGATTTCTTTTTCTCCAAATTAATATTTTTACTCGTTTTGTTGCTTTGTATTCTTTATTTTATAAATTAATTAAATTATTTTTATATTTTCTATTTATGTTTTATTAAGTGTTTTCGCGTTTATGATTTTACTCTGGTTTTATGCTCAGTGAATGACTTAAAGAAGCACATTTATGTTTACGCAGTTTTGCGGGAAAATATTCATTTGAACGGTTCATTTTGAATTTTATGGGGAAGCTATTATATGTGCCATGTGAAAAGCGGCGAATAGAAATCAGAGAAATGAAACATTCGAATAATATTATTGAGGCTATTTTTTATAACCTCTGAGGCAATCACTTGATGATGATGTCGCATTAAATGTACGTAAACTAAATGTAAAACATAAAAAAAAGAAATTCTCATCTATTCGTTGTACATTGTTGTGTGTGAACTATATATTAAACTTAAAAATTTATTCGAATATGCGAGTATATGTGTGCATGCCGTGTGTGCGGTTTCGTTAATAATAATTACAAAAACGGCCGCATGGGCGTTTTTCTCCGCTTTCAATAGTTTTGTGGTCCTTTCTTTCATTTCATTCTGTTTACATTATTTATAAAAACCGTTTCGTATTGAATTCTTTGTTTTATTTTAAAAGTTTTGTGCAATTATAACATATTTTTTATTGATGTCATTTATTTCCGTCGTTACGTAGAAATTAGTTCTTACATTTGATAAAATTACCAAATAATCGAAGAAAACAATTGTTTATTGTTGCGCTTCCAAATAATTTCCACTTTTCGAAATAAATGCAAAGGCACCTCATACATATCGATTCGTATCCCGTCGGGGATAAACCGACATCTCTTAAAGATTCTTAATTCATTTATTTGAGAATGAAAATAAACAATCTATCACAGTTAGTAGTGCATTTTCAGTTGTGAAGTGAAAGCTTGTTCACTTTGTGAACTTAACACTCAACCAAAGTCTTGGCGTCTTTTTGCGCGTTCTTGTGCGTTCGCGAGGGGCAGGTGTAATTTTCACTTTCCATATTGCAATATTTCCACAATTACGATTCGCGTCTTCCATCATCTTGATCTCTCAATTACGTAATTTAAGGCAAAGACGATGGCGAAGACGTTATATGACTTGAAATTGTTAAACTAAAATAAAAATATATAAAAAGTATTAAACATATAAAAAATTAAGAATACTTATGTCATGATGATCAGTGAGGTAGCCGAGCTGATGGACTCGTATTCTATGCCTTTTTTTCACAAATAACAAAATATATAGCGTAGCAAAGCTTTTACGAGGTTACGCGAGCGCATGCATCATCCCTTATCGCATTGGATGGTGGGTGCATCTATAATTTGGTCCAGTTATCATAAAATATTTAAAATTAGCTATATAACGGCTTAATTTTGGTGAGCATACCATTACATAGAGTGTAATCTAAAAAATAGATATACCTGATCCAAATTCGGTAAGGTTAATTTCCACATCAAATTACTGTTACGGATCAATTTTCACCAAGAAATATTTAAAATTAAAAGAAAGTTCAGTTTTCGTACAAAGAACAATACGGGAGGGGACTCAGAAACTTGTTCTATGCGATCCAAATTTTCTACATTCATTTAGAATGACGAAATCCTCTTACTCAGCGATTTTTATCGAAGAATTTTGAAAATTGCAATATATTTCATAGAACGACTTTTTTTAAATAAAACATTTTATTGGGTGTGATCGAAAATGTGAAAGTCCCGTCTATATGTACCGTCCCGTGTATCAAATTTGATTAATATATCTCAAAATGCATAGAAAACCATTAAACGAACCAGATAGACGGCCGGACGGACGGACGGCAGACATACAGGCCTACATTGATTCGGCAAATTTTTTCTGGATCATAAGAAGTGAGTGGATTCATTTTATGCCCTCCTGGGTGTTACATATAAAATTATTGTAAATATATGCATCACCATAACCTTCTAAGAGTTGTTGATTGGGCTTCGGCAGCAGATTTCCCCAAATCGAGCAACGACAGTAATGAAAGACGAAAATGAAATTAACGTCTCTGCACACTGAATGACTCAATAATACTAATTGGAAAATTCTCAAAATCATCGAATTTAACCGTTGTGCGCATTGATAGTTTTTTATTTTCATCAATAAATATCGCTGATCAAAATACATGCTATTGCCTAATGCAATAGTGCGTATTAAGGGAAGAAGAAACTTTCGTGGAAAGTTGAAGAAAACACGGCACATATTGTGGTGCGTTCAGGATTAGGGAAGAACAAAAGAGGGCGAGAAAATGCAGGTAACCGGCAGTCAGAGTATTGCTGAAGAGGAGGAGGATTGTAAAGACAACAGCAAGGTTCAAGTGCTTAATATTTTTGGTCAGCAGACCAACAAACTTTGAAACAAAGGTCGCCCTTGATATATGAAGATAATGTATTTTCGAGGTTTTGCACTTTTTTAGTGAAATTGAATATATATTATAAAAAATTTGTCTCCTATCGTTCGAATATTAAATTCGTCAGTGATTTCTAAAAACTTGCGGACCGAGTGCGTACTAGTAAGTATACCGCCCTTAAACATAATATCGACTAAATTAATTGCAAGCTTCGCTGCTGCGAAAATAGTTACGTTTCCTGTTGTGGAGGAGGAAAATTCGATGCTACTCCAGGTTACATATGACATTTGGATAACAGTACAAGAATAAAAGGCGTCAGAGAGAGATTTTTCGAAAAAACTATCTAGGATCGGTTTGCGTATTTGCTTTTCTCGTCCGCTTTTTTAAATTGTTTTTTTGCGGCGCAATGATAATAAATTTTCACTTAACACGTAATTTACTATCATTGAGACTTTGTTTTTTAAACTGTTTTTTTTTTTTTTTTTTTTGAACTAGCTAAGCTAAACATGTAATGCGTTTCAATACTTAATTATTTTAAAAATAATTTTTATGTACTTTTGAAACTGACAAAGACAAAGCAGCTTAAAGAGCTGCATCGCTTATGGAAAATAACTGTTGTTGGCCTTTCTAAATGCAAACATGCATAGTGTGACAACTGCTGATAAATGAAAAACTTACTCACACTGAAAAATACTGCGAAATAGTTGGGAAAGTAATAGGTGTTTTTTGTTTTATTTTTCAATAACATTCTAATGCAAAGACAATAGGACCTTGTGCTGTATGCATACATGCATGCTTAGGAAAATGAATATAAATGTTATACTATGAATTATTAATAATTATTAACGATCGATTATTATTGTACCTCACATTCATCGAAATGGCTAAGTACACTAAGTAACCTATGGAGATTTGAATATGTTTTCAAATAACTAAATATATAAAAGGCTATAAGCAAGACTCTCGGGCCACTATCGTATTTGCTATATAAATCAAAATTGCTTAAACATATTGAAATAGAAAACAAACATGTGTGTGCGTAAGTGGATGTGGAGTTATATTTGTGATTAGAAGAATGGAAATCGATCATCGAAAAGCAATTTTTTTGTTCTTTTGCATTATTAGAAAATCATCTGAAATTTTCTTCTTTTTTTTTCTTCGTTTCTTTTTTCTTTACACTTTACGGAGTCTTACGTAGAAAAAAGATTAATTGCTTACTTGGAATTAATAATTTATTTCGAATCTCATCATTAAAGTTCAAGTTAGCGGTGGATGTAAGAAAAAGAAGCGAAAAAAAGTCAATATTTTGTTACCTTATACAACATTTTGTGATGAAATTTGTCAAGCCGTAATATATATATATATATATATATATACAAATAAAAAGGAAAAAAAAAATTTAATATAAATGATCTCACAAATGAGGAAATTTTATAGTTTTCGTAATGTACTTAAGAGCATAAAGGAAAAATTGGTATCGTTTTTAAGCAATTATTGCCATCTTTTGGTATTCTCGAGCGTGTTACCAACGTCATGATAAAATTGATATAATTTGCTATAATTGAAGTATATAATGATATATAATAGCAATAATAATAACCAAACTGAAAATTCCGCGTCATTCATTCAGCACATAAAGTGTTTATTAACAAATACAAAATAAACAAAATTATTGCTGAGAATGAGTGAGTACACAACGTTATGTGTCTATATAAGCGAGAGGAAAATATAATATATATATATATGCATTTATATATGTATTTATATTTATATTTAGATATATATTTTCATATTTATATTCTCAATATATAATAATTGCAAAATAAAATCTTGCACATAAAGAAATAGAATTAAGCCTCGAAAGCTTTTTAGAATCTATCAAGCACCGCCAACCGTTTTGAACGATAAAATACTATAACATACAACACATTGATTATCTGCGACTGAAAGCCGAAAAACGAAGAATAAAAAAGTTCTTGAGAAAATACAATCAAACGTCTACTAACCCAACCATCTAGCCAGCCAGCCAGCCAGCCAGCCAGCCAGTCACACTGTCAGTCGGCCTGACAACAAGCTAAGCAAAGGCACACTTAATCTATGCGCCAAAATAAACATGTTATTCAGTTGGACGGCACGCGAAGTACCTAAGCGACGACAAATTTTGTGTGAGCTCATCAATATATTGTGAAAGCTCAAAAAGAAAAAAGGAAAAAAAAAAAAAAAAAAAAAGAAAAAAATAAAAAAAATAAAAAAAATAAAAAAAATAAAAACAAAAAACCCAAATGATTTTTCCAAAGATTGTTTTTTATAAGAATAAAGCATAAAAACAGAAAAGCAAAAAGAAATAAGAAAAAAAAAAAAATAACCAGTGCCATTATATTTGATACCAAATAGAAGAATTCTTAAGATCCAAAAAACTTCGCATAAATATCCTGAAAATTTTAACACACATATCTACATATATATAAATGTATATATGTATATCTATTTGTATATATATATATATATCTGTATATAAACACACTTGGCTAAGTTATTAGTCGATGAGATTTTTAATATCAACTCCGCAAACATTTCGTTTATCTGTTGCTGCAAAAATTCAAATCTTGAATTGTAATTAAAAGAAAAAATTGAAAGAGAAAAAAAAAAAAAAAATTTTTTTTTTTAATTTTCTTTAGCTTCCGTAATAGTTTTTTTATTCTTCCTTTCGTAAATAATAATATAATGAGTGCGATTTTTTCTTCACCTTTTCATTTTCAAAATTTTCAAAATATTTTCACTTGCATTTCTCTCTGTGGCTATCCCATTGCACAACTCACAACTACAGTTAATGCAATTCGCGAACGCTTGTAAATATCGCGCAGAGTAAACATGAAGCAATTTAGTATTAAATTTGAACGTCTAGTTGCCTATAAATTATCTTAGTAGAACTTACCATCCATACACATATACATATACACATATTCTAGTTGCGAATGATGGTACCGAGTGTTTTAATGTTCAATTCAATTACCATTGAATGCAATTTCTTGAAAAGTGCTTCGCTTCAGTATCCAAGATCGAGTCTTTAACATTCACACCTATATTGTTATAGGATAAGCAAATTAAATCTATCCAAGTCTATCGAAAAAATGCCAAAAAAAATTATGTAAACTTAGGTTTTTGAAATTTGTAAATCAAATCGAAGTGCCAATGATGAGTTTATATATACATCGATAATATTACGACCGATAACGGGATACCGAGATTAGTTCAGCCGACTGATTTGAGAAAGTGAAGCTAGCTCGGTTCCTTCGGAACATGGGCAAGTCAAAACTGTATACTATATACTCTCTTTCACAAAGTTCTATCATGCGTGTTTCCGACTTTTGCACATGGAATAAGTTCGCAGATATTCTTCTCCTATCTCCTGTGCTCTTGTTTGTATGTATGTGGACATGAGTTTAGTCCATTGCTATTTGAAATGAGTTGTTTTGTTCGGTTTTTTGGTTCTTAAATTTGCAGTTGTAATATACTATAACTCCTAAGAAGGTGGTGTTATAAAAGGGTCGACCTTTACCGAGTGTAGTATGGCCTCATGTTTTTACTTATTTGGATTTTTTTCTTGTTTTTTGATTTTTGGCACGAAAAGTTTTTGTTGAAATCTTTTTCTTCTTTTCCTCTATTCCATGGCATGAGTTTAGATACTCATGTGCATACATATACATATTTATATTTGTACTTTCCATTCCATATTGTGTATATTTTATACCTTATTTATTAGTCAGCTGTGTATCGTACTTTTATTTCTTATTCAACTATTTATGTATTTTATTCTCTTTCGATAGTCTTCCGTATTATTTATCTAGCGTTTTTTTTTTTTTTCAAATCAATTAGAAAAAAAAAAAAAAAAAATAGAAAAAAAAGGAAGAAGCATATTAGTTGCGTTGTTTGCCTTGCAACAATTGCATTCGTCTCTTCCTACACCTTTACATCGTTTGCAGGAATCCTCGTTTTTTTTAATAGAAAATCACGTCCGAAAGTAAAAATTTTTTTGTTATTATTATTATTATTGTTATTATTATTATGCCTACAGTGGGATGGAAATTGTCATGAATACGCTTGCATTAGTAAATAAAAGAAGTAAGAAAATTATATTCGGCACTGACCAAATCTCTTATACCCATCGCCGTTATCTTAAAAAAGACGAAAAAGTAAAAGAGTTCAATTTTCATGCTCTGTACTGTAAAGTGGGTATTGTATAGGTGTGTCGACGTATCCTTTCAAAAGTTCAGGTCACTTTCAAATTGTTTTGGAAATTTGTAAGCGATATCTTCACTTTTGCGCACCGGACAATGTTTGCCACAGATACTGCATACAGTTGGTCAGACGGACAGATGGACAGATACATAGACGGACATGCTCAGGTGTATTCCGAATTTGAAACTGGCCAGGAATTTTGTATATGTTATGGGGTTTTTGAAGCTTGTTTCTGAAGCGTATTACAAAGGTATTGAAAAAAATAGTCGATAGCTTGATCTTTGCGGCCAGATCTAGAATATACATATACATTGTGGGGTCTCGGAATCTTCCTACTGGGCATTGCAAATGCTTCGAATCTGAAAAGTTAAAGGAAAAAATGTCAAAAAAATAATTGGCACTACTTTCCCAATGTTGCCCAAGTTTTGAATCTATTATCAACCTGTGTACCGGCAGATCACAACCATTTTTTAATCCTGAACTAAACCTGGGTTAAATTTCAGCTTACATCACATATGTGATTGTAGGTAATCCGTAGATCCTATGCAAAACGTCACTAATTTTAGTTTTAATAACATGATTTTTGTTTTGAAATTCCTCTCCAATAACTCAAATCCAATATTTATTAGCCATTGTGGGCGTGTAGATAGACCAATGTGTCAATTTTCGTCTATGGAATTAGTTGAAGTTTGATTTTCCATTTCTCAATTTCTTTTAAATTTTATCAGCTTTTTCGATCACTCGATGCATACAGAGTGAAAATTCGAAAGGCTTTTGTTTTTGACTCTTCTCTGTTCTGTTAGTTACACAACAGGAGGGCAAGAAGGCATAAAATTACGAAACCGTGAATATTAGTCTTTGTAGCCTTAGTCAATATTCAGTTTTAGGTTAGGTTTTGTCAAAGAAACTGGTAATCGATCAAATTTTCTTTATATCGTTAAAAGCAGAAAGTTTCCTGTTCATTAACTATGTAAAAATTATTGACTTTTTCACTCTTCAATATGATGTCAACCTACGATCATTTAATTAAACTTATCGATAGGAGAGATCATCGGCTTTTTTCTATATATGCTTATATAGAAAGTATTTTTTTTTTTTTTTTTTTTTTTGATAAATATAATAAATGAACAAAGTGTACATTTTATATATATACATATATATATAACTGCAAATATTATAGAATGTTTGACGATGATGGTTTTTTCTATACCATATACCATATAAAACTGCAAATATTATAGAACGTTTATGTAATGATTGCTAATTCACAAAAAGAGACCGAATGACGCATAGAAAAGATTTTCATTGTGGTGTTCATTGATGTGATGCAAAATAGTGATCGCGTAATTCGACGACGTATGTTTTGTATACTGTACAATAAGACATTTAAAAACAAAAAATGTTCTTTAAACCAAATGTTTTCGCTTATCAAGAGCGAGTAGAGTGTTTTTAAAGCCATGCACATATCGTATGATTACATCTGATCCTCGATTCAAATTCGTGCAAACTTGAGTCTTAGCATTGACATAACATTGTATCTATCGTTGTAATCCAAGTCACTTGGAATCTTTCTCGCGTTAAGTGAGTTTCTGACCTGTCAGAGCAACTTTTAGTTTAGTCACTTCAGGCCACTGGGCAAGGTGAAGCAGTTCTCGTAATTGTAATTCATAAATGTTCGTCGTGACCGGTCGAATACCTGCAGTGCAAGCAGCTCTTGACATATTCATGAATTCTGGTATATCTTTTCACTTAACTTGACGATTGTGCACAGCGCCGTTTGGTTAACTCGTGGCAACGTTTCTTTAGCGGTTAGAACTTTTGATCGCTTCAAGCATTTCTCGTCCGTCATATTGCTATACTAACTTCTCCAAAAATTGCCAAAAATTCAGCAAAAGTTTCCTTTTTATTTTGTGTAAGCTTATTACTGTTCAATAAGAAATGCTGTCTTGCCGCTCGATACCTAATTTTTCCCATTTTCACAAATGCATGAACTTTTAATGACTACTTATCTAATACATAAACAAACATATTCTTCAACACTCACCTTAACAAGCGAGTTGTTATCTTCCTGTACCAGCCGGAAATTTTTCAGACAATCAATGTAGGAAACGAGCCAATGAATTATTATTGTTCATAATTTTTACATTAATTGCAATTTTCATTACCTATGTCTCGCTAATATTTTGCGAAATGTCTATCGTTCTATAAATCTCTGCACATTATAAAAAATTTTGCGTTTCCTTTTTCAGTACGCTGAGCACGCAAATACATTTAGGTGCACAACTTTCTTTTCTTTTAATTAAAAACCATTATAGAGAATGTTTAATGTATGTCTTTATTGGTTGACTGTGTATACGCGTCTTATATAAGTAAAATGGAGGAGAAATTCTCTTCGACACAGTGTCAAAATTGTTGTTTGCAATTTTTATTCTCGTATATAGATTCGGAGCAAGAATTTTCTTTTACGCCCTTCTTTTCGACTACAGTAGGCTTAATTGGCCAAATGACCGAATTATATGTATTTTGAATATTGCTACGTAAGGAATTGGTTCAATTGCTTCCAGGAAAGAAGAAAACGGTTCAAGAATATTTCTCTCTTTTTTGGGTGTGATATAGGAAAGGAACAGGCAGGCACACTTATATAACTTTATCGCCAAATAATTTAATATGGCAACTTAGTCCATTTTCCTGTCGATGCTGAAGAGATGGCAATAATAATAATGAATCATTGAACTTTTTGAGGTTATTTCGATATTTTTGTAAAATTTCCCCGAGTTCTAATGTCCTGTGGTGCGTTTTTTCCCCTCTTTTCTTTTTAAAAATTTTCAAACCTTTAACTGTACTTAACCGACGCACTACACTGTATATATATTGCGATATATGAACTGAGGGGTAGCTAGGTATAGATGATAATATATGTTTCATTTATTGATTTAGGATTTATTTTTGCCACACCAACGGAGTTTCATTAGTCAGTCACACGTGTTTTATATGTTTGTTTTTTAACACATTTACAAGCTGTTATCAGTTTCATTTTGTTTACTTTTACTTTATTTACCTCGGCAACTTTTGTAATCTATATCAAGGTGACAGTAACAAAAACATCAATGATCAACAACAGCAATAACAACAACAACAGCGACAACAACAAAATGATGAAATGATTCTACATGTACTGAAATAACAAATGAACAAACAATAGTAAGAAAAAAATCACAAAAACATTTCAAAGGTGGTAGAACATTTAAATAATAATAATAATAATAATAATAATAATAATAAAAAGAACAAATCAGAATGTTACTAGTCGGTTAAGGTCGATCGTTAAATGCTCTACACTATTTAGCAAACATTCCGAAATTCATCAAACAATAAGAGAAATAACAATTTTTAGGTGAATTTTCGTAAAAGTCTTCCGTCTATTCCAGAAGTGAATCGGTTGAGGCGGTTCAACATTAGTGTACTTTAGTGTCCTATACCACCCTTGGTACAGATTTTTGAAATATTCAGTCTTTTATTATACCAAGCGATCTACAGACATTTTCTAATTCGATTTAAGCTTTCCTGTCCATGTACTTCGGATTCAACCTACTGGCCGCTTGAGATGTAGTGAGGGAATTTTGTACGCTGACTTGTTTCGATCGTAAGGGGAACCGTGTTGAAAGTGGATTAGACGTGGACATTGCTGTGGCCACGCCCCATATGCCTCCTTATTTTGAAAATGTCTTTATAAGAAAATATTATTTCACAATAGTAGTGGGGTACATGAAAATTACTTCTGACATGCTTAGATCGTCTTAGTCAACTCTTTGGATCCCATACCATGTAAGTGTTCTGCTTTATATGGCCAAAAAATCGATAATAAATGAAGAACAAGAAAAAATCAAATTTGCTACATTTGAACCGGCTAAGTCAGTGTAAGCTTTTAGATGGACACCAAGGCATAACTTTTGTTGCTTCATCGCAGAGATAGATGAATAATTTTACTAAATGAACTTGTTATCGGTTCGCCTGGCCGGGTTAGAATATTAAATTTATAAAAGCAAAGGTGGTCGGTCCTATCTCAACTCCTTTTCTGGGTGTTACATGCATTCGCATAAAGTCAACGAAGCTTTAGCACGCGATAGACTATGTTATGCAATGGATATTAAAAAATTTCCAAGAATTTATTTTGAATCTTCAGTAAATCTACTTTATAATCCAGCATAACATCGAACTTACCGAGCAGTCCTTAAATTGTTCAAAATAAACGCATACACACATACACGCTGCGAGTATATCAAACGCTTCTTCTAATGTATGTCACGTGATTATTTCTTTTTTTTCTTTTTTGATAATTCATTCAACAACATATGTATATATGTATGATGTCTATGCAAATTGTAAACAAAAAAAAAATAAAAAAATAAAAAAAAAATAATAATAATAATAATATATTATATACATGTGGTACGACGGCGGCCTTAAACTTTGCTCTATAAAATGTTCTAGATCTTTTGTCGCATTCATACGAATTCCATGTACATATATATGTCTGTGCGCGCTTGCATATATATGTGCCTGTGCGTGTGTGTTTGCTTTATTGCGCTTGATGGAAAGCATCGGCAACTTAATGCCCTAAAAAGCTTTCACGTCAACTTCTTTCCCCGAAAAATGCTAAATGTAAAGAATGCCCAACGGATGGGATGCGCTGTTCAAATAATAAATGCACTCAATGCTGTTGTGATCTAGAGCGAATGTGGAGACATGGGTTACATTGGATGACATTGCCAGCCTTCATTTTCTTATTTTGAATATGCCTATGCTTAACGTAAAGCGGTAATGATTACACATACCATCTGTTGGGAATGCATGCACCGGTCCAAGCACCCATATAAGGAATTAGACTTTTTAGCATAAGTGTTTTCTATTAAATGCCAATAGAAGGGGAATGATGTTATCTACTATACCCTTTCAATTTCCTTCGTATTCATTTTTTATGCACACCTGCAGTCCTTGACCATGAATTCAATTGCTACTATTCTGACTATAAACGCAGCATGTAGCAAATGTTGTAAAGAAGGCATAGCCTTCCCCTAACGCAAACAGGCGATGCATCCACTTAAGATTTCTGCGGTGGGATTGCGGCAATTGCGATATTAGTTACGCCAATGAGTACGGCTAACGTAAAGTTATTGATTTTTTGCAAAAAATCGCAAAATGTGAGAATAAATTTTTATTTTTTTTTTCTAAATTACATTTACATATGTATAGTGTTTTGTATACAAGTTCAGTTTTACATTTTTTTTTTTTTTCTGATCCGCATTTTGCTTTGCTATTATTGTGAATAATAATGGTCTTTCATAATGAAGAGACAAAACAAATAAATATTTAATAATGAAACGACGACGACATTAACAAAGAAAAGTCATTCATTTCAATTAATTTCCATATGAAAGTAATCGGATACCCATCATTGCATAAATAGTGCATGTGAACGCATGTATGTGTGTGTGCGTAAGTAGAGCTTTACTGTGAACTCTTTAAATTGATCTTAAATCTGTTTACGTTATTGGCGGGATAATCCATCGATATCCATCTTATTTATATTAAATGCGATATTTTTAGTTACCAATCCATGCAAGAGTATGATACATTGAAGCCAAGAGAACAACAAGGCAAACAAATATCTTGCCCCAAAATCATTTCGATTTCTGTTTTTACGTCGTCAATAGATATCACAATGGTGGTGTCATTAAGAACATTATGAACATAGCTGATGTACAATAAGAGTGCGCTACACGCTATTAAACGCTTATAGAAATGCAATTAAAATTATTTTTAATTTTCCCCAAAGAGATCTGATGCGGTCAAGTTCTCTTTATTGTTGAATTTATGGTCAATTTTTCGTGGACGGGAAATTAACGAAATTAAAATACATGATGTGTGCACAAACTCTTAGCTCCTTACGTTACCCTTGACATCACTTGTCATACATGGGGACGAATGAATAAAGCAGAAGTAAAAGATAAAGACTTGAAAGTATACTAAGAGATTAAGACAATCATCAGGACAATGCATAACATTAATCGCTGATACATAGAAAATGGCATAAACACTACTTAATAGGTAGATAAGTAGAAGTTCTGTTATATTCCCCTAACAGGAACAATACTTAATATAATAAATTTCTCCTATTAGCATTGATTCGACTTTTTACCCACTTACTGACAATGCTCTACAGAAAACACATGGTTTCTTTCTAGTCATTTGGAAGCAAAACCATAAGAGCAATTCTTTCCATTTACCGTAATTACCGTAATTGTATCCTTTCTTGATTCGTAATTTCCGAGATTGTGATTATATTTTTGCTTGTAAACTTTAAACGAAACAAAAGTTTTCTTGAACCACTCTGTCTCTGTGCAAAAGCTCGCTTGAGTCATAGAGGGTTCTTCAGGTTGAGGATGCGAGTAATTGAACTGTGCTACAAAGCAAAAATAGTTCGCTTTTGGTTCAAATCTATATGCAGGAGGTAACCTTCTGCTTGGTCTGGGCACTTCTCCCGCATACAACGTCTTTTTCCCACTTGGCCCCTTCCTATTATTACTTGTTCAGATCGATATAATACTATGAGTAACAGATCAGCGCCTTCTGAAAAGTTGAAAAGATATGCAAAAATGTGTCGTTTAATATATTGCCTTAAGACCATCAAAGTTCCGCCTCAACGGCATTAGTAAACTATGCGATAAGTGACAAAAGACTTTAGATAATGATTGTCCATATTTCGATCATTGGGCTTTGTAACAAGTACATTTTAAATGCATTGGAATTTTATCAGAAAATACCGAGCATTTATTTACGCGCCTAATGCATATATATACAAACTAACTTCGGCAACAATAAAAACTTCATTAAAATTAAGTAGTAATAAGGAGAAATTTAAAAATATGCAGTTAAACTATCAATCTACTGACATAAATAAATATCTATATATGAAGAATTAAATACGAGTAATATCAAAAAAAAAAAAAAACAAGTAAGAAAATTATATTCGGTCGTGATCGAATCTTTTATACCCATCACCGTTATCCTAAAAAAGCGGGCGAAGTTGATTTCGATTATTTTCAAAACAGAAGTTTTTGTCGTAAAGGCATGTGGGCGTTACAGGCGTAACCTTTGGGAAAGTATCGAAAAAATTATTCAATTTTGATACACTATAACATTAGGTAGGCGTGGTCAAAATTTTCCATTTTTATGCGCAGATGCTATAGCATCGCCCAAAGAGTACGCGTTCAAAATCTTTGTGCACTTATTGGCTACAATTTATGAGTAATAGGAAAAAATCAAATTTTTCGTTCCCTATGAAAAACAGAGGTGTTCTCAGATTACGCAGCGTTGTGGGCTTGTCCTTTGACCGATTTGCCCCATTTTCAATATCGATCGACGTGCAAGAACTTCCAATATATCTGACCGATAGCATCATTTTTGCGGCCGGAAGAATGTTGACAACAGACATTACACAAACGGACAGACAGACATACTTAAATCTATTTAGAATTTGATGCTGATCAAGAATATATGTACTTTGTGGGGTCTCGGATGCTTCCCTCTGGGCGGTGCAAAGATTTTGACAAAATGAATATACCATTCATCCTTCGGTGACAGGTATAAAAATGGAAGTACCGACAGCCAATACACATGGTATCTCGAAGAGTATCACTAACGCGTCGCAAACAAACAGAAGCTTGACACTTGCTCATAATGGATGTATTTACTTTATTAGCAATTTGTAAAGCTTTTGTTTCAATAAGAGGAATAGATTGGACGGTATATGGATCTGCTACTGAATCCCATAAGTTATAGATATGATGTCGACTTGGACAAATGATCGCAAATTGGTTAAACTAGGTCATTACAGTTCAGTTTACCTATTGACTAAGTTTTGTGAACGAAGCGTTCCTCATTTAATTCTAACTTTGCCATGGTCAGCCTTTGAGGCTCATTTGGACTGTCAACTTAAATTTCGTTATGTTAACAATTAACTCTAAAAAGAAAATAAAAACAAGATATTTGTATATATCGAGCTTGCCATGATATCCAAACTTAGCTCGTTTCGTTTCTATAGCCAACGATACCATGATGTACCTTAAAGTCACGTGAGCAGTAAAGAATCCCGTATCTTGGACAGGAACAATCTTATTAAGTACGAAATTTAGGGCAGAGATGCGTCGAGGAACTACGTATATTTCATTTCAGAACAGTAACCGCAGTATCACATTTGATTATTTCTTTGCGGACAATAAACTGAACCAAAGTTTATGCAGAACTTGCAAACAACAAATAAATTTTTCTTATCTCTTGAAGGTTTTTCTTTCTCATACAATTCGAAATCAGAAAATCTTTAGTCCATGTATAACATTTTATATACATGTACGTATTTATTTTGGTTGTGCGAATAAATGAATTTAAATTAGAAACAAAAACAAGAACATAATAATTATTCCCAGGATTTTGATAAGTGACTGACAGTAGTCGCATTAGAAAAAACGTGGAATAGTTAAGGTTAATAAAACCGGCGATTCATCTTAACTCTGTTTATCAGAAGAATAAAGAATAACAAGTCTCTGAGATGGACCTACGTTTCTCTAGTTAAGATAAGCTTCTTCTTTTTTTTTGTTTTTCATAATATGCTCGATTACAAAGGGGATGCCCTGAAATGTGTTATGCCTTCACCGTTAGAGCATTCACTATAGCTGCGATCCATACATCAATCGTAATTAATGTATGGCACACACACGCACACACATAAGGATTGAACTCGTGTATACTGACATGACAGTCACTCCTTGGCTATGAAGTGACAATGAGACAAGCGTGTCGCAAACCAGATTTATTAGTGCAAAAACTAAAATGAATTTTTATATCAATTCGGTTGACTTAAAATTGCAATCATCAACTCTTTCTTGGTTCTTGTGTCTTGGCATTCTGGAGACTAGTGTTTAAGAAAGTCTGACGAAGCGCGCTGTCTTTATTGATGGAAAATCTTCTCAAATATGACAGCGATTAGGTACATTTCTTTTTACACCCTACACAAATTGTGATACATGACTATATTAAGTTTGTACGGATGTATGCAATACCTCGAAGAAGTTGAAATAGCTCCATTTATCGATTCAGAATCACTTTCCGAGACGCATTAATCTCGTCTGTCCGCCTCTCTGTTTTGTTTCCTTATGTTCAAATTACAGATCGTAAAACAAAGCCTTACTTTGAAAAGTCGTTATACGAATGTTAGATATTTAATGATGGGACGTGGTCCACAATAGCGTTCAGAGAGAATCATAAGTTCTGAGGTAGAGAAATCATTAACATGTAGGGCAAATAGAAACGGTCCTAAGCGTCTTCGTTAAGGGGAACCTAGTATATCGGAAATTTTCCGGTTCACGGCGAATGGAAAAGCAGACGCTTAAGCGTTCCCCATAAAAGTAGGAAGATGACTAGCGATATGAGCATCAGGCAAATCCCAAGTGAACTAGTATGCATAGCGATAGTTCCTGGTTAATTTTGTCGAAGATGTAGCAAAAATCAAGCCCAAATTGAAGATCCTACGATTGGGGTTCGGGAACGAGTTAGGGTGGAACGAATGTAGGTTAAAGATTTCCTGAGATAAAGTCACTTGATATTCGTGGTAATAAGATATAAATTATAGGAAACCAGGCCACTCATTGGGACACTATGGAACTTGAGTTAAATTAAAATCGCTTCACGGATAAGCGAAACATGTTTTTTTTTTTTAGATACTAACATCCTATGGGCGATAATTAGATAAGATCTGTAAATTTTTATAAATCAGAGGAGGGACTTATCATTCGAACTAATATGTGGGTCAAAATGAATGATTCGCTATTGAAAATTTTTGCGAATTGTGATTTCGAAAATTACAAGAATTGCCTAAAAGTTGCAATAAACAAACAGACAAACATATAAATAAATGTCATTAAGTCTTGGGGGTTGTTTAAGCTTATTTTAAACTCGTTGACTATTTGAATGGGGATTAATGTTATAATAACACGTTTTAGCAAATAAATTACAAAGAAAGTGTAAACAATTGGTTCAATTGAAACCAATCTATTATTGTAGAAATTTGAAGCGATGACCAATATGATATAGATTCGTACTTAGACCATTTAACGCATCCATACGAATGCCTATGCATTGTGTTGTTGAATGCATTGCAGTAAGTTGTAGTAAAATGAACATAACGTTCCTTTAAACACACGTTACCTACCCATGACATCAGCAGAGCAAACAAATGGTTTTTCAATTCTCTAACATATCAATATTTCTTGAATTTTTGTGGTTAGTCATAAGTGACAAAAGCAAGCGAATAGCGGCTAAAAAAAGCAAAAAACCGCAGCAAATTGAAAGAAGAAATGCACTCATTTGTACTTTATCGAGAAAGAAAAACTTTACATTTTTCTTTACATTTTTTTATTCTATCAGAAAGTTAAACAATCAACTATAGCTATGTGATAACCAAAACGATCTATGAAAGAAAGGAAAAATAAAAAAAAAATAAAAAATCAAGAAGGAAAACTAAAGTATAAAGAAACAATACCTTTAATTCGCAGCTATGTGATTATATATATATATATATATATATATATATATACATATATACATGTATATATTATAAATATATATGTAAAGAAAAACCAAAAAAAAAAAAAAAAATTAAAATTAACACAAATTTTTGTGCACAAAATAACAGAGAAACAAACGCTTAGAAACGTAACCCCACCGAATATACCAAAGAAGTATTATACAACTTAAATGAAACTAATGGAAACGCAAAACATCCGACTTGAAAGATTGAATTGAAAGCAACCACCCATTCATCCATATTCACCCAATCACCGGTATTCATTCATACACACTCAGATACACTGGCATATCTCTCAGGCATTCTTGCAATTTATGCAATTTTTTTTTTTTTTTAATTTTGTGATTTACACACAAATGAAAGATATTGAAACGAGTGCCGCCGCTTCACCAAATAGCTCAACATCGTTTGTTATTAAATGTCTGCTCAAGACTGTACGCTTTATGTGGCAAGTAACAGCATTACCCACAAAAATTGGCGAAACCATTGGCACCCTATACCGTTATGCACAAACTTCTGTCGATAGTATATTATGCGTGGCAGCGGGGTAAGATAGTACTCGTACTTGTACGACACTGTGATTCTATGTATGCATGTATGTATGTATGTATGTATATATGTATGTATGTATGTGTGTTTCCGTTTGTGTGCGTTCGTTTATTTATTAGCCTGTGAAAATGCATTTTTTGAGTTTCTCTCTTTTTAGAAATCCATTACTATATTATTAGAGTAAAGGAGAAAGAAATTACGTCACAATTAATTCCAATTCTTTTTTTTTTTTTTTATTGCAGAAAAGCTCGTCGCAAAGAACGCGATGGCGATCAAAATTCAACAGATACCAAATTATATTTGGAAGAAAGCGTTTTAGAACGTAAGCTACCTGAAGCCGATCTCAAAGCTCTAGTTGATCTGCCGGCCGGCCTAGATTATAACGAATGGCTCGCTTCACACAGTAAGTCAAGCTATTATATTAAATAAAATATACATTGTATAACCTTTCATATAAAAAATAATTTGTATACATCGGTCTGCAGTCGTTAATCTTCATTTCTTTGGTAATTGAAAATTCTCCCTTTACCCCATATAATCAAGGTATTAATAAGGAGAGCATTCTTTTTTTTATACCCTACACTACTACTTGCTGTATAGAGTGTATTATTTATTTAATCGAAGTTTGTCTCTCCGGCCGTCCATCTGATGTCTGCCCATGAATATCTGTTTTCAAGCTTTTTGCCCATGGATGGACCTCATTTCCGACCACCCCTCAAACAATGCCTTACTTTCAAAAGTCATTATGACTACCTCAATACCGATTTACCTATTGAAACGTAAAATGCTTTTTCATCACTTTTACATTCTTATTCAACTCGGTTTGAGAGATTAAGTAAAGGTTTTATTTTCAATTCTTAGCAGATCTACTCACAAACTATATAGAAGAACGTCTTCTCCATTCGAATATTAAAATTGAACTCTCTTCACCTGACTAACTTTGCCTTTGGTAAATTCTCTGCTTACATACGCCTTTTACAAGCCTGTTACCGATGCCAAATGTTCGACGAATTGTTGTCAATCTTTCCGCGAGTCGCCAGCTACGCCGACAGACAAAGTATCATGAATATATATTTGGTTTTACCATTTTTAGAATTTGCTTTCATAGAAAATCGGTTAGCGTTCAATCATAATCCGCATTAAGTCCGGTGAAAATCCAACTAACTTGCATCAAACTTATGTAATATAAATTTTACATTTTGCGATTTTTTTTAAACTTGAATCATATCAAGATTATATATGTTCGTCGATCGAAATGTTTACAACTGTTATGAATTTACGCTTACGTTGTCTAAAGTATAATGTTCGAGAACTTTTTTTTTTTGCACTGTATTTTCTAATCTGCTAAACACAAAACTTTCTTTTTGCGTCTGTCTCGCCATAAATTCCCTCACCTAATGTTGGTTAACTAGGTGGTGTACCGTGATTCACTTGTGTATACGAATATGTGGGGGTAGAAGTTGCTAAATGCCGCTACTTTATTTCCTGTTTATATGTTGCCAACGTTAATGATGAAATGAATAAAGTAAATATGAAAATTATATATATATTCGAATATATACGTATAACTTTTTGGAAGAGATAAATAATGGAAATGCCTTCAAGTGGAAAAAGTAAAATAATAATAATCGAGGAAACGATTAAACTCGTGCAAGGCTGAAAATTAAATATCGTACCCCAGCGTTCGCTTAATCAAATTGTTCACTGATCTATCTAAAAAACTTAAAATCAAAAATTGTTCCTTGCTTCTAAGCAAACGCATATTTTTCATGGAAGGGCTTAGAAAGGACGAAGAACCAAAACGTGAAGTATGATGTTGTCCAATATACATCAAAATTTCTTCTTGTTTTTTTTATAAAGTTGAAGAATTATATTCGACATAACATAAAAACCAATTAGATTTCGTTTCCATCCAAAGGATTATAAGCACTCTTGTATGGGCTGGGGTTCAAGGCTGGGTAACATAGGATAATTTAATTTTGGCATATTTGGACCGATTTTCATCGTAAGAATGTTTAGGGAAGACGGTCGAAAAATTCAAATTTTTTTCTTCGTATAACGAACTCTATGCAATCGCTTTCAATAGGAACATTGCTCTTGGACCAAAGCATGCACCATCAAATTATTTAAAATATTACGATCTGTAGAATAAATCCAAAGTACATGGGCTGATATCACTTAGATATAACAGGACAAAGAAGCTTAAATCTATTTAAAAAATAATTCTGAATTGATCGGTACAATGTATAAGTAGAGTTTGATTAACTTTTGAATAGAATTGAACCTTTATTACTAAAAATGAAGAGAAGCATTTAATTCAAAGTATTTTCCATCCCCAGCTTCTATATCTGTCTCCTTTTAAGCGAAATAGAAATTGCAAACGGAAAGTACAACTGATCCTTACAGCCTATCCACAGAAGGTATGGCCATAAACTGGAAAGCCCTCCTCATTGAAAAGTCAAAAATTTATTTGGCATTTGCAACAGTTTTTCAGCTCAAACGCATCAGTCGCGCAGTCGAAGATATTCTGTTTTGTCGTTTATGTTAATGGTTCACCTAGTCTGCACCTAGTCTCGGCTGGACAACGTAACGCGCAAGCCTTATTCAAAGTTGCAAAGAAACTTTAACGTGTACACTTCAGACCGATAACTTGTAAACTTTTATTCAGCAACCTATCGCGCTAGTTATGACCTTCTTTGAAAAATGGTGATACTTTATTACAACAATGTATAACTTAATAAAACAAGTTTCACTCGAAGTGATTCGGTTAAAAAATATCATTATTACTATTTGTTTCTATATATGAAACGTGTGGTAATGAATCAATTATATATAATTCCAATTCAATTTCTGGCTTAGAGTAGGCCATTCTTTCATCGCCTAAAATTAATATTTCGTAATTAATCTTAAGAAAGAATCGGCGCATTATCTTTTAAAGCTCCAGATGTTTCGTTTTCTTCCGTTACGTTATAAGATAGCAAGACGGACTCTCCAAATGTTCTTCTCTCGATACTACTCTATTGCTATTCGCTGCTTTGCTCGCGTATAGCACGTTAGTTACGTTCCAAAAAATTTATCGTGTTATACGAAATAAATATATATAGTACGAAAAATTAAAGACATGCTATTATATTTTCGTAATTCAAGTAAATATCTTTATTAACACTTTCTTAAGAACATAACAACAATGTTTGCTTCGTCATTACTAATGGCGGGGGCTTTCTTTTTGCTAAGATATCTTCATCCCCTCTGAGCATTTTTGTGCATTACCTTCCCGTCCATACTCGTTCTGTAGCGATTATCGAAGGGTGAGGGGTACATTCATTTTGTCATGACATTTGCAACGCCCAGAAGGAAGCTTCAGAGGCCCAATAAGGTATATCTATTCGTGATCAGCCTCAAATTCAGAATCAATTTAAGCATGTCCATCTGTTCGTTCATGTTACGTAAGCTTCAAACTTGGCAGAAACATTGGAAGCCCAATTTTCCCAATTCTCGAACCGTATTAGACTGGGTGTGTGCTGTCGAAGTGCCGTGTAGTATGGCAATGTTCTCATTGTTCTCGAGTCGTGCTGGAGTAAAACCGTGATATAAAAATGCCGTCCCGTTACACGGTCCACCATCTGTTTCTCTTGTTTATATATTTCATTGGAATGCCTGCCCGTTTGTGGGGCTTCATACTGCAGAATAAATCTATCGTATAGATTTGGCATGGATCTGTCTGCCTAACTTGCAAGCAATTTTGTTGAAATTATTAATAAGGCATTGCTGTGCTTCAATCATTATTAAAACATATGAAATTATTGTAAATCAAAAGTTTTATATGAGTTACGTAAGAGTTTTTACTTGTCCATGATTGTTTGATGACTTGATCTTGTTTTCAGCTTTGGCTCTATTCGAACATGTGAATTTGGTTTATGGTACAATTAGTGAATTTTGCACACCTTCGGGTTGCGCCGACATGACGGGACCGGGAAACAGGTCTGTAAACGCTTAGAGAAATTTAAATAATGTGAAAATGCCTATTAAAGATTTATTTGATAAATGCTTTCAGAACGTACTTATGGTTCGATGAGAAAGGCAAAAAGACTCGTGTAGCGGCTCCTCAATATATCGATTATGTGATGACGTTTACGCAGAAGACCGTTAGCGATGAGTCGATATTCCCAACCAAATATGCTAACGAATTTCCCAGTTCGTTTGAGTCGATTGCCCGTAAAATTTTACGCTTGCAATTTCATGTGATAGCACATCTCTATGCGGCGCATTTTCGAGAAATTGCGTTGCTGGGTTTGCACACGCACCTCAATTTAACTTTTGCCCACTTGACTGCCTTACATAGGCGATTCAATTTGATTGATGAAAAGGAAACGGACGTTTTGCGTGATTTGGAAGTGGCTTTAAGATTAACAGATGACACCAACTCCTCCTCTACAACACAAGTCGACCATGAGACGGCAAGTGCGAGTGAAAGCGGTGCTAAGACAGCAGAGGATGTCAATTTAACTACAGTGCAACACAATAATATAGCACCGGCAGGGGTAGCGGCATCGCTTATAGATAGCAATGTGACAGCAACGCTTCCCATTTGCACACAACCAGAAGCGGCAATGAAAACGCAACAGCAACCGTTTGGAGGTGTTGCGGGTGGCGGCGGATTAATGGGCGGCATTCTGGGTGATTTGAGTACCGGTGAATTTGGTTATTGTACTTCAGCAGTTCCTGCTTCCTCCTCCAGCAATTCCTCCCCTTCTTGCACCAGCCACAATGCCTGCAATGCGACGGCCGATCAGTGCGGCGGCACTTCATCATCGATGTCCATTACGGCAAACGGGAATAATGGGGCGGGCGCTGGCGCTCTCTATTTAAATTTTCACAACAGCAACAATAATAATAATCATCACCATCATCATCATAATAATCATATTCCCCATCATATTCATCATCAAAATCACTACGCGCAGAACAGTGGCCTCATACAGTGCAATGCCAGCAATGCTCCTAGTTCGGTGGCAACCACTTCGACTACAACAGCATAGCTGCTCTAACCGCTTGCTCTCATAATGCAAATGCTAACGAATACGTTGACGATTGTTATTGCGCGACTGCAATATTGTGCACTACACTCCTTAAACTTCCTTACAGTTACATGAATACACTCACACTCACTTAAAAAAGAAAAAAAGTGAAAACAAAAAAAACAAAAAAAATCTTTTTAAATGAATGAAACACAAGCAGACAAATCGGAACTCTCTACTATCAATCAATCTATCTATCTATTCTCGTTAAACACAAAACAATTTTTAAATGAGATGCTTAAAAATTAAAACATACATATACACACACACACACACACACACACTCACACACAAATACACACAAACACATACACACCCTTTAACAAATCAATAAATATTTTATTAATTTTTATGCAAAATATAAAAAAGAAAAACAAAAAAAAAAAAAAAAATCCAAACAAAACAAAACAAAAAGTGTAGCAAATTTTCATTGTGAGAAACTGTTTAAAATGAATAAAACAAAGTAAAAAAATAAAAAAATAGAAGAAAAACAAAAGAAAAAATTATCATAATTAAAATAAAAAGAAAAATGTTAAGATTATTGCCTTGTTTTTTTGTGTTAATCAGGGCAAACGCTTATGCTTTATATTTATAAATAAACGGACACACATATACACATTAATAGATATATTTACATACAATGCGTTTATAAATTATGCAAAAATGATGTGAAAAATAAGAAAATTTTTAAGAATAAGAAATGAAAATCTTAACTAATGAAACTTAAAATAAATAAATAAAAAGAAAACGTATAAAACTATTTCCTTCATAACACACAACTAAACCAGCTTTTAATTGTAAAGAAAAATATACACACAACAACAAAATTTAAACACAGTAATATAGTTATCTACCTATCTATCTATTAGACCATTTCCCGGACCTAACTCCTCATTCCTACTCTCAAATGATCTTCGTTATCTTTAACTCTCGATCTATCTCTATTTATCTCTTTTATCTCTCTCTTTCAAAACATACAAGATGGTTATTCAACTCAAGAACTACATTATAAACCATTTAAATTAGGAAAATCGTATTTAAAGCAAAGACGTTATTGTTCAACCTTTTAATTTAAAAAAAAAAAATATTGTATTATAAATATAATTAAAAATAAATTTAAATTAAAAACATAATTATCAGTAGTCTGATTATAAACAACAAAACATGATAAAAAAAAAAAAAAAAAAAATAATAATAGCAACAATGCTAATAATAGTAATAATAATAAAAATTATAATTATAATAATTAAATAATGATAATATACTTTTAATCGAAAAACACTTAAAAAAGTAAAGTAATTTAATAAAAAAGAAATAAAACATTGCCGCCGCCGCATTATTAGCGTCAAAAATGATCCATCTTTTTTTTTTTTTTTTGTTTCTTGACCGTCGACATCAACCCTGCAAGGGAAGCAGTCAATTTCATTACCTAATATCTACGTACTGGCCTGCCGTCTGCTTCTCACCTTTCCTAAAAGAACTGATAGCAGCGTTATAATAATAGCGCCTTCATCTTAACGCGCCGGTTCATCTGTTCACCTTTATGGCATATAATTATGTGTTTTTTGATATAGGAAAAGCATTATTTAATTTTATATAATTGTCCCTTTCATTATGCAGCAAATAATTTTGCAAATCGTTCGTTCGTTCTTGATTCTTTTCAACTTTATGAGCCTTGAACATTTTCTTATCACTATTGACAACGACTCGAAAGACAAACGGATAACTATGTATTCGGCAAAATTTCTTACAATTTGTATACATTTCAATCATTCCATTGAATCCTTTACAACGTAAGTTTGTGTGCCTGCAAAGGTAAAGAAATGCAAGCTTCGAATTTTTAGTATCAACGAAGGTAAAAGATAGTAATCCGTTGTCACCGGCACCGGAGAATATGCTCTATAATCAAAAATCCTTTGAAATACACTGTGAAAAACGAGTGTAATACTTGATGAAATTGAATTATCTCATGCAGAAAAATTTGCCGATTGCATTTCGGCAAAATTTCCGAATGCATTAGTCTTTCCAACCTGTCCACGTACGCAAGGAAATTGAGTTAATTTTTCGTTTCCCACCATTTTGTACACAATGATATTTTTGGGATTACGTATCTTTCGATATTGAAGACAATCGCTGAATTGTTGCTTTCAATACGTTTATATTCCACTTAAACTCCTAAACTAAGTTCTTAAAGAAACAGCATTCGCTGAAAATGAAATTACTTGTTGTTTTTTTATTTTTTTTTTATTATTATTAACCCTCCCTGCACTTACTGGTCCTTCTCTTCAGAAAAAGAAAAATAGGCTTTGAAACATTTCGCTGCGGAGTGCTGTGAATCTTGAAGATGCATTTCTTAAACCTAAACAAGCAGAAGAAGCATTCTGCGAATTCAGCTTCGCAAGTCCCATACTCTTGAGGTGAACAGAAACCTTGAAATAAATGATTAAGATTGATTTGTACAAAGAGTATTGCATCGATAGAGTATGTATAGTGAATGAAGGGGAGATTGTGCTGGAATAAAGCGTCGAAATAGAACATGCCACTATATGTTATACAATCAAATACAATCAACTGAACGAAATTGTATTATCGATAGCAATTAATTGATTTAATTTTAAGGTTTTATTAATATATGATACCGTGCTATGTAGAGATCGCAAAACACGTTCATCACGTTCATCATTCTAAACATGTACACGCGTATAATATACTGTATATTATGTGTTTATATTTCTTTCATTATCAGTTATTCGCTGTCTATACGTATTTAGTATTTCAATATCAGAATTGCTTACAAAACCGTCTATATTATGACGACCTGCGGGGCATCTAAATTCTCTATAGTTGTAACATATTTTGCTTAAAATAAAGTTGCTAGTTGAATAAAACTGTAAAGTTTAAGGTTAAGAAAACAAAAAGGTTATAGCAAGTTATTAATACTTAGTACAAATATAGAAATTTTTACAAGACAAACAAGTGAAATTATATTAGCGCTGAGACGAATCTTTCGCATCCATATCTTTTTCAAGTACTTGCTATTTTTATAGTCATGCGGTCAACCAGCCGATTAAAGTGGCTTCTACGCTTCACTTTCTTCGAGCAAGAATATTTCAACATGTAACGCTTCACGTTTCTACAAAAATCGGCGTTAGACAATCGGAAACGGACACGACTAGTTCGACTTGGAATCAATCCTACATTAACTAAGAATACAAAAGATAATAAATTTAAATCGCGACTTTACTATTAACAAAAGTTCAATAATTATATTGTTAGTTGACAGCATTGTTTAAAGTGGGTATGAAGGACCACCTTGTTTTTTTCACTTTGCCGAGCGTGCTCTTAAGCTGGTCATAAAATGAGCAAAAAAATATAAATTCGATTTTGTAATAATTTATTTTTTAATTCCTGTGCCATAAATGCTACCTAAGAATATATATAAAAAAAAGCATGCAAGTCAATGTCAATATAAAATTGCCATCCCCCTTGCCAACGCTTTTGTCCGCAATTCCTCTCGGGAGGTTGCTTAGCTTCTTAGACGGATGACCAAAAAGATAGCTCTCCTGAAATGCGGCGACAAAAATACATAGACTTTTTCTTGATTTCAGAACGTCGTCGTCGTCATCGTCTAAGGTGCGAAACAAATACTGCGAATAATATCTAGAACGGGATCTGGGGGCTGCACTTGACAACAAACATGAAAGGGAGATTCATGAGAGACAACAGAATGGGCAGATTGCGATATTTGGACATTTCGGAAAGGAGAATGGAGCCATACACTCGTCCCTATGCGAGTAAATTTCCCTTTCTCGCATGATAATTATAATCAAACTATTTAGAAAGAATTATTATTAGGAATTAACGCTAGTTGTCACGAGAAAATATTGAAGTTTTGTAAAGTTTTGCTCAAAGCTGAAGAGAAGAAAATTGTTGATTTTGCCTGAACATGCATTAGGGACCGTCACAGACGCGAAATTTAGCGTCTGGTTGACCGCTTGTTCGCCAATCGCCGCTGCTGGCAGGCGAACCTACCAGCATGACAATGGGAAGGTCATGGCTATACAGCGAATGAAATTCTGAAATAAAGAGATATCGCATGCTACACTCATGAGGTAAGCGATTATTAAGTTTCGCAAAAAACCAAGAAAGAAAAACCTGGGGAAAATAATCCATTTGATCCCGGCACACATCTTTTCATTCACCATCCACGCATGTAGTACTCTTCCCCTTGAGAGTTAGCGAACCTATTTTCCTTTTCAAGGACTAGGGTTTCTTACATAATTTTAATTCGTGATAATTGATAAATTTTTAGTAGTCCATGAGTCAAAGAAAAAAAAAAAATATATATATATATATATATATAAGATTAAGTAAATAAATAAATTGAAAATACTTAGTTGAGATTAGTAAGGATAACGTTGTATACACCAAATAATATTTGATCGTGAATGGGTAATGTATAATAGACAGCGGATCACTGAATGAAAAATAATAACGGAATGAATGCAACATATATATGTTTGATAAAGTATAACGGCGATGGTTAACAATGTATGTATTTTCATAAGGTAAAGAAAAAATTTCGTTGGGTTCTTCGTAATAGAAGGCTTTAGATTTGCTTAGCTATAGTAATACTAATCTTATTCAAGTATAATGCAGTGCAGAAAAATGACTGGAAGTTAGCGGAGAGTGACTCTGTTTTAAAAATGACCCAACATTTCAAAAGAAAGTTCATATATTCCAATATCGGCAACGCTTCACTGGCCTGTGAAAAAATTCGTGGTACGCTTATAGTAAAGATATTTTATCAAATTCCCCATTTTCCGTTTCAGGATATCGATGAAATTCTTCAAAGCATTGAAAAAGCGCAGTACATTGCATTTTGACACGTCGTCGTGAAACTGAACGTTCGCCTCGAATTGAATCAGATAGCAAAAGACGTTGGATTTTTGAACACAACATGTATTAAGATTTGAAAATTTAAGCGATTAAATTTTCATCCGCGGATTGCTACTGAAACGAAACAAAACGGAGCCGTTAGCAATGATAGACGAATACACAATTCTCTTAAAGGTATAAGACGGCTTTCAAAGCGAATGCGTAAACATAGCGTGGAATTCGTCGTTGCCACCAAACTACGGGGACCGAAACAACAGACAAGTTTAAATTGGTTTTGAGTGCTTCTGTGTCGATTGGTATAATAAAAGGCCGATTTATCTCATAGGTTCCTCTGGATGTTGCACATATCTGCACAAGTCTAAGATACAACATCAGTAATATTAGATGAAGTACTCGGCTTTAGCAAAACACCAAGAGAGATTGATAAAAATGATTTGAAACATTCAGTTTTGCACGAGCTCATCAAGCATGGCTTTAAAGCTGCGCGAGATGGTTAAATCCCTTTTGAATTTTATTATGACTTGCGGATTAATTTTTTGTGTTATGCAAATTGGCAAACAAATTAAGTAGACATTGGAAATACACTGATCGCATTCAATGAAAAGAAAATGCTGCTCGTAAAGTTTTCACTCATAAAATCAAGTAAGTGTACACAAGGTCGCTACAACGCTATAAGTGACAGTAAAAGAAAACTTAACGTATGTGCGATAGAAACTTTCTTTTTTTTGAATTAATGAAAAATTGAAGCTGGAGTGTCACATGATTAACTTTCCTACTGCGGTTAATGGGAACGTGAACTCTTTATTCGCTACATATAATTGCTCAGCATAGTTGTAGACGAGATCACAAGATTTATTTTTGACCGAGAATCAAAAGTAATTGAATCTTTTTGTGAATTCATGACTTCTTAAAATTCATTTGCAAGAACGTTGTACGTCCTCGTCTCGCGCGAGCTATTAGTATACTGATGTGACTGTGTTCAAGTTGCTTGGAGAAATGGCTTAACTTTGAAAACGTTAACCAACGCCTCGCTTCTCAGCCTTTTATATACATACATATATACTTACCGTCTTGATTTTTTGTAATACTAATTATTCAGAAGTCATGATTCGATCGCAGACTCTCGTTCGTATAAATTTTCGCATATTAAATTAAATTAAAGAAAGCACCTCGACTGATCAAATCAAAGGATTAGTTTAAAGAGCAGAATACTACCCTCCAACCCCCCCACCAACCACCATACCCGACGCTTACGCCACCCCTCGCACATACGACAATATTCATTCATGATTACGTGATTGATTGATCGCAATGGATGAATCGTTGACCTATGTACAGCCTAACACGTGAATGCAATTTAATGGACTATGCAACGCAAAAGCATTCGTTCTCTTCAAAGTTTGCAAACGTCTCTTGGCACGTACTTATAGAAAAAAGTTTTATTAAGTTAACCACAACTACAATTACACGTCATTTAATAGGAAAGTAATATTTTTTAAAGCTTAAGTAGAAGAAAACGATTAAAAATACCGTTTACAAAACAACTTTCTTTCAAGCTTGATCTAATTATTTAAACTGATAAATAATATAAACATATATATATATATATATATATATATATATATACAACTATATACATGAGTGTATATATAGTTGTATAATAATATTTTAAAAGTTGCTACTTTTTCATAATACTAGAATATTTTCATGGATTATTAATAGTAATTTTTTTCTTTTCTCTTTTTTTTTTTATTTTTTTAATTTTTTTATTATAATAATATCACATAAACTTTTGTTCTGTTTGTTTACTTTTTGTTAATTTAATTTAATTGCATCATTCGCTTACGTCTTGTATGTATTATTAAGGTATATTATCAACTACGTTAAATATGATTTTTTTTAATATTTATTTTGTATCACCATTATCATTATCATTATCATTATCGTAATCATCATCACTATCATCACTTTATATTTGCATGTAGAAGTATTTGAAAACTTAACGAATACACATTTATTTGATTTTGCTTACTTTTAAAATTCGTTTTTTGTCGCTAATATTTTTTTAATATCTTTATAAATATTACAAGCAACAAGTAAAAAAAGGGGTAATATTCGCTTTTTTGCGAATCTCTTATATCGACCACTTCAAATTATATGCATAAATATTGAATGGCCCCATGAAATATTTAAAGGTGAATTTTTATCGAGTCAACATTTACTATTGTGATTGTATTTGAGAATTGTTAGCGGTTACTTAATGCGGGCCGAGCATTTTTTTGAAACTTGAACTGTCGTCAGAAATACGCTTTAAACTTATACGGAAGGCAAGTCGATACAAAACTGTACGGTAATCACGACCGCACCGTCTGGTAAGTACTGGTTTAGATAAAGAATGAACTCAGAACAATCCTATCAAAGTAACTTTGGATTCAGTGTAGATCCAATACCTTGTAATGCAGTCTCATTCCACTTTTAAATCCTCTTTATTACCTTTATTACTATGTAGTCTAAAAAGAAATGCTTGGATTAAGCACATTTTCAAAGGTCAAATCTGTGTTTGTTTGTCGAAAATGCTTCGGACAAATGCTTCTATATAAGATGAACTATTCCTCATCGTGGTAGAAGAGCCGTAACCAAAACGAAATACAGCCCCACTGCCTGTCCTTGCTACAAGAGATCTCTTCAAATGTCAGTAAAGTTGGGCAAACTCCTTTTTGTTTAAGAAGCTAAATAAGCTTGAGTTCCACATGATATGTAAAAAAAAAAAAAAAAAAAATTATCATCGAAAAAACTACGATGAGTTTATCGTCCAGTTGGCTATTTATTCAATACATATGTATGTATATATATATAACTGAGTGTGTACATAAATCTATATGTGTGGCATTGCAACTTGGAATTTACTTAGAACTTTGCTTTTATATCCGTTTTAAAGGAGGTTCATACCCATTTAATAATTACGCGTATTGAAAGGTCATAATGGCACAGATAACAGCTAAAACTTTCCGAAAAAGTTTATAAAAGGAAAACTATTGTTATCCATTTATAATCTATAAATAGGATTTTGGCTTTAAATTGGTACACGCACTAAGCGAACTATAACGTGAAGTCTTAAAAAAAAAGAAAAAAAAAAAAAAAGAAAAGGTGGAGTGACAAAGCTGCTTGTTGGCATCCGGAATGTTTTTCATAGTGAAATAAATATCTTTATTGGATTTGTCCTTTCGCCTGTGAGACTCAGTAACACGAATCAGAAACCCTATAATCTATAAGCGCACTTCATTGGCGCAAGTTGTGTCGATTTAATCGCTTTTGTGAGTCCGTCGTCTTGGGAGTGGGCATAGTCTGCCAATAATACACAGAAATTTATTAAATGCAATGGAAAATCAATGCTCGAATGGATCAACTGAATGATTTAGTTTGAAGTGGTAGGTGTATTAAACCTTCGTTTTAAGATGAATAAAATTTTCTTACTTGTTTCGCTTGTCTCTTTTTTCATTTGTTATTCGACCTTATTATGATATATCATTTAATCGTCGGTATATGTGTGAATATGTCACATACATATTGTTAAAATATTTAAGCAGAATACTAACTAATGTAATTACATTCATATTTACTTTCACTTCATGTTGTTTATATCATTATTTTTGCTTAATCGGAGGGATTACTATTTGTTGTTGCTGTTGTTGTTGTTGTTGTCGTTCTTTTTTAAAAATTTTCTCCTAAGCACAATTGACACGCTGTTTGTTTTTCCTCCATGCTTGCGTCCCTTTCTTTATGTGGTCAACGATGCTAATTATTTTAAATTATATTTTTATGTTGTTTTATTATTATTGTTATTATTATTATTATTATTATTTTCTTTATATAATTTGTACGTTTTAGGTAGATTTTCCATTTACTCACAGGCATAAATTTTATGTTTACTTAATGTAAAGTGTGGACTAATTAATATGGTGTTGCTGCGTGTTAGATTTCTGTGAAGTGAGAAAATGAATACATTTCAGATTTTTATTTTATCTTTCATTCGCACATCATACGTACATATATATATATATATATATATATACATATATATACTTACTTAATAAATTGTGGTAATATTGAAGTCCAGCCACCTTTATCTTGTTTCAAGGTTAAGTATAATTCAAAGGTGGAAACGGTACTGGGATCGACTTTAAAAGCTGCAATACGTCTAAAAATGAAAATAACAATATAAAACGACTATCGTTTGTTTATAATTCGTATTGAGAAAATGTAAAATACTTGATATTCGTTGTAGAGCAATTTGCACCATCACAAGTAAATATATAAAAAGCTTGTTGTGTTTGTAACTGTGGGGGTGTTGGCAGCGCAATGGCGACTATTTTATGTTATAATTATATACATTATATATATATAATATAAGCAATGTCTCGATTTTTTTTTTTTTTTTTTGCCATTGCGCTTGGACCACGTATGATCAACAGTAATGGACGTTTGTGTCAGCTTTCAGTTTTCTGAGTTTCAGGCGAATGAGTGAATGGTCTGACGTTTCAAACCTCAAAATCCATTAGATTTGCTCAGAGATATATTAGATTTGCGCACATGTATAAAAGACGATCGAAATTTACATAAGACGCAGGCAGTAACTGGCCGCCCAGAGCGAGGACCAGATCAGAGAGAAAAATCTCTTTTATGCATCACATAAAAAATTCAGAATTATACATGGATTTTATATATATATATATAATTACATTTAAATTTTACGAAATGTTCGATGTGCAGTTTTTATCTGTTGCAATTAGAAGTCAAAAAGCTAGGATTCTTCCCATTCTTATACAGTGGGTACGAAAAGTGATAAGTTCGTATATGTATGTTGCTTTCGAATTTATAAAAATATGACTTAGCTATATATTAGTTTGGGGAAAAAGAAATCCATTATTTTTTCGGTAGATGGCTGCACTGATAGATTTCTCGTAAAGTATCGATCAAACAATTTCAGATTTATGCTCATTGCAAAGGTGACATTTCGCAGTAAGAAAAATTCTTTTGCTATTTTTTGTTTGGTGCATTCAGTTGTGAGTTACAGCGTGTTAAAAATGGAAGTGAACAAAGAGAAAATTCGGCCAATTATGTGCAATTTTGGTTTCGTAGATTCCGTTCAGGAATTTTTGATTTTAAAGATGCACCTCGCACAGGTAGGCCGGTCATCGAAAATGTCGATAAAATCGGAGAAATGATCGAAGTTGACCGGCATGTTAGCAGTCGTAACATCACCCAGGAGCTAAAAATCGACCATAAAACAGTTTTAAACCATTTACACAAAGCTGGATTCAAAAAGAAGCTCGATGTTTGGGTGCCACACCAATTAACAGAAAAAAACATGATGGATCGAATTTCCATCTGCGAAGCCTTGGCCAAACGAAATGAGATAGACCCATTTCTTAAACGGATGGTGACTGGAGATGAGAAATGGATCACATACGATAACCCTGTGCGAAAACGATCGTGGTCAAAGAGCGGTGAAGCTCCTCAAACGGCCAGGAAGGTTTTGCTATGCATTTGGTGGGACTGGATGCGGGTTATTTATTATGAGTTGCTTCCATATGACCAAACGCTTAATTCTGATCTCTACTGTCAACAAGTGGACTGTTTGAAGATAGCGATTGACCAGAAACGGCCAGAATTGGCCAACAGGAGAGGTGCCGTGTTCCACCAGGACAACGCTAGGTCACACACATCTACAGTGACTCGCCAGAAACTTCGGGAGCTTGGTTGGGAAGTTTTAATGCATCCGCCATTCAGTCCGGACTTGGCACCAAGCGATTATCATCTTTTCCTTGCATTGCAAAATTTCTTTAATGATAAAAAATTGGAATCTAGGGAGGATTGTGAAAATCGACTACTAGAGTTTTTTGCAAATAGAGACCACGACTTCTATGAGAGAGGCATTTTGAAGTTACCTTTAAAATGGCAACAAATCGTACAACAAAACGGTGCATATTTGACCCAAATCGGACAATCCGAAGCATGTTAAATAAAGTCCTGAAGTTCATATAAAAATAATGGATTTCTTTTTCCCCAAACTAATATATATATAAGTAACTTATGAAATTTTTAAAAAATTTCAGTTTTTTAGTATTTCAATATCAGTTCATTGTGGTTTGGAGTATGATTTGTATATTCTTTTATATTTACATCGAAGACTGCGTTCTATCTTAGACTCATATTTTTCGGAATGAACAGATTTAGCTCAAGTTAGATATAATGTAACTTAAATGCCAGCATTGCATGCGAATGATTTTTGCCTAAAATTAATGTTCATGGACAAGGCAGTAATTATAGGCATTTTCTTGTCCCCCGCATTCGCAAGTAGAAATGAATGGCATTTTTATTTGGTTTACTAGGATTCGGTTAGCATTTTATTATCAAATATGAAATAATTTTAAAATATATATGAATTTTACCTGACATTGCCCGTATCATCTGCAAAATCAATGAATATTGCGCATCCTTTAACACCACATGGTTCTCTCTCTGAGGTCTTTATCATTTCGGCTGCTATACGTGGTGTTAAGTCCCATGGTAACGACACTTCCGTGCAAGACAAATGACGGCTTTTAGCAGCTCGTAATTCTGCCTGTAAACGCTGCGAAAGTTCATTTACAGCAGCTGCATCAATATCATTAGAATGTGCAATGCCAAAGTGTTCAGTGGCTTCGGTGGGTGTTGACAAATTCGATGAGGTTGGCGATGGCGTCAAAGCTGACGGATACATTGATGACATTGCCGTGTTTGTTGTGCTTGTATGTGGTGAACAATGCAGTAGATTATTGTTGTATGTGTAAATAGCATTGTTTGCGGACTTAATGTGTGTTGGAGTGGTTGAAGTTTCCATGGTGGTAGATTGCAATTGTTGGTGTACTTGGGGACGAAGGGAATGGTTATGTTGAGATTCAATACCATCAACAACGTCTACAAATTCAGTGGGCGCGCTCTTATCCTCTTTAATTCCAGAAGCTGCTAAATTCGACAGTTGGGTTTCTGGTGGTGGTGAAAGAGAGCCTGTCCAATCTAAGAAAAAAAAAAAAAAAAAAAAGAAAAGAAAAAACAAAAAATAAAAACAAAAAAAAAAAAAACGGGCGACAATATTAATTCATAGGTTTAACTATATATACTTTTACGTCCACTATATTTGCTGTGGACTTTTTGTCATTTAGTTTTTGAGAGGCGCGTTTTTTGCCCTTTAAAATCTCTCTGGATGGCTTATATGTGTACTCAAAAAAATCGGGCAACAGCTGTTCTTATCTCTATTAATAAAACTTGTGTAAGGCTTGCACTAAGTGTTACACAAAAGATTTTGCAAGGCAATCGTAACTTTGTGTTTACTTTAAGATTTCTTTATGCGACTATTGGGGGGCTTCCGTTAATTTTGATCAGCGAGTTTTACAGATAAAAATGATAAAGTAATGCGCAACACCTGGACACATAATGGTTAAATTCGATGATTTTGATCTTTCTCTGCATAAAATAACTGTTCTCCATTTGGTAATATTGATTTATTGAGCGTATGGAGGGAGCGGTTAAAATTGTGTCTTCGACTTTCATTATTTTTGGTCGTTTAACTTGAACAAAATCTGATGGCGAAGCCCATCAAACGCTTTTGGAAGCTGTTCCTTCATAGCCCAATGGCCATTTTTTAGCTGCTTGTTGCAAGAGTTGTCAAGGATACACAATTGCAGCTCGAATGAGAAATTTTGCCGCACCCAGTGTACTCACCAGGCGTGGCTGGCACGCAGTTTCGCAAAGTTGAAGAAACGCGAAAATGGGTCGATAATTGGATCGCTGCCAAACCAATAGAATTGCTTTCGACACGATATCGCCATGTTGCTAGAAAATATTTCCTCTGGTAACTTACTAGCAATGTCAGAAATATCAAAAGAAAAAATATCATTCAATTTGATTTCAATCATCATCGTATATCTTACTTTCAATCTTACTTCGAAACTGTGCGACCGGGAGCACTTCGATATCAGTATGTCAATAAGGAGGCGAAAAGGCATTAATTATTGTAGTTTGTGCAAATCGCGACTTTTCAGATTTGAATGGCTATAATGCTGTTGAGAATTGAATAGATCCCTTTCTTGCCGAGCTAAGAGTAGCGAATATATTGCACTTTGTTGAATAACGGAAACGGGACGCATATCTACTTAGTTTTGTGTCATGGCGGATAAAAAAAAAAATCATTAAACGGTCAAACTAAAGACTTGATAGATAAGATGTTAACGTACCTGCAGATTGATGGGTGATGTCATTACCTACGAAGGTCATGACTCAGACCATTCTGATATTCCCTCTGGCTTCTCTTCAATTGTCGGATATTAATTATGTTAAATGCTCGCGTACATGTTAAAGGGCATAAGGCAAATACTATATCGTATAGGATAACACTTTTAAGTTTTACGCAATAGTTTTCTATCGAAAATTTGGATTCATATCAAAGCAAGACGAAATTCACGAGAAGCGCCACTTTTCTTATTTAATAGAATGTGGAATGTTGCCCAATTGTTATGAATAATAACAAGCGGACACGATACAATATACGAGGTGCAAACAACACTGATGGTGGCTTCACCGTGTGATCTGAATATGCGTCTCGTTCTCACTTGGAAATACTGTACACCACTGTGTGGTGTATTGTATGTTGATTCAAACCTGCGAAACAGTTGAACTAATCCCATAGAATAGAATGACCAAAAATATATGACAAATGACATGATCAGATTAAATTTCAACATGATGGTGATCGATCCAATATTTCAAACTTTCATAAGAAAAACTTCGTTAACATTAATCTTCCCAATCTTCCGTCATTATTTACCAATTATTCACTGTTCCCTTTGTATATATGTATATAAAAAATATACTAAAGCACATTATTTTCACATCAATGTCTAGTTTTACAAGCAAAAGAAAAGAAGAACGCTTAATACACATACATACACTTAATATCAGTTCAATATCATGAATATTTAGCTTCCCTAGAACATTATTATAAGTTTAATTTTTGTTATAAAGAATGGTTTTAATTACATTGAGAGAGTCGGACTGTCTGCTGTAGGGTGCACGTTTTCATTCGTATAAGGTTGCATCAATTTTTTTTTTTAATTGTGGGTGGACGCGAATCGTCCATTTTCAGGTTCGGCTTTCGCGATTATGGATTCAGACCGGAATTCATAAAATACAACATCTCGCCGCTGTAATGAATTGCTAACAAGCAAAGCGAACTATTTGTGTTGGATAGAAGAATTGCTTTTGTCTTTTAATTAATATTGAAACGGAAAGGCAACGGAACTTCACTAAAAATGAAAATATGGATTTGCAAAAAGAAAAAAAAAAGAAAAGAGAAACGAAAAGGTGAAGACATCATATATATGTATGTAGAAAGGCACTCCAACAAATATGCTCATATTCTCCATAAAAAGGGTAAAATATATATATGTATATGTATATGCACATACGCATCTAAATTATATATTTATGCACTCATGCACATGCACATATATAGCATATATGTATATATATATATATATATACGTATATATTCAGTTAACGCGCTTGTGTATTCGCTTGGTGAATAAAATAACTAAAATGAAATGTACTTGAGGGGTATTAAGCCAGAAATAATGTTACTTACTGTACATGTACATGTACAATCATGCACATATGTGCACATACATATCAAAATTCCTATAGAAACTTGCGTATGATTAAAGGCTTGAACGAGATTGTTTGACAGGGAACCGTGTTCGCATTCATATAAGCACGTGTACGTGCACGTCAATAAACGCACATGCAAACTAGTACATATATATATATATATATATATATATATATATATATATATATACATGTTGCACTTTTTGCTTGCCTTGCTACTAACTTTGCTTTACGGTAATTACAGTGACACACATAATAAAAACTACCGGCAATATCCTTCATCGTAATATAGTTGTTTGTTTGTTTCAGTAAATTTATGTGTATATCGGAGCATTCTATGTCATATGCAATGGAAATAAATTATGGAAATTTATTATTATTATTTTCGTTTTTCTTGCTTTTTCTTGCCCTGCTCAGCAAATTTTTACTCAATTGTAAAATTAAATTGATTGCAATTTGCCGGAATAAAATAAAAACCACAAAAATTAATATTTGAAGAGAAAGGAAAGACGGCAAATTAAAAGCGAAAACTTCAGTTGAAAAGAAATTTATTCGTTACCTTATCGACAGGGATGGGCTGCAAAGTTTCGCTTCCGTTTCCCATTGCAGCCATACGTATTATACAATCGTGTTTAGATTATACGAATCTCTAGCTATTGCGGCCATCCGTTAAGCGATAGGGTTAATGGGGAAGCCGCATAATCAATACGGTCGTTGATGTTGAAGTAAAAGAAAAAACTTTGCATAAAAAACGAATTCTGAGAAACTCTATTTTCATTTGCAATGACATCAAGAAACCGGTTGCATTTTGCACACGTTCATAACTATCAAGTAGAAGAATAATAGCACTTTTTCAACGAACCTATGGCAAAAGGAGATTTTACTTGTGAAACAAACACTCATAGCACATAATGTTTACGGAAATTCCGGAGAGAATGAAGTAAAGGCAAGTAAACACGCTCTAGCTCCTTAGATACAATTCTTTACTTACTTTTGTAACAAAATATCCAAAATTATAGATCCTTACCATGCGCAAAAGCTTACAACTTTCATGCGAAACTTTTCAAGGCAATTGATCAGAGAAATGAAAAGTTAGGCATATTTCTTTGTCAGATTATGCAGCGAATTTCCTAAGGCCGTAATATATCATAGGCAATAAGTAAGCAAAGACAATAAACCCTAAATTTATTAAAGTCACTGCTTTCCCTTTTCCAAACTTTACAAGTCACGACTTTTACTTATTTATAATTCACGTTTGACTCCGGATAGTACACATCGTTTACTTTGATAGTAGTTATACTAAGTGCTGAGTCGGTAAAGGCATAACACCAACCAAAGTAAGCTGTGCCCGCTTTTCTATCTGTTTTCTATCACTTCTTTCCACTTGTCACCGCACTACGGATATGGGGAACATTCCCTGATTGATTCGTCATATAATAATAAAAAAAAAAAAAAAAAAATAGTGTTCTGACTCATCATAATGTAATTGTCAAAAGTGACCAGAGGCATTATCCACTTAAGAGAGATTTTTCCCATCGACAAATGTTCGTGCGAATTGGTGGATGAGTTGACTTCTTCTTGGGTACTTTTTTTAACTTTTCTCTGACCATAGCTGAATTCGGACGGTTTAAGACTTGTTCGAAATCAAGAAACCATCGATAAATTTCTGCTTCAGACGGAGAAGAAAGCAGAAAACAATGTTTAACCAGCAGGGGAAATTCTTTTTAACTATTGTGTAAAAAAACCTATAGAGAGAAAGAGACCACCATATTTTTCGCCAAAAAATCAACGCGACATTGCAGTTTATCATGGGTAAACGAATTTGGAAAATTTTAATTGGATAGAATCACCATTCGAACTCCTCCCATGTAATATTTCTTATGAAAAATAAGGTCACTCTATGCCATATATGACAAGAAGGTCTAATTTTCAGTAATTTGTAATCTATTGGAACGGAATAGATGAAGAATTGTAATTAGGCGCAGCAAGATATATCTAAGGTATTTCATTATCGACTTTGCTAGACAATGAAGTTGTAACTTGTTCGAGGTAATGTAAATGAACGGGACAGATACGGACGGGCGTTAAATTTTATCCGCCAAGCCCAGCTAACGTTTTCTATGCTAATATTTGCGGAACATGCATGCTATACTGCGGTCAAAAAGTAGTAGGGTTAGTCATTCGACATTTAAACAACAAGTGTTACAGTGTCGGTATTACACTTCCTGCTAATAGCTTCAATAGCTAATGAGATGCCATTGTTTTCCTTTATATGAAAAGATATATTTTTCGTTTTTGAAACTGGATGAAAAATTCGGTAAAAAAATTGTTGCAGATATTGGTTCAAAAATTAAATTTCGATTTCGGGAATACCGAATAGGCGCTGGTGACAGTGGGCCCAAGGACTTCTGATTGCCATCGATTGTTTAAGGTGGGCAGAGAGCACTTAACTAAGGTCACATCAAGAAATTCAAGAAGCTGCTGCTCAAAAATTGTGGATTGCTAATTACAAAGACCTTATCGCTATGCTGCAATAACGCATTTGGAAGACTATTTGATCTTCGAACGCGTCCCAGGATAATTATTAACCTTTTCAGAGTGCAACGGCCAGAAGGGACTTTTTTTTTTGCCAGAAATTCAAGTCTGACCGTTCTAGAACCACATACTAATCGGACATCTGGCTATTGTCGAAAATCGAAAAATCGATCTGAGAACGTTGATTTGAGTCGATTGGAGAAATGAAATCCGCTTTATTAAATAAAACTAAACAGGACTAGCAATGGCATTGGAAACTTTCTACGCAAACATGAGTCCGGGTGTATCGAACCTAAGAAAAACGGCCCTTGACTTGAGAAGGCCCGCTCAATTTAAATATTGTCTCCTCTTATCGATATTCTGTTTGCTTATTGCGAGCCGATCGTTTATTTTCTCACTGAAGGCTTAGATCGTGTTGTAAAGTATTTTAAGCCGTTAAGTTTTCAACTACGGATTATAAATTGCATTTGTATGTTTGCAGTTGTGCCTAGTTGTAGACTTGATCAGTGTAGCAATGGCCATAATGATAACAGACAATTATATAGAATTATAATCTAAACTGTAGTCTAACTATCGAAAGGGAAACTATAAAGTGTGATGAAAATTTATATCATTATTTAGAGACAGAAAAAAGAGCTTTAAGGGATTTTTTTTCAAGAGAGAGTAAAAACCCAACGATGGACTTGCATGAATTCGGAACTTAATTAAGTGTCGGTGTAAAGTTTCAATATAGACGCAAATGTCCAAATCAGTTTCGTTACTCAAGCTGATCAAAAATATTAACGCACTTTGCGATCTTGCAGATATGTGCATGTATTTTATAAATATAGTTTTTTTTTTCTTTTTTTTTTTTTAAATTTTATCCTCTCTTCAATACAACAAATAGTAGCGATCATGAAAAGTTCGATTAAAAAGCGAATATAACTTTAAGGTCTGTTGAATTTAATTTGACGAAAGCAAAAATGATGAACGCAGTGTCATGATATTAACGGGCGGCTAGAGGGGCTGGAAGACTTGACTAAATATTTGTATCATTACCGTTGCATATGTTATATAGTCCCTGCGCTGCGAGTATAAAAAGAAAAGAAGGAATATTTGAAGGAAACTTTTCCTTCTTAATATATATATATATATAACTAGAATGGGGTCACGACATAACTGTGCATTTTTGTTAACTTTGAAGCAATCATGATGGCTATCAACAATTCATATACGTAGGTATATATATTTATTGATATATGCGAGGGGAAAGTTGACATCATTTTAAAAGTTCAAAAAGAAAGGTCAAAATGAATTTTTTAACGGAAATTTATAAATACTTACCTTTGACCTTCGCTGAACCAATAACACCAAACTGCTGTTGATGTATGTGATGATTTTGTAATGATAGCACTTCCATTTTCATTAGTAGTGAAGCAAAGATTTGATCGATGCCGACCAAATCGGATGAACGGTTCGCTGGTGTAGTGGTGACAGTAGAGTTGGACGAATCGAAATGAATCGAATTGGTTGCGATGATCGGACCTGTAGGGATAACCGATGAAGTAACGGAATCAGACGTCAAATGTGATGAATGTGATGATGGGGTCGCTGCATTATAATTCGTGATGGGATTGCTATGTTTACATTGATTTATAGAAGTTGCTTCAGCAGCAGCTTCAGTTGACGTGCTTGATGGTAACGTGATGACGGCTTTGTTTGTACGAAACAAAGAGAGTACGGCCGGGTTAGTCTCAATTTACTTTTGACTCTATATCTGTGTGTGTGCATAAAATTCATTTACTTTGCACAACATTTCTTTCTTCCTTCCTTTTTTTTCTTTCGTTTTTCTTGTTTTATTTATTTATTTATTTATTTATTCATTTATTTTTTTCATCTATATTCTCACCTAGAAGGATGCAGAGAATCGTCAACAATTTAATAAGATGAAGTTTGCAGGACGAGTTTTTTGAAAGATTTCTAAAATTTTGTGTTCTTCATAAAATTTTCTACTCGAAGGTTCTTAGAGGAGATTTCCAAAAATTAGAGTCGAAGAATATTCGAATTAAAGCCATGTATAACTTAATGCATATATGCGAGCATTTTTAGTTACTCACATATATAGATTTGGTTTTGATAGTAGTTTTACTGCAGGACCCCACGCTGTAATTTTGATTTTTTGTACGTTTTTATTCAGCTAACGAGAGAGATTCTCTCCTATCTCGTTTGCAAAGCTTTGATTAATGTTTCTTTACTCTTTCAAAACTTTTGTGATTGTTTTCCGTTGCATTTTTTCTGTAGCAAAAAGCGGTTGCTAAGGGCCCAGAATGATTGCGAATATCTAAAGTAATTTTTATATCTTTCATATATGAAATAAAATCAAAAAGAAGGCGTTATTGAATTTTCTGGCATTCACACATAAATCACAGATTTCGCTTTGTTGGTAAAAATCTATAGCTCAAGATACACATTCACACAGATTTATTTATCTTAAAGCCGTACTAAGGCGAATGTACATATGCATGCATACAAACATACGTACATACGGCCGCGTGCAATCAACTGTTTCTCTTTGCTTTAGTTAACACACAACCCGCTTTTTCCCATATTCACACATTCACCATTAGCGCTACAAAGCTACTATTCCGGCCGGTTACTAGCCAAGCATTTTATAGATTTTCCTTCTTTGTGCTCGCAATAAGATTGAGTTTTTATTAAACTGCTCGATATTTTCACTCAACGTATATGAGAGGGAGCGCATGTGCTTTGCGAATATGGAGTTTCGTTATTAAAAGCGGTGGTTGCGCTTAAGAGAGAGAAAACATATAAAATCTCTAAGACCGGCTGATGGCACATATGTTCTTGTTTGTTATATTTGCACAAGGAAAAAACAAAAAAAAAAAAATGAAAAAGAAGAGGAAGAGGAAAAAGAGAGTTAAGTTATTTTTTTGTGCATGTCACGTAAATACATACTGGAGCGCTCGTCATCGACATTAAAATGCTGTGATGAGCGCACTCTCTCTACCCTGCTCCATCTACAGCTGGTAGATATGCACTTTAAAACGAAAAAATTTTATTGTCGGTTCGAATTTATGTCTTTTCGCAAAGATAATTGCCCGGAATCGATCAGGAATATATAAATTCTAGGAGCCAATGTCGGCTGTTCATTGTAAATAGCATGACAAACCTAATTGGACAATATTGGGCCGCATTGAAGCTCACTTGGACTTTAAACTTTCATTTTTTGATTATTTCGCACTGCATTTCCGCAAAAAAAAAAAAATTCTTTTCATTTCAATTTTGAGTGACCTATGTAAAAACACTATAGTGGATCATCAGAGGCGCACATCTGCAAGTGGTCGAATAGGTGATGCGATCCGAACAATTCTTAATAACGGTTGTCGCTGGTGCAACTTATGGTCTGTAGTTTGAACACCAGAAAACAAGACGGACAGGCACCCTTAAGTCAGATCAGAAAGTTACTCTGAATATAAAAGCCGGGGTTGTTTCAGATTCTTCGGGGTGCGCATACATCCGCACAAACTTAATATAGGGTTCTGTCACAAATGGTGTAGGGTATAAATATATGTTAGCCATGATGTCAAAATTAATTTTTTGCGTTTCTCTAACGACTCATACGATAACGTGTCTCATAGTCATATAGCCCGAAAAGAATCCCGTATTTTGGACAAGAAGGACTCAATCGACACCGAATTTAGGACCGAGATGCACTGAGGGACTGTGCGTACAGTCTATGAAGTGAAACAAAATTTTAATATATAAAAATAAAAGAACGTTTAAGAGATAAAGAAACTTAGAAAGATAAGAAAACTTATTTGTAGATGCAAGTTCTACATAAACTGTGCTTTCGGTCATAGCTGATTATTTCGATATTTGTAAAATATATGTGGAAATCTTTATTCTATGCCTGGTGTGGTTTATAAGCGATGATCAAAAATGCTTAAAAAATTGCTATATATACTATAGGCGTATTCTTTCACCGATTTGGGTCAGTTTTAAATTTTTTTTCCAAGTTTGAAAATGATATTTTTTTGTTTTTGGAAACAGAGCAATGTGAACCGTAGACTCCAAGCAGGCGGTCAGAAGGACATGCCTAAATGTTGGTCAAGAATATATATATCTATATATATCTTTGAAATTTCCTTCTGGGTGCTGCAAACGTTTTAAAGATACGAATATACCAGCCTTCTTCGGTGGATGGGTATAAAAAAACCGGAGTGAAGTTAGTTCATCCTATGAAGGCTACATTTTTGTCTTTATCAAATAACACAACTTCTTGCCTCTTTATTAAACTATGAGACACAATAATTAAAAAAATTGTGTAATAGTAGAGAACAGGGAATACAAACATATAAAACAAATTAAGTCTCTTATGATCATTAAATCATAAATGTAAATAATTGCTATTAGCTATCAGGCGGTATGTGCGTCTGTGTGCATATTTTCTGAAAGAATACATTGTGTTACGAAACTGCCCATGTTCTTGAGACATGCGAAAGGACGTCAGAAGTTATACGTTGTCGTTTATAAACGAAAAACCTAGTTTCACTATGACGTCGAAAGTTTACTGCAACCGGAACTATTCATATATACCGATTTCCTTATAAATGAAACGCTCAATTAATTATATAAAATTTACAACATTTTACAAGCTTATATTACCCCATTTTCTACTACTACCACTGTCGCTACTACTATTGTTTTCATCATAAAGTATCAAATATCGCTCCTTGTTCTCATATGATGGGTTACGTATCCGAAGAATTCTTATATGGAAGAGGGTTTAAAGCGCGTATCCACGCGATCCGAATGTAGCGCCGTTAGTTTTTTTATCCAAGAATTTCTTATTCTTCAGTCTTGACAAAGCATTAAGATAATATTTTCGTGTTGATGTATTAAGACCTGCTTTCTTATATAGGATAGGATTTGAAAGAGAGACCGACATGGTAAAAATGTTCCACAGCATATGTATCTGTCAAACTATTATTTTGGATCAATTTAAAAGGTAATATACTAACTACTAGATCTTGTTGTCTATACATGGCATAATGGCATCCGACCCAAATTGTCCGCTTTCAAAAAATATTGAAAACGAAAACCTCTTTTCATACAATGACTTTTTCAAAATATGCCGTTATTTGTGGAGTGGCCATAAAAATGTTTCGATCCAGTCCATTTTCAATAGCATTCTTCTTTGAGCCATATCAGTGTAGTCGCATCTCACTAGAATATCTGAAGAATTGCGACCTTTAGAGTGGGCACACGTCAAGTAGACAAACGATAGCATATGCTTAAACCATATCAGGAGATAACTCTGAATAGATTTGTATAATAAAAGATAGTTGTACTTGAAATTCTTCTAGATGTTGCTTATATCCAACCGAACTTAATGCATCCTGTATTAAAAGGTGCGTGGATTACAAAAATTTCTTGGCCTTGAAACTAAAAAGGATGTAAAAAGCTATACGAAAAACCTGGTCTGCCTACGACGGTAAGGTTTAAAGTGTTTCATCGGCTTTTCTTTTACATTTCAAGTTAAATTTGATTTGAAGCCCGCCATTTTGTTGTCACAACGAATTCCACTTTAGCTTGCCCATGAGATCTCCCATAGACAACAAGGATCGAAGAAAACCATAGTTAGGGCAGGGTCCGTCTGTTCGTGCAACAAAGCGGCAATGAATAGTGGTCTCAAATATATTAAGGTCTGTTTTCGATCTTTCGGATGATTTGACAGATCGAAACTGAACTTTAATATATTCGTGGTCGCTGTTCAGTGCCGCTTAACGACTATCGTACTTGCCTTAGCTAAACAGGCGGGCTTCTTGAGAGAGTCTTCTATGAGAGACTCCGATGTTGGGTCCGAGGACGCGTAAGCTAATATCCTCCCATACATACAAAAGACTCTTTTTATTTCATTTTACGGGGAAAAATTCCACATTTTGCAAAGAAATCAACTTTTCTTCATATTTTCCAAAACACTTTACTATTCATTCAGTTTCTGTCAGTCAGTCTGCAGTTTTTGTCACGACAGACAGGCGGTATTTTGAACAATATTAAGCCTTACAATAATTTATGTTCACACAAAACGGACGTATGGGATTAACAAACGCTCTCCCTTCCCTATAATTAAACGTACGTTTTTTATAATACAAAAAAATATTTAATTAAATCAATAAAAAATTTCATTTATTTCTGCGACGTGATAAGCTTTAGCAAATATTGATAAAACACTCTCCGATGCTGCATATACATATGCATGTTAATAAATAAAAATTCACTCAAATTCTATTTATTCATTATGCACATATACGCACCTGAGTATGCACTAAATGTGTTTTTCATATATACATATATATATATATATATGTTTATAGCATAGAGGGTGAGAGGATTTGTTGCATTTTTCTGTCCCTGAGAGTTTCCAACGTTTAACACGAACATATTCAACTGAAAGTATTGAATATATATTTATATCTACAGTTTGAAAGCATATTAAGTTCATTGTGACGCAAATGTATGATTTGTTAATTTGGCTCGCTATTTGTCTGCCTTCGCGAAAATTTATCAAAATGCAAACGCTAGTTATCTGCAATAACATATTCGAAATTTATTCCAATTGTGAAGGGAGGGTGGTCCGAAAAGTACTTTTACATAGCACAAACTTATCATAATAATAGTTGTCATGTCAAATCATAAGGTTGTACCAATTTTTATCAGAAATTACTGAATACTAGAACTTGTCAGCCTCTGAAGGTAGGGTCGTGTCTACAGATTCAAAGCGGGTGCCATTCGATGCCATGTAGCCATAGTATGCTAATATTATTAATTTTCGCCGAATTTTTTTGTTTTTTTTTTTTAATATCACGACTTCTTCGGGATAGGGAGCAGTCGTAACAATACATCTAGTATAACCCATTTTCGTTTCGTTATTACGCTAAAACATGTTTGCGCATCAAATTTGACGAAAATTTGCAATGGGTAGGGCAAACACAAGGATATATTGACAGACGGACGGATAGATATGCTTATATTGCACGGTAATGTAAAAAATAGCGATGCCATCTCGAGTAAGGTTCGCGTGCTTTAAGGTATAAATAGTTCGTTTCCTTGGAAAGACTTTTTGTTTGTAATCACAACCAGAAATTTTAAGTTCCTCAGTTATATGGCAGCTAGTGGCGGGAACAATGAGCAATGAATTGACGTCTCTTTCACTTTAGGTACTTATAGGTAAATTTGATGAACAATTACGTTTAGTCCTATGCATAATTTTTTGCAATAGATGTACGCATGTTTTGGAATCGCATCCAATGTCCAAAATAGATATGTCCAATGGATATGAAAAAGTTTCGACAAATTTGAGTATAAATCCTCACTTGCTTCTATTTTTTTTTTTTTCATTTTTTTTTTGCTTCCTTGGTCATAAATAATTATTTATTGTGGCTTTTATTTGCTTTAGTATTCCCACACGTTAGTATTTATACATGAAATATGCATAGAATCAATTTTATTTAGTGAATTATACCGTAACACTGTGGCTCAAAGCTTGACACCTGACATTTTACTGAACATAGTAAAGTTATTATGTATTTAAAACTGGTCGATCGTGCAATGATTGCTATTTATAGGATTAGCGTAATTAATTGTTTATGGAAAGAGTTATGGCAACGAAGTGCTTATGAAGTTTATTTCTGAACTTGTTGACGTTCAAAGGGCTGAGGATATTATTATAATTAAATGTTATGTTTGCTCAAAGCGCACTACAGTATCGTACATATATTGAGACGATGTTCAGTCCACGCATCTCTTGTGCCCCCGGGAATATGTTCATTTCAAATTTATTATTTATCTAAAATAAAATTTTAGTTATACGGGAGGAAATTTTTGTGCCCTGTACTGTAGAAATCCAGTTATCATCTCTGCATAAAATATTTATTTAAACAAATTCAAATATTTATTCGTTACATTCATGAGCTCATGATAAATATGTATATATTTTTTATTATTGTTGTTATTGTTTTTATTGTCGTAAAAATTCGGCATTTGTAATAAAAACGTACGTGTTAATAAATTTATTTCTATGCGGGAGAATAAAATCACCGACTATCGACTATGCGAGGGAATAAAATCCCAATTTTACTTCTGTTTTTTCTCAGTGAAAATCCTTGGCAATAACGTGTGTGAGGTGAAAGAAAGCATTACTTCCTTGCTGTAATCCTCGAAATTTTCACGATTTACTGCTTCGTTAAACTCCTCAAAATCCACATATAAATAAGTGCACAAAGTTACACTGTAAGTACGCAACTGAAATTTAATGGTTTACCTAAAGGCTTTCATCTATTATATAAGCCATTTAAAAAGTTGTGCACAATTCCAATCAATTTTGAAAAATCAATCTCAAAGTCAAAGCTAATCTATGGCGTTTACATAATTAACAAACTAATTTAGTTTAAATTTTAATTTGATTTGTTGTGAAATGTGGGTTTCCTAGTATCTAGAGTGGGTTTGTTTCTTTAATCACCTATCATCATCGTCATCTATTTTTAATTAGCTGTAAGTTTGTTTTTTTTTTTTTTTCACCCTCGGAATGGAGGGAATAGTTCACGTAAGGCGATAGCGGTCAGAAAATGTTCAATCGATATGTGTTACGCTTTGTGGTTCTTTTTCGGTTTTTCGTCCACACATCAGGAATTTAAGCAAATTATTCAGCAACATTTTTCATCACAAAGATCCTTTGTGGTTCCTTTGTCGTTCTCTCACCAAATTTCGTCGAAACATCTCAAAAGTTGTGACAAGAGGGCATGCCCAGGCAAGCACGCTTAGCTCAATTTAGGGAATAATACCGAAATTAAAAGTACGTCTGCCTTAAATTTTCCAAGATGCCATACGTACCATGTACTAGAAGCAGTGTAGGATACATTAGGCGCTTGCATCATCTTTTCAAATGAAAAACACATCTATTGAAAAAAATTAGTATCGTATGTGGTAATGAAAATATTTTTCATCATTCGCTATAACATTTAACCATCGTTCTGACAGCGGTCGAACTACCCCTACCCATTTTCTCAATTCTTCAGCATTTTGAAAGCGCGTGTCAGCCAAGCTACGGTCCATCGATCTGAACAAGTCGTAATCAGAGGGCGCTATAGGTGTGTCAGTACGCTGGGTGTGACAAAATTCCCCATTCGAGCTGTAATTGTGTCTCCTTGATATTGCAAGAGAATGACTTAATATTGGTTAACTGCTATTGCTGGTCTTTATTGCAACAATTCATCGTTTTTTTTGTTTAATATATGTCGGTACGTGGGCCATCTGCAGCAACCATTTCATTCGAGCTTAGCAGATCGTAATACACTACACTTTGTTGATCTCACTATATGCACAGCAAATCTTGACGATTATGAACATTTCGCTTTAATGTCGATGGTTCACTTGGATCTATTTTTCATCATCAGTGACAACACGCCACAGAAAATTCTTCTTTTTTTGCCTGGCACTGAAGCACTGACGTTGAGACGGTTCAAAATCGCATATTCAGTCATTTGCGCTCTTTTTGGATCTTCAGTCTAAAAACAGTCGATTCATCGACTATTGAGCCGTTCGAAAGGTCTTTGAGAGTTTCAGTTGGGCTTTTCGTCCCATAAGTCTTGCAAATCATGGTCTTCGAATTTTTTTGGTACCCTCCAGGCCATTCACCACTCTTAAACTCATGAAAATAAAATCGTCAACATCACCACCATAAGCTTCTAATAATGTTTGATGGGCTTCGGTAGTAGATTTCTTCAAATCAAACAAGAAAAGTCGTGAATGTCGAAAATGCAATTTTGAGCGTTTCGCGATCAGCGTTTGCATACACTGAATTTAATTTAATAATAGCAAAATGGAAAACTGTTATTTTACTGTTATTGTAGAGGAAGATCAAAATCATCGAATTTAACCGTTCTGAACATTGACATTTCACAGAACTTTGTCATTTTCACCGAAAAATGCCGCTGATTAAAATACATGCAGGCACCTAATAAAAGTATTTTTTTTTTTTTTTTGCGAGAACTAGTCGTCTGATTTCCCCCCTCCTTCTTAAAGTTCGTCCGGTTTTTTATGCTACCTATTCGCTACATTTAGTGCATCCGGCTTGTTTGCTTTTTGCAAAATTAAAAAATAAAAGCTCTGTGAGAAAACATTTATTAACAATAGAGGGATGCAGTCTGCGGATGATGTTTTGTCTGTTTTGTATTCAGCTCGCCGGCTTTCACCTCGAATAGGATATCAGAAGTATTGAACATTGCTGGAAAAGTATATTCAACTAAAAGGAGATTATGTGTAGGAATAAAGAAATGTATTTTCCAAAAGTTTTCGTGTGTTCTGCGCAAAGTCAAGTCGCTCTGGGACCATCTCTGTACTCCATCATAATCTAACTTCATATGTACAGAGACAGGAAACTAGAAGACAATCTTCATAGTGAACAAAAGTATTATAAGTATAGAAGCGGATAAGCAATTTTCGTTAATGTTACGCATTTACAAATACAGCATAAATGTATTCATCTCGTAATCAAAACAATAGATTTAAAAGCATATAACCGATCTCTTTCAATGTAGAAATCAGATTTAGTCTTTCATTTGCTTGCGTAAACATTTTCACTTTTTTTACATAAATAATTTTCTTCGAATGGGTGTGGGCACACATCGATGTACTTTTCCGCGTGGACATCCTTCATTATTATGTAAAACCGTTATCCTCTATTCTCGTGTATTATGCACTGAACTGAAATTTTATTTTCATCCATTTCTGCATCAATACATGTATCTATAATAGATATTGGTAATTGTAAATATATGTGGTGATGCGTGTTTATATTAATAGACTCTACCTTAACCATCAGAGTATGTATGAACGTTTACGTTGGCACGGCACAAGAAAGATATTATTGGTTAGTTGTTAGTTAACAGTTTTTAGTTTTCTTTTAAATTTCAACTCCACTTTAATGCCGCAATCACATTCGCATATATCGCGATCTGCTGTTCTGTTATGCCTTCAATCATCGCATAATTTCACGTCATTCATTAAGGATTGAAAGGTGAATAAAAACAACTTTAGCTAGAAGTAGTCCGTACTAACCGATACAAGTGCCTATTTGTGTGTTTAAACAATGATAATTTAATTTTACACCCACCGCATCGTTATTAGGATAACAGTTTGATTGAAACTCAGTTTTCATTCAAATATATTTTTCACATGGACTGGAGATCAAAAATATCCGAACAAAACAACGATGAAGAATTCAGCGGATTTTTTTCCAAAAATGACAAAGAGAATTTCGGTATTGTTGTATAGCTTTCCTAGGCATTTGGCTCGAATAATCTCATATTCGGGGGGTGCATTAAGTTTCAGCTGGGCAATAATGCCGAACTGCTCATTAACGTTGACAATGCTTGTCAAGTTGATTTGAGCTATCAATAAGAAGTTCACGATGGTTCCATGGTCCATGGCAACAGTTTCAATGCAGGCGACTGAAAGCTTACGTAGCTTTCTGCAATTTTTTAAATGTTTTTCATTTGCAATGGTTGGCAGCAATAACAACAGTTGCAAGAAAGAATTAAGTAAGAAACTCTTGAAATGAAGCTATGTCAACGTTTGCATTAAATGTTCGGGTGGAGCTTGTGTTAAGTCCTTAACTAAGTTATTGTTTTAACTGTTTCAGTTTGGATTTCAGCATAGGTTTGAATTTATACAGGGAATTCTATATAGGACGCGAATAAGATGTCAATACTATTTGTACACTTGTTGTTGAATATGATTATGAATCAATTTGAAGCTTTCAAGTACGCTATATATAGACGTATATAGGTTTGTTGTACATGCAATTTGTATGCTACTCTCTGTGCTTATGTATTACATTCAATTATATATAATGTATATAAATATATATAATGCATAAATTTTCACACTCTATCTGTATCTGTTTATATTCATTTATTTATTTATTTATTTATTTATTTATTTATTTTTTCATCATATATTGCTACCCTTTCTTATTATTATATACAGTTGTTGCCGTTGTCCTGCTGTTGTTACGATTATGGTTACCGTTCTCGATGTGCTGCTAAAATTATTTCCGTTCATTTAAATTCGAATTCAGTTATTATTTCCGGTTTATTGAATATAATCAATGAGAGATGTTATGATTTTTCCATTAGCATTGAATATGTTTGCTGAAGCCGGTAATCGACTTTACATGTGTACGTAATTTGTTATTTTACTTATTGTCGTTGTTATTGGTTATACATTTGTGTATATGATTGTGCATTTATTTGAACAATACTTCAATAAAGCGAATAAATTCTAATCCAGAATACATATTCAGCTATTTGCATATATTCATTCCATTCTCTTCCATCTCTTTTTGTGCATTATATATAAAAAAATGCAGTCGGTGTCTATCTATCACCTTTTGTCACGAAAACCATTCAATATGTTATACAATAGAGCTTAAATAACTTTTAAATATACTTTTTCTATAACATCTTTTTAACTACAAACTGAAATGAGACAAATCATCACTAATTCAGAATAATATTTCAATTTACGCATCGTACAAACCTCTCGGATTCACATATTACTGCCTCTCTATATATACGTATCTATGTATATATATATGTAGCATAGCCGTAGGATTCAATTGAATATTTTTATAATTTAGAGCGTATTAAGCAAGTATAGCTGCAAGAGAAGCCAAAAAGAACTTGAGGTAGACTCAGACTTTATTCCATCATTGCATCGATTCGGAACTGCTAACCAAATCGAATTAAGCATACCTGTCGTCCGTACAATTATCCGATGTAAATTTTCAAGATTTTCAAGTGGAATTTGGTGCATTTTAACATGTTCCGACCCATGCATGTACGCTATTGAAAATGGAATGGAAGGGACTATTTATATAACTACTCACCCAAACAATCGAATTCGAGAAAACTTGCGGTTTTTCGTATTTATACCTAACACGTCTGCTCATCTAATCAGGTATTAAGTTTCTCTGGATCTGCGTAATATCCAGAAGGGCTTCATATAGTCCCGCCTTTTGTTATACTGAGCATTATTGAATTGTTTTTTGCCCGTTTCATGTCATGCCCTAGCATTCATTTTGGTCCATCGTTGAATCCTATTGAAAATGAATTGGACTGTACGATTGTGAACGGATGGTACCATATTTTGACGATCCTTTCATAACAAATTTGTTGCAGAAAAAAAGTTTTTGCATAGCGATAGACTGTAATCTTTAATATTATGTTTTGTATAACATTTTGACATCTAACTGTGCTAGGATTCCTATAACAAGGTTTGGTATTTGTTGATGTAAGTGGATCGAGACTTGTACTAGACAAAAGGCTGTATGGTATTCAATGGTCAACGTTACCAGTCATGACACCCTTAATGGCATTCACATCAGCATAGAAGACGCGTACAATGTTCGAGTAATAGTTCTTTGACGTCGCTCTATGCTTACGTTTTAAGGCAGTGTAGAAATTGCAATTTTCCGCGTCATTTTAATAACCTTTATGCAATGGGTAGATAAGCATCTGAAATAAAAATTTTTATTCCGGTAATTCCACCCGCTATGTAAATCTCATAGATAGCAAGTAAGTAAGAAACTTGTATACCCTTCAATTTTTTTTTAAGATACTTGCAACATTTAAAAAAAAGCATAGGACGGCCACTTTGTTATACCCTACTCTTTTGTTGTGCAGATATCAGCCAACCTTCTAACATTAGTACATCGGTCAACAATGTCCGAAGTTGGGCTATAGATATCGTTCCTTACAAGCGATTCAACCAAAACTTGTCAGAATTCCATGTCATTGTCGTTACCTTGGTTTTTTTTTTTTTTCTCAATATTTCCAGGAAAATTAAGCATTAAGATGAGAAGACTTCCGTCTCAAAAAAACGAATTTATCGATCGTTTTGCTGTTTTTAAACGAAATTGTACGAACGCGAATAATGCAAAACGCAATGAACACCAAAAAGGGCTGGTTGGACTAGAGAATATTTAAAAATATTTTGGAAAATTATTCTCAACAATCGGAATGTGAGTTTGCAAAAGATAGCCGGTATCCTAAATGTATGGAAAAGCAGTGTGTTCGGTAGTTAGCATAAAAAATTCGGCCATGAGAGAGTTTTGTACCAAATGCGGAATAAGTGCAACGTACCCAGTGCAATAAGTGCAACGTACCGCAAGTCGATCGTTATAGTGGCAAAATTAAATGAAATGAAGTTCAAATGATTGCCGCACTTACCTCGGTTCAAAGCTTAATCTCTATTTGCAAAACTCAGAAGGTTGCTGCAGGAAAAATGCTGTGCATCATATAATGAAGTCATTGCGAGCAAAGACATCGAAACGCCAGAGGAGCATTGTGGACAGATTGCGTTTCCCCCTGAAGAACGAACTTTTGGATCGATTCTTTAATGTCTAACTTTCATATTAATATTTACTGTTATAATATAACTTATGGATATTTTTGCAGCCGCAGCTGGAAATTACTTATGACATGAGATGCAATAGTGATCCATTGCATTGCACATAAGAATTCAGTTTACAAATTTGATTATTCACTGATAATTTTATTTAGTAAAACGATTATTTTGAAAAGTGCATAAATGATAGATTCATTTAATCATGCTTTACTTTTATAAGCAGAGATTTGAATCGTAATCTCTATATTATTATATTAACAATTCCAACTATATATTATTTAGTATAGAATGTCGGTTCGTTGAGCTGATACCTCTTAGTAAATTAATCCGAAAATCATTATGAATTTTATTGCATTCTTTTTATTCGCGTTATCAATTACGGCATATTGTCGCGGTTTAATGAATGAAAAATCCGGTAAAGTCAAAAGGAATCTTTCTGTTATGGCTTTTTTAATACATTTACTAAAAAAATATTAGGACTGTTTAACAGTGTCTTAGAGAAGCGTGAAACGGACGATGAAATTGATCTTTGCACATATGCTGTGCGCCAATTAGAGATTATAAAGAAGGAGAATGAACTCCTTAACATGCATTTTCAGATGTGGAATCATCGTTGGAATAAATTGGAAGGAATGCTTAATGTTTTCGAAGCAGTGTTGAAAAACATAGAGAATTATGTAACAACTCGATATTCCGATATTGAGGATCTCAAGACAATAATTACAAACATTTCCAGTAAGGAATGTGAACAAGAGGATATTTTGCCTAAAATTAGCTCAATGATTGTTGATAACAATCAACTATTAATGGCAGATATCGATAAGAAATTTGAGCCCCTATCGCAAATCAAAGGACTCGTAATAACGGAGCATGATGGAATTTTGCGAATTGAAGAAAGACTAACGGCTCTTAGTGACCTGAGTGAAAAATTCCTAAAAAGCGAAGAAATGCAAAAAGTCACATTGTCTGAGATTAATGCAACGATTAATAGCAACCATTATGGAATGATTGATGCGATTGATAAAAAATTTGAACCTTTACTTCAACTTCAAGATTTGGTGACCAAAGAGCATCAAGGAATTTCGAATATTGAGAAAAATCTCATTATTATTGACGACTTAAGTAAAAAACTGTCAGATCAAATTTTATATCTTTCTTATGTGAAAGAAAATCAGCATTTATTAACGGACTTGTCCACTAGACTTGCTAAGATTGGTATGTAAATGAGTGAGAGCTTTCTTTTTATGATTAATGTCGAAAATTTCTTCTAGAGCAAAGTGTACCGGAAATTATGTAAGTGAGTTCATATTCTCTTTAGTCATGTTCTTTCTAATCGGTTCTCGCGTACAGTGATTACGATTTATATCCTTCAAATTGCGTGGAATACGATAAGCGGTATTGTGACAATAATTTATGCCATATAAAGCATCCGAAAGGTATAAGACAAAGCCTTTTAGTCTCTTGCTTTAATCACACTATTCACGGGGATGGTTGGTTGGTTATACAAAAACGCATGGACGGTTCAGTTGACTTTTATCGCAATTGGGCTGAGTACAAAACTGGTTTCGGAAATATTTCGGGGGAATTTTGGATAGGCTTGGATCATTTGCATGCCCTTACAACGCTGCACGATAGACAAGAGTTGCTAATAATTTTAGAAGATTTCGAAAATGTCACTAAACATGTAAAATACGATTCATTTGTGGTCGGTAACGAAGAAGAAAAATATATATTGAAGAATGTGGGCGAAAACACAGGCGATGCAGGTGTAGCGTTTGCTCGGCATCAAGGCTATCAATTTACTACAATCGACAATGACAACGATATCGATGATGATAATTGCGCCCGAACGCGAATGGGCGGATGGTGGTATCTGAACTGTTTCTGGTGGTTAGTGGTTGTGCAAATTTTTACATAATATAATAATTGAAATGAACTCCACTTCGCTTCATTTCATTTCAGTAATTTGAATGGCAAATATTATAGCACCGGTCATGGCCCGAACGAAGCACTTCATTCTGGTATTAGTTGGCTTGGTTTTCACGATTATGACTATTCGATGAAATTTGTCCAAATGATGATTCGACCGCATCGCGTAGGCACATCACAAACTAAATCCAACTGACTTCTTAGAAATAGCACTGATATTTAGTTACCATTTTTACGCCCTACACCACTTATGGTATCGAGTATATTCGGTTTGCAAGCAAGGACGTGTTCGCAACACCTATCAGAACTTGCATTCGATTCGTACTTTATTATACCGATCGATTCAAAATCATTTCCTGAATTGGCATATCTGTCCGTCTCATAAGCGCCCACACATTTTTGTGCCGCAATTTTGAAATGTTTCGACGAAATTTGGTACATTGACGCATTCTAACCGCAAGACGAGCACACTTAAATGGGAAAGGTCCACTTCTGTACACTCCATGGTGGAAATAAGATGTATTAAGATATATTTATATGGAAAATAGATTAGGAATCTAATCGGTCTTCAACAAAAAAATTCGATTCGACAAGCTTATACCTTGTTGTTTCACGTTTTACTCCCGCTCAAATATATATATAGGCGTGTACGAAAATCCTTTCTATATATCGAAATAAGATATAATTTTTGCAAAGTGGTATTCGGTATATAAGGGTCGGACTTGTCCGACTGTACAGTTTTTACTTATTTTTAAATCGTATTACTGTCATTACATCGTACGATATTGATCGCAACTGTCTCTGATTCATTTGTCTGGCCAGGCGTAACGAACGCTATTCATTAACATTTTTATGTATTCTCTATGATCATCAATAATAATTATTTTATTGAATACATAAATAAAATTCGCATTATTTCTGCTGGGCTGGACGGTGATCCATCACTAAAAACTTGTTCCATCAGTTGCGAATTTTTCGCAAAAATTGTATAGGGTTTAGGACGTTGACCCCGCAATTTACAACTGTCTCTAAAGAGGCTGTTTGCATTGAATATGTTTAAATATGAAGCATTAAGCAACCAAGACAGTCGGACAACTTCAACCATTAAGTGCCAGAACAAATTATTCATTGCATCACTCATTCTGGTCAAGGCGATTTTTAGGTAGACGAACCATCAGGAAACTCCCCGAAAGGCCTTTCCGTCTGCTTAGTCGCCAAGGCTAAGAATTAAAGATGATAACTCTCCACAATCTCTACATCTCCCTGATACCTGGCAACTATTTTGTACGACTCAAGACAATACTTTTCCTAGCATATATAGGTACACTTGCATTTGGATTCCTCATACAATCCCGGACTCTAAATCGTTATTATTTTTTCTCATAGATCTTCAATACCTGCGCAGAAATGTGGACAATGGGACAACTCCTATCTTGTTCTCAATTCAGATGCTTCGTTTTAGGTTGACAGCGTCATATCAGCGTGAATATAAAGAAAGGAAATGTTCATGAAAAAGATTTTCCTATTAATCCCTTCAGTTTTGTGAGAGGAGATTACCGTCGAGGAGAAGAGTCAGTTACCATGGAATTATATCGTGGCTTTTAAACATTCTCAATACCCAAACACTTTTGACCGAACGTTAACGAGGAATGTACTTTTCCAGCTCAGATATCTATCAATAGCTATTCTGTCTGCCTTAGAACTCACCTTATGCATCTATTGAGAACTCTAGTACGTCTCTAGTAGTTTGTCAAAAATATTAAAATAAAAGAAATAGATAAATAAATAAAGTATGAGTTAATATTTATAATTGTTATATAATATTATTTATAGTACTTTGGTAACTTTGTTGTTGGTGCTTTGTTTTTTAACAGCCATTCGAGTTTTTACTTTAATGGGAAAAGTTAAATAAGCATTCATAAAAATCACATTTTTCCATAAAAAAGTTATAGTAACTGCCAAGTAAACTAAAAGCTTCCTAACATGAAAGAGGATATAGTTAGTAAAGAAAAAAAGTTAAAATATGAAAAAAAAAAAAACGAAATCTTTAAGTAAAATATTTACCTGATAACCATCAAACACATTACAACTGAGTTCGAATATCAAACTGAATCATTGCATATGTTATAGTTTTGAAAATCCCAAAAAATAGTTTCCCCTTTACCTTCGCCCATACGCGCTTACAACAAGTAGGAGATGATACGTTCAGTATACTTTATCAAAAGATCGAACTTTCATAAGTTGACATAAGAAATGTCACGATTTGAGCTGAGAAAATGTATTATAGAACAAGAAAAGGAACGCATGAAGCGAGATTTTGTCCAGGTTATGCCCATAATTGGGCAAGGGAAGTAATTCTTCAAAATCTTGCAGTATTGTGCATATAATATAATATAAAGCAGTGCATATAGAATTGAAAGTGCATTGGTAGCCAATATTTACTTTAAAACGAAATGTTATGTGTACGTTTGTTTTTGTTGAATTTTTCATTAAAAAGAAACGTTTGTTAAAAAGAAAATTGTAGGCTTAATGCCAAAATATCGTATTTGCATGCCCGAACAGTAGGATACATTATATGCTAAGCAAACGCAACATGGCATGCAGTGACTTAAATGCTTGCCTGCCAGCTTGCATGCGTGATGCCCTCTGCAAGGCATACATTTTTTTTTAACTATGTAGTAGATGTTATATCCGTTTCCTGTTTTTGTCGCTTGCAAATTTTGGAGCAATGCCGTATACGAGTCTTTTATGAGGCGTTAACTTAACCATATTTATGATTATGGTTTTGGAGAAATGTTAAATTCAGTCAACTGTTAAAACGAATAGTAATTCATAAAAATGACTACGGGGTTCTAATGGCTGCACACACGCAGGCATATATATATATATATATATGTTTATGAAAAAAACAAAAAATTCATATATATTCTGATTCAATTTAATTTAATGAAATCTCTTGCAAAAATTTAAATACGTCTGAGTAAAACTTTTTCAAAACATTGCGTTAATTTAATCTTATATTTTGCACTTCACTTGGAACGTATACGTGATTCATCATCCGATTCCGTGCATCTGATTCTTTATTATATATATTAATCGGCCATAAGAATTGATCTAATCACGTCCGGGGGTCAATTCGCTTGTTTTGAGTAAAAATGAAAAAAGTCTTTACAATTTTTTTCGATAGGATTTATTGACAACGATGTTGTACAGATCTTTTGTAGGATTGAGAACTTCGAAGCAGCCTGGCATTTTTATGCGTATCTCTTATGCGCATTTTCAGAAAACAAAAATGAAACTATGTAGTCAATCCGTATTAAAACAAGTCAAAAATGTGCTAAACTTGAAGATTTGTAAACAACGAATCATTTCAATACATATATATGTATATACATTATTATTATTATTTTTTTTTTAAATTACTTGTAATGCTTTGCATTCATTTTATATGCATATTATTATGAATATTGTTATGAATAATGTTTCATGCTAATGGGAAATGTGTGAAGATAAATTTGAATTCAGGTAACACGAATAATGACAGAGGTCTCTCTTAACTGAGCTCTGTAAACAGCGTAAACGGGGTGTGTGGAAAATTACACAAACAAAGGGACACTCATGGTCAAATTGATTTAGAAAATGATTCTGATACGGTTAATAGCAGAAAAAGTGAGTCTATATCGAGCAGTTCTGGGCGTTTCACATGTAGCGTCATGAAAATTAATTAATTTGGTCAGAGAAAATTTTTCTATGAAACGAGACAAAGAAAAAATTACGGATTTCCGTAATCTTTATCTTTCACCTGATAAAAAAAAAATTATTTTGAAACTAACTTAACAAAACTGTCATAGAAACTGTTGATAGAAAGCTGAGAAAGCGGACTCATTTTTAATTTCCGTCTAATATGCGAATCATTTAGTTTTCTGGATAGAATGCAATTAAGCTTTGTCTGTAGACGCAACATTTATTTGATAACCATCAGCATGTGATTCACTAAAAAATTGTAAAAGAGTATTAGAAGTTCACTGTGTATACTCTGCTCGATAGCAATGTTTCCAAAATAAAATTAAGAATGATATGTGTAGAGCTCACAACCTCATGATTCGGGGAATTCATTGATTGTAAGACCGAAATCAAGGGAAACAGTTTCAACGGTTATATTTATCGTAAATAGTTTTTACTTTGTATTTGTGTCAATTAATCGGGCAAACTTAACGCTTTATAACTTCGACATCGTGCGCGAAAACTTTTCTTTGAGATCAACAGTCGCCTCAAGATATGAACGCGCCTTCTAATGTTGTTGGTATGAAACCCATCACCGCATTGATTGATTTTGTCGTTCGTTATACAAGAACAGATCTCAAGCCAGGCTTTCCTTAGTACTTTTAATATCCCCCCCCCCGCGCGCCCCCCACCCTTCTATCAGTTGTTATAATAGTCTAAAAAAGTCTCCACCAATCGACAAGTGCATCTGTAACTGGCTTGTCTCGAAAGCGATTATCCCGCGGACAGCAGTTATTGCGCCCACTGCTGTGGATATCAAACTAATGAAATGCAAGTTAAAGCGGGTACACGGCAGAGTTAAGTTTTGTTCTATTGGCACTAATCTGTTCGAAGTCCTTACCAAGATTTTGATCTTATAACTCAATTTGATATTCTATTCTTTATTTCTTTTATATATCATATCAATGCGAAATATGGTACGAAATATGTAAATAATTCACAAAATCTATTACTCTACGTTACATCTTACATCGCTTGGAGTTTGTTTCTCTAATATTTCACTTCCTTTCATCTTGTTGGAGAATGCGGTCATTTCTCGTTGTATTTCTATTGTTCTTCTATATAAGCAGAAGCATTTTAAAAGATTACCTCAGATTATGAAAGATCACGGTTGACGAAGATTCGTAGAAGAATCGTTAAAGTAAGTATATTGTGTTTAACTAAACATTCGTTTGTGTCGCAGGGTCGCATGCTCCCTCGGTCAACGTAGACTGAAAACTTGCTTTTACGTTAATTTATTTCAATTTTTATAAACTACTACACACCCTTCTCTCTTAGCACACTTATGATAAGGGTGTTTTAAAGTTATATAAATGTATGCTGTGCTCAGCTTTTCATTGAACCAATTTCGTATATCTTGTTATTTTCAGAATTATTCTTTGATTCGTGTTAACGTCTGTCCGTTCGTCAGTGTGCTTTTATAGGGTGCAATTTCTGGAATATTTTGAAGGAAGTTAAGCATAGAGTTGTACTGGATAGTCGATGGGACGTGACTATAGTGTTTAAACTTGTTCCCTAATCCCAATAGGTGGAAAGACGACCAGACGTGTCTTAAAATTTTATTATTTTTTTTTTAATCAGCAGCAATAGCAAATGCGAAGGCAAGCCTAATCGATCGAAAGAGCTTTGACTGTTTGCATAAGTAGTAGAAGTTGATTGATGATTTTAACGAGACCAAGTCCTTGAAATCAAGTCCCACAACGCCATTCAAGCCAAACAAGAGATAGCTGATAAAAACAATGCAAACATTGGTTATCAGCAAACATTTTTTTGCATTATCTCAAGTTCTTTTCACCGTTGTTTGTTAAAAATGCCAAAGAAATTGGTGCAAACTGAGATTACAAACTTGTTTGGCAACTGAGTAAACCAAAAGAGTCAGATAATTAACGCCAAGAAATCACTGTATGCGACATTTGCCAATTGATTGAGTTCAGTGGGAAAACCAGCCATAACGAGATCAGGAGTTAATATCCAGCGAGCGTATTCTGGTCGATGTCGGTTATACTTTACAACCTAGTGGGAGGAAAATTTTTCTTACTCTTTCATTTACGTAGAAATTCGGGTCTTCCCATTAACAGGCCGCCGATACGTCGATGGGGCTATATCTTCATATTGATATATATGCAATTGTAAAACTTAAATCGGGAAATTTAACACACTCTAAGGACTAAACCGTGCATTTGTAATGACAATGTTGATATTCAGTCATGATAGCATAACATATTTACCCATGTATAGAGGTGCACACAAAAAACATAAGTAAAAGTTTGCGTGCTCTATTGTATTAAGTTTTCAGGTATATATATATATATATATGTATACATAGAAAATTATACAAACTTATGTGTACATATAAATGCTTACAGGGACTTTAATGTACTTTTCTGTGTATTCATCTATAAAAATGATTACAATGTTAAAGTTTCTTTGAACTGTGCATACGAGCGGATGTGTGCGTATTTGTCTACTTAACTTATGAGAAGTTTATTAACTAAATCATTTCATTTGTGAAATTTTGTAATATATTTTCTGAATTCTGTGTGAACAATATTAAAAAGACAAATCAATCGTGACTGGCCAAAGCCAACGATATAAGTATAAAATCTCCATAAAATGATTTGTGTCCTTAAAGAAGCAAAATATACTCATACACGAAAACGCGCACAATAAATAGTGAACGAGATCAGACATGAGTGAAGTGTATCGTATGGGTCTATTGTAATGGTTTCCATCTGATCGGATAAGTTGAAACATATCGGAAAGATAACAGAGCTTTCTATGTAAGCAAAGGTCTTAGTGATAAAGCAAAAGGCAAAGCTTAAAGCGAGGAGTACGCGCAGTGCGCGTGCGACCCGCATTTAGGGATCTAGCCATTCCATATGCCTCACTTATTGCACTCTTTTATATATATATATATATGTATTTTTTGCTTCAATAAGAATAATTTCTCAATATTACTCTCATATGGTCAGAGAGAAATGGGGAGAGTGATAAAGAGAGCGGGCGCAGCCTAAGAGAGAGCTATGTCTGTATCGACCGAGCTACGATCATGAATTAATCCTAATTAGAGTCGGACTGCCGTATTGAGGATTGGACCAAAGCATGCCGATTTGATGGTCACATTGGGGGGAAAACATTGTTGGCGAACACCTATTGGTCTCGGTTTGAAAGACATGATATTATAATAGTTTATTGTTGTTAAAGTGACGGAATTGTTAAAAAAAGCACGGGCTAAAATTTCACGTCATAAGCAAACACCTGTCAAGAATGGTTTTGGTGTTCCTTCAAGCATTGAAAAATTATCAAAAAGTAGAGAATTTAATATATACCCAATAGAACAAAGACTTATACGGACAAGTTATGAAGTTATGAAGACATGATCAAATTATTAGTGGATAATGCGCTTTCATATAATACGGAAAAAAATTGGAAATGTAAACGCACACAAGCACGTTAAATGAAGTGTATAAACCAGATATCTAAAGAGTGATATTAACAACGAAATCTTTAATAAAGTACAGGATGTGATAAAATCGTTAAAAATCATTGATTAGTTCAAGAAGATTTATTCCCATCACAAATCCTAGCCGATACCTACTACGCTACCAGTAACCTCTTGACAAAATGATTGTCGCAATTCGTAATTTTGGAACGCTAACGCCCTACATTGCACCACATCCCGACCATTTTACAAGCAATAAAATTTGTCAATTGATAAATATGAACGAGACGTACATTTAATAATGCTCGATTTATTAGCTTCGCAATAGGTACAGCGGTCAAAAGAATGCAAACGGTTCTTGTATCAATACAAAAACAAAAAAAAAATTACTGTTAATTGATTGCTTGCAAACTGATAAAATAAAAAAGGAACCTTTTGGCCCAGATGGATGAAAAAATTAATAGAAAAAAGACTAGCTTCGAGAAAGAAGAAGGAGATCTCTGATCAAGACAACGTACCGATCCACAACTAAAGATATCATAAGAGCAAATTCTATTCTATTCATTAGATCAGAGCTCCTCTGATTTTCATTTACTCCCAAGCTTCAAGAGGTTTTGAATTAAATTTGAAAGTGTCTCTTATCGCTTATAAAGCGATACCGTTCGTAGAGAGATATTATGAACACCATTCGAAAAATCGCAACGGTAAAGGAAGGTATATGAATATGGAGAATCGCTGGAAATAATATATAATAGGGCAGGTTGTACTTAATGATATTTCAACAAATTCGTTCGTATCCTCGCGTTGTTGCATTTTTAGGGCGACAAGACATTGATCAATTTAATAACTAGTTCGAAATGGTCTTGAACTGAATGTTCACAGCCGAAACAAATTCATATAAGATCCGGTTAGAGGTAAGCGTTCCCTAGTTGAATCAATTCCGTCTGAGGCATGTGAAAATACGAGCAATCCGTCTTCAGATACATCAAATATATAATCATTAACGATTCACGTGCCATATCAAAGATTGGCATGAAATTTATCACAAATACAAACTAAAATCAGTTCGACGCATTTCATAGGTAGGATTGAAATTATTCCGTAACACCCTAAGCTTAAGCTTGCAATTAGCGAAGGAACTTCGTTCTTTCAAACTAGAGGTATTCAAGATTCGTATCAAGGTGAATGCAATTTTTTGGTTTGTTTACTTTTTTATGATTATTATTATTAAACTCAGCGGGAGCATGTTTTAATACCTCTTTTGTTAGCTTTTTATGGTTTTTTTTCGCTTATTTTGCCACCGTTGTTATTGTAATTTTAAACATGCAAAGCAACAAACATGAATTGTTGTTATTATTGTCGCCATTGCAGCTATGAGTAAACGGAAAAATCAAGTTTTTATCGATTTTGATTTTTTCGTTTTCCTTTTCATTCATTTACGCTCGTACATAGCATAACGTAAGCAAACATAATGGTAATGTAAGGCAATATATGTCGCTTTGAAAGAAGGCTTTAATTTTTTTTATTTGTACGTGTATGTCCATCGGCTAGGAAAGAATTTCTGACTTAGCAATTTTGCACGTTTAACAGACAACTGCAGGTTCATATTGTTGTGCAGCTGTGTTAGACTAAAATTATGGCAAATGTTCCATAAAAGAAATCATCAAACCTGAAATGTTTGACGGATGTCGTAAATGGCCAAGCAATGGATTACTATATATATATATATATATATATATATATGAATCGTGCGAATTAACTAAATCAAATTAAACAATGCCCGATTAAATTTATATATAACGATCAGTTATAACGTAATGCACATAGTGGAGCGTAAAAGAGACACAAAAATTATCCTTTACTCACGATCACATTCTAATCAAACATTCTGCTGCAGATATAATAGCAGTTCATTTAAACAAAAGCAAATAAAAAGACTTTACTCGAACAAAGCGGACTATTAAAGATCCCAACACCATTTCGATTTAAAAAATTCTTTACCTAAATTTGCTGTGACATTGTTGTCATGTAAAGTCTCACCACCAAAGTTGAATTGCTGGGTGGAAGCGCTTAAACGGCGCTAATGCACTAAAGTCATTTCTGAAAAAATTCGCGGATAGTTTGGATGATATAACGGTACGTTTGGCGCATCCAATAGGAGTTAAATGCTGTACTTACCTCATTACTACTTGACGGCCCAAGTTCCTGCTTTATGAACAAAAGAAAGAAAAAGTTGCTGATACCCATTCAAGTTTAGACGAGTGAAATGCTTAGCCGATCGGCCGCCAAATGAGGCGTCTTTTTAGACAATCGGTTAGGTGCCGGCAACCGATGTGTGCTCTAGCGCAAACTGCCAAAGATCTGTAAAGATCTAGTCAGTCCCCGGTGTGAAGCGATTGTGCTTAAATGACATTCACGAGGAGTTTGACCACTGTGTGCTGGCGTATTAGCATTTCAAGACACAATCGACAAATCTAGTTTTAAAGGAGCTCTAGGAAAAGCTATTAATAGTGTTCTCATTAAAATAAATTCATTGTTTTTAATCTTTATACGGGCACGTGTCATTCAACCTGTATCGGTAATAAATTCTTGTTTTCTCGCAGCTTCTTCTGTGGATGTGCATTTACTCTATCATCGCTTTCGGATATTACATTGCTATTGTATATGTGCGTTCCAGGTACAAAAGCGCATATCTGTGATTGCAAGGAAGGAAATGGAGGAAATTCTCATCAAAGTCAAAGGATAGGTGTTCATCATCTTAGCCGAAGACGAATATGCAATGCATCTGCGCAACTCTTTTTCGTTACTATTAAACCATCAAGCGACTGATGCTACAAAGATAATCAAAAATAAATGAAATGAACAGGTTCTCGTAGAACGTAAACCTAATTCGTCGTCGTCTCCTAAAGTACTGGCCATCGAATCTTGAATATGCTTATTTCCTCGAAGAGTTAGATTACTTTTAAAAGTTATGGGTGCGTAGACAATCGATTACACTGAATTTCTACGTCTGTTAAGACTAAAATAATGTATTCAACATTTCGTCTATTCGATGGATGGCACAAAAATATATCCTTTTGTTGTTCAGATTAATAGTATTGTGGTTGTTCTTGCTTTTATTACGAGTACTGCTAGTTTGATAATCAACCGAAGTTAACAGATTGGGCTGCATACAGTGTATTCGTATGCGTTCGTGTAATTGTTTGTCAATTTACAATGTGTTGTTGGTTCATAATATTTTTCCTTTTTGTTTTTCGCTCATACTCTTGTTTAGCTATAAACTGTATAAGAAGCAATAATAAGCCACATATCGTTTTTCAGTCTTTGTCTTTTACGAAAGCAATAACAACAATGGAAAAAAGTTCGTTAACCGTTCATGAACTACAAAAAATTACTAATGGATACATACATACATTAGCAGGTAAACAAGTAATATATAGATATACATATATATATATATATACATACATACACACACACACACACACACATGTTTAATGTTAAACTAGTTGAATAGTATAAATGCAACGTTTGTTGGCTTTTCATCAAAGGTAAAAACCTAAGTATTCTTCGCTTAACTAAGCAACTCATCCTTGCACATACGATTTTTTGCAAACTGAAAATCAAGTTTATTTAGTGACTAACCGGTATAGATATTATTTTGGTTAACTTATAAAAAGAAATTCATTATTACGGATCCGGACTTTGTAAACCTTTTTGAACGCTTAACTGGTCACATTTAACGCTTCAAAGCGTCCTAGGAAAATATATTTTTAAAGAGTTTCTCTTGAAAGTATGGGTCTATTGATAAGCCAAAAAAAAAAAAAAGGAAAAAAAACAACGTATTTAACATATCATCTGTTCGATAGATGACGTGAAAGCTCATAGCTTTTCTTGTTGTTCAAATTAATACTAATGTCATTGTTATTGCTAACACGTTCGCAGCTAACAATACAACTAAGAACGTTATAGCAGAACAACGCCGACTTTTAAATACTTTACCAGATTTTACCGGATAGGGGCGGAAAGTGGTCCAGCTTTATCAACATTAATTTTATTCTCTTATTAGTCTTCATCTATTTTTGTCATAAAGTCACAAGATCAATCACTGTTACACAGTGATGTTTGCCGAAAAATTTTGAATATTGTCATTATTTTTTTTGCATATAATGACTTTTTAAAATAGAGCATTATAGGGGTAGTCGTCAAAAATGTGGACCGATCCAAACCATTTTCAATAGCATTCACCAAATTTCACAACAATAAAAAAGGACAGACGGACAGACAGGCATAAAATATGGTTGCTCTGTATTCTAAGCTATTCCACGTGTTATACACGTCTGTCTGTACCATCAGCGCTGTAGAGTATAATATTAATAGCACATCTGATATGTAAGAAAAATGCGTGAAGGATGACTAAAAAGTCACTTTCGTTTTAGGAAATATTTAAAGTAAATTTTTGCTGTCTATTGTAGATCGATTGGTATCATCGGCCTGTTACAATGGATACCATGAAAATTTACACAAGATCTCAATGTTAAATACCTTAAAATTTTCGATTTACTCGAGGCCGTTTGAAGTTGAGTTTTTTTTATTTTTTTTTCTTTAAATTCGATGTGCAAAATGCAACTAAGTTATATATTTCGGGAATGAGTGAAAACTTATCAAAAAAAAAAAAAAAAAAAAGTGCGATTTTTATGCATATATGATAGGCCGTCAAGGTCATTGCTCAAGATTGCCTCTTACATGAATATAAATTCCCTAACGTTTCCTAATCAATTCACTTCTGACGTATATCGTTTCTCACAACTTCACTCAAACGCCGTAGTAATTGTTGCGAATGTGCATTTTTTAATTCTCTTTCTCAACGTTCTCAAGTTTCTCGGCGACATGCCGTCTACAATACATTTTGTACTTTTCTCCTCTTCTACTTTGAATTTCCAAACTTAATAGTATGCAAATATGTAAATGTGTTTGTTCATTTTACGCTATATTTATAAGAAATGAAAAGCGAAAGTCGAAACATCGTCTTATAATTTTAGGTGCTGCTCCCATCGTTCTATTTCCCGTTTCACTTCTTACTTAATCGTCACTTCGGGCACGTGCCAATATATGACTAAGACAAGTTATTAATTATATTTTCTGTTCTTGAGTAAATCATTCTCTTATCTGTCTTTATACCGATTCTAATCCACTCTGTCATGTTTTCTCAAAACTCAACAACGGCTATTGAAACAATTCTTGTTTGATTTCATATTATATTAGTTACATGCATTGATTGTTTCTTCTTTCAGATCCCATTAGCAAATGCTTACTTATGCATTCGTTTGTAGAGAGAACGCTCTATGTATTTGTCAACTTTAATGTAATCTGTTCATACTAAAGTGATTCGCAGCATCGAAGTAACCATAGCTGTCTGTCTCTTGAATGAAGTTTTGCAACATTAAAGGTTTAGCTCTTTACCATCCTCTTTCTTACCTCTTACAATCAAAGCATCTTTGAAAACCTCTTATTAGGGCAAACTACTACTTTGTCACTCTGTCATCATCACTCTTTGACTTATGCGTTACGGGCTGGGTATATTATGCTAAATATGAGCATGCGATGTCAAACAATATGTCAAAATGTTTCGATGCAAGAACGGTCCCGATCGGTTTATTAATTACGCCCACAAATAGTTGTAAAGTTTTAATTACATGTTATTTCCCCATCCAATTGTAGACGTGTTAGTAAACCGGTTGAAGATAAAAAAGTGATCCTAATGAATATATAATGAGTAAAAAAAACGTGGAAAGCAAAAGTGTTCGCAACTTTTGTTAGATAGACGTGTTGTGGCATTGTTGGTGCGTCCTTTAAAAAGCTTGGGTCATTTTCAAAATTTTTTACAAGTTTGTAGGCGATATTATCATATTTGCTTACCAAGTTGCGCAAACGGACGGATGGACAGATGGACGGCCGCATGTGTTTAGGTGTGTTCTGAAGTTGGAAGTAGCCAAGAATTTGTATACTTAAGGTATTCACAAAAATTAAATATTGACACACCACAATATTTGGACCGACGTGGCCAATTTTTTCCATTCTTGTACAGGCATCCAGACATCACCATCCATAGAATATAATGTAACGTCAACCCGTCCTTCGTGATTTCACGTTATTTATACGTTTGAACCGCTGAATTGTGATTTTTACGATAGTATAGATTTAATTTGCAATCCTTAGGAGATCTATTGACAAATTATCTACAGGAACGTGTATCTAGAAGACTTTAATTCTCCTTTTGGTCTTCTCTGTTCAAATATTGCAATTCACTAGTCTCTTGATTCGACTCTCTCGACTCATTTGCGACACTTTCGAGTCACTTCTTGACTGACTTTCGCAGGTATTCAGCTAAAATACCCTTTTACAAGCAACTTACTATTAGCAAAATTCATCACGACATTTCTATTCTGTTTTCCTGTTAAATTTTCTACCAATTAATGTTAATCCCTTCGCCAGTTGCCACCTGCATGATGCAGGTAGGACGCCATTAATGTGTAATTGCTTTTCAATCTCTTCAGAACAAGGTTTCTTAAAAAAGTGACTAATTTTCATGAAAAAGTTGAAATCATCAAATATGGCATTTTCGTAACAAGAGGTTAAAATTTTCGTCGATTTATCTGCTGCGAGTGGACGAGTAATGAGCAAAAAACCAATTTTTTATTCCTTTTGAAAGAAATGAGTTGTGCTCACCTTACGTATTACTGTACTGGTTGTAGCCTTCGACCGATTTGACTCATTTTCAATACCAACCTGCATACAAGAATTTCCAATGTTTCTGCCTAATTTGCCTGCGAGAAAATTAATAGAAAAATGTATTCTTTGACCTCAACCTCTCGTTCCCTTTTACAATTTTCTATTAATCAAATAATCCCAACTATTTTTTTAATTCCCTAAATTCTTGGTAATCGAAGCCCGATCTAATACTCGCTAATAATCAAGATTGTATTAAACATCCAAAGAGAGTGGTGGGTGTGGTGTGTGATTATGTTCCAGTGTTACCTGATGTAAGCTTTAATGTGCTCGTAAAACTATAACACTTTCCGCACACTGGACGCACACTTCCCAGGCTGCGGCCACTCTCTACCTATCTCTCTCTCCACAGTTCTTTCTAATCGTCACCGTGTTTGGCGTACAATCAATGATTGATTTAGCGTTTGGGATATATTTCGCTTTATTATAAATAATTTTTAAGATCGTTACGCTCCTTAGATAACGTGAAAGCGATCATAGACGTCGATCTACTAGCTTCCCACAACTGACAAAACTGACTCCTAAGCTCGCAAATATATTTGTTTCCAAAAGTAGACCAAACTTTGTTTGTTGAGAAGGACAGAATTGTGGCAAGGGTTTAACGTGGGTTTCTGCCTGAAAGGCTTAACCCCACGGTGGCCCAAGCCACTTTAAGCGTACTACGCCCCCTGGCGAGTTAGACAATCCCCACAGAGTAGGGGCCTAAACAGCACCAGAGTCCAGAACGGTTTATTGTGTATGGAACAATAAACTCCACTCTGGTCAATGGAGAGGCCTAGCTGCACTCAAATTGTTCCATTTTAGCTAGGAACTCGCCAACCACAACCAACACGAGTACTCCCCGAAGGGCCGCACCCAAGCAGTCAGGACTCACAAATTGATCAACGCTTGCTTCCGCCATAAGGCTTCCACTGTGGTGTTGATCACTTACCACCATTACCCGCAGGCATCCGTGACATATGTTCAAAAGTAAAAATAGGCAAAAGGGGAAAAACCTTTCCGTCAAATCCCTTTTTTCATTTTTGCATGTATTAAATTAACTTACAAGAGGGTTTCTATTAATCGGCCAAAGGGAAGGCCGTCCGTCAATTCCTTTTTGCATTAATAGTAAAATTAATTTATTTCATTACGACTTTAAGAACAAAGTCCATCATACACCCGCAGGCATACGTGGCTTTGTGAGCCGAGCCTCCTGACCCCCGTGGCTCCCAGTTTGTTTTACAAAGCGTTTCGCATACTTTGGGCGGATGTTAAAAACAACCGTACTTGCTTCGGATTCTCCATACTTTCCTGGTTGCCAACACCAGTGAACTACTTTTCTTCGAGATATATAGGTCTCGGGTATTGCACTGACATGGCAGAGTGATCTACCATGCACTCGCTAGATTACTACCTTCAACGTACTTAAACCCATTCAGATATTTTCTAGGTAGTAACCAGCTATTGAGTGAAGAGCTCATCTTCCAGCCAACCCCTCCACCATCTCTCAGAAACTCGTCGCCGAGTTAGCAGCCCAAAACCTTAAACTCTTCTTAGCCGGCCCTTTGCCCGGGGATCACCACTGGGAGATGGGAGTTTCGGTACATCTATGCTACCCATCAAAGCATAGTTTATCTCCCCAAAGGAAGGACAGACAGAATAAACCGAAACTGAAGATAAATGCTTCAAATGTGGAATAATAATGGCTCATCTCACCGCAGACTGTCAGAATCAAAAAGTAGCCAGCTAATGTGACTCCGTGTGTGTACTTCTCTTACTACAGATATACAAACACTATTTATTTGTAATTGATGTATTGCGATATATTACATGTGTGGTGAACGATATGCAAGCGTTTCATTGAAAAATGCTAAGAGGATTATAGCTGTAGCATGGAATAAATGTATTGAATGAAAGGCAGAAAGAAAGGCAATAATGGCTATTGAAACATTAAAGGGCGATTCTGAAGGCGTATCATTACGCAATAGAATAGTTTAGAAAATCTCTGCGATCGTAACAGGGGAACAAGATCTTAAACGGGGAAAATTATATAAAAACAAGTAAAAACAGTATAGCGGGCCACGGCTCAACCATGAATACTGTACACCATACCACTACAGATATTCATGTAATGACTTTTCAAAAATAGTCGTTATATGAATAGTGGTCGAAAAGTGCCGTTCATCCGTGAGTCAAAGTACAACAATGCCAAAAATTTCATCCAAATATTTGAAAAATTGCAGCCTATGGGTCAAATACAAGAAACCAAGACCGGAAAAAGGTGTAAATACTCCGCACTTTGAAAAATAAAATTAATTATTTTATAATTGAACAGAACCGATAAATGTATTTTTACCTGTATTTGTTTTATGAGTCATACGAGTATATACGTATGTGTGATTGTTTAAGTCAGCTTATAAGTTACTAGCAAAAATCACTTCTAAAAGGACTTTTTTGTTTTGTGCAAAAAAGAAAACACTCGCTGTCATCGATTATCGATTCATTCAGCCATTAATCCTTTTACCCATTTTGTGTGCACACATTTATTTGTAGTAGTAGTAGGCTTATATGGCAATTTCTAGTAATCGATCATTCAATAAAAAAATACAGCACATTTCTCATTTCCCCATTGCAAATGAAAATCTAATGATATTTTTTTATTCCCTTCCATTCGACAACTATGCCTGGAGATTTGCAACCCCTCCAGGTATCATAAATATGTTGTATGCGTTACAACTCCTTTATTCACGTCATTTTTATGAAAATCGACAAAAAAAAAAAAAAGAAGAAAAGTTGAATGTGGTGATGGTTTAACAGACTCCTTGATGGATTACATTTTGTTCGTTTCGGTTGAAAACAAAAATTCTGCTAATGATGCAGCAAACGGCTACAGCAGCCATGAAAAATTACAACTGAAATGTAATGAAAAAGAAAGGATTGCAAAAAGCGTGAAGTGAAAGCAAAGTAGATCCCTGCTTGATAAACCGCACACGCACATATAACATATAAACGTGTATGTGTTTATATTGTTACGTAAAGTGAATGATTGCAACGGTTTGACATTATTAACAATCTGTACGAATTTCAACGTCAACGCTATAATGACGAGGGGCTGAACGCTTATAGCTCTTGCTTGATGTCAGCATAGAGCGCGTAGAAGCTCGTATCATACATGCGTACGTTAAATGTGAGAGATTTTACAAACACAAACACTTAAAAAATATTTCATAAATCTTTAGGCATATGTGCGTGATTTCATATAATATACATAAATTTACATATGCACATGTACGATGAATAGAAGTGTATTCAGAATATTTACTTAATTACGCACTTAAACAACAATATATATGGCTTTTAGTGAAAAACTACACTTTTTTGGCAGGAGTGTGGAATCTTCTCACACCCTTCACTTCCACTTTCATATTTAAATCTGTGTTGCCGAAGTAAGTGAGTGAGTGAGCGAAACATGAATCCGCTTGATAGATGAGGTAACCCGAGTAAACTCTTTTTACGAAAGCAAACAAGTCGACCCATCCCTGAATATTAATGCGCAGTAATATTCTATATCGTATCCCGCTTCCATACAATGTTTTATACATTGAACACTTTTGCCATGTTTATGTTATTTTTATTTATCTAATTATCGACATTATTTTCTTTTTATATCCACCACTGAAGGATGGTGTGTATACTCATTTTGTGATAATGTTTGCAACACTCAAAAGCCAGCTCCAATAACCCTATGAAATATATGTATTCTTGATCCGGATGAAATTCGGAATTGAACAAGTCATGTCTGTCCATCTGTCCGTGTGCATTCCTGTGTGGTTGTGCGTTGTTTGCACTCCCCTGGTCACAAAAGTGGATATGTCGACATCAAATTTGATAGGAACATCGAAAGTTCTCGCACGCATGAAGATTGATTTAGAAACTGGACCTTATTGGTGAGAGCATAGGCCCGCCGTAAAGCGTAAATTGTTCTTGTAAACAAAAATTTGCGACTTTTTTTTGCTCATTGCTCGCAAATTATAAAAAACAGAAGGTTGAAATTTTCCACATTTATTTCCCCTCTACTACGTATGTGGAAGAACGAAAAACATCGGCCATGCCCACAAAAAATAAGTTATAAGCTACAAGTGATTAACTTTTCTTTTTTTTCTCACTTTTTTGACGTTCTATGCGAAGTAATCATTAGTTAAACAAGATAGAATGCTTAAAATTATTTCGTACATTCATCAAATGAAGATATATTACATGCCTAAAAATGGGTTAATTCCCAAATGAATATGATGGACACAACGGCATGATGGATTGATTTTTTCTTAATAATACCATTGATATGGGTATCAAATAAAAGGACTCGGAGAATAGAGCGCGACAAGGTAGTTGTGTTAATTATAAATTGATTATGGTGGACGTTACGACGCGGTAGATTAATTTTTCTTAACAATACCTTTTAATGAAGTAAAGGGCAAGACATAAATGTTATCCCATTCAATTTTTTATGAGAATAACTAAAAGCATGGAGTGCGAAAGATTTTAACGATGGTGGGTATGCGATATTCGACCACAGCTGAGCATAACTTTTTTACTTATTCTATTTTTTTTTTTTTTTGTTTTGCCTTTTAGTTTAGTTGTAGGACAACTTGATTAATTGTTGTCTTATTGCATTTTGATCAAGAAGATCGTTCATAGTTGCACAGTTTCATTGCGTACTATAAGTTAATGCTCGTTGAAAAGTCGAATTTTAAAAACGATTTAATTCATCCGATACACACAATATGCTTAAAATGTAATTTCCCGCTAAAGACTGCTTTCTAATGCTATTGTATAATGTGTAGAGGACTTTTTTCGAGGAAACGAGAAACTTTTTTGAAAATATTTCCATGAAAAGTTTCACATTTTAGTTTTGAGACCATTAAATAAATGGCTCTTTCCATTTTTTTTTTTTTTTCCAATTTATGAGAAATCACTCGGCGATGTCCACTGTATGTATGACAACGGTGACGGAGAGGGAAAGACATAGCGAATGATCGTAGTATGAGAGTTGTGCGCCCGATCGTTAAGTGATATGTATAACTTGACCGACCTACTACTCACTATATAGCTACAACCGTACACCAATCACAAGTAGAGCATAGTCTGTCACAATGGGAATTGAAAACCAAGCGGGCTACCTTAACTATTTCCACTCCTATTTTTTCCTTTTTTTTACCCACAAATAACAACTCATCGTCGACGAAGTAGCGCAAACGGTTAAGAGTCGAGCTTTTTATTTATTCGGCTGTGTGGTAGCCGTTAATCAGTTAATAAAAGGACTGGAGATCAGATTCGCTTTTATAAGTCTTTTGTAACTTAGATGAGAAACTGTTTCGAAATTACTGATCGTTTCTCGAAGTTGTTTAAGGCTTTTGGATATTACCGCGTTATAATGGGTCATATTGAAAAGTCTCCGCGATTTCGACCTTTTCTTTGTAGCCTATTATTTCCTGAGAGATTGTGCGCCGGTCTTGCTTTACCAGTCGCAAAATGTCATCGACTGGGAGGTGTTTCCTTCACATCGAAATTTCCGAAACGGAATCGAGCAAACCATTCCAGAGTCTTTCATTCACTCACAACATTCTCACAGTACACTTAAAAAATCATTGTTTTTGCTGCGTTTTTACCTTTCTTATAGTAAAAAAGCCTGGCATAGCGTATATCTTCATATATTTGACTGTTTTTTAAATCAATATCACTTTTTACACGAGCAAAGAGAGAGAGAGAATCCATCTTCACAAACAATGTAAACTGAAAAGTCACCTTTTAAGCACATGTTCGTTTGAGACAATCAGGTATTATGTTGTCCGATATGTAGGCGTCAACGCCATCCCGCAGTTCGATATGATCTAAACTTTATCTGTAAGAATTGCAAACAGCAGCTGGACGGACAAGTGCACTAAGCGAGATTGAAAAAAGTTCGTATTCATTAATAAATGTAACAATAAATTAATAAATAAATTTGGAACTCCTTTAGCGGCTTAATATTATTTAGAGTACAATGTAATTGAATTTTATGCTTTCCATTTGATCTCCAGTGTATAGATCTGATAGCTACAAGCGTCCTCTTGTAATATGACTGTGTTTTAAGCCCTTTTATGCTTTGTGGATGGCGGTTGTGGATATTTAAGATTTGCCCTTAGGCAGACATGATTTGCTCATTTATCTTCCTTCTTGTTCTCGTTTACAGTCTACTATTCTTTAAAGTTCTTTGCTTGCAGTTGGATATTGTTTAATATTTTATTCCAGTTCTTTATGTTCGAGTAAAATTATTTGGCTGAAAAGTAAAAATGCTTCGTCACGACGCAACCACAAAAAGAAACATTGTTCATATATATTATACCTATATATATGTATAATATACATACATGGAAGTGCGGTATTGTCTGCGCATGCCTGCGCGTATAGATTTGCTTGTAAGCAAAGGATCAGCACACGTAAGTTATAAAATTAAAATTTGGTTTTTCAAGGCCCTTTTTATCCGCAACTCTCCGGCACTATACAGACGGTGATATGAAAATTTTTTCATTTTGTTTGGCAAATTGCAGGCTCCGTGATATCGATTGGGGTCCCGTGATCAATATTGCAGTAAACGGTTGGGATTCGTATTGAAAGTGAATTAGAAATTTTTCTTCTCTGTTTTCTTTCTTTTCAATATTAGAGGGATACTCGGCATTCGAACATAATTATAGTCAAAACACATGCAATCCTTATGTAGTTTCTAATTTGACATAATGTCATTAGGGAAACACATTTGCCACCATTCAATATGTTCGTGCGAGCACACAATATACCTCCTTAAGCCATAAATACCAAAAAAATAAAAAATAAAAAAAAACTCTTCTATGTACTTATGCATGTGCATATGTATACATGATTATGTGCACAGCAGCCCAAAATAAAAATAAAAAAAAAAAAAAAAAAAACACGGACCAAAAAACATTATTAAATTTTTTTTTTTCCTTTTTTTTTTTTTTTTTTTTTAGAAACTGAAAGATCATTATGAATTTGGTATTTTTTCCATGATTGAAAGAAATTCACCTTTCAACGAACTTCGAGCACTCAACATTAGTTCGTTTAGTATATGTGTTACGTTTGATTCCGAGATCCGAGCGAAAGTCTTTCAATACTCGATACGATTTAGATTTCACGATCACAAGATCATCTTATTCTTATGCAATATGACAGCAATTCATACGTTTTTGAAAAAAACGAAAATCCCCATAACGGTCGCTGATCTTATCCTGATTTTAATTTAACTGACTTTTGACATTGATGAGGACCTCTTCAAGAAGATAAAATTTGTTTTTCATTTCAGAATCTGAAAAAAAAAATAAATAAAAAAAATTCTGAAAATCCTGGTGCGTGCACTTAGTAAATTTTTTCATTTCAATTGATCTTTACTCTGATCAAATTCGTTCTTTGTCGTTGTAGGCAATGCTTAAAGAAAAGCAAAAGGAAAAGACAACAATTTTCACATTAAGGCAAAGGGACGTGGTTAAATCGATTTCAATATTCCCATTAATCTTATGGAGTCGCCGATATGTATTTCGATGCGTTACAAACTTTTGACAAATCTAATACACCCCGTGTGGTAGACACAAAGAAACGTTTGTTCGAAATAAACAAACATAACCAGCAGAGAAACGACAATGAAGATCTTAAAATGCTTTAGCAGGTTCTTGCGTCTTTTTTTTTTAGTTTTTCACTCACTGAAAAGCATGTTAACTTCGTTAACACATTTGTAACATTCGAGAATACTTTTGCGAATACTTTGTCAAAAAATTTTTTGGCATTTTGATTCGATATCTTTGGAAGCTTGTACGCTTTCGTATCATGTGATAAATAGGATCGTAATAAAGATAATAATTTCAATTTATTTATAGATGTCGGGAGAGGTTGAAAAATTCTGAAACTATTCTTGAATTCTCTATTCAACATATTATCGTGAATTAAAAGTTACGCTTGCATACGTACATTTATGTCTACACAGATGAATGCATATTTACTTTCCAAATTATTAATTGAAATGAGATTATAGGTTCGCATGGAGTCCATACTTCCTGTATAGGTTGCGTGTTTAGAATTTTCAAAAAGAAACAGGTGATGGGTATTAAATGATTCGGATAATCTGTCTTTCTTGTTATGGTTTTTCTTTCGAATAACCCTCAAGTGCAATGTAAAAAACATGAACTGACATGTAAGCATGTGTATGAAGATCAAAATCACAGCAATAAATAAAACAACCGAAAAAATAATATATGAAATATATACAGGTGCCTGCTGTTTAACGCCGACCCTGTATAGCACGGCTTCGCTACTACAACGTACAAAATTTTCGAATAAGGTTCAACGATTTCAATGCAATATGATTTAAAAAAATTCGAGTAAGTTTTTTCCCTAACACTGATTATAACTTTAGGGCTTTCCTATCAACTTTGGGGGAAGAAAAAGAAAAGAAAGGAAAAGGAAGCAGCAAATTTTTCAATTTCATTTCAAATATTTATTTATTTTTTTTCCATACAAAAACTTACTTTTTCATTTATCATCTAAACGGAATTTTAGGTTCTAAGATTCGATTTCGATGCAACACGATATAAATTGCATTGATTTACATGGCATCTTATAATACAATTTCGATACAACTCGGTATACATTTCTAAGCTTAAATCATGTTATTCTATATGATATTTTAGTTGAGTTTGAAAAAAAAGCCAGAAAGTTTTTTTGGGCAATGTTTCGGTGCAGCACGATGCGAATTGACTGCGTTAAGCCGGGGAAGCCTGTATATATACGTATATATATATATATATATATATAGTTTTTTTTTTGACTAAACTGTTCGTTGCTGAGCAAAGGAAAATAACAAATGAAAGAAGAAGAGATGGAATAGATACTACACACGAACCCATACATAGTAGATACGTATAATAAAAATGTCAGAAAAGAACCAAAGTTTTTACCCAATATTTTTAGGGTTTCCTTTCCTTTTTTTTTTATTATCAATTTCTTATTATTGTGTACGTACGTATATACATCTTGCATAGCCATGCACGTACATATGCATGCATACGGACATAAACAAACAAACACATTTGTGCATATATATATATATATATATACAAATATATATATATGTATAGATGTATTCTATATATATATATATTGATTTTATATTTCAATATAGTGATAAACTCAAAAGTCATAATGAATGTTGTTTGCAAGGCCTTCCAACATTTGGATATCTTTCGTATTTTCAATTTAATTCGTTAGTTATGTGACGTTCTGAGATTTTCAACTTTCATGTCGCGAAATCGATTGTATTCGCTAGTATTGGACATTATTTTTACTTTATCTTAACCGCATTGGACGATTCTTCCGCGTGTTTATCTGTTATTGAACTTGAAGCTGGCTTAAAACACTATTGTGATCATTTGTTCAAACCTATTCTAAATCATTGTTGTTGTTTAATTCGCAATAAAGAAAACTTTTTATATACAAACTTTCATGTAAAATCTCTGCCTTTAATATAAGAGTAGGTAAAAGTATAAAATAGATGGGGTAAAAAAAGAAAAAATTTCGTGGCGTGTTTTTTTAATAAATGGATGGCTTTGCAGTCGCATAACTTTGCCAATCGCAAGTTATGCCATAGCTGCGGGTGAAAGACGATAGTCCCTGGATAATTAAAATAAATAACGAAATTATATTCAACTGAAGGCGAATTTTTTATACTCAAAATCTTTATGTTAAAAAAACGACAAAAATAAAATTCCGATACTTTATATAATCAACGCTACAAGTACGCCATTTCGATACTTTTTAATTTTAGGTCTTTGTTATCAAAAAATTTGCCAGCAACTTTTGTCCGCATGAAGAGACAAATAGAGAAGAACATCTACTATTGACTTTTATACCCTATACCACAAGTTTGTGCGAATGTATGTAACACGCAGAAGGGCTTAAGATAGATTCATGTTTTATTATGACGATTGATTGTTTGAATCATTTTCTGTATATCTGTCCGTCCGTTCGTCTGACGGAAGTGTGTCCATGTAATATTTTGTTCAAGGTACAGATTGCAATTTTTAAGATATTTTGATGAAATTTGTCTGCACTGGCGAATGCCTAGGCCTAGGTTCATTATTGAAAGTTCCGCTTTGTTCCTAAAGCAAGACAGTAAGTCCGAGGCAGAGTGTTTCCATTAGGATTTGAAATGAGCTTAAAAACTGGTCAAAACGGGTGTATCTTAAACGAGAACCAATCATAAAAAAAAAGTTTTTTAATCGTTACGTTATTAACAGAAACGAAGTAACTATCAATGTTAATAGGAATGCTAAGCATTGATTTTTAAGTAGTAATCATACATCAATCAAATGATCATCTGATAAAGTGATGGATTGTCTATTTGAAAACTGTTTCAACTAAAGATGACTGCTTAATATTTGAAAACCATGCAGCACAGAAAGTGTAGATAAATTTTATTTCAAGAAAGTCGTCTTGCTGAAAACTTGCTACTCACTTTATTTATTATTGTTATACCTTTTATTTATTATTATTATTATTATTATTATTTTTTTTTTAGTCATTGGCTCAGTTAGTGGCAGGTTTGCGTTTCTCCGCAACAAATAGTTCAATTAATTCAAAGCAATACACAACTAGTCCCTCAAAGAGGGCTGACTCAGATATTCGTCGTATGTCTTGTCGTTTACGATATTTGGCCTTTCAAAAGTTCAAAAATTATGCTGCATGCTTTCCGCGACGGTCAAGTTCTGTATACCTTAGTATAAGGCTCAAAGGTTATACTATTCGATAAAGCTATTACAGTATTATCCAGTACGATATAATACTAAATGCTTTCCCTCTCTCTCTTTCTCTCTCTCTCTCTCTTCCTGTCTGCCGATAATTTGAAATGTTACGAAAGAGAGGCTAAAGTAAATATACATCCATTAGGGTAATGAATATAAAAATTGGTTATTTCACGTCAGCATTTGTTATAAAAAGTGCTTTGAAAGCTATTGCTACCTGAAATTAATGTTAAGGAAAAATAAATGGAACGAAGCATTAATGATCTGTAAATTCTTCACTACTGTTTATACTACTCTAGGCAAAAACATATGAAGAAACGAAAACAATAATTTATCACGTAATTGCAGACAAATTATGTTCATATGCAGCCGTAATTAGGGAGTTTCAAAAAATGAAATGAAATGGGAAAGAATTAAATGCAAAGTAATTTCTCTTTTAAGGAGAAACAAAGGCGAAAAAAATATAAAACAATTTGAAATGCCTGCGGGCATATACCCACTTCGAAGACTGCTATATATATATATATATATATATGTGTTATAAACCAAGTTCTTCTTTCAAACTTTTTGCGGCAACTTTCGGTTGCTTTTGCTGCTCAATGCTTTTTATGGCATTAAACTTGGTCTTATATATCTTGACATTAAAATCGTTAGATAAAATTCGTGAATTGGCTAAATTACGTATAAATAAAACAAATTTGTATATAAGTGTATGTGTAGTTTTTAATTTGTTTAACTCAGTCGTGTTCCTATTAAGATTTTTAACATCGTATGACGATATCCAATGAATTAAAAACAATTAAGAACATTATAGTCGATCAACGCCGATCTGGACATACCCTACACCATTTCGCCTAGTAAAGTTATTCATCCGTTTCCGTAATAATACAACGAAAAAACACATTGTTTTAACGCAAAGCGATAATTTTCATGAAAGCCCGCTTAATGGAACTTTAAACTTTCTCTTCATATGAGAGCTTGCTTTTCGTGATAATACCTATATCAGTTAAGGTCCGAAAATGTAGATCTAGCCTTTTTTACGAAGGGCTTACTACCCATGAGAGTTCATGTATGGAGTGGGGCCAAGAAATAGATCCAAGGAGTGCAAATTAGGTCAATTCAATTTTTATATTAAAATGCTTTTATTAACAAAGTTGCATAACAAAGAATGAACATAGTGTTTACTTTTCATGGGAATCCTTATATGCGGAGGTATCTGAAAAATACACCTACACGGTCCAAATTCAATAAGGCTGACTTATTTCTCACTTGTTTGTATTTCTCACATAAAGATTCAGTTTTCGTGGGATCGTTTATATGAGTGGGGGGATCAAAAAAGCCGGTCTCTCAAACCAATTTCGAATGTTGAAATACCATTACTTAGCCAGTTTTATCAAGGAATTTCGAATATTTTTCTTACAACGACTTTTCAGAGTGGAACAGAACGTTGGATATGGAGTGCTCGAAAGAGTAGACCGATCTGGACAATTTTCAATGCTGCTCGCCTTTGGGTCACAGCATGTCAGTGTGCCGAATTTCCTCAAAGTATCTCAAAAATTGCAACCAGTAATTTGAATAAAAATTTATATGGACAGACCGGCAAACAGGTTTAAAATCATTTTCTGGATCCATCGGTGAGTAAGGTGCGCAACAGCATAAATGATGCACTCTGCAACGCTTAAGTAAAAATCGCTACCTGCTAGCCATTCATAGCTTCCAGATCTCAGCTAATCCAAAGTGAGGGCCAAACGAATCACTGGAAGCATGGGGGTTTTTCTTATGCACGTCACATCACTCACACCAATTTTTCCTGAAACGTATTCAAAAGTTCCTTCTAACCCGTGAGATTTTTGCAGCGATGCATATGTAATAATATGTGTACGTATTCGGGAAATGTATAAAATCATTTACGTACACATTTGCATGGATTAGAGCAGTTGGTTGTAAGACCAATATATCGAGTACACTGATGAGTTTTTATTATTTGTTGGTCCGCTACGCTTTATCAATGATCGCGACAGTATGTGATAATGTGCGGAAAGATTGATGATAAACAATTGATTACAAGCTTTGGCAAGTTAAGAACATTAATTAGACAACTGGAGTAAAAAGAAAAGGGAACTAATTGACATCTTTTACGAATTGAAAATTTTTCTTTTTGGTTCAACTGTTTGCAAGGATACGATTTTATTCGCAAATTTATTTTGCTTTCAATTTTCAACTGTTTTCTCTTCTAAATGCAGCTCCAGACAATCAAAGCTAACGCGGAGCGTCAGCAATTTGGTTTACCCCCATTTTCACGGTTCTAAGAGAGCGTTTCTCACATCTCATCTGTGCATACGCATAGTTAAGAAGCTCGAGACTCAAACATGACAGCCAGTTAACACCATACATAATTGGCGTCCTGAACATAAATATCAATTTTGGTGGGAGGAATATGAGAATAGAACATGAATAACATGGCGTCTCAAAAAATTTAGGTGATCATCTTGTATTTACGACAATGATATGAATTTTTTACATAACGGTTACTTAATTCTAGTCTTAATTTACTCAACGAATAACCGATTATCGTCAATAACGGACTCGATTCGGAATAGGAAAAGGATGTATGCTGGAATCAACAAGTTTTTTGACTATGCTAATCGTAGTGGTAGTTTTAGCATCCTTCAACTATGAAATTGCATTATAAAGGGATTCAAGTATGCGACGCAAGTCCATATACAGGGAATTAAGCTCGAAGGACTGAGGAAGTTTTAGGTTTACAATGATTTTGTTATAGAAATTTTACTTCTTCTGATTTCTTTTTTTGGCAGAGCTTTGTGTGGATGTACAATGTCGTCCTGAGATATATACGGTCTATCCTCACTTACACTAGCAATTTTGGGTTTCAAAACTCTTTTTACAGTGTCGAAGTAAATAGCGGAGTTTATCAGAGCCCAGTGTTGAGACAAGTGCAGTGATATGGCTTGTTCGTTGGTCACAACTTTTAAAAGTTCAACATTTGCTGGAATCTTCTTCTACTTACCATGGAGAATCTCTCTTGGATGTGAGCGTAACAACCTGCCAATTTTTGCGACATTTTTGCAGGCTTTGTTTGTGTTTTTTTTTACCGAAAAAGGTAGAGAAGACACTGAAAACCCTTGAAATGTTTCAGTTGATCGAAGAGACGCTTCCATCGAATAGATCTTCGATGGTGAAATAAAATCATCCTCTGAGGAAAACATAAGACTTACGGCAAAGATCTTTTTTATACAATTGAACAGATTAAGCCCTCAGGGACATTAAGATTTCTAACAATGTTTCCTATGGATTCGAAAGTCTTTCGTCAACTACTTCTTGTATTCGTTGCAGGAAGTGTCTACTCCTAGTATTGTCCGGACTTGTCTCTCCATATCGCTAACTAATCAAACCAATTCCTGGCAAATAAACCGATAATTTCGAAAAAGCGTTTCTCTATGGACCTCTGCCATCGTCGGATCTCGGATATGACTTTAAAATTTAGTAAAAATATTTCTCATTTCCATTCCATTACGTGGAAAATAGATAGCTCAAGCTAAATTTTTCAAAAGGAAAAAATTCCGTCGAATTCAAACATCTATGATGCAATTCGCATACGAAAATATCATTTTTCAACGATTTTTGTCGAAAAAAGTGACAACTTTCATATAAGAATTGATCATAATTGCGATCCGATTTAATCCGTCTTCAAGAGTGTTCGTCCTTTGGCTAAATTACTCAATGTACGAAGTTTTATTAAAATATCTAGAAATATTGCAAACACAAAAATACTTGGATAGGCATTAGACAAATAGACCGTTAGTCGCGTACATGGACGATTCTGAGTCAATTCATATAATAAAGAAGGCGGTCATGTTCAAGTTTATGTGCATTCGCAAAAATTCAGTGTAACGTTTGCGTGAGGGGTGCTTTAGAGGATTGTAAATACATGGAGAATGTCGAAGGACTGAACTGAAATTGTATGCGATCAGTCTCGTCTCTCGATCCGCACCAATGGTTTTGATACGCATTGATAAGTACTATGCCGTATTCTAGGTTACATTAGCTGTACCGTTGTATACTGTTGATAGATACTCTGTACAAAGATCTTCAACATTTAAGGAATATTTGCTTAATTATAATCTATCAACTGCCCTCCCTGGCTTTTACAATTTGTAGTTGAAAAATAATTGCTTTGTGTGAATTCTGAGAGGACATGTTAGGCATTTTCGCTTCAGTTGGCAAAGGCGTATTCGTTTACATATCAGAAGAAGCCCAAGCATATCACAACAACATAATCAAAGAGTAGAATTTTAACAAAAATGTAAATTTTCAAATGCATGAACATTTATCTAAACGTAAATTTGCATCAAAATCAAGCACTCCGGAGTACGAGATTTTAATTAAGTCATTGATAATTGCATTTAGAATTGTGGTCTGCACATGACATTCATGCATTTCTGAGTTTCGTTCGTTTTATGGAAAAGTGCTTACACTGCTAGTTCATAAATCTACGGGGAGGTGCATAACTTAAAAAGCCCTCTGCCTATATGAAAGGGAAGAAGCGAAAGAAGATGCATAGCAGAAGTAGAAATCATAATCTATTACAAAATCAAATGAACACGCACAAGCATAGAAGATGTTGGGAAGACAGAGTGTGTTTTATAACTTGACGACAACGCTATCAACACAAAATTATGCGCAACAGAAACAATGCACGGAGAGAGTATACCGAACAATACCCTCTTATTTTCGCTGAATGTGCATTAGCAGCAACTGTGTACTCACGTCGGTAACTACAACGACAACGACAACGACAACGACAACGACAATGACAACATGGCATGGTATCCCACCACCATCACCTTTTTTATTCGCGACATTAAGTAAACCTTACGTGATACGGGATTAGCGGTACATTTGAATGCAAACGTACGAGATAAAATAACAAGAACAGCGCTAACAGCTAACGCACACAATGAAAAGTTTGAATGGCGCGAGGAATCATTATTTGTCATGCACATATTTAAGTATGAACAAGCGCATATATATATATATATATATATATATATATATATATATATATATATACATATATATGTATATGTGTGTGTATGTGTTTGTGCGTTTGAGAGTTTTACGTATATTTATGTGCATATTTGCGGATGAAATAAACAAAGGTCCAGATGCTACTTGAACATTTAAGTGATGTATTAAATACATTTTTAACTCACTATAACACTTTAGAGGTCGCAAATACGTAATGAGAGAACTACATAAGCAACACAACAAGCACGACAACAATGCAAAACAAAAAGCATTGGTATAATGCACAATTACTGCTACTATTTTATTATTATTATTGTTGTTGTTGTTGTTGTTGTTGTTGTTGTTGTTGTTGTTGATATTGCTCTTGTACTTGCTGCCATTTTTCCATATGAAATTGTAAATGTATGCATGTTTATATGAGCATATGTATGCATGTATGAATTATTATCTGAATAGAGTTGCTGTTGTTTTCACTTATACCCACCACCAAAGGACAAAGGTAACACATGCTGCTCGACTTGTCCTTCCATTCGTAGCAATCATAATTACTACTCATGCAGCCCTTATATATTCTTAATCGATTTTACCATGTCCAACGGTCTTCTTAGAACGCTGTGACTCGTAATATTTGACACGGAAAGCTAGAACATGATGCATATACTTTTAGTTGATGGCAAAATGCACCGTTTGAAAACTGTCTTAATCTGCTTACAAGAAAGCACACAAGTACGAAACACTTTTTGTTGCTACTAGTCTATTAAAAATTTTGATATAAAAACAGTTTCGGTTGGCCAACTAAAACAACCGCAATAAGAAAAAAAAAATTAGTAATTTTTGTAAATCTTGTTGTTAATGATGGGTGTCGAAGAGTCGTTCTGAAGGCAATATATTTAATCTTTCTCCTTTACTTTACTTTTTTAATTTTTTTTTATTTTTTGCCAGCAATTATTACCTCCGCTAGGATTGTGGTACGAGAGAGCGAAATGTGGGAAAAAAAGTGAAAATTTTCATCAAGTCCAACAAAGTGCCATGGATAGCAGGGGCGCTATGTTCGTTGCTATAAAAAAGTTAATTGAAATCCTTAATCACAATTTTAACTCTTTCCAGTTACATATGTTGCATACTTAGTGTTGTTATTGATTTCTGTTGAAAATTTTAACCGCTTTAAACATTCTTTCAACCAGCACTCAGGCACTTTCATTTGAAATAATTAATCGAGGATGAAATTTTTTAAGTACATTTACAAGTTGGATTTATATAGAAAAATCGACGTGATTGATGCTTGTTTCAGTCCTTTGCGGCACTGCATTTTATTCAGCTTTAAATTGGGTTTAACTGGAGGCAAATGCAGCTGAAGCTGCGCAAACGATTACGTCGTCTTGGCGTGTAAATGCAGTTAGAAAATGGTTTATGAGATTTTGTGCAAAAAGTTTCTGCCTTGAAAACGATGATATTAATCTTGGCTTGAAAATTATTTTGCAGATCTGTCTTCTTTTGATTAGCGCAATGGTTCAGATCTGTGCTGTCATATCTAGCAGATTACAGATCTGCCTACAAAACTTGAAGATATGCGAAAATTGCGCTCTGTGGATTACACATAAAATATGTGGAAAAACGGACATACGGACAGACATGCTTAAATTAATTTAGAAACTGATTCAGAATTGATATTATAAAAACGGTTTCATTTCCATCATCTTCCTTCTTGATATTGCGAAGATGTCCAAAATTATCCCAATATCCCTTAAGAAGTGCATACTATAACAAATCAGAAAGCTTAACGAGTACAATATCTTTTGTGTTACCCCTAGATGTCTTACAGAGCAAATATATTTGACTCGGATAAATAAGTATTCGACTTAATTATCATGTAATAATACAAATTGTTAGAAATTATCCCTTAAACATTATGACGAACGTAAAATTTATCTTTTATTAAATTTCTTTTTTTATTAAAATTCTTCATCGTTTTTGATGTCAAATTTTTCAAAGACAAAAAGTCGATGTAAGAGAAAAAAAAAAAATATATATATATATATGTATGTGTATGTATATATATATATATATATATATATATATATATATGTATAGAAATTTATTTGTGGTTGTGTTTCATTTACAAAATTTAGCCCTGCTTATGTCATCATGGACTTTAGTTTTCATTTTTACTTTCTTGGCCTTTATTTGAGTCTGACAGGCGTAATTCATTTGATAATAAATCATATACAAAATCTAAAATGCAATATATGCCATGATTTATGTTTTAACAAGTTGTAAAGTCACAAAGCATAAAAAACAAAAAAAAAAGACAAAAAAAAAAAAAGAAAAAAAATTGAAGCGAATACATATAAGCACCGACACATACACGATAAAGTGAATGAACGTTTAGAAAATAATGCGAAAATAAAGCCACAGAAAGATTACATTCAGTTCGAACCGATATTTTTGGGATCTATTGCTTGTAACTTACCGGACACTAACCATAACCAATATTTATATTTTAACCGAGAACTCATAACTAATTTGATTCGAGCATTATGGAATATTTTTCTAAGACTGTCATTGACAGTTCTACCAACGATTCCTCAGTAATCAAGAATTTATACATAGCCGCGAGATCATGAGCCTTAGAAACAACATATGTGAAGCATAGCACACATAAAGCATTGTCCATAAACCAACGTTCTTGAAGCCTTTCCTGTCCATTGAAGCAAAGCGTACTGCGCACGTAATCATTTAAAAGCAAATAGTGAAAGCAGCAACACAACTGAAAATGTTCAAAATTTTGATAAATTTGTTGTAATTCGACGCAAAGTTAAAATTCAAGTCCAGAGACCGTAATCATGATTCCAACGAACAGGTCAACTGACGGATATTATAAAATCGAATCCGCTATTCGCGCTGCTTAAGAAAGTGTGCACGTTATGGTGTCTGGAGTGGGTGTGTCTACGCATTGCGTAACAACAACCTTTCGTAAATTTAATACATTTACTCTGTTTGGTTGGTAAAATACACAAATTCAAACTCAGTTTCATTAAATTTTAGAAGGACTTTATTCAATTAAATGTGTGCCATTTTGGTCAATGACATTTTGGAATTTTTCCGGTGAAACTATCGAGCTTCAGAGTTTTCTCAAAGTGAGAAACTGAACCGAACTATTTTCAAACGTTTTGGAAATCGACTATGCATCGTTAGGACAGTTACGGAGACAGCGAAACAAACGGGCAGCATAAGGCCTTGTCTATCGGGTGGATGAATCAAAATTTCCTACTCGAGTCGCCTCAATTTTTGCCAACTCATTAAAGTTTAGAGTCGAGACTGGAAAGGAGCTCATGATTACCTTTCAAACACGAGATATTACCCTAAACGGCCTCTATACTAACCGCATTTGACCGTTTTGCGAGTCCTGCTCACTTTCTTTAAAAGTTTTGTTTTGTAGTCTACAACTTGCTTGAGTTGCTTGAACCAAAATAAATTACTCATTACTACAGAACAACATCGACAACAACTGAGGCATTTGAATCAAAGAACCCATCCAATATGCCAGAAGACAACATATCGCTATCTTTCAAAATAATAGCGGTACCGTTCAATACAAATTTCCGCGCCCATCGTTTTCTATACTCTTCAGCCTAAAATTTTGCGGAAATTAAAGGGAGAAAGGGGCGCAAGAAGAGCTTATCATTTCTGTGAAGAATGAAAGTTTGCGGTAATCCATCGTAGGGTTCGTAAGCAATTCCAGGAGGAGGAACCCGCGTATTTCTGCTAAAGAACATAAATGAGAGACAAATACTGTTGTGTTTGCGTAGAACACCTGCCTTAGATATACCTATGCATAAAGCATTATACAGCCGACATTGAACGGTTGGTCACGAGCATCTCGAGTTTTGGTCATTTTTTCGTCACCCAGAAGCGCCTGCGCCCTTCGGTATACGGTTGGGGGTCTCTAGGCAAATTTTGGAGACTCTTGCCCACACATGCATGCTACGCTCTAACTTTCGATGGGTGTAGGTGACGTTGGTTGCAGTAAAGTATTTTGTATATCGCTTTAATGAATCTAGGCTTTTGAAGTGTCGATTATAAGTTCTTTCCACGCCCAGAACCTCATAAGCTACTTATTCATCTACATTGACACCACCAATGGAGGTGGGATGTTGGACACTTGCTCTATGCGTTAAGAGACAACATTGTTCTTACAATTGCTATATTATATTCTATTATGTAAAATTATATTGTATAAGAAGTATAACTAAAGGTGGTAACCTTTTCTAAAACAAGTAAAAAAAACTTTTTTTGGACTATTTTTTGGATATAGAGAGAAATAATAGAATAATAGAATATTAACTTTGAGGAGGTTGTTAAGCGTATACTTCAATATGAAAATTATTTTTGAAAAATATTTAAAAAATACATCGTCGGAGCTAAGGCCCTACGGCCCACTGGTGCAAATTTGAATCCAAAAAAAAAAAAATCCAGTCATTCTATTTAGTTTGGTGGGTTTCTTAAAACTCTGCTTAACCAAACTCGCGAAAAAACTCCCTACATTCCTAACTTTCAGTACGGAGAACATCATTAGTGTCAACTGAGCTTCTCCTTGACAACATACCATCTGTAGAGTTCTTCAAATTCTGCGACAGGAAAATATAAAAACTCTAGGCAGCACATAGCGCGCACTAATATGCATCCGGGCTCGCAAACCGTGACTATCTTCAGCCGCGGATTTTGCTTGCCCGAGGGAATAAATCGAGGAAGCCGCAAGCAATGCTCCCAGCCCTGCTACTATTTCGCAGGTCTGTAATAATTTAATCATACAATATATAATTTTCTCGCATCACGGACGTCTAAAGCAATGTAACTATATAGAAGGGAATTTTTCTGAAGAGAAGATTTTCTTGAAAAAGACGAAGAAATTTCTTCCCACCGTATGGGGAGTTTCCCATCGACGAACTATTGTGCAGATAGTGGAATTATGCAGTGGAATACACCGTCTTGCCCGTCTTCTTTACCATGTCTACCTAGCGTCACTTTCTTCCATTTAGTTGAAAGATATTACGGATTTCGAAAAAGAAGCGAACAATATTTCGTAACAAAGATTTTTATTTTTTTAAATGAATATCAAGTTGTTGGTCTCATATAATAAAATTAAATGTCAAAATGTTCACACTTCAATTTTACATTTTATACAAAAGACCAGGAAATAATACATAGCTGGTTGGTTTTTTTTTTTTAGTCGAGATACCCTTAAGTGTAACTGATTTGAACTCGTGTGTATAGCGAAATCGATTAAGCTTTGTTTGTCTGCTCGTTTGCTTAGTGAAAACACAATTACGACTTAAAAACTTTATCTGGAAGAACAAACTTGGCGTCAAATTGTTAATTATCTCTCGCCATCTCATTTATATATTTATTCTGTTTAGCTAATTGCAATTACTGTGCAGAAATACTTAAACTTTAAGAAAGTAAAGACTAAAGCAAAAAGAAAATCGTAAACACCAAACTTATAATAAGTTATGTAGAAGCGAACTTAAGTACAAGATATATGCACAGATACAAACTTTAGAATATAAAATTGAAGAAAACAAGATAAAAGAGGAATGATTAAAACCAAAAAAAAACAACAACAACTAATAGACAAAAATTACAAAAAAAAAAGCGAATTGTGGATTATATCACGGACGATAGTGTCATTACATTATATTGCGTTATATATTATCGCGAATTATTCAATTACAAGGATTTCACAGTCCAAACATGAGCGGCAAAGTTGTACTAATATGAAAACACGGACTAACGAAATGACGTTTAATTTTAGGAATGTGTGGATAAACTGTTTGATTTAGTCGCTATTGTTGAAAGTGGAATACAAACGCCGCTTATCGTCAAATCGTTCGTTAAATATTGGAAACGAACGAAAATTACTTCTACCTTGCTCTGAGTTCGGGCCAAATTCACATATAGAGAGTAAGAGAAAATGGTTAAAGTTTATAAGGTTAAAAGTTGAAGGATCTGCCAAGGATTAATCTTCTCGTTCAAAGAACACATCGTTGGAATTAAAAGCAGAGGCATCTTAAAGCATATTCTTTTTATGCAGACTTAATTGCTTACGCATAACAATCGTGATTAGGAAAACGAATGGTGAGGACTTGTTCTTTGATAGACTTTGGTAAAGATATATACCACGTAAGTCAGGGGTCATCAGTTTTTTGTTGCTCTGCTCTCCGAGCCTAACTTCCGGCTGGGATCCGGTGAGTAAGACGTGAAGACGGTGATCAAGCTATCCTAATTGCGATTTGTAAATTTGTTACTATGACAATTGTTGAAGTGTAAGCGGGCTCTAGTTTTAGGGCAACAAAATTTTATGCCTTTAGCTTGTCGAGTGATAAGGCATAATATGCTCGGGCAATGTTTTCCGATTTTCCAAGATATTCGACCAGAATGACTTCGTGGCTATCGTAGACGATAGTCACCATCACTTTTTCCTGCTTTTCCAACTTCCTTCGTAGCACGTTGTCTTCACTATGTTTGTCTCATCTGCAGAAATTAATCGGCATAAAAATTCACACTTATGGCGTCTCGATGGGGCGTTGGTAATTTGAATTCGAAAAATTTTTCAGTCCAATGTGATCTAATGGTGCAAGTAAAGTGGAGTCAACGACAGGCGAATTTTAAATAAGCCCTACATTGCTAAATAAATATTAATTTGTTTTCATTGTTAACATTGTCATGAAAATGTGACGCTTCACGTGCCTTTCATCAAATTTCTGCGTACATTCATCTTTTTCTTCCACGTAACTCTGCCATTCTCAGAAACACATTGGGGGTACATTGCGTTATCTACAAAAATTTTAAGCAAAGCTATACTTTTTTCATAATTTCCAATTCTTCCGAAGTCAGACGAAAATCTGTATCTGTCTGTCTGTCTGTCTGTCTCCACGATTGTAAGTCCGATTTTAACCAAAGGTCCTTCCCATTTTCTCCTTTCACTTATTTGTTTTCCAAGCGTATCAATGTTTTAGGCAAGCCAACTTTGCTCGCTACGACCGCCACTAGCTCTCCCCATACAGGATTGCAATTGAAACATATATTGTAGATGCCGCAGCCAATCGAGAAAATTCATCTTTACTGTGGAAGAGTCCGTATATTAGGTTATTTGGAAAGTAGTTTCTTTCTTCTCAGCCAAAGAAACGGAATGCGATCTTATAGAAAAAATTTACCGAATAAATCAGTTATATATTGAGAGCGCAATAATGTGCGTGCATATGTGCAGAAAAATCATAAGGTTTTCTTTTAAAGTTCATAAAATCTAGAAATCATATGAAAACTTTTTCAATTCATTTTACGTTTAAACTTCATTTTACATATATGGATATATGTAGCATTTTTCAGTCAAGATAAAATTCTTTTCTTCTTTTACAAATAGCGTAGGCAACGACTTAAACATTACATTTTTCCATTTCTTAAATCGTTTGTTATCCCCATCCCTGATAGGCATTCACTCTTTTGTATCCCATAGAAAGCACAAGAGTGCATAACTAATCAATATCCAGCCAGCAGACAGCACACACACACACACACACACACACACACACACACACACACACACACAGAACAATATAGGATTCGGTGAATTGCAAAATAATGATAAGCTATCTGTCGGCCGATTCTATATCCGTGAAAACGTGATTATTTTCTTTTTTTGTTTTTTTTTTTTTTCTAATTCAAGGGCACTTAAAGTTTTATTGAGCGATATGACGTTGGCTTCAAACTTTTTCGGCACGGTAACATCGATTTCAAGTGTAGAAACCACGTAATAAACTTCAAGCACACTTATCGGGAAATCAAATATGAACAGTACGTTCACACTGACAGTGATTTGCTTTGATTTATCAAGTCATTTAATCAAGTCAATCAAATCATCAATTAGAGTGAGTAATTTCGAATCATATAAATGCGATTTTCGTTCACTTATGAGCGTATGATTAACAATAAAAAATTGAAATTAAAAAGAAAATGACTGATCAGTTAAGGTAAAAAAAAAAAAAAAAATAAATAATATTAAATGCTTCCGTCTGCCTCTACAATTTTATCTAGGTAATGCAATTTCTGCCCTGTACCACTTGTAGGGCAGGGTATAAGTTAAGTTCTTATGCATGCATGTATAACACACCCTGAAGGACCTAGGGTCGTTATGACTTTTATTATAATCTTCGATTCAGAATCGTCTCAGAATAATTTTACAAGTCCATTTACAAGCTGGCGTGCCTTGGTCCATGAACGAATTGTGTGACATATAGATTGGATCAGATAATTTTTATTGCCATTTTTCGATTTCCAAAATTTCTCGACCAAAATCGCTAATTAATAGTAAAAAACTATTCAAAAACCATAAATAGATGTGAAAAATTTAGATCGGATAACCCAATTCTTTAAACCCTTCACCTTAAAACCATTCCTATCAAAGGTAAGCCATTATGTAATGCAAAGATTTAGGTTTTATTGCTTTGTAATGAAAATTGGTACGTAATAAAGGGTTATCCGATATAAAAATGAACTATAACCAAGTTGAGCCACATTGATCTATTTTTTGCTTCTCCCACAAACGATAAGACTTTGCATGTCAATAAAATCGAATTCTCGGAACAAGTTAGCAACTAATGAAAGCTCATTGACAAGAAAATCCATTCTGTTGCATTTGGAAAATATTGGTTCATGCTTTGGGGCTTCTCGCGAATAACGGCCCTCACGGGGAGTATGCCTTGTTATGGAAACAAAATGAGATCGTTGACACTTTGTGATGAAAGTAAATGAGAAAGAAGTAAGAACATTGTTGTCGGGCAAGCCTGCCATCAGATACCTTATATCAGTTACCCTATATCGTCTATCGTTCGTCTAGTACAGTTGTTTACTTCTTTATTTTCACGCAAAGGCATATTATGCAAAAAATTGATCTGGTCCAAAGACGGTAAGGTTAATTTCTATGTCATTTTATTATTATGAAATAATTTTTACCATGAAATATTAAAAATTATACCTTTTCACTACATAAAAATTCTGTTTTCGTAGAAATGTTTATAGGATAGAGGGTTTAAAAAATTTCCCCAGCTAAACCAAATTTTTCATACCAATTTAGAATGTTCATATACTATTACAGAGCGAGTTTTGTCGAGAAATTTTAATAAATGCAGTCTTGTGTGCATATAACGGCTGTTCAAAATAGAGCATTACATAGGGAGTGGTCGAAAAAATTTGACCGCTCCAAACCATTTTCAATAGCTTTTGTCCTTGCGTCAAAGCAAGTCAATTTCAAAAATTTCGATCTGTTGCTCGAACACAAATTTACATGGACAGACATCAGATGGACGGACAGGCTTAGTCAATAATGAAATGTGAGTTTATCTTTAGCACTTCTGCGTGTTAGATATGTCCGCACAAATTTAATATACCCTTTACCACAAGTGGTGTAATGTGTAATTATATTAGGGGATGAGATGTAGGGTTTTTTGATGATCGGCTTTGCTTGGCTATAACACTTTGAGTTGTTCTATTATCGTTATTGTGTTTTCTTTTCAACAAACAATTCTTATTTTGGCTTTTGTTTTCTGAGCAAAGCAACAAGCAATACACAGCCAATACTGCCGTATCGATCATTAATTCATTAATCAAAAAACATAACACATCGATTTTATCTCTCTATTTTGGTAAAGTGGAATTCAACTTCATAATTCCGCATATTGTTGATATGTCTTAAAGAACGCAGAAAGGGATAAAAAAAAAAAGTGCAATTTTATCATCATATTCGGAAAACTTATTACCGTCAAAATCCTCCTCAAGTATGAGGGAGATATATGCGTAAATTTGCCGATGATAAATCCTGAACATATTAATAAAGATATGTATTTCCGACGTCAAATCAAAAATGTGGAGTAGCGTAAATTATCCCTGAAAGTTGTTGTAACACGCACTCTTTCAGCGTTTGTGATGAAATCGCGTATAATAGTTAGTTAGTAATAGTTTGGTTTTTTGATTTTGTGATAATCAGTAAAAGCTTAGTTTGTTTTAAGTTTGCATGTTTCTTACGACCTGTTAGTTTTAATAGTTGGTTTTTATTGTTACTTTTTGTTTTTCTTAATTTCGATGTAAACTGTAACTTGGATTGAAAGACATTTTTAGCAAAGACACAACCCTCGAAAATGTGGGCTATCTTCATTTCGGCGTACACAATGCAGGTCACAAGCGAATAGATCTTCATTGCCTTTTGGAATCAAACGGGGTAGGTAGTGAATGATGTATACCTTACATATACATACACCCCCGCTTTTATATATATATATATATATATATAAAAGCGTGTCTGTGTATGTATGTGCGCGTAAGGTAAGGGTGAGTATTAAAACATGAAATACTTTCTTTCTTGTTTTGCAAGCATTTCAAAGAAATATATCTTAACAATGAATGACTTTAGTGTGCAAAGAGTTCTAATTATTCATTGCTGATATATGTATGTATGTATATGTTTCAGAATTGAAATGAATGAATGCATACACTTAAGTGTTCTCATATGTAACAAAGATTTAAAATTATAATTTTGTCATTGTTCTAAATCATATTAAATTCCGAAAAGGAGAAAGAAAGAAAAAAAAAAAAAAACGGAAAGAGAAGGAGATAAAGAAACGTCGCAATAAAATTCAATTGAGAATTTTCTTTTTCTTTTTTTCGTTTGTTTTTTGTTTTTTAATTTTTTTATTTTTTTTTGTTCTGAGTTGTATTTCTTTTCCGGAGTTGTGGTTAGTTTCGGTTTGCAATAGAAAATGCGGTTCCCAAGTACATGAATGGAATGTTTGTAAGTTTACGTTTTCTATATAAATTCATGTGGTTTCTGACCAAACAAGTGTTTTACGTTTTTTTTTTTTTTTTTTTAGAGAGATTTTGTTGATTGTTTCGCTTCGTATACTTGTAAATATATATATATATATATATATATATATATATATCGTACATGTATATATATATATATATATATGCAAAATGAATGCTTATGCAACTATGGCCAGATATTGTTACATACCCTCTTACAAATATAATGTATGTTATGTTATGTATCTGCGGATATTTGTGTGTGCTGTGCTACTTTAATTCTATTCAAAAAGTTTTTTCAGAAATTCATTCTTTCTCTCTTTTTGTTCTCGTGTGTGCTTTGACAGTAATTTTGCTGACAACGTCTATTGTTCGCCAAGAACATTGTAATTTCATTTGCTGTATGTTTGCTTCCTCGCTAAGCTATATGTAATGCATGTAAATACATGCATACATACATATATACATATATATATATATCTATGTATGTATACGTATATACGTAAATACGTACGTACGTATGGACGTACGTATGATATGTACGTCTAAACATATAAATTTGTTTATATGTATGCCAAGCAATGTACATAAGTATGCTTATGATTGGATGGACATGTACAAATGTTATTCGTTTGCAATATATTGACAACAACAGCTGGTGTTCACTTTAATTAAGGAAACCATAAAAGTAATTTTCAGTAAACGTCCAAAAAGTCGCATAGTAACAGAAGCTTTTCTTTTTTTTTGTCATTCTATTGCTCGGCGTTTATTTGTGTTTTTCCTTTTTTTTCCCATTCTCAATTTGAGTTTTTATTTACGGTATTATTGTGGATAATTGGAAGAGAAAATTTTTTTTTTTTTTTTTTTTGCTTTGCTTACAAAAGAAGATGACAGTACCCTAGACAGGTTAAGTTTGGTTTGACCCGAATTTTTTAATAACTATTGCATATAGTTAGTTATTCATATTATTGTGCCAAGGAGGGAGTTACACATTTTTCACATTCTCGGAACCGCATCGGGATAATTGTACGCTTTAGAAATTCTATACGATTTAGATTGGATTCGTTGAGAGAGTTTGCCTGCCTTTCTCTTGGTTAAACTTTTTTCTTATGCGAAACAATATATTCGGTGACTGGCAGTTACTCTAAAAAGTTTCGGCTTTTTAATTTGGTCAAAGTTGGAATTTCGTCACGTTAATTATTTTTTGAAAATTCGCATTTTGAAAATCGATCAGTGAAGAAAGTCGCATTTCCCCTCAGTCGTAGGTGTATCTGTTAATGTATCGAAAGGGATAATTTTTATATCATATTCCTGAACATAGAACAATAATACTTCGAGAATAAGAGAGGGGTTTTATTAAATTGAATAGAATACATACACACACACACACACACACACACGCACGCACTTATAGGTCATAAATCTATTTACGGGGAGTCACGAGCATAACTGCATACGTATGTCTTATGCGGTAACTGTTACATTCTTCGCTTTCTTCCTCTTTCCGGAACAAATTCGAAAATTAGGCAAATCAATCATTGGGATTATAAGCAATTAGTAAAAAATCGAATAATCTTAAAATCTACCCTCTTATGTTATTTTTATTATGTGTGCCTATGAATGCTACCGTCAAAGTATATATACAAAATGACAAACACGCTATACAATGTCAATTTTTAAGTCAATTATTTTTCATTTGTTTTATTACAACTTTGATGTATTAATAATAATAATTTGGTGGAGATATTGAATCCGTTGCGTCGTGGATGTTATAAGCAGCCACAAACATGCAAACCTGCATATAAGAAGTTTCAACGTTTCTGGCATAGCTTCATTTTGGAGCACAAAAGAATATTTACAGCAGACCTACAGAGAGACAGACGGACATGTTTAAACGAATTCAAATTTTTGTGCTTATCAAGAAGATATCTTCTGCTTTGCCTCCTTCTGGGCTTTCGAAACCTTTGGACACAATGGAATACATCCCTTATGCTTCGGAGATGAGTGTAAAAAATCAAATTATCAGAAATCAATATTTAATTACTCACACGCCCGGGCAGCAAAATGCGTTTATTTCTCCAAAAGTTATGTGCAGCAGCCCGTGAAAATATTGACTGATTTAACGCAGCAAGATTCTATCAATGTTGTCCAGTCAACATCGTGTTTTTTTGAATTTGGTATAATATCGAAAACTTCCGTATGTCCATACAAGCTTCTATGGCGGTGCGTGTATATGTGCATTCATATAGAAATGAATAGAGAAATGCATAGACGAGTTTATATATTCGGCAAGAAAGCAAGCTTATAATTGTTGCTTGTCATTAGTCAACAGTCAGTATCTCATCTGTCTATTTAATAAGTTCTTATGTATGTGCGTGTGATATACGATTTTTGTTGTTTTCGGTAAGTTTTCACATTATATTAAATTTATTCATGAAAGATTAGAATATTCACTCAGCCATCCACTCCCATAGGATTTTCGAATATGTACGGACATCTTCTTCATAAATTTGCACAAATAAACAAATGCTCTGCAACATAAATAAACAAATCGATTGAAATGTAAGTAAGAATACAGAAACAGATTCACATATACGTGCGGCAATCAAATGAAGTGCATTAAGAGGGGGGATCTCGACAACACTTTAAAAAAAGGAGGTCCTTTGACAATATTATTATTATTTTTTTAATTTTTTTTTTTTTTTTTAGATGGAAGAAAATGTAAAATGGAATAATAATATCCGAAAAAATTATATTAAGCATATTATTAGGAATTTAAGAAGAAAGAAAATGATTGTTGAAAAATAACGAAAAAAAAATTTTTTTTTTTTTTTAAATTTACAATTGCTTTCTTGCTCCTCAACATTTCAGTTCTGGCTCAATATATGCGAAATTGTGGCAAATCGAATTCAATTAAGACTTTTCCCAGTTTCTGATGAGTTTCTTTTTTATGCTTAACACAGCGAAAATATGAAAACTACAAAGCATGACAATATTATGTGTGCATCTGCGAACTGATACATATATGGCACACATATGCGTATATTATGTGTAGTGTATAAGTATATATTTGTTATTATTATACCGTAAATCACTTGAGGTGCAAGGGTGCATTAAGTTCGCACGGACGTTTGCAGCAATCCAAAGAACTTAAAATGGAGTCAACTTTTATTACACCGATCTACCAATCGATTCGAAACCGATTCTGAATCGATATAAGCTTGTCTGTCCGCCTGACTGTCTCGTATTCTTGCATTCTTGCATGTTGCTACGCCGATCTGTTCTGGCTCAAAGATGAAAGCTATTGAAAATGGCTCGGATCGAACCACTATTTCAACCATTTTGCATACAACGTTTTATTTTAAGAAATCATTGTATGAATAACTATAGGGTGGTGTAGGATATTCAACGGCAAGCCGCGGCCCACAATAGTGATTTTCCTTTTTTTTTCTTCTTTTTACTCTTATTGTTTAGAGAGCATCATCGTCATCACTATTATAATGTGCTTACCTCGCTGGTAATGTTGTTTACATTATTGTTGTACAGGAAATGAGGCGACACGTAGACAGCAAACCAAAAACGGATAAATTTGTTTCAGGTCCCTATTGGATGTTGGATAGTTGATGTAAATCTATCGCGCAATAGGCATGGTCGATCTCTCATCAAAGCCATATGGCTGTAAATATGATAGCCAACAGAATAATCATTGGCATAGATTCCAACTAGCCAGGGAGTCTTTCATACTCCCTCATTTTATTCACTTTGAAAATTTTTATTTGCATTGTAGACGTCTTCATTATTTATTTAGTCGCATGGAGAATACAGTCATTAGTGATTAGAAAGAAGAAGGCCAGGGGTGACTCAACATAAATAAATTCTCTCGAACTAACGTGTACACGAATGGAAGAAGCTTCGTTGGATCTCGACTTTTCGGTATGTACTTTGTAGCAATGAGAAAGTATAAGCAAATGCAGGCATAGCCAAGGTTTGCTTCAACAAAGAGAATTTGAGGTGATGTGCGAGACTGATATCTTAATGCTTTGCAATATGACATATTTGTATATCCTCCGCCACCTCCACTCCTTTCCCATCTTCTATAGTTTCTGTACTTTCTTCTTCTTTTTGCGTACAATTGTCCAAAAACTCTATTACTCTGTCATATGTAAAAGAAAATATAAAACAGATGTGCGAGACTGTTCATCAAGAACGGTAACTGTATCAAAGAAATTATCTGCGTTGACCACGAGCGGATGAGCATAGCAAGCCTGTAGGCTCCACAGAAGCAAATGAAAACAACTCCTGCGCTCTCACGTATAGAATATAACCGAGCAGTAAAAATCGAATATACCGAAACTGAAAACGTGTAAAGTAATGAAAATATATCTATCTACGTATTTCGCGAATAAAATTGAATAAGCAACAGCTTTTATAGTGCTATCGTTACTTTGTTAACGATTTTATTAATTTCATCGAATCAATTTCACTTGAAATCACTGACGTTCAGATTGCATTCGAGCGATTTCGAACTGTAAATATATGAATTTTGCTGACATAAGAACTTATGGTAAAAACTGAAAAATGAAGTAAGATTTAAGAATTTAGAAAAAACGTTTTGATCCGTTGAGAAACGAGCAAACTTATGTTTCTGTCTTCTTTCGCAATTTTATCTAAACGATATGTGCTCCTCACGCACCAAAGGTCGAAGTCATAGTTTTCTTTAAATTAGGACTGCAAGGGCACGCTTATACCATAACATAAACGCATCCTCAGAACATATCCGTTTCCGAAAGCAAGAAAATTAAATGCTTGACTTGTTATAAATTCTAAGTGAATATGCGCGATGATATACATACAAGTTTGTATATCCGGAAAAAATCAAACATATATATATGTATATATATATTTGTATTTAGCAAATATATTACAATCTATATTCTTTTTATTGTTTATTTTAAATGGAAAATTTTGAAAAATTTATGTTTGCCAAATGCTTTAGTAAATGCCTCAGTAAATTTCGGTAAATATTTTTATATGAGGAAAAATATGGAGAAATTGTTTATTATTTAATTTATTCATTATTTAAAAATTTTCCGGATCGCACATAAGTTACTGTACCCTGCGCGTTACCTATTTATTTCATAAGATTTTGGCACCGTAGAGTGTATTCTAGAATATTCTATCATAGTCTAGAATAGTCTGGAATTTCTTCTTACTTCTTCGGAGATGATTTTCACTGAAATTTATTGGGACAATTGCTGAGCCCGAAACAAATTACATTTTCTACCAATCTATTGTTCAGTTGTATTCGTACATACACACCTATTTATATACCATAGCGCATATTCGCTTAGAAACACAGAATTATATATGATCTTGCTTTGCAAATGTTTGAGAGAATATCAAGAAACTGTTAAGTCAATCATTACCCATCCAAATGATGCAATTGAAAGAGCGAGCTGCGGCAAACGGCTGCTAATTAACAGCGTTACTACTGTAATTAATAACAGAAACACGAAAAGTCCGTGATAATCTTCTTGAGTTTGAGTTTTAAACAAAATGTGGCCCATCTTCTCATTTAGTTGTCTCTGCGATCTCAGAGTAACCGCATAAAAATGAAAACAAGTAGTCATGCCTATTCAGTGCTATACAGTTGCGAAATTTCATTTTTTTTTTTTATTTATTTATTTTTTTTTTATTTATTTTGTTTTTCAAGATAAGATAAAAGCGGTCGGTATAAAAGATTCGACCATAGCCGAAAATATTTCTTTTACTTGTTATATTATCATTTTGCTTTCTTTTCTGTTGTTGGAAACGGAAAAATTTTTCTTTTTCTGTTCATTTTTTTTTCGTTTGTTTTAACAAACAAAGAACCGAATATGCAGCAGTGCTGCTTTATCGACCACTGGTTCACCGAAAAAGCAGGGAGGCAAATTTTGCTTCTCCCTTCCAGTAAACTGTATCTCGACATAATCATACATATAACTGTTGAAATTTCCATTTTCGGTTAATTTTATTTAATACTTTTTAATATATAACCGAATTTTGATTCATAAATCTGCATAGCAAGTTATATGACTTACGAACATACCCGAAATCATTAAGATTAAGAAAGAAAACTTGCCATATGTTTTCTGAAACTAAACAGGTCCGATCCAACGAACGAGTGGAATAGTAGCAAAATGTTACAAAATATCTTTTGTGAGTTAACACGAGACCGGCCGACGAAATGGGCCAATTTCACCCGTAAACTTTGTAGAAATCAATTCTCAGAGTAAAGTCTTAAAGCATCAGTATGTTAGGCTATTGAATTTATGGCTAACTCATTGAGTTGCGAGTCCAGATCCTTAGCCTACTTGGCCATTCTTAAAATAAATAATTATGATCTGTGTCATCTATCAAACAGCCCTGTGATACATAAATCTTGTACTTTTTTTTATTCTTATCACTAGGAAAGTCCATGCACGTTGGTTAAATGCTTACTGGAGACATGATCTTTGAAGCGCTTAAAAATGAATCCTTACTTTAGAACAAAGATTTACCAACTTCTTACAAATACTAATATGTTTATTAACTTAATGCGTTAAACTTGAAAATATCTTACTTAGAGCTTTATATTATTTCAAAAGAAAAAAACTTAATTTATATACATGCGCATGCTTAAGCGATATATTCGGATTAATGGTTTCCACTTCTATCCGGGAATAACAAACGGAATGACAAATTTAACATGATACTCTTTAACGAATCAATGAGTCAAACTCTCGCCAAAACCTAAAAACATGCACATCTATATATCAGCTACTGGTTTCAAGACAAACGTAGTCTGGTAAATTTCCCTCAGTACACAAGTGTGTGTATGCAGTACATTTATAGATATATACAAACGAATGAATACATGTTCATCTACCAAAAAAACTGGATATTGTCTCGTATCTCCCCTCTCTCATGCTTTCGAGCCATTTACAGTAAAAAGCGGTGTTCACCGTAGTTTAGTAAAAACTATGTTTTGTTTTTTTTTTATCTTTATTTTCTTCTTCTTTTTTTTTATATTCTCCACCCTTCTTTACATAGGGTTTATTAAATTTATGCGGCTCTATACGCCATCCTATCTATTTAGAATCATTATCGTAATCGTTTTACGCTTGTGTCTGTGTCCGTCTCTCTGTGAGATGTCTGTCCGTGTACATATCAACCTAGGTTCAACCTATAGCATTATTTCAGATATTTTGACAAAATTTGGTACATTGCAGTGTTCCTTTGACCGCAGATGAACGATTTTGCAAAGGACCACTGGATCGGACCGCTTTGCCAAGCTGGAATTTTCGAAATTTCTTGACAAAAAAGTCGCTGATGCGAAAAGTTCGGATCGGATATGGCAATATTTTGAACCCTCGTCTATATAATCGTGCAGTTTAACCGTTTTGCCATATGATAAAAGATTCTAGTTTTTAGTCCATGACAATGGTTTGATATAAAAATTCATTGTATCGAATTTCGATTCTGCAAGTCAATTTCTTCGAAACCTATCCTGGGTAAAAGTTCTCATGAGAAGAAGAAGCTCCAATTTTAGGTACTTTATGACGAGAACCGGTGAAGAATCCTTAAAAATGAAAAAATTAAAGTTTTGAGTTCATCTCTCGATCCTACTTTTATTTAAAGGTCTTCTCAGAATAAATAAAAAATAGTATCGGTGTGTGTGTTATAGAGTATCCAAAGATTGGCCTTGTCTGACTATAATGTTTTTACTTGTTTTCCTACTTTTTTCTTTTTAATTTTGTTTTGTGAAACCAACATCAGCAAACAAGAATAGGTATACTGTCGTTATACCTTACATCACTTGCGGTAAAGGTCTATTCAGTTTGTCCGGCTGTACGCTACACTCAGAAAAAGTTGAGAGAGACCCATGTTCATTGTACTTTTGTGTATAACTTCAAGATCACAATTTTCGAAATATCCTGGGAACAGACTGGATCGGATTATTTTCACGCCCATTCCTCAAACGACGCTCTATTTTGACAAAGGCGTAGGGCAAGAAAAATATTTAAAAAAAAAAAAACAATGATTATAACCTATAAATTTAATGTGATTGGTTAGGAGCACATAGGCCTGTTGGTTTGACCTATCAACGTAGAAGGCGTAACATGAAAGTAAATCTTTCTGAGGAAGATAGGCGAAGAGTTATATTCGCGCGCAAAAGTCCATGTAGGATGTTTAAGAGTAGAGCTTACTCGATAATAATGTTTTAACTTGTTTTTCTCTTACTGTTCATAATCAATACGCATGATAAAGTAAAAAACATCTAAGCTTATACACTTGGACACATATGATGTGTAAAGTTCAATACAATATACATATATATGTGCTTTAAACTTAATTTTACTTCTCATAAATATTTACGTAGAATTTCAACATATGTATAAGCACTCCTATATATATGTTGACTTTTTTCGACTCGATCTTGTTTGCGAAACTGGCACTATATACAGAAATATATATTCACAAATGCAAACGCACAAAGAGGCACACACATATATATATATATATATTTATATGTATATTTATTCGTATATATAGTTTATGAAAATTGTCGTTATTTTCTTTTATTAAAGAAAGGATTTCATGTAAATGTTCACCTCTGGGTGTTTGTAGAACACTTCGCTTCTGGAATATCATATTTTAGGCATTTTTCCACATAAACCTGCAATTATTTAAACATAAAAAAGGAATAATCTTGGTTTTAATGTCAATAGACTTGTATCATAAAATCTTCGCGGCCAGTCTATATCAGCACTTCTGCAGATTACCCGATGATTGAAGTGTTCCCTCAATAATTTGATTGTCTCACCAGATTTATTGTACATGTGCCACCATCTTGTTAAATTTACAAAAAAAATTCACAATCGTATTCCTGTCGCATTTCGCAATATCAGGTCCGCGCAACGCTAATTGTATTTTCAAGGAAATATTGTCCAAGTGCAACTCTAGACAAAAAGCTTTTCAAATTGTGTGCACTTTTCTGAATCCGAATATGTCGCATTAACGGCATGTTTTGCTTATTTAGAATGCCATTCAATCAGAAACGAGCTACATCGCTAAGCGTAAGGATACACAAAATATAGCTCGAACAGATGCATTATTCTTGTATTGTGTAAGACTATATTTCTCAAGATTAAGCAGTGGACATTATGCGCGTTATTTGGGGAATAAATCTTTCTTAGAAATTTCCCTTCTCTAGACATGCTGCATAATTTTTTGTTCTTTTTTTTTACCTCTGGTCACCCTGACTACAAAGCATTACTTTTGCGTAATGTTAACTGCTTTGGTTGTTTATGTTCTTTTAAGTCATTATCCGTTGCTCTTTGCAACTCGTATGCTCGTGTAGCTGAACGTTAACACAAAATAATACTTTCCGCAAGCATACCTCGGCCACCAAGTTATATCAGCATTTGTATTCGGTTTGCTACTTTCAAATAAACAAATAAATAAATAAATAAATAAATAAATAAAGAAAATTGTTTAGTTTTTTTTTTTCTGACAGTTATTTACTGGCACCGTCGTCGCCTTACAAATCTGACAATTGGTGAGAGATTGAGAATCTTGTTCCTGATATAAGGTCTGTTGCTATATCACGTTTAAAAACGCCGGAATTTTCTGCAGATCTGCTATTCTGAATAGTACACTAAAGCGAATTCGCGTGGAACATATTTCTACTATTGAAAATTGAAATTTTCATGTGGCCTAACCTAAAAAATGTATACTAGGTAAACGGGTGGAACGAAGCGGAAATAAATATAGTTGTTAAACTCAGTGATCCATTTTCGCTCCTTTTTGTACCAATCATCATCAGGGATGAGGGATATATGCAATTTGTCAAACGTTTCCCACGGCCAGAGGACTCACAAAGTGTGTTGTATCTGTCCGTCTCTGTGTCTGTCCATTCGTGCAACGTCTGAAGTTATCGACCTCAAATTTGGCAGAAACATTGGAAGTTCTTGCACGCAGGTTGGCATTGGCAATAGGTCAAATCGGTCGAGGGACTCGCTTGCGCTACTACGTAAAGTGACGACATCTCTGTCCTTTAAAAGGAACAAAAAATTGTTTGGTGAATTTCAGCAAATCTAATCAATCTACAATAATAAGCATATAGTAGCAGTTCTTTGCCAGTTTCATATTTGGAATGCAACTAAACATGCCCGTCCGGCCATCTGTCCGTCTGTCCCATTGTGTCATACACATTCTGGCGTTCGCAAAAATGACGGTATCACATAAAAATTTGCAAAACCGAAACCGGTCAAAAGACATGCTTAAGCGACGAAAACTATGCACATCACTGCTTTCCATGCTTTATGCTTATTATTCATAAGCGATGCCACATGCACCATAAAAATTTCCACTTTTATTCTGAAAATAAAAAAAATGAGCTGTGCTCACCCAATATATAAAATATAGAGTCTTTTCCTTTTGTTTTTTGCTCATGTTTTGGATAATGGTGATAGGTCGAAAAGATTCGGTCACGACCGAATATAATTTTTTTTGCTTGTTTTCTTTTCTTCTCGTCCTTCTTTTACGATGCGATCTGAGAAAGTGGTATCCAACAAATGCTTTTTAAAATAAAATGTTTATATCCGTTCTATAGTAAGAAATATTTACATTCGCAAATATGGGAATGGCCAGTGGCTATTCCCGAGCCAAGCACAAGTTGACGCTAAGATTCATTTGCCTTCGTTCCATAGTAAGACAAATTTGAATATTATTAAATTCGCCATCGGGAAAATGCTGCCTTCGTTCCATACAATTACGCATTAAAGTTGTGTTGCCCTGCCCGACTTGTTTTCGAAATTTTGGACGAAACGTTTTCTAATATGAAAAATCGAAAACAAATATGTTCGATTATTGAACTTGATACCCGTGATCACCGATCATGTGTGTGTGTGCTAAATCAGTCAATCATGCAATGCAAAGCCTATTAAAATGTTTTTAATAAAAAAAAGAAATTGATTTTTTCGTGCAACATCTAATTTATAACAAATAATGGTCCTTTCATTTTATATAATTTTTGATGAAAAGGACAAGAATGATAGATAAATAGATAGATAGATAGATAGCAGCATCGAAGGCGATAAATTACTGCAAGTGCTTACGAGAATCATCGATTTTATGTACGTGGTCTTTGCGAATGATTGCCGTACACGCCAACGCGATTATCGTGCCAACTAATCCTTATTTATATTCATTAGAGAAAAATCCATAATGTTAACAATTATTTTTATAATAACGATGGCAGTATTTGATTATAGAACTCGCCCTAGGATCACTTTAATATCCTTTATTATATTCTTTTATTCATTAAATGGTTTTTTTGCATTTCCTTTTTTTTTTTTTGGTTTATTTTTTTTTTTATTTTTATTTTTTTTTCAGTTTTAGTTGTCTATGAGATATTTATCAAAACCTATATTGTTGCTATAAATGTCAGTTATGAGTAGCAAAAATATATCTTGTGTCCATATTAAAAAATTGCCTTCGTTGAGACCATGAAGTCGGTCATACAATGTCGTATTCTGTGTGTATTATTATATGGTTTCAAATATATTATGTACATAAGCACACACTTATTTATATAAAACTCTAAACGTTCAACTATTGTTTATTCCTAACAGAAATTGAATGGAAAATTTTCCCTCTCTCTACATGCATAGCATTCGCGTATGTGTGTGCTTGAAATTAAAACTGAGACATTGATGGATGAAGTCATTTATTAGTTTTATAACCATAGATTTCTAGTACTGGTTTGGGTATTGTATCGTTTAGCTTGGGGACCAATTTTTATGTGTCGATTTAAAATGTCCTGAGAAGAAAAATGATTATAGGAAAATATTTATATATATATATATATATATCTACCTACATACATACTTTTTATAAATACAAAATTAATCTAGACTTTATATTTATCTCAGCGAGTAACAATGAGATTTTTAAGAATTTTTGTTTTGCCAGTAACTGCTTACCGATAAAGCTTGTTAATAATTATATATTATATATTACGTATCATATATATATATATATATTAGTAAAATTGTTAGCATGTTTTAAAGAATATTTCGCTGACTACCCTTGCGATTTAGGTTTAAGTGCAGCAGCAATTAAATGACTTCAGGATATCACTTTTTTAAATACGAAAGAGAGATGTGTCTTAGCACATCATGGCCGAGAGCCGCTTTTTACAATCACACCACATATGTGCATATACGTTGAGCTTTCATCTGCTTAATTCATATGGTTTGTCATTTGCAATCATACATACACACATACATTTGTTTATATTAAAGTGAAACTTTGCGAGTATTATATTTAGTAATTTTATTATCTCCAAACAATTATTAAATTATAAATGTCAATAAATTATTCAAAGCATTAGTTTATTTATAAATGTTCGCTCATTTTATTACGCTTATAATATATTCATTGGCCATATAAGGTGTTGATAATGCTGTTTACCAGCGAATTGAATAGGACAGGACAGGACAGGATAGGACAGGAGAAAATGTATTACCCATAAAACCTCTTAGAAAATATAATTCCATGCATTAATGAAATAAATTATTATAAGGCGTTTACACGTAAAGTTTATATAATATTTAAAATTTCAAAATATTTCCGCTCGATCTACGGAACGGCGACTATTATTAATTATTGAATTTTACCTTTCTCACTTTTTTTTTCTCTTAACTGAAAATTCACACACTCTCGCGTGATATTTTTCCCAAAAAAGGGGTTGGACTGATAGGGCTATAGCAATTATATGCTTCATTTAGCGACGATGCTTAAGGTGCGGAGTTGTGAAGCAAATTTTCATAGTTTTTATCATCTATTTCCTCCATTTAAAATGAAAGATACCTCTACACACACACATACATACATACATACATACATCTATTGAATTATATTGAAAGCATATATGTGATATGTAACTTTTTTGCTTGATCCCTTTATTCGAAGGGGTTATCAAACGTATCGCAATTGTACAGTGTCAATAATAATATCCCGACCCAGTACGGATTTACTTGCAGATTTTCCCACTCTCTTCCTACAGTATTTGGTATAATGCCTGTGTAGAGAGGGAGAGGGGGAGCGAAAGATAAATCGACAGAGCGTTCTAATCTCTTAGGAAATATCAAGTCTTCGGCTAAGGTCTCGTTTTGTGTGCTTACTAGAAGAGATAAATGACTTATTTAAAAAAAGAAAAAATAATAATCTGCTTTTATGCACTCTATCGCTACCATTATTAATAATAAGATTATTTTTGTTGTAATTATTATCATTAGTTTTATTATTATTATTATTATTATTATTATTTTCTTTATTATTTATATCTTTCTTTTTTTAAAATGAAAAGTTACTAATGATTTCTTTTTCCTGAGTCCATCTCTCCCTATAAATCGTTTTACAATTCAACAGTTCTGTCGTATTGCGGCCCATTTCGTTTGTTTAGAAGCTCTTGCATTTAACACCAGGTCTTTTAGTCCTTATTTTAGAGTTGTTTTTATTGCTGCTACATTTTTACTCTATCAACATTCCATTGCCACTTTATTAATATTATCAATGGTATATTTTCATCGTTTGATAAATCGATGCATAAATAAGGCGCGGACTCTTTTCCCTTATTTGTCAACCATCACCTTATCTCATCCGTTATGACGTATCGATTCTTCAGTTGACATGGTTTTATCTCTGGTTTACATTTTCTGAATTATATTCGTAATCTGGACTTCCACATGTGTGATGGATGATATGTAATGTTGTATATTTCTAAAAGAGTTAAATCAATTATTTTTCCTGCAATATCCACTATATGGTTGTATGCTTTATTTGAGAGGTATACCCATCCTTATGTTATTTGTTTTATAGTTTATAGAGTTTGACATCCATGTACATATCGAGCACTTGGCACCATAAATCCTTTCACATTTCCTGATCTTGCACATAGCAATTAAAAATCCTTTTGTTTCTTGAAATAAATAACTGTTAACTAATCGTTAATTTGAAGCGTTGTTATCAATATGGTTTTGATTCAATATACATGGATGTTTACAGGTAACGCCTTAGCCCACACACGTCCGTTTATTTTGACCTATAGTCACTCTTTATTCATTTTCCCACTATGATGTTTTTCAGAGAGCTTCATTGGCGATTTAGAATGATTAGATTCCGCGTAAAAGTGTCCTTTGTGTGAAGTTATCTGTTATCCTATAAGATTCTAGATATTATTCTATTATTCTTTTTCCATCCATTTTTCTTGGTAAAGTGAAACTCTCTATAGCTGATTTTGGATGAATATCAGTATTGATTACACCAAAGGAATAAATTCACATTAGGACAGCATACGTAATTATAACACGAACCCATATTTTATTACACTGATTGACTCAGAATTATTATTTGAATTGATTTACGCTTGTCTGTCCGTTTGATATCTGTCCATGCATTTTTGTGATGAAAATAATGTGTAATTTTGAAATATTATTACAAATATGAAGGATTCCCTGGATTAGGCAAAGTAGTGTAGGGCATCAAATTGTCGACTTTGCCCGGCTATAACGTTCTTATCAAAAAAAAGTGTGATATGAGGATTGGTCGAAAAGGTGGTTCGGTCCAAACCATTTTCAACAGCCTTCGTCGATAGATAGACGATAGCTGGATAGACGGACAGACAGGCTTAGATCTTAAGCCCTTCAAGGCACGAACTTAATATATCCTCAAGCACAAGCGGTGTAGGGCAGGTATAGTGAAATTTTCAGAATTTCGCAACAAAAATCATCTAGTAAAAGCCTTTTGGCATCTGAAATTGGTTTGAAAACATTGGGTCGCATCAGGCAATCTTTGGGCATTCTGCCATATATAATCATTCTTAGGGTAACCAAGTCTTTATATGGTATAAACGCGGAATTTTCAATTATTCCTGATGAAAATACGATCATAATAACAATTTGACATAAAAATAATCTTAACCTACTTTGAACCACGTAGATCTATTATATGACTCCATTTCATTTAAGGGCTCTAATGTGAAAAACCTTTTGTAAAAAAAGCCTAATTTTAAATATTTTGTGTGGTGAAAATTAGTCTTTAGTAAGTTAATTTGAATTTGGATCACATAGATCTATATAGGAGCTCTCACGAATGCAAGCCTTTTTATAACGACAAAGTCCAAATTGTCTTCATTGTCATGAAGAAAGCAACGGTGAAATAACAAATTTTTTGACAAACCTATTAAGTTTGCCAATTCTGGACCACGTTAGTTTACCGTCCGTGTCCCCTCCAATATAGGGGCTTTCGTGAACATTATGCATTCACATGAAGATAATATTTCGTGTATAACTAAGAAAATGAATGTGTAACGGTATAGTGTGTCAAACGGTCAGCCTTGCCCGACTATAGCATTCTTATTTGTTTAGTTTTACATTATGTTCTTTTCTTATTTCTTCTTTTGTAATTGGCTTATGCGCTTTGGTGCTTCTTTGCTAAAACATTTATACGTTTCATTGGTAACCAATGCATTGTTGTTCTTGTAATATTATCCTGCATCCCTTCTGGTGCAAGAGTAGACTAAGTTTGTGCGGAGGTATGCAACACTGAAATGGGCTGAATGGGATAGAGCCACTTTTAACTGTGCCGATCGAGTCCGAATCATACCTATCTGACCGTCTTCCCTTGTCGCGTCTTCCGATGCTCAACATATAGATGATTGAGATATTTTGATGAAATATGGTAAACTGGCTTGTGCTATCTATCCCAAGAGCAAATGCTATTAAAAATGGTTCGGATCGGAGCACTTTTTCTACCACTTCCCATATAACGCCTTGTTTTGAAATGTCGAAAAATTGTAGGGTGAAGTAGCGTAATTTGTGTTGGCCCGCGGCCCGCTACAGTCTTTTTCAATTCGAAATTGAAATTTGATTGATATACCATTAGAGAATGTTCTTGCAGTAGTAATCAAATCGTCTACATATAGCAAATGATTGTATAATCTTTACAGGCTGTATTGGCTGGCATATCTGAAGGTAGTCATTTTTCGAAATAGTTTAACCTGTTGTTTTTTAAAATGTCGTATGCAACTACGCTCAACTAATTGCATTCAGTGCGGATAAGAGTGAACAAACTGATAAGTGAAACTGAAAATTTAAGGTTCCACAGCCTAATGAACGTATATATGAATGCATTACATTTATCGTAATATTGTAAGTTTTCTTTATGTATAAATGTATAAACAGACATGTGCACGTGTACGACCATTCGGTAAGATTTCTCATTTTTTTATAATTAATAGAGGCAATAGAGAGGTATGTGTGACCGCAACGAACAAGTAAGTTATCCACATCTTAAAACAGATCCTGAGTATCTGCCGTATCAAGGAGTATTTAGTCGTCTTTAAGAATGCCGGTAAGCAAGCCAAGAGCATAGTCATTTCAAGCGTTTCAATAGATCTAATAGGTATTTAGGCAAATTTCAGAGTGGATAACACTCTCTGTCATCGGTATACGAAAGTTAGTTAATGTCTTTGGGGTTCTCTGCGGGATTTCTTAGAGTTTTTTAAACTGCATGGCAGTCGACAATCAGATGCGGATCAGAATCTCGCTATGCTCAATAAATAGCATACACATTCTGTGGGACCTTAAATCTGTATTATATATGAGGGCATTAATGAAAGACTCCTGTGTTTAACTGCTAGATAAAAAATAATATAAGTAAAAAAAAAAAAAAAAAAAAAAAAAAAAAGAAACGAATTAAGCATAAAAACACTTGTCTACAGGTTTTCATGTGTCGGTTTATACAACAACATTTTATTGGGTTAAACCGCAGGCTAATGTATCAAGACTGCATTTATGCTAGAAATTCTACAATCAGCTAGAAGTCTGCGATTTTCTGGCTGACTGGCTGGAAGGTTGTCTGTTTAATTTTTCGTTGAGGCAGGTTTAGAAGTAAACAAAAACATGAAAAAAAAAAGAATAACAATAATAAATATCTATCGTGTTTGAGATTTACTCGTCGACGATACGTTAGCAGAAATAAAGTTGTCTTGTAGAACTGGTTTCGAACAATGCTCTAAACTTTGTTTTTTGTTTATTTGTTTTTCAATTGAAAAATCAGCCAAGTGTGTGATTTGAGACTTGCTTGAAATAGGTTCACACATACACGTAACCGTATATAAAACACGGCTTTGTTCAATTTAACTTGACATTATATGTCCGTCTGTTTGTCGCTCCGGCTAGTTGCTTATTTTGTTTATCTCTTTGTATTGACTGAAAGCTCTTAACACAATTGCCAATGTAGCCTTTAATTTAAACAAAATAAACTAACAACAACAGCAATCACAACAATAACTAAACCAATAGTAAACAGCACCATAAGTTATTAAAATAATTATATGAAGCGACTTGAACTTGTGGTAAATACTAGAATTATAGTGTACTCTTCCTACCGAGGGGCGCGAGACTATTGAGCTTTGTATTATAGAGTATACTCTATTACGCAATTAACGACCTCCTTAACACCTCCGAATTATTTGAAACTAAAAATGAAGCAACCGGCGTATTTCGTCCCTTAATTATTCATTCGCTTTTCGCGCACTCAATCTATATTGAATTTTAGTTATCGTCGTGGAAAAGTCGAGGACAGATTTTCAATTTCCTATCTAATGAGTATTCAGAGTTCGCCTTCAAGCGATAATTATCTGGCTTAAGTTGCCATTCGCCTTTTGAAGGGTTATAATGGCGACGACCCTACCTTCGATTTCGAGTGCTATCGCAAACTCACATAAATTAATCATTTTACTGCTATTGACTTTTCTGCATTACCAATCGAACGTTTGTTGGTGTGTTGTCGTTACATTCTTATCGCAGAAAACGCGATCAATATTTATTTTTGTTTTGCAAAGAAATGCCCCTCTATACTTATTCATATTACCGGACACAACCAACGTGCATTAATCTTTCCCCTACCACTTGATTTGGATGTCTTTAATAAGTTGAAAGCCATAACATCACTACAAGAACTGAGCGAGAAACTTGCAATTTGATGAGCGGTCGACAAAAGCTTAAACGTTAGCTTCAAAGGTGCCCAAGGGTCCGTTTACGGCTGTGGACGCTAAATGCGCACTCGAATTAACTAACTGTCTTTTCCGACAATATTGCTTTGTGAGTTAATATGTGTGTCGACTGCAATCGAGTCGGATAAAGATTTTTTAGTCGAGACAAAAACCACGTTGCATTTGTCAAATCATGTGTATGAATAACCATATAAACGAAAAGAAGAAGAAGAAGAAAGTAAGTAAATAATCAAATAATCAATGCCATAATCGAAAAAAAAATCATAATATTATTAATTTTTATTACTCTCTTTTAATTATATTTTTATAACCTTTCCATTCTTCCTTTAATGTTTTCTAAAATATAATATATAGGATTAGATATCCTTTCATTTTATGGCACCAGAAGAGAAAAGCATCAAAAATAATGATTTGCTCTTCTCCGCACTTTAGCATTTCCGTCATTAATAGCATTTGCCAGTCCTTCTGTCCATAAAATATGTCCATTCCATGATGACATTTGGCTTTGTTTTGCCTTTGGATATGCTATCCGTCACTGATAAAAGTTGTATACATTGTCCTTATTCGGCGCGTTGACTCGACGTCGACAGCCATAAGCGGACGTGGGATTGACGTCAGGCAACTAAATAGAATAAAGAAAACATATCCCCATTAATTATTATTTTATAATAAATCTTGCATATCATCATGTATAATAATATTAATTTGGTTTTATCTATTGTTCTAACCATCACCGAATGATGAGGGATATATTTATTTGGTCAAAACGATTGCAACGCTCAGAAAAAAGTTGCAGACATAACCCAAAGTATATATGTTCTTGACCAGCATCAAATTTTGAATTGATTTAAGCATGTCCGTCTGCATGTCGGTTCGTCGGTACATCTGTCCGTTTGTGCAACGTCTGAAGCTATCGACTTCCAATTTGATAGAAAGATTGGAAGTTCTTGCACGCAGGTTGGCATTGAAAATAGATTAAATTAGTCGAGGGATCCGCTTGCAAATACTACGTAAGAGGAGGACACCTCTGTTCTTTAAAAGGAATAAAAATTTCCTTTTTGGAACATTACTCATAAATTTCAGCAAATTCAACAAATCTACAAAAATTAGTATGCAGTAGTAGTTCAATACCACTATAACGCACAAAAGGAGGCTTTAAAACTTCATAAGATAAATAAGTTTTTGGCCAGCTTCAAATTTGGAATGCACCCGAAGATGTCCGTCTCTCCATCTGTTCGTCTGCCCAGCTGTGTAGTATCTGTGGTAATGCTTCTCTCATTCGAACTTAGAATCAAGCTTGGGAACCAATATTACTCCTAAATATTTGACTTCGCTTTTCACAAGGAATGTCATTACCATCAATTCCCAAAAAATATGTTAGGGAATGCAACAGAGCTTAACCATTCGAAAAAACCATTTGAATAGAATCTCCTGAATTGAAGATTGATATAACAAAATCACGAATTTTGAAAAGTGCTTGTATAGTGTTGAGTTCCTTTCTGCAACCGAACTGTTGCTAGCTAAGCTTCTCTTTGATGCTTTTTTTCAATATTTTATTAACTGATCAAGGCAGGCTTATCGGCCTGTATGATGGGAGACAATTTCTCCTTTCCTGGTTTCTTTGAATTGAGAAATGAAACTGCTTTAGAAGGTTTCCGTATTCACGGGAAGTAGCATAACTTGAGACAAACATCAACGATACTTTGTAAAAAGACGACTCCTCTTTTAGGTAACTGCTTTAAACGTTGATTATTAATTACATCAAGAGCAGGCGACTTTCTCTTTTTCAAGCAAAAAAATTACATTTTTCTTGTTGGGAACAATAAAAGTTATTGTTTTGTTTTAAAATCCGAACTATCTTCGATTTGCTCTGCAGTAGCTTTGCAATGTTTCAAAGGTGATTTGAAACTTTCAGGAACCAGGAAGCGCAGCATAGAATTTCAGAAGATGGATTTTTTTAAATTGCAACTTCTTTTACAATCCGCTTATTAAGATTTTTCAATTAAATGGGATCGTCAGGATTTCTAAACTGAGTCCAATTTTGTCTAAATATATTCTGCCCAAATTTAGAGTAGAATTTAATTTTGGTGAATATGTTTATCATGTCATCAAGGTGTCCATGGCTTGAATTAAATTAAAAAGTCTACCTGAAAAACAACTTCATGAACATTTGAGCGGTCATACTAAAGGAACTTATGATAGAAGAGGTAATCCTCAGACTCAGATCGTTAACTGTGTTAATTAACAATAAATTCGGATATAAATTAGTTAAGAAGAATTTTAATGTAGAGGGTTGTCGTCCGGTACCATTGAGAATATAGATGTAACTTGGAGAATTCAACGTTTGCATATATGATCCGCATCCACCGATGCGATGAATAATTTGGCCTAAGATTGACTACTCGGTCATTCCGAAGCCTTAGCTTCTTGCGAACTATTGCGATAAACACATTCTATAAAATTGAGAATGCAATCAATGAATTTGTGGTTACCAGCAAAGCTTGTGGGGTAATGAGCACACAGCGGGCAGAGTATATTCCCATATCACTTTTACGTAGTCTTGTGCGCAGTAATCTTCTTCCCCTTATAGTAGTGATTAGATTTACGTCAACGCATTGCAGGCCACACAAGGTTTTGCAAACTTACTAGTGTAAGTGAAAAATTCCCCACTTTTTACACCTAGTCCATCTTACATTACATCAAAGTCATTCTAGCAGGAATAAGACATTTTCAATCCAATTGAAATCTTTTGATTAGAGAAATCATTTACACATCACAGATTTACGTAGTTAATGAATCTGTTCGATACTGCATTTTAAAACAATTATGGGGAGAGTATATTCCCGAGCTGTTTTATTCACGAGAATCACAGCTTCAGAGAAGTGCTTGGCAATAATTGTTATTATAAATAAAATTAATATTTCTCTCATGCGAGTTTTTTTTTTGTTTTCGAAGTCCACACATCTTGCTTGGAACTTTGGGAAGGCTGTTCCGTTGTTGAGAAGAGAACGTGTTAGGTTTTTATTTAAAATGCAATCACCGACACAGACAGACACTCGCTATAATTACACGAAATGGTTAGTTTTGCTAATTATTTTTATTAAGAGTTTAAGAGCATAAAGTAAACTCAACCGGGCGGAAAGTGGAAAAGAATATCCGCCTTCAACATAGAACAACATAGACCTATTTTTCTGTCCACCTGGGTGTATATAGCATAAATTTAGGAACACCCTATATGCAGTATATATATATATGATATATAACCTATGTAGCACATTATAAGGCGCACAAAATTCGTACTTTCGTCCATTGCATCAATGAAACCGAAGTAACTCGTATATAAATGATATATTTCGTTGGTTGGCATTTGCCAAAAATAATAAAAAATTTTTGTTCAAGATGATATCTTCGACCACAATTCTCGGCAGTGGTGTGCACAATCGCTCAGGTTATGTCCCCTTTACGTGTAATAGGCTAAAGATCAAAAGGAAGCGGGCGAGAGATGTAGAGAGAGGTCGCAGACTGACTCGGTTTAGGGGTTTGGGAATATCATAAAGTGCGTTTAGGTTAATCCATATCGAGCGGCATATATCATGCGGCGCGACATGTATATAACAAGCTTGACTCGTCATATCAGTGATCAATGCCAGATAGCTCAAGTTACACTAAAAGGTGGCGAGAAAAGAATATATTCGCGCCCAGCCTGGTACAACTATGAGCCCGTTAGCGGCTGCGATGGTAGAGAACGTATCAGTGTTAAGCAAACGCGTTGAAATCTCTTAATTTGTAACATGTTTACATCCCTTGAACAAGTAAAGATGATGAATGATAATTAATCTTGAAAGCCGACTGCTAACAAGCGCTATATCGGTGAACGTGTACATCAATCGCTTCATTTACATGAAAAGCATAAGGAACGGATTTCGTTATTTACCATTAACCTAACTTTTAATTTCGTATACTGATACGTCATGTAACATTATTTTCGTAGTTCATTTTACTGTTCAATGGTTTTATGTGCAAAATATATCATGTTCATCGTCAGGAAACTTAAAAATTTCGAGCTAAATTGTAAGCGAGAAGTAATAACGCGTTCCGCAAAGAGATATGTGTTAGTGTTTTGCCAATAACTGAATTCGTACGCATCCTTTGTAGATATCCAGCATTGATTCTTCGACTGTATAAATGCTTTTCGGAGCTCGCTCATATTTATGTATTCATATTGTATATCGAACGGAACTCAAAGAGCATATCAAACTTAGTAGATCATTCCCCATGGTAATGGATATGTAATATATTATAAAACATACGAGAACAAACAAGAATTTTAAACATCAAAAGGAAGAAAAACAGTTTAAGGAATATGTACGAGTAATAATACCTGCTATTTAATCTTCGCACAATCATCAAAGTGAAAAAAGCATAAAGAAAAACGAAAATCGTTAAAGCACACATGTGCAAATAAATGCGTTTACATGTTCACATGAAAACGTAAGTATGAGGGTGAGGGGGGTAATAAGTATGGAAATAATGACAAAGACAAAATAAAACGTGTCGATGACTTTGCTTCTTTTGCTTTTATACTTTTTTTTTTTTTTTTTTTTGTTTGCTTTAATGATAGCGCAACAGCACATGAGGGGAATCGGACTAGTCGTCAACTAAAATGCGTAAAAGTTTGTGGGGGTAGGGGGAAGGGCAGAGGGAGAGAGAGAATAAAACCGAGAAAGAGAGTGCGAGAATTACGGGGAGAGTAGAAGGAGGGAGGGGGCGGCAGACTAATAGGTTAAGAAAACAGCAATTCTAATGAATTTATTTTAATTTCTTTTATTTTTTTGACATCCACTTCCTTAGAATAGGGGCGTATTAGATTGGCTATTGCGTTTGTAACTGACCAAACGAAAAGCAACTAAACACCTATAAACTATACACATATGCATATATGCATATATGTACATAGTTTATTCGTTGCTCGCTAACAAGTCTGTAATGAATGAAAGTTGGCAAGTTTCAGTTTAGTTTTATATAATATATCGACTTTAAATTTAACACATATATATTAATTATTATGGCCAACTAAAGGTTTAACGAAAACAAGATCCTGTCCGGACGTATGTTATGCCACAATCATATAATATAACGCTTAAGGCAGTTCGCCCGAAGGAGAATATAAATTTCATACCCATTCATTATAAAAATTTTGTCTCTGCAGAGCAAAGCAAAGAAAGTTATTCATGAAAGCTTTTATGTATTACGATCCCATACTACGATATAATGGACTACGTGTGACATGCATTAAATGCATGTACGACTTCCCCTAGTAAATTATAGTACAATCTCTCTTCCTTCTCAATTTAACTTTTGGTTATGTGAATTATGTCCGTATGTATGTAAATATATTTCGATGAGAGCGTCGACATATGTGTACATAACTGCAAATATGAAATGAAATCGCATTCATACAGTTGATGATATTGCGTTGATGAAAAGCTTATTACAGGCGTTTCTCGCATAATGCGATTAATATGTACCGTGTCCGTGCTATATCGAAACCGTATTATACAAAATTGTTCTTTATTTATTGTAGAATATCATCGTTTAAATTTCGATGTAATAGATAAATGATAGCAATGCGCACTGTGTTGTATTGAAAGCAAGTCTTAAGGTGTAAAATTTGATGCTAACTTATATTTCATTCCAAACATACATACAAATGAAAAAGTAAATTAACTTCAAGTTACATATATATGCGTGAAATTCAACTCTATGATGAAATGCAAAAATTAAAAATACAACAACAAAAACCGTATTTAAAACACATGTAAAAATTTTACAGTAGGGCACAGTCCACCACTAAATAACCTACACCATTCCGTTTAATATAGTTATTTATATATAATCACTTTTCGTAATAAGATTCTATGTCGAAATACGTCCATACCGGCATACGTCCAAATTTCCCGCGAAATATCTCCAAAATCTTGAACACAAAAACCATAAGACGGACAACAAGCTGTTACATGCATCCGCGCAATCTTAATACATCCATGTACCACAATTGTTGTAGGATATAATTATTGTGCTCTTATCAACTTCCCAGAGAAAGTTATTATTCACTACAATGTACTTTTTTCGCTTTTCGCTATTGTTTTTCTTTATCAACCTCATTTACGCTTACTGTCACTTCTCAAAAGGAAGATCACAGATTGTTCTGGAACGATAAAGTCCGGGATTCCCCTCCTATTAAGTGTAATTGAAAAAGAACAGTCGAGCGGAACACTCGATTTTTGGAAATCGTGTTATATTTCAAAACCGTGTTACAATAATCGCAAATTGCATTCAGTGTAATATCGAAATCGTGTTTTACAACTACCGTGTTATACAAGCGACGCCTATATATATATATATATATATATATATGTTTGTGTGTGTGTCTGTGTGTGTATATGCAGGGCGTATTACGCTACAACGCGTAATAGAAAGACATTTGTTTTATGAAACCGTGAACATATATTGGCTACACAAAAGGCAAAAAGAGAAAAACGTATATAAAAAAGTAATATTCGCCTTGAGGCTCATATGGAGATTATATCAGCTCAAACGACTGAACGACTCTATGAAAACTGCAAAGTAGTCTCTTAATTGTGGCTAGTTGGGTGTCCGTGTCACTTTTATATCAAAACTGTTTCCAATTTGCATTAAATTCTTTATTGATTTCCTTTGCAATAATTTTCCGTTATTTTGAACTATTTTTTTTTTTTTTTTTTTTTTTTGTTATATACCACTTGTGACACACGGATGTGTTAAGCTGGTGAGGATATATGCAGCATCCAAAAGGCCTTGAGACAGACGACCTTTTATTCAGAATGACTTTCTCAATTGATCTGAACTTGTCTGCCCATCTGCCCGTTTTGTTTTTTTTTGCGTTTCACGTATAGGCTGAAATTGTTGCGATATTTTGAAATATGACTCGTCTGGCAAGAAAGCACTTCTTCGATCATTTCATACATCATATTTTGCTAAGCAGTTATATGAATAATTGTGGGATGGTGTAGGGTGTTTTATAAGCAGCCATAGTTCACGTTAGTTGTTTTTCAATCAAAAAGTATTTCAAGTTTTTTTCAGTTTTTAAAAGCGTGTTTATTGACCCTAGAACCACAGTCACTTCCAGGCCGATCTTTTGGCGTAAATTCTAAAATTGCTTATGAAATTTTATTAAATTTCTTCATCTACAGACAGTTAGGTATGTATGTATATATATAAATTGAGCACAATTTTTATGTTATTCACAGATAAATAGATTTATAAACATTATAGGACCTTTGAAGCGTATTTCTTCAAAAAATCCAAAAGCACAACAAAACCGCTTCTTCCTTTTTCTAACCGATACGGTTTTATCACCGCTAAGCCAACCAACTTACCAACTCAGTCTTGTGTTTTATCTGCATTCTATTGAATTCATATCGGATCAATGAGTTTAATGTAAGATCTTGTTTTTTGTAATGAATTTATAGCAGATATAAACCCTTATATAAACTCTTTGTGTGAAGAAGGAGTGGAAGATTAAACAAATTAGTTCCCAAAACAGTGGCGTCCCACGCAGTAATTAGTTAAATGATAGGTGAAATTTTGACGAAGCTGGCTTAAGATATTGAAATGCATGTGTATTTGACTTTTACATCAATTTGAAAAGCATATGAACTATTAAAAAATATCGAGCTTCAAAAAATACTCGCTGGCATTTAAAGAAGTCAGATAACCTTGGACTCGATTTTTTAATCGAACAATCGTCTCTTATCATTTATAAAACAGAATATATGTGTTACAAGTCAAATCGAAAGAAATTCGCCAAAAATTTCCAATCATTCCGTCCTATCAAAGCGAATAAAAAATGAAATCTTCGTCAGACGTTGATGAAGAAGATCTAAAAAATAAAGTTTGTTAATAGAATATTTAATTGTAAGGTGGCTATTAACTATTTCAATTTGCCTCCTTACTCTTAGGATACGTATATATACATATAACACAGAAGATTTTTAAAGCATTATTTAATTTTAAATTTATTCAGAGCCGATAGCCTGTGTTGCTATTGCTCAATGTCTTATTTTTTAGTCTAAGAATTTATTTCATAAGTCTAAAATTATAATAATAATAATAATAAATTTATTTAGCTGCAACAATTAAACTAATTATGGCATTCGTCACGGAATAAATATTTCTGTTTAAAAGAATACGCTTTCTTTGCTTACGTCGGGTCAAGTTTGCTATTGATCACCATTCCATGTCAAGCAACAAAATTATTTTACACTCGATAATTATATAAAATTGAATTAAAAAAAAAAAACAAAAGAAAAGAAAAGAAAAATCGTGCTTTAAAAAGAATAAAATTTGTTTAATCAGACATAACCGTTTTATTGAAAAAAAAAAATATCTAACATACACCAGGAAGACCAGGGTTAGTAAAGCGACGCACTAAAATTATATCATAAATTGAAAAAATTATATTTTCTTTTATGTTGTATGCATACACTAATGTTATAATTAATCGTTAAATATGAAAGGAAACGAGGGAAATGATAAATGTTAGAGAAGCCTATGAAAAATGCATGCATTTTAGATTGAAATTCACATCAAACATATGCTAACCTTAGAAAATTTAAATGGAAAATTATGTATGAAGAATGTACCATGAAGAATTTTGTTTCATACTTCATCAATATATCCATTAGTGATTTACATTTCTTTAATAAAAGAAAAGGCAAGCAAAGGGTCGATTTTGAAAGCAAATTGCAATTGCAAATATCCTTGTGGATTTATAGAATACGTGTGTGTGTGTGTGTGTGTGTGTGCGTGTGTGCGTGTGTGTGCGTGTGTGTGCGTATCTGCATACGTTTGCCTAATGAAACATAAACCAAAGTTTGAGTTCGAGTCGAGAGCAAACAATAATGAAAGCATAAACAATAATTCGTTCCACACTCGTTCGCGACCGCTCTCTTAGTAATATATTTCTCTAACTTGTGAGAGTAGCGAGTACAAATTGGCATAGCTTAGAAGGTAACATTTCACAGTAACAGTTAACTGTGAAATGAATTCTAAAAGTATCTATTCTCATAGGTAATATTCTTTCGAAAATTTTTATTTATTTATTTATTTAACATACAGTTAGTTATCTACATTACTAGGATACAGCTAAACTTAAGACTAAAAGATTAAAGACTAAAGAGAAAAGACTAAAAAATAAAGAAAAAAAACTAAAATTTATTAAGCAGGCAACAGGAACCAGCAGCAACAACAACAACACTGCAACAACTCTTGCTGAAAAATTTACTGTAAATATTTATTTATTTATATATTATTTAACAATTAACAAATATTAACTACAAATAAATTATAAGCTAAAATTAAGCATTAAATTCAGAACATTAGTTCAATATAAATTAAATATAATACAATATGTATAACTATAGAGTTGAAAAAACATAAAAATAATAAAGAAAATATAATAAACATAATTAAAGAAATAATAAATATTATTATTATTATTATTATTAATTTCGCCAGAGAAGTAAATTCTAAGATTAAACTCTTGAAAGCACTAGCATCTAAGGCTATCTATCGGCTTTTATTAAAAACTCTACCGCACTTGAGATTCGAACCCACGACCATTGACTTGCTAGTCGAGATTCCTCGTCTAATTCCTCCTCTAATAAATAGATAAACGTCAGGACACCAGCAGTCAGTCATTCAATGCATATGTATTTACAGAAAGAATCAGTAGACGCATCTAATGCCTTGAAGTTACTTTGACTTGACAGAGTAAGCATACATGAGCAACTGACAGTGTAAAAGACGAGAGAATTTCGATCGGAAAAATCGCTAACGTAAACAAATTATAACAGAATTCTGTTAATATGAACATTAAAAGGAATCTTCCCATGTTTTTCTTATTTATTGTTGGCAATGTTTTTTTGTCCTAATTAGTGTCCTTATGTTTTTCAATATGATCGACTTAAAAGAGAAAATCTTAGAAACCGAAGAAGATTGCATGTTTGCAAACATTAAGATCTTGGAATTTTTTTTATGATATGTTTTTTTTTTTTCTTTTGAAAAATGTTTTATCCAATTTCCCTTCATTTTTAAATTTCTTTAACTAATAAAGTTAATAACTCTGAATATAATTAAATAATTAGTAGAACTTAATGTTTATATTTCTGCTAACCTCTACCAAGTAATTTAATTTGTTAATTAAAATTTAAATACTTCTGCCGAAAGAAAGATTTGTAAAAATTCGAGTAACACTTCACTTTGTCTTCTGTTATTTATCATTCGTTGAACAATGAGCAAAAAAGTGTGATTGACTTTTTTCCAACATCCTCGTTCTCTTATTCTCAGCATTATTGATCACTTGTCATGCTCCTTTTATTATACCAATATTCAGAATCAATTTTTAAATTGATCGAAGCTTATCTGTCCGCCTGTCCGTCTGATATCTATCCATGTATGTTTACGGTGAACCTATATATCGCAATTTTTGGAGAAATTTTGATGAAATACGGTACACGAAGATGAATGCTTTCCCACTTTCTCGACCACCGTCCGTATAACGCCTTGTTTTGAAAGGTCCTTATATGCAAATAAATTGCAATTTTCAAAATTTGTTGATAAAACTCGCTCTATAATAAGGTTTGGATCGATATAAACGATTTGCTTTAACGTTATCGCATCTAACCATTCCTACGAAAATTGAATCTTTTTTATTCAGTATAATGGTCTAAGTTTCAATATTTCATGGGAATAATTGGCTGGTAATAGTAAATTGACAAACAAATAAAACTTACGAAAATTAGATCGCATTGGAAGCTTAAAAATCAATTCATAGTAACAGGTTGGCAAAAAACTTTTAATATTTGCCGCGAAAATAGGTGAAGAATTTCATAAGGCGAAGTAATGTAGCGTATTTAATATTCGGCCTTGAACTTATCCTGTCTATAATGCTTTTACTTGAGTTTTGTTTTTCGTTCTTAATTATTTATGCACTCTCATGCAAAACTCAGAACAATTTGGGCGAGATGCACCTCTTATTATATCAATCGATTTATAAAACTTTTTTGAGATGATTTTCGAAATATTTCGCTGATGTCTGATACAGGGACATACTCTAGTGCAACAATGGGCACTATTAAAAATTAATTGGATCCAAATGTATGTACGACCTCTCACCGAGAGAAAGCGTTGTTTAGAAAGAAGTCGTTTTCCACATCTAATATTTCTTGATTAAAAATTGATGGAATATATTACATTGACATGGTGACATTTTGGATCGAAAGAGGTCGTCTTTTGAACTCTCTCCTTCTGTCTCTCTCGCTCTCTCATTAAGCTTTATGTGACAAAAAATTGTAAAATTTTGTATTATATCTTATGATGAAACCGAGCGCAGAATAGCGACTTGACACTAAACTTCCATTATATTAAATTATTTTTTGGAGCCGTGCGACTTCTTATCGAAAAGAAGCTTTAATACTGTAATAGTCTGCATTTGATGGCGAAAATAAATCCAGTTGTGTACGGTATTTGAAGACCGTCCTTGACTGATTGTACGCGTCTTAACTAGTTTTACTATAAAAAAAAAAATGCGTACATAACTATAAAAGCATTAGTAGCTATGTTTGAAAACATTTGTTGTCTTGTCTCTTGTTGTGTAACCTGAACACTCAGTGAATTATGGTTACAAAACTATTATTTATCTAATAAGTGAAAACTAATCGCTTCCATACTTAGAAGTGTTTATATGTTTATATGTTATTTGTCGAGTATCTAATGTTAATAATGATAACATTTCTTAATAATGATGATCATTCATAAAGGGAGCAATGAGTCTGGCAGCCGAAGCAATTTCAAGTATAACAAATAATTTCACTTCAAACTTAAATGACATATAAAACAGTCAAGCAGCATCTAACACGTTACTGGGCATGATATGTTTGTAAATACGCATGCACTTACACGCGTATAACTCAGCTGAAATAACATTTAAAAGCGCTTATAGAAAATATTGCTCGTATCCTTATAATCACGATTTCATATGAATGCAGGAACTTCCCTTTAAATAATCATAAGCTTGCGTACAGTAAGTGAGCGAAACCTGTTCTTGATTTTTTGATTCGATTAATATGCTGGCGAAATGGATATTCATGGTCCATGTACGTGTACAAATAATAAACATAAGATAAATCGTAGCGAGTGACAAATAAATGCGAATTTATTAGCAAAAACTCCGATCAACTAACCACATTAACAGGGCTCTGTTAAGTGACGAGAATTACGATATGGTTCGACTTAGAACCCTGCTCCGTCTCAATTAGGTAACGCAAAATATTCTTGTATTCACCTCTCGAATCTATATAAAAATACGGCTTTCCGGAAGTATTTTTACCAAATTTGTGAAAACCACATATTAGCGAAACACCACGTGACCTATCAGCGTTAAGTCAAAAAAAACGAATGTAATTTTCTTCGTAATAGATTCGAAATCGTTTTTTCTTCTGTTAATGATGAGCCGTACATTTATTTGTCACAGCGATTTTTGATTCGCGTGACGTAGGCGCATATTGTTGGCATTTTTTCGTTTAGCCGCATCAGAGTCTCGGATTTGATCACTTTCTCATAGTCGCAACCGACGTTAACATAACAAATTTGAAGAAATTCTTAAAAGTAGCTCGAAGAAGCGAAATTTGAATTTGTTTTAGCTTGTTCGAAAGGTGTTTTTGAACGGACTAGGCTTCCAAGTTCAATCAGAGTTCAGGTCTCTGTTAAGGTAGTTAGTAGGCAGGTAGGTATCTTTGCTAGTCAAATTCGAATTTCTGTTCACATCCTTGACGAATTTTGGCCATTCACTTTCTCAATACCCACAAAGTCACTTTTCGAAGAGGGAACGAATTTCTTTTCCTTTTTTTTTTTTGTTTTAATTGAACGGCAGAATTTGGATTGTCTATATTGATGATATCCTCCTTGTATTTTGGTAACAATGTAAATTAAAAACAAAAAAAAGGCAAAAAACCAAAATGTATTTTATTTTTTTTTTCTAATTTATTTAATTATTCATATTGTTAATTAACGTTTTATATTTGTGGTTAAAAAAACATTTTCTTTTTTCTTATTTTTTTTTTTTTGCTTAAGTATGTGTTAGTACAGTCACTACATGAACGAACATTTAGATTTAGGAAAAATTATATCGATATATAAAAATTTGGGGAATTTTGATATTCGCATGATTATCTTATAGACTACAACTGGAGCGTATGTTGTTTTGTAAAAAATTAATTTTATTTATATACAAAGTTAAGTAAATTTTTAATTTTTTTCGAAAACTTAGGAACAAAGTCGGGGCTTTCCTCTACTAATTCATTTGGAATTTAAAGGCGTTGTGGGATGCTTTGAGCCGGTTAATAGCATCATCCCATTTATATGTATTCAGTATGAAATGCTATTTCTAAGTATTGTTTAATTTGTTTATTTATTTATTTTATTTATTTATTTTGTTTTCTTTCTATTTTATTATATTTTTATATATACAGGAATTATAATTACTTCTTAATCAGTATCACATTTGAATGAGTTACGGTAGATGGTAAGCGTAACGAATTCTTTTAAATGAGAATTCGCCGCCATATTGCAAGCATCTAACCATAATTTTCACAATTTACGTTCCTTTCAAATCAAAAAACACAAACAAAACTTATAGCTATAAAAAAAAAAAAAAAAAAGGTAAAAATGAAGCTTACTTTCTACAAATTGTTATGCTGATGAAAACAATTCATAATGAGATTTTTGTTAATATACTTTTCAAGGGGGATTTGCTTTGCTTTGTGTACAAAAGCGTTAAGTTTATCAAGTGAAATGAAGTAAATGGTTTTTTGTTTTCTTTTGTGTTTGCATTGTTGTCGGTTTTTTTTTTTTTTTTTTTTTTTCTTTTAAACTTTAAATGAGCATGTGAGCGGTTAATGATAATGAATATGCCTTAAGGTAGGTGGGTGGTTTTGACAACAGCAATCGCGATAGCAATAAAGACAAGAGCAGAAGACGTGCACACAACAATAAACTGAATGACACATTAACTGCTTTCATTAGGCGAATACAATTTATGTTTTGTTAAACCGAATTCGGGACTAATGGTGACGCTACGTGAAAGATTTTTCATAAATTGTGGCAGCAGCGAAGTCCATCCGCGTTTGTCTTGATGCAACGTTAAATACAACTCAAAAGTGGATACCATATCCGGATCGATTTTCAGTGTACCTATACGCCTGGAATTGTGCGGTTCTTCTGCAAATTCAATGTACACCGTGCAACCTCGTATGCCGCAAGGCTCGCGCTCTGAAATGCGTATCATATCCGATGCGATACGTGCGGTAAGGTCACAGGGTATTGACACTTCCGTGCAAGACAAATTACGAGATTTAGCTGCGCGCAACTCATCAAGCAAACGTAGCGACAAACTATTCACAGCAGCATACTCGACATTATCACAGTAGAAGAGTTCTTCGTCAGCCGTCAAACTCGGACGATCATTATCACTATTTGAAGGGGTTTGATGTTTATCGTTTGTGGTTGTGGCCGCCAGCGTCGTTGACCAATCTAAAAATATGCATATAAAAAAGAAAGAACAATAATATAAAAAATGAAATGTCTATTTAAAGTGCCTATACACGTATGTATAAGAATGTGTTTATGCGTTTATTTTAATTAATGATAATAATAAACTAATGTAAAATAAATTTAATTTATTGTATACCTTACGAAACGACAAAGCAAATTTCAAACATACACTCGTACATGTGTAAAGGTTTTAAAAATAATCGAAACGATATTAATATGCGCAAAGTTTTTATTTTATTTCCGTCGCTCGTGTATATTTATTATAGAATCATTATTTTATTATTGTTATTATTATTATTATTATTATTATTATTATCGTTATTATTATTAATGTGTTGTTTATTATAAATTTTATCAATTGTGCAAGTCTACATTAAAATTTCATCAGCCTTTAAATAAGATAAACATCGTTTGGATACAATTCTCCTCAAATAGAGAATGATGAAATTTTTGCATTTTCTTTGTTTTACCATTTGCTTATTTATTATACTTACTCACGTGTTTCGAAAAAAAAAAAAAAAAAATACAAATGATATACACACACATTTGTCCGAGAGCAGCTCAATTCAAATCAATTTTTATACCCAACTAATGTTTGCAAAACCCAGGCCCAGAATGAATGTTCAGAGACCCAATAAAGTATATAGACTGCTGATTAAGCATCAAATTCTGCATTGATTGAAGCTTGTCCGTCTGTCCGTCTGTGTAATGTCTGGTATAAGCATTCTCCTGATCGCAAAGATGCAACTATCGACTTCAAATTTGGCAGCAACATTGGAAGTTCTTCGGCACAGGTTCGTATTAAAGACGGGCCAAATCGGTGAGAGGACATGCCTACACTAACAGTAAATTAAGGAATAACAAAATTGGTTGTTTGCTCATTGTTTATAAACTATAAAAGACAAATCTACAATAATTTGAAGGTACATTCCCCGGGCGATGCTGTAGTACCTGTGCAAAAATTGGAAAAATTGACCAGGTCTTCCCAATATTCTGGTATATAAATAAGAATTTAACTTTTTTTTTTTTTTTTTTTTTGCTTCAAAAATCCCATTAAATATATATAATATCTTAGAAAGTTTCAAATTCGAGTTAAACCTAAGCATGTCCGTTGGTCCATCTACCCAACTTCGTAGTATCTGCGGCAGATTTTCCCCCGTTTGCAAAAGTTAAAATATCGCCTACAAGTTTGCAAGATAAAGTGAAAATGACCTAAACGGATCGAAGGACACGCCTACAGCGCCCACACTCTTACGCAAGCAAAACTATGAGCACCTTTGCTTTGTGTGTTTTTTTGCTCATGACTCATAAACCACTACAACGCTTCCACCATATAAAATTCTCTTTTTATTCTGAATGTAGGAAAGATCAGTCACGCCTACTCGATATTATACAGTATGAGAATGTAACTTTTACCCTTTTTTGTTTTGCTCCTCATGACCGAATATTATTTTCCTACTTGTTATTATTATCCTTATGCACGTATATATAGGTATGGGGATAAGGTCAAAATTGAAAGCAATGATAAGAGATATATGAAAATTTCATCAGCCAACTACAAAGCAGAGAATTGTTACATAAAGCCATGGCATTGGTATAATTTTCTTTTAAACATGTTTTTGTGTTTTGACAAACACACCTGAATGTCTGCTTCAATACATTGAGTTATTATGCCAGACCCTTGACCTGAAATAACATGTAAACAGTCTAAAAAACCCATTAATGTCGAGAATACATACACACGCACACGCGCGCGTGTTTTTTTAGAATGAACTCTTGAACAAACAAAATTAAATTTCTCGGAATAAAATGATATGTTAGTAAACATTTATTAATAAAATGTTGAAAATGTTTTTTTGAACTAAACATATTTCCCTGAACATAACAATAATTACTAATATACAATCCACATTCGTAAAATACTATCAAATTATCTTGCAATCTTGTAATGAATATAAGTCGATTCTTCACTTTTCTTGAGAAGTCGTTCACGAACGATAATTGCATTCCGGCTTTCCATCTAGAGTCTAAGACTTTATACAACTATCCTAAGTGTATTGTTGCACATTATCGTATCATTCACCACTTGCGGTATGTTAACGATTATACAACTATGCGGATGCATACATCACTATACCGGTCGATTCGGAATCCCTTTCTGAATCGATTTAAGCTTGTCGGTCTGTCTATCCGTCGCGTTTTTATTTTTTTGTATTTGTTCAACCTACAGGTCGCATTTTTTGAGATATTTTGACGAAATTTGCTACATCGATATGTTTTGGCTCAAGGACGAATGGTATTGGAAATTTTTTCATCACTTCTTTCAATGATGAGTTTGCAAAGTAAAGCGTCATATGGGACGCCTGTGTTAACCGAAGTGGTGTAGGGTATTTAATAATGTGCCGTGTTCCACTACAGTGTTTTTGTTTGTTTGCATATATTTAAAATAATATTTATCAATCTTTCCATGTATTTTGTTAAATTGTTTGATTTCCTTAATATTAATCTTCTATAACAATATGGTTAATTATTGCATCATTTAAGACTTTTTTTAAGGCAAGAGCAGACAGAAGAAATGGTTAGCAACATGAAAGTTTTATTTCGTTCTTTCTTATTTCATTGTTGTAGAATTTTCTCGTAAGCACGATTTACGCTATTCATGGAAATCAGTTTTTTTCGACTGACGGCTTAGCTTTTTTAGGTTTTTTTTTCATGCGTGCAAGGAAGTAGGCTTAGTTAATTTGCCTACCCAAAGTGGTTATGGCATTCGTGTTCCTTCCTAAAAAAATATCGATAATTTGATATGAACCAATAAGGGATCGCGGAACCCTTTTTGTAAGGATCAGTAGTACCTTTTTATTAGGCCGAATACTAATATATACAACGATTGCTTTAAAATATTATTATTATTGTATTACTGCTTAGTAAAAAAATTATATATCGCTAGCGAATATTCTTTTGAAAAGTGTATAGTATTTTAAAAGTAATGTACACTAGTTATGTTTAACAATATAATATAAGATAATAATAATTATAAGACTTTAACATAATCCTGATGGTAGGCACAAGGACATCTACTATAATATGGTAAAAATTAGTTACGGAAATAATGTCGAAATCACTCAATACTTTCTCTCTTTTGTTTTTTCCCCTATTCTTGATCGGCTAAATTTAATCAGAAATGAATTAGTGAAGTTTCAGTGCTTCACATTAAGTTTTTTAGGCCCTTGAAAACTGCAATAACAAATAAACGGATCAGTGGTATGCATGTATACTATTGCTCAATATTATCGAGGAGCAACTTAGCGAACTCAATTTTTCTTTCTTCTTTATCATAGTTAAAGGTAAAGTCCCAAAATATATACACTTTTACTTACTTTAATTACATTTTTTAGAGTTCAACTACTGTCGATTACGTTTACCATTTGCATACGAGTGTCTACGTTGAGGTAGTAATCGAGGTTTATCAAGTGAAATATTTGCAAATAATTGATTTCGTAATTCTTAAAAAAAAATAAAAAAAAGCGAATGAATAAAAAATTTTAATTGCTCACCCGGCACAATCGTTCAAATTGATTGTAACTTATTGACTTGAATGTTTGCTTTGACATATAATGATAACCGAACGAGAGCTGCTAAAATGCTTAGATTAAGGAGTATTTTACATTTTATTTAGAATACATTTGCGAAGGTATTTGAAAAGTGTCTTCTATATATTTTTCCTAAATAAAAATTTGTAGACAAAACAACGAACCAAATATTGTGAAATAATTCAAATGGATGAAGAAAAGGAACAGTTAGTTGCCTCATTTTTACTGTAGTTTTTTTTTTTTTTTTTTATATTGGCATAGATTCTTTTAACATTTTATTTCAATCTTTGGCCAAAATTTCACTTTACCGGGATTTGGATTGAAGCTGCAATTCTTGTCAAGAAAAGAGTGTCCTGTTTTCGAACAATGTCTTAAAAGTTTTAACTTTTGAAAATAAAGCAACTCATATTCTTTTAATATTCTTCTTTCAAACATTTCTGATACAGTTTTTAAGAATAAGTAGTGGAGGAGGAAAATGCGACATACATATATAAAAAAAAAAAAAAATAAATAAATAAAATAAAACAAAATAAAATAAGAAGTGTTTATTATTAAAACTTGCCTTTTGATTTTGTCGGTCCACTGAGAACATTAAAACGTTCTGTATATTGATTTTGTACAGATAACACTTCCATTTCGTCTGGCGATACTTTTTGTTGCACAATCAAAAAAAAAAAAACAAAAACTTTTTTCTTTTGTAGAAAATTTCTTTATATAAAACAAATGAAGTAATTTTTAAATGCTATTTGATCACAGTTCGGACATAAATGTTTTCTTGTATGTGTATAAAAAATTATTTCTTGTTTATTGATCTTTTAAAAAAAAAAATCATAGATTATATTTAAAAAAAAAAATGGCAGTTTTTTCTATCTTAGTCACGTACGATTTCTGATATTCCGCAGAGTCTTTTATTATACATGTACTTGTCAATCAAAAAAGCCAGTTTTTCAGTTTTTCTCCTTTGCTATGTATTACAAATGCTTCATAATTTCTAATCTATACTAATAATTTTTATTATATTTTCTCCGCTTAAAACACCTTTCACTTGAGAATGCAATAACTAAAAAAACATCGAATATTCCCGACTTGTTAGCTGCAAAAAGGCAATTCTCAGAGTAAATATAAATCAATAGATAATGTTTTCTCTCAGAGTAAAAGAGTAAACAAAATTGTACAATAACAATTTCAACATTACTTGAATAAATTATGTAAAGAGTGTAAAAAGCATTCGAAAAAATCTACTCTCTTCTCTCTTAGCTTCGACCAAAACTTTTGTCACATCAACTGAGATGAATGGATTTTCATAGCAGCAGACCAAGCAAACCAAGCCAAAACATTTGAGTTTGAATTGCTTCAAACATCTCATTTGTATCTCACCTCTTGCTCTCGTTAGCTATTCTCTGACACTTTCTGCTTTTTTTATATCTTCTAGTGGAAGTAAGTTAGATTTGTCAAATGTTTGCGTCGCACAGTACCTGATCGATACAAAGATAGTCGGTCGACCCAAGTCTGCCTGCCTTTTCAAACATCTAACTTTTGTCAAAAATCATACATACGGTTGTGTCAGCAATCACATTCTTGATCATGTATATCTGATTATCAGGTCGTTTGTCCTTAAATAATCAAATTACATTTTATTATATCTATTTTGTGTTGCTATGTTGCAGTGTTTTTTTAAACATCTATCTGTTATGTCCTTAAGTCTATTCTTTCTGTATATGTTAACTAAATGTCTTGCTCTTTTGCATTAAATATGCATATGCGTACTATGTTTCGGGTCTGTTGTGATGCATATAGATATAAGACATCTTTGGAACTAAAGAGTACTATTGCGTATATTTAGTTACAGTTTTCCCTTAGTGTTGGGCTATCATATAACTAACTATATGACGAAGTAATTCCTTTGATTTCGATATGGATTTATTTAGACCAAATGAATAGAAGTGGAAAGGTAGTGGGTATCAGTCTATTCGACCTAAGTCGGATATGATTTCTCTCTTGGTTTCGGTTGTTTTCTCTTGTCTTTGATAATCTTCTTAGATCTCAAAATTTCTGGTTTATTATATTTCTTTATTTATGTTAAAGATATATCTCGTACATGTGCATATGAATATTATGTTTCTTTACAGTTTTGTTTTTCTTTTCTTGTCTCACTTTTGCTCTCTCTCTCTCTCTCTCTCTCTCTCTCTCTCTCTCTCTCTCTCTTTCAATTTATTTGCTTGCTTTCTTACTGTTGTTTTCTCTTTATGGCGTACGTGACTTTTTCATTTCACCCTGTTTTGGTCTTTCAGGTTTGACCTGTGTTCTCGTCGTCATCATCGCTATCATCAGTATGAACATCTAGATGTATACATATATATATATATATATATGTTTATATGTAGGTAAGTTCTTTGTAAACATATGAATCCATGCTTTCTTTTTATATAAAAACTAACCATTTTTTTCTTAAGATATTGTATGGATGCATATGTATATGCGTATACTACCTCCTACATCAGCTCTTAAACAGATAACCTTTTCTTTTTATACATATGCAGGAATATTAACAATTATAGGCACATTATATATGCATATATATTATAGAAAGTATTACTGTCATTGAATTTATGTACTAATATATGTCTACGTGGGGATATACGCGGCATATACCTATATACATAGATACATATATGTAGGTTTTAACAACAACCGATTCGCTTAACTTGCACATTACATTGTTTCTTTCTTATTTTTTCTTATTATTATATATATTCGTATCCACTACTCAAGAGTATTTATATGAATTTTATTAATACATGCGTACGTGGATGTAAGCAGTGAATATATCTGCGCCTTTTGACAACAACCGATTCGCTTAACTTAAAGATAACATTGTCTTTTTTTTTTTTGTTTTGCTTTTATAAAACTTTACACAGAAAAATGTTTATCTATCTACAGGCGAGGTGATGGTACCTATTAACTTTCTTAAATGTTATTGCAGGCCTAAGATGGCAGATGTATATGCAATAAGGTTCTTGTTGCAATTGTTTTATATGGATAAGTGAAGAGCAAAATAAAAGCAGATTTCGTAGATTCTCGCTGTATACTGAGTCCAAGAGTTTGTAGACTCGAGTTAAATTAGTTTAATCACTTCGATTTTGCGCAATTTGAAAGATGATAATGCCGTGGCTGAGAAATTTATCTAATCGCTCTCGTCAATCCTATTTACGAAGCAAATTAACTAACGCTATTTCTATTTTTTAAATCAATATTTTTTCATCTTTCAATAACTAATATATGACATGACATTGGGTACTGAAATTTGATCTTGTGGGTAATGAAATCGAGCAACGTTATTTAAAATTGTGGTAAAATAATGGATGGTTTTGTTCGGTTGACCGACAGAAATCATCAGAAGTCCATGGGAATATATACAGCAGCCTTTGCAAAAAGTAAACGGATAAACGAATTTTGAGATAAATGGAAAGACAAACCCATTCCTGTGTGAGACTCTTTTTTATAGACATTGGCTATCACACCGATTCAACGGGAATCGTTTAGAGAGAAATGCTTTATTATATATGTAAGCAAGCATAAAGCTTGCCATTCAGCTTATAAGATCCCGAAATACTTATCAGATATCCTAAAGAGTCTCTGCCAAACTTTCCCATAAAGAACGTTTGCTTGTTTTTCTTCATTTAAATAAATGAAATCACCTATAAAGAATAAAATGAGTTCAATATATGCGCACGTATTCGGAAGTTCCACCGCTTCTCGTTGCCTCTCTCAAAATTTGATTCTTTTGTCAGTTTTATAACATACCGCACCGTCTCTAACGCACTACGATGCAATACTGTCGAGAATCTTTGTGTTTTGCCGTCAGGTTGGTACTATGAAACTGTGAAATAATGGTACTACTAGCACCTATTACCTTGATGTGTAAAAAAATTTGAACAATTTGAAAACGTTTTTACAGGATGTAAGTAATGATATTAAATTGAATGATCAGCTTGGAAACGGCGAACGTCAAGCGAATCGTAAGCATATAATTTTCAAAGGAACTGAGAATAATGTAACGCCTATTAGAGAAGTTTCCACAATCAAGAGTAAAAATGAAGATGTAGATTGCTTTTGATATCTCCTTTTAATCCTTTCTGTCCTCTTAAGATTTCGATAAATTGGTAAAGAAAATCAATGCGCCAAAGCGATGCAATAACCTTAAAAAAAATTGTCGATTGCAGTACATGATTATCAAATTGCGTTTGTCAACTTTCCTCAGAGTCTGGTGTGTGCAAAGTGACCATAGTCGTGCTATTCGCTTATCTAAGATATTTATGAGACGGAAATTCAAGCCTTAAAGCTTATTTCACGGAGAATACACCCTTCCTCAGTGGTGTAATGTGTGTCAAATATTTCCCTTCGCTGATAGAAATCGATGCGAAACTTGACTAGACTTGACACCTTAAGTGAGTCATGTCCGTAAGAGTAGGCGAGTAGCTAAGAACAGCGATTAATCAGTCAATGTTCGCGGCTTCAAATTTCAATGCGTTAGAGTCTTCTTTGGATTGGCTGTGGCCGCTTCCCTATATCTTTCCTTTTCTACAACTTTTTCTTCTTTTTAGCCGTCGCCGTGCTACACTATTAGGTGACGTATGCGTAAACAACAAAGCAAATGCCTTAACTTTACGTTAACTTTGCTTGCGTTGTCTGAATCGCCCTCTCGACATACCAAATATTAGTTTAGGCACCTAAGGTGAATATGTCTTTAAAAATTATTAAAATGTATTTACATTGAAAAACGTTTCGCAGATCCATGCGGATAATTGTTTGTAAAAGGTAATGTGGTGCCATAATTATGAATATCACGCTCGCCCATTTAACAAGTTTTTTTCTCAAGTCTGTAATAATTATTCTTGTGTTTAAGTATCATTTAATGTTTGTCCAATTTTGGTGTAAGCGTTGGCGTGCCTTGTGTCACATGCATTTATGCATACAAATAAATGCCTTCATACGGTGCGGTAGCAATTGTTAATGAATTTTATAAATTAAAAATTGAACTTTTTCTCTCGAACTCTTTATTTGTTTGCTTCATGGTTGGGTACGATAATTAATGTTTGCCTTTTGTTAATTATTTTTTGTTTTTCATTCACGTACATTGTTTAGCACGTTTCATATCCTTGATGGTGTAAACAATTCGAAAGATTTTGTGGACAAATTTCCAAGCAAAGCTAACAAGTCAAAAACTTTTATTATTACTTGAACCCATAGTACAGTGATATTGGTGCATACAGATTAAAATGGAAAATATTGGAAAAGTAAAATTATTTTTCCAAAATTTTTCATCTATTTCGTTAAAAAAGTTTTTCCATATTATTTCGAAGCTAATCGGATTTTTCCAATTTTGAAAGCATTTTTATCGAGCCACCGAAACATCTGATAAATGTATCTTAATATTCGATTATTTTTCTTCTTGTATTCTTCAATTAGGCTAAAATAGTTGATTTTATCGCGTTAGTCCGTTCGTCCATCTGCCGTTTGCTGTTAAAACATTCGCGAGACCAAAAACTTGAGGTAGAAAACTAAAAATTTTACTCATAAGCATATAACCGACGGCAATAAAACAAGTTTGGACATGGGCGTGATTTTTTCATAACCACATCCACTTATGGCAATGATGTGACAGTAGCAATCAACATATGCGAAGATCATCTAAAGCATGCTATTCAAGACACTAACTCGTAGCTCGTTACACCTTATAAGACAGTGTGGGCTTTAAGTGAGTTGCAAAGATTTGCCTGGGCCAGGTAAAAGATTCGTGCATGATCTCGAGTAACTTGCCAGTTACACGCTCATTTCTTACAAACTATCTTGCAGTTTGAGATGAGATATCTGATTCCTTCGGCCTTCAACAGCATAGGCTGATGGGGAATTTTGATAGTCTTTCAACTTTTTTTATTCGTATACGTACGGATAAAGATAGGTTTGAGTTAGAGCATCTTAAGTTGCTTTTTAAATATCGTAACTTTAAAAATTGTACCTTTGAAATTAGAAATGCAAACTATTCTGTACCAGAATTGGAGTGATGCAGTTGTGCTGTTTAACCTGAGATTGTATATTTAATGTTGCACAAATAAACAAACAAGTTCTACGTTTAAATAACGTAAGCACGTAAGCATTCGGAGATTTACTGCCATATATTACGCTTCCATATATATACATATACAATACATATAACGTGTAATCATATGGAAAGGCATAGGCATGTTGTCGATTTTGTTATGTACAAGTTGTATGCTTTTAGATTTGATGCCTCTATGCTAGTTGTTTTACGTATCAGATACATGGGACATTGCCTCATGTTCAATATGGAGAAGTAAATCTTTAACCAATTTAAATCAATCTCAAGAATACAATCGAGTACCATCTCAAGGGTGATATCACTTTGATTAACTTTAGCTTTACGTCATGTGCTCCTGAGTTTAGTTAAATTTGTTTGACTTTGAAGAGAAATTTGGTCCTACAAATCTTAGAAGTTCACTTGGCCATTCGTCATTATCCCGAGCAATTAGAAGACATGTAGAAGACAGGGCGTTTTGTTCTGATTTCGTACTTTTTTTTGTACCTTGCACCCTTTGTACACATGGTCCAAAAGAATTTGGTAACCGAGATCCACCCATTATAGTACCGAACATTTTCCGAATTGATTCAAGTTTCTTTGAAGAGAGGAAGGAAAGGTAATTCAATAACAATACTTGAGGAGGCAGCTACGCATACTCTTAACGAAACCTTTGCTTGCTACTTAAATTTTTCAGCCTAATAATCTGTGTAGAACTTCAAACATAAAGCAAATTGAAATTCCTAGACAGCCCATACCCAATGGATTGGCCCAGCAGCCACATTCCGATTGATGTCAAAGACGTCAACCACCACATATTCTAACACATATAAAGATGAAGGCGGAGTCTTCCAAGGTAGTGGGAAGGAAATCCAATACTGTACACAATTTTCACTCCACGTTTTCCGGTCCTTGATAATAAGTGCAACATATGCAGATAACATCATTTATTCATCTTACTTTAGGGACGGCGCGAATCAAGCGTAAAGATAGCCTACCCTTTTAGCAAAGACAAAAACGTGGACTGCGAACAATTGGCCAACTTCACGCTGGTAAAGATTTCTAAGTGAATATTGCATCCTTACTTGCTGATAATAAACTGGAAGACTTCTCTGACGTCAGTGAGTAGAAGACATTGAAGGTTAGGCTTTAATATTATCTCGGTTGCTAGTTCCTTTAAAGGTGAATGGGTGGTAAACAATCTTATGTCCACTTCTCTCATGTTAGCTAAAAAATTCAATTTGGAAAGACTTTTCGCTTCGGAAAACGTCAACTCCAATTAAGTTCATCCAAAAAGTGGTGTAGAATTAACTTTAGACGGACGATTGATTCCGTCGTGTGTGTTTTTGCCGAAAAAACGAAAAAACTAAAAGATCAGCATACGATAAAAGTCTGATTATTGAAGTTTTTTTTAAGCATAAGTAATATAAAAATATTTTCAAACTCCTTTAGACGGCAGGTATAGTCGTAATATGTTTTGCTAAATGATAAGATTGCGCGTCGCTTAATTGTAAACATATTGTGTAATAAATTAACGATAGTTTATATCAATAATTTATAAGTAAATATGTAAATATGTATGCATTTTAATAGCTTTAGTTTATGTTCAACTTATTGCGAACAAGTTAGATTTGACTTGCAGCTCAGCTATTGCTTATGGTAGCGTAAGAGGGTCGTTTAATTAAGAATCAAGTTGCAAAGACTCTACGTGAAATATATATAGTGAAATGAAGTATTAACGACAAAGTGAAGGATTTCAGTAGTCTTTGTTAGGGTTAGCTTAGCTTGGGACATTTGGTTATCATGAGCGTGATTGTAGTTGAAGAGATCAAGAGAGATGCTCGGTAAAGAATGAAGTATCTCTTGATTCAAGAGTTAATTCGTTATAGCATAGCGAGCGAAAAAACATTATATCCTCTTATGACTCTGGCGATATTAAGCACTTGCTTAGAAAATCAGACTTGAACTGAGCAACTTGGCTGTCAATAGCTCAACTTAGCTGAAAATTCGCTAATAATAATCCTTGAGGTGGTAAAAATTCATTATATCCTGATCTGTGCATCTCCATCGTATAAAAGTCTATCTATACGGAGAAGATCTATACTAAAAATCCAGTTACGCTTGGTTTACTCATTATTAAATTGATATGTCACTATATAATATAAATTATATCGTAGTTGTTAGTTTTATCAAACTGATGTTATATTGTCATTGACAAGTAACAAAATGAATAAACAAAAATTGGCAAAATCTCATTTTGCAATTCGCTTCGATACTTAGTTAAAAGTTTTTCACGTACCACCGACAGGCATTTGGAAGATAAAACAGCTTAACAGCTTATGTGAATAATATGCCGCTTAGCATTAACTGCACCTGTACTAGGGAGCTGGCTTTTGAACATACCTGCCGAGGACGTAATTGGAGTGTAAGCAACTGGCTTTACTTACCTATGCATTCTCTGTACTCTGGATAAGAGTGCAGGCACGAGTCGCTTTGAACACAAAGTCGCAAAGATTGAGATGAACCGACTGCAAGGACTAGGGTATTTAATCATTTTGAATTATTTTTATTAGAAATCTGTAGGTTTTGAAAATCCGAATCTCTGCATGGCTAAGCAATCATCAACTAGGAATGGTCCTGGGCAATAAAGGTGACAAGTTACAATTTTCTCCATAACTCTAACCCATTTGCCAAATTTGATCTGAGTGGCTATAAACTAAGAATATGTATTCTAGCTGTCTATCGAAGGCAGACAATTGGATATTGCTAAATCAATCTATATTTTCTCACTGTTCAGGGATATGTATACTTCATTACGACAAGTCCATTAACACTCGCGTCCTTCGGCGATTGCTGCGAGAAAAATAAATTCGAAAATACAATTTACCGAATATCAAGAGAAGGGATATGGGGCACTCTATATTTGTGTCTCTTGTCTGGCTCGAATCTAATTTCGGAATGTTCTCCCAACTTGAGTTATTCCTTCCAAGTCAATCTTGTATATTGACCACAATGTTACATGACAATGTTACCCGACTGAAGAAAACTAACTACTCAATGTTCGTGGAATTTTATTATTTATGCCACAACTGACGATTACATTCTGCTGCTCAGCTCCCATCATCCAGCCTGCAAAAGGCGAAAAAATCATTCTATTACGATCGTAATCCTCGCTTAATATTAGGTGAAATGATACGTTCATAACGTTTTTTCACCAAAATTCAAATACGTTTTGCTTGTACGTATAATGCACATAATTGAACCAAACATGCGCCATTTTCCTTGTAAAGTTAATATTGTCACTGCAGAACTTTTAAGAATTTTAGACGAAAAATTAAATCTCTTTTCAGTGATTTTCGCAGAATCGTAGATTTTGAATCCAACTTTACACTATGATCAGAATTCTACGGAGAGTGAAATAAACGTGACCCGAAACGGTCAAGACCTTTGCTGTAAACTTTGCAACCAGGCGTTATGCAAGATACGAGTAATTTTGAAGGCTTGTGAATATCATGTCCGAATCTGTTGCGATGCCACTAGAGACAAAGTATCGTCTTACGAGGCGTTAATCCGGTCTTTGCGTCTGTTTGTGAAGCTTTGCTTATCTTCGACCAAGATCTTTCTCGCACATTATTGTCGCATGAAAGGTCAGCAGATTAAAAATTAGGTCTCCTGAGCTGAAAAGAGTTTCAATATACTTCGGAAAGAGTTGTTAGGGAGCTGCTTTCCCCAAATATATACTCGGTAATACGCTTAACTTGAAAATATCCAGCTACTTCAGACCTTATAGAAAATGATTTGTTAAAAGTTGCTATTGGGTCTGTTCGGCTTAGTAAATGCACCGAAATTGTTTCTACAGTGAAATGACGTACGGTTGTATAGATTTATAGGAGGTTACTCACTGACTCATGCGATACATCGTACAGCAGTTTACTGATTAAAAACCTTCCGGTATCGTTAATTAGTATTCATGCATATAATGACGTCAATTCGTCTTTCTTTGCCTTGACTTCCGAAAAAATTATCTGAATAAAAATGTGTGTTGTGATCTTCCATTGACTCTTTTTAATGATAATTAAAAATAAGTAAAAATGCTATAGTCAAGCACTAGATACGCTATACTACTTCGCCTAATTAATAATACGCTAATAATTATACGTTATTTTTATGTAACTGCGTAATATTCATAAAAGTTTTCATAATGGGGGGATGGATATTCATACACGGACGTGGCCTAAATTTAGCAAGCTTGATTTACTTGTCAAAGATTTTATTGTTTCCCAATTGCGCTTCCGTCATAACGAACAACAAATTACTCTTTGCCGCCATAGAAAGGTTTGCTTTTACGAGAGCCTCTATATATGGCTAAGTCTAAAAAATGAATCTATCTGATCCAAATTGCTCAAGGACAAATGTTCATTGTAAAAGAAATCAAATAAAAATTAGATCTTTATGGCAGACTCTATAGTCTTATGTTTCCTTAGAGCTCTGCTATAGGATTGGGATGCAAAAAAATTGATTTACGTGATCCAAATTCGGTAATTTTAAGTTCTAAGTCAAATTGTTATTGTGAACGAATTCTCATAAAGAATTACTGAAAATTAGTTCTTTTTACAATAGATTCAGTTTTTGTAGGAAATGGTCAAAAAATTGCCCCATCCAATCCAAAATTTTCGCACTAATATAGAATGCCGACATACTAATAGTAAGCGATTTTTGTTATGACATTTGGAAATTAGATAATTTTTTCATATAACGACTTTTCGGATTAAAACGTTATATGGAGAATGGTGGACAAAGCGATCCAATCCGAGCCAGTTTTAACAGCGTTTGTCCTTGCAACAAAACGCGTTAGTATACCCAATTTTATCGAAATATTTTGAAAATTGCGATCTTTAGGTCGTGCAACACGTAATTACATATGAAAATGTAGAAAACAAATTTTCAGCTAGGTGAGTGAGTGTACCCCCACTTCCCGGATTATTGGCATGAAATTTGATGCAGATGTCAGTTAGGCGTCAGATGCCATCCGTTTAAATAAGACTGCACGATTTATATGGAAAAGTCTTACTACGGCGTGATCATATTATGTGCTTAAAAAAAAAAAAAATGCAAAGGAATTGAGGCGAAAAATGTCTCGCAGTCTTCGCTGGCTGTTTCGTTTAATGAAAAATGTGCTAATCCATTGAAGCTTGCTACTGTTTCTACGACGACAGCATATGCAAAACCAATTGCTTTTATGTGCATATTCACATTTATTTATATTGACATTCACAAGAATTTAGATAAATTAAAAACACTATCAGCCGTTCTTTGTCCTTCGCGGCTTGGCCTTGACGAATACCGTACACACATGTTGTCGCCTGAACAGCGGCATGGCAACCTATAAAATTCCTGATGCACACTTTTCAATAAGTAACTAGAGGGGGTTATTGCATTATCATCCCTTGATATCTTTTTCACCCTTTTTACTCTGTATTTGTGTTTTGTTTTTTTTTTTTTTTTTTTGTTATTGTCGTTCAAAACATTCATATCATAAGGTAAACAATAAAGCAACAAAATCGAGTTCAGGTATCATTTATGCATAAATTTATTATCACGATCTAGGGAATAGTATGTGAACACTGTTAATGTCCTGAAAATGAGAAGGGGAAAAGAGAACAACAAATTGCTTACATTATTTTGTACAAAAGTGGAAACTTTTGAAATTACTGAATGGAATTTTATTGACCAGAAGTTATGAATGAAATAAAAAGGTGAAATATTGAATTTTCAGCTGTTGCTTTCACTAAACATATACATATGTATATGTATGTATGTCATGTGTTTATGTTACAGTCATGCCCGAGGGTTGTTGAGTCTCTCAAATGTTCGAAACATGCATCGGGCCTCCCTGTAAATTTATTTATTTATTTATGTCTACCTGTCTGCGTCCACCTATCTACTTATTATAGTCATTATTGCTTGCTCGCGGCGTTATTTACAAATTCAATTTGGTTCTCCTTCTTTTTTTTTGTTTTAGAATCACTTTTAGTTTCAAAATGAGCCCAAATCATTCCTTAGGTCTGCTTAAATATCTCAATTATGAGTCTTTCTTAATGCGTTTCACATCACAATTATCGGGATTTTGATAGGTGTAATTACTTTCCCGTTTTTTGTGGTAGTATGTACATTTTCGCACTTTCTCCCAATATAACAATGATATTCTTGTCGAATTCTATTAGATGCTTGCATGTAATTTGATCATCTTTACGTTTGAAAAAATATATTCTTCATGCTTTTGTGCAACTTTGTCCCATATTTCTGGAGTCATGGCGACACCGTGTCGAAAGAATGATATTGGCTTGGCAGCCATTCAATCGTCGACCCATTTTTCGTGCTTCTTGAGCATTTCAAACTCGGTTGTCAGCCAAGCTCAAGAAGGCTTTGTGTCTGATGCGTATACTGGATACGGCAGAATTTACTCAATGTGTGGTCGAGCGTTGTCGTGCAAGAGGATGACTTTGCGTCCGTTAACCGCTATTGCTGGTCTTTTTTACAACAATACATCGCTCAGTTCGTTCAACTGACAGCGGTAGATATTTGCAGTAACAGCTTTGTCCGGCTTTAGCAACTCGTAATTCACTACACCTTGCCATCAAATCTTTATAGACATAAATGTTCCGCTTTGGTTTAGATGTGGACGACTCTTCTGGACTAATCCATACCTTTTTGCGTTTGCGATTGTCGCAGCAGGCCCACTTTTTATTGCCAGCCATAATTCGTCAGAGAAAACTTTTCTTCTTTTTTTGCCTGACAAGCAACAAAAACCACGATGTTGAAATGGTTCGAAATCGCATTTTCGCTCAATTCGTATGGTAGCCATTTTCTCTTCGTTTCTGATTGGAGATTATTGCATGGTTATTATGTCTGACCTCGAAATCTCCTTGGCTCCTTGTTTGCGTTACGTCCTTCATGTCCTAACTCTGATTTAATATCAAGAGTAGGCCTCGAATGGTGTAAACTGTTGGTTACACCTCGATACGCACGTGTGAAAGATCATCTTACAACGATTTAAGTATTTTTCTTAATCATAAGCCTAACCTAATTATTTTTTTGACATTTATCACTAAACTGATCTTTTGATATGACATAAGCAACACTATTGATCGTTTTTTTCAAGTCCACTATATCCGGAATGTATATCAGCAGTAGTTTCAGTCGTATTTGGGTTCTGTTGTCATTATCACCAACTTCTGCATCGCTATTAATAGTTTGCAGGACTGAAAATTGATTTCCCGGTGGATGGTTGATCAGCATTAATGGTTGACTTACGCTTCTGTTTGCCTAATTTCGGTAATCTAGGTTGACATGGTTTTACACTTTCAAATTGTTCTCGTTCATTGAAAATTCAGTGCCAACTACTGTTAATACCCTCTTCATCACGTTCAGTATCCATGGTGTTGTTGACGAAACATTTCCAACTCCCTCCAACTAACAAAATCATCAGAACATATATTCGCACTCTACTAGGAATCAATTGCATAAAACTCCTCCTCTTTCTTTCGTGAACTATCTAGTTATCTAGCCAATTGAATGTGCAAATATTATTCAAATTCTCAATTAACGCCTTTGTGAAATTTCAGATCGATAACTACTTAATTAGTGGTGGGTTTCCGAGTTGGAGGCGTCAATGTTTACAATAAACTAGATCCCAAACTGCTGCACTGTAATGGTCCTAAAAGTGTTTTGAATAACGTTAATGCTTACATGTTGATAACTTCAGGACATTTGGCGGACTTCGCCAAAGCCCTAGCACAAATCCTGGTTAGAAGGAACGAGCGCTTTCGAAAACATGGTTTGCATGGTTGCATTCACCCGGTTAATTGATGCCATGTATTATGGATAGATTCTTTGGGTAAAAGCGGATTTCATACATCCTTGCGTTTAGGTCAACACATAATTCGCCGGTTTTAGTGTAGACGACCGCATTAGGGAAATAGCTTTGTTTCATTCAGGGGAAAGTAGATGAATCAAACTTCAACCGGATTTTTTATTTATGACAAATAAAAAACTTAGTCTGGTAAGTTACTGAGGTCACTGATCAATTTAAGAGAGTTTGAAATTTAAATGAACTTTTCAAAGTGAATTATTGTTGTTCGCTTCCACGAAGTTGCTTACATGCAACCTTTATGCATAAGTTATTTAAGCACAGTTCGAAAGCTTCTCTATTTTAATGTTACTCGCAAGATATCTCCTATGGTAAACACCATAAATTAAAAAGGACCTTAACATTGACAATAACGAACAGAAGGACTTATAAACTTGAAGCGGATTACAAAAAGCGTGGCCGGAATTTTTCATATCCATCGGCTATCAAAAAAAAAAAGGGGGGCAAACTGGGTTGTGGTACATTTCTCCAATTTTTGTGCAGGTACAATTGGATTGGATTAGTTGGACTAAACGATGTTAAGTATAGCTATTACACAGATGGACAGACGGACGAAAATGTTTAATTAGATGTAAAATTCGCTACTGATTGAGAGCATGTGTATGCTTTATGAGCTTTCTGGCGCTTGTTTCCATCTATTACATACGTTCTGACAAAATGAGAATATTTCCATCGTTCTATTGTGGGTTTGAAAATCAGTCTACATTTTCAAAGTTTCGAGGGCGAAACCGTAGCAGGAAACCCACCTTGTTAAAGTTGTTATCTTATCATTTTTTCCCAGTTTCGACTACTCTTACATTTTTAACATCTATCTTCCTCTCGTTGTTTTTAAAGCAACGAAAAAGTAAGCGAAAATACAAATATAATCAAACACACACACGCGTACATTTGAAAAAAAATTGATAAGTTTTATTTTCCCATTTTATTTATATACCTCGTTGGAGTGTAACGTTACGTTTATATCCTGTAGTTAATTGATTTTATTTCCGCTCATCCTCTTATTGCAGCAGCCCCCATTGCCAAGTTCTCTGAATATATACTATATAGATGGGTTTGGGTGGCTAGATGGATGTTTACGTTTATACATTTATATTTATGCGCGTGAAAAAGTGCGTTGGCAAAATAAAACTTTTGATGGAAAAGTAATATTACTTGGAAGAGGGCAACACTCGAACGCACTTTAGTTTATTGAAAAGAAAATGAAATAATAAATGGCAGTGGAAGGGCAAACCAGACAAACAATTGGACTTTTGTGCGCCCAAATTTATGCGTAGACATTCGAATAAAGAAACTCAAATTAATCAAACTCATAACATTTGATAAGATTAATAAAATTTCAATTCATGCGGCGCGAACAACATAGATTGAATGACAAGTGGATGTGTGACGGAAGTCCCAGCGGAAAAATTTCAAGTGCCCAAATTTGAATTTTCCTTCGGCACTTGCAAGCAAACACTTTCAACGCAATCGAAAAGTATGAAAGTGAGTGAACAAAAGCACAACAAAAAAAAGTTATTGATACTCAATCCAATTTAGATGAATATGGTGCCGAATCGGATGTAATATTAGTTGGAATAAATGGAACTTAATCGGCTAATAAAGTTACATGCAACCAGACATAAGAGATTGTTTATGGTCCCAACTTTGGTTTTTGCATCTAACAGCAGCAGTAATTATTTGGTGCCGTCACGATTTTGAGGTAACTGGGAGAGACACAATACGCTCCGTGCCGAGAGCTGCCAAGGTGTCTTAGCTTCCAGCCCGACATTCCGCAGGCATTGAAAAGTACACTCGGCTCGTATTTGTACAGGCGGTTTCGCTACTCTGGCACCCGTCGTCCCCACAGTTCGGATTACAACGGTTTCGGGGTTAATCGGCCTTACGCGAATTACCATTCAACTATTTTCCATGTATTTTCAATGTCCACGGGCGAGTCTTAACAGTTGAAATGCCAGGCACACAATCACACTACCACAGATATGCGGTAAATCTTCGACCTCCTCGCGTTCTTGATTATTTAGCAAAGAATTATGCCAGTACTGTGCCGTGATATGTTGATATATCCGCTAACTGCCAATGTGACTTTGATCCACTACAAATTACTCTCCTACCTGCTTGCTGGCGAAAGTCGCGCGTATCAACCTAACTTTCAAAGAGATAAAGACTGCACCGTTTTGGTAGAAAGAACCTAAGATCGCACATATTGTCCGCATCAAAGGATAGAAAACTGAATGAACTATCTTGAACTATCTCAATGCCCAGATTCCCGTCAGAAAGCACTATCAGACCAAATTCCTGCAAGACAAGTGTCCAAGGGCCAAGAAACATTTGCTTGTTGGGAACATTTATGAACATTTTATTACTTACTAACCAATTCTGACCATTGCTTGTCCTAAAACTATTGATAAAAGAAATGTTGAAAGTATTTTTATGACATGACATGACATGACGCAAGTGCCGAGAAACAATGTAAGCTGGTTTCTTATGACCTTTGGCAATTTGATGATGAAATCGATTGATGTTATCATAAACATGGGAAAATAGTAATAATACTTCTATCGAAAACTTTGAATAGCTTAGCTTTAACCGGACCGAACGTACCATAGAATTCGCTAAGTAATGGTCAACGGTCGCATTTACAAAATTTTGGGATGGTCAAATAGCATTGGTGTTGACTCATGTGTTATTCATTGCTCGATTTCATTCGTCATGATATTCGCCTTTCATGTACCACTACGGCTAGTGCGTGTAGCTTTTACTTAGCTTCAGTTAAATTCGTGAGTTTTTAAAATTACGTTTACTAACGAGTGCAAAAAGATGATTCAATTTAAAAGATGTTCCTTCAATTCAACTATCAGTTAAATGGATTCGAACAAGAAATGAAATAATTCGTTTACGTGTTTTCACTGTAATAAGTTTATGTTTATGTTGCATTTGTTGGTGAAATAGGTTCAAAACAAGTTTACACTTAAGTTTCCTTTTTTCTTTTCGCTCTTTTTCATATATTTATTTATTTATTAATTTTGTAGTTTTTCTTCGTTGCAATCATTTCGTTGTAATCATTTTTAATTATTGTTTGATTTATGTTTGTCAACGTATTCTCATGCCAAAATTTCATGACTACAATGGCTGCTGTTTTTCATATTGGAAATGTTAACACGTTTCGAAACAAACATGCACACAAGTAACACAAAATAAATAAAAACATTATAGACGAGCCAGACCGATTATTAGGTACCCTATATCAATCTCATACTTTGGTTCTCTCTAATAGCCCTTGTAAGAGGGTCCCAAACTTAAACTGACGTAATTTTAGTTCAGGAAAATTAATCTTTTTATCAAGGGCCTCATCATTATTCATTTATTTTTCGATTCTATTTCTATTTCTTAGGAATTTTCAAAAAAATTTCATTTTTTTTTTTCATCTAATAACTTTTTCAAAACGGAAAGACCTTATTTGGAACGTAGTCGTGAAGATGGTCAACTTTAAATCAATTTTCAATAGGGTTCGTGTCTAGATCCGGACACATCTAATCAAAATATTGCGAAAATAATGATTTGCAGGTTAACCACAAAAATACCTAAATAAACAGTAACCAGATAGACAGACAGACAGACATGTTTAAATCAATTCAGAAAATATTTTCTGATTCGATCGGCATAATGAAAGATGAGTGTTTCTTAACTGCTGCATACATCCGCATATGCTTAATATACGTTATGCCGCAGATAGTGTAAGACATAAACATGTACATTTACAATGCAATGTAATGAACAAACAAACAAACAAACATTTTATGAAATACTTTTAAGAGAATCGTGATTTGTTCACGTGAGTTTCTGTAATTAGTAATGAATGCGTCTTTCCGACATTTTAATCGTATTATATAGCGTATTGGTGGCATCTTTGCCACATTAGTTCCACAGATTGAATTTCGCGCATCTAAGTACCGTTTAACTATAACCTTATGTAGCTTACCGAACTTAAACTTTTTACGCATTCATCACATTACGTTGCAATCTACAAAATTAATCGCATCGCTTTACAGAACTTTCCAAGCATATATATATCCGCGGTGTGTATGAATGCAGTGAATATAATTCGAGTTTAAACTTTTATGAATGCTTCAAGGAGTACAACACCACATACACTCTGGCGGACCTAACGGAAAATTCGTCTTTTAGTTCCAACAGTCATCTGTGTGAAGACAAATAAACGGCAGAAACAGCAAGTTTTGAAAAGACAGCATCCCGAAAAGAGTGATAAGCGTGGAAGAGCTCAAAAAAAATATGGTTCCCTTAGTGGAAAATTATTTAAGGTCTCTCTACAAGATTCCTAAAGTTCGTGAATGCTGTCCGATATCTATTCATTTAAACTGAAACGTATTACAAGTCAAAGGAGGAGAAAACTAAACGCTGCAACATTGTAAAATAGTACGCTTTTCCCCTAATAACACGGTGCAAATGTTAAACAAGCCAGCGTGGAATAGGCGAAACGAGACCATAAGATACTCGTATATATGCGTTGAGTATTCAAGGTTCAGTTTTACACTTTCTTTCTTTCTTCACAAATTTTCTTCGCAAGCTAAAGAATTTTCGTTTCATTCAAATATTATGGGGATTAGTAATAGTTTTAAGATTCGATGGTAACCTTGTTAAGATATATTCGGAATGTAAAAAAGTTGATAGGCTTTGCAAAATATTCGCAGACCTGTGATTAATCAATAAATTTGTGCAGTAAAAATTCGACTTTCTTACCAAAAATAAATTGCAATGAGTTATGGCTTTGTTAAGAAATATTTTTATTATTGTTAGGGTTTGTTGCGTCACTATTTTTAGTTAAAAACGAATAACCAATGCCACAGCATCATTCTTATATGAGAAGTGAAGTTATTTAAAATTAACTTGAATTCGCGCTGTTGCCGGTATTGTGGCAAGCGGAAAAAGGGATTAACATAAATGTCATGATAAAGTTAGATAGTCGTATCTTGCTTGCAAAAGGATATAGAGTCAATCAAGTTATGACGGTTGAATCGTAATATTCACTCGTCAATGCGAGTTCCTGTAAATTATTTGTGAATAAATATCCTGAGAATTGTAAATAGAACCTATCTATACTATCCTAAAAATAACAACTCAGTGGTATGGACTTTACCACAAATGAAGTTGGATGAGATGAGAAGCAAAATCGCAAACGATGTTTTACTTTACAAAATGTGTGTAGAAACATCTAGGATTAATGCAGTGTTAGACGCGAGTCGGCGACATGTACAGTTTAAAAAAATAATCGACGTGGGTGGCCGATCATGTAGAAATCCCCGCTAGCAAGTTAGTGTTCACGCTTCTAATCCCAAGTCCGATAGAGTTTATTTTTATTGTAGCCGTAGAGAGTACTCAGTCCGTAAAGTCCTAACACTTATCGATTAGGGTCACTATCGCCATATTACCTCACTCATTTCCGACCGTCTCTGTGTTACACGAATAGGACGCCTACCGTGAATGATTGATTATGTTAAACAGAAAAGAGTCATGAAAGGAATTAAAATCAGCCTCCTGCCCCTTTCAAGGTTTTATTATCGTCGATAATGAGAAATATTCGAAATATTCTGCCATGTCAGTGCAATACCCGAGACCTATATATCTCGAAGAAAAGTAGTTCACTGGTGTTGGCAACCAGGAAAGTATGGAGGATCAAGTACGGTTGTTTTTAATAAACGCCCAAAGTATGCCAAACGCTTTGTAAAATAAACTGGGAGCCACGGGGGTCAGGAAGCTCGCCTCACTAAGCCACGTATGCCTGCGGGTATATGATGGACTTTGTTCTTAAGTCGTAACAAATAAATAAATTAATTACACTATTTATGCAAAAAGGAATTGATGGACGGCTTTCCCTTTGGCCGAATGAAAGAAAATGTCTGGTAAATTAATTAATACATGCAAAAATGGAAAAGGGATATGACGAATAAGTTCTCCCCTTTTACCAATTTTTACTTTTGAACACATGTCACGGATGCCTGCGGGTAATGATGGTAATTGATCAACAGCACAGTGGAAGCCTTATGGCGGAAGCAGTCAGTTGATCAATTTGTGAGTCCTGACTGCTTGGGTGCGGCCCTTCGGGGAGTACTCGTGGTGGTTGTGGTTGGCGAGTTCCTAGCTAAAATGGAACAATTGAGTGCAGCTAGGCCTCGCCATTCACCAGAGTGGGGTTTATTGTTCCATACACAATAAACTATTCTGGACTCTGGTGCTGTTTAGGCCCCTACTCTGTGGGGATTGTCTAACTCGCCAGGGGGCGTAGTACGCTTAAAAGTGGTTTGGGCCACCGTGGGGTTAAGCCTTACAGGCAGGAACCCACGTTAAACCCTTGCCACAAATTCTGTAGCCGTAGAGAGTACTCAGTCCGTAAAGTCCTAACACTTATCGATTAGGGTCACTATCGCCATATTACCTCACTTATTTTCGACCGTCTCTGTGTTACACGAATAGGGCGCCTACCGTGAATGATTGATTATGTTAAACACAAAAGAGTCATGAAAGGAATAAAAATCAGCCTCCTGCCCCTTTCAAGGTTTTATTATCGTCGATAATGAGAAATATTCGATACCGTTAAGAAACACATTGTCTGTGACTCGATACCGACTTGTCGCTTCATTCGTGAAGGTAGCTCTGATCGGATAGATATACAACTGAAGTAAATTCACTTAAATATCCCAACAAGTTAAAACTTTTTTGTCTTCTTCTCTCTAATTAGTTCTTATTAGTGTCTTTCTATGGAAAGACTTAAACAGTATTTTAGACATATAAAAGAAACTGTAGTTGATGTGTGACCTGGGCGATGATGGAATTCGCGCTACGAGTTGTGCACAAACTCAGCTCTTTTGCAAGTGCATGTAAATTAAAAAACTAGGGAAAAGGCCTTAAGGCTTTTCTTTCTTGCATTTTTTTTTTTGGTTTTTATAAACTTCCAGTCGAATGGATCTTGAGGAGCGAAGACTTCTTAAAATGTGTCCATTTTTGCACTTGCAAGGTTCGATGACCTATTCTGTACAGATCAAGCTTTATCTTGTATCCCATGCGAGTGTGTGTAAAAGGTAGGATTTTTTTCTTTCTTTACTATGGATTCTGTATTTTTCCTTTGATGATTGCTTACTTTGTAATTTAACTTATATTGGATTTTGCTTCACTTTGTGTCTTTGTATTTCTTTCAATTAATACAGAAAATATCAAACTCTAACAACAATAACGACAGCGCTAACAACTAGAGAAACAGCATCAGTGACATCAACAACATTAACAATTTATGACTCCGGCAATTCAAACATTTTTATACCTATCACCGTAAGACGACTGCATACCAATTTTGCCGTTATCTTTACAGTATCGAAAGACATGACAGGGAAAACCAGAAACGTCAATATTTATATATATTTATTCGTGAAATTTCGAACTGATTTAGTTACATCAATATCGGACGGTCGGTCTATTCGCCTTCCCGTGCAAACGTGAATAAACGACATAATATGCGATAACTGATATATATATATATATATAAATTTGAAAGATAGGCTGAAAGCGCTTTTTTACTGGATAAAATTTTAACAATTTTTAAGAGAAATGAAGAAACGTTTTAAAGCATTGTTTATTTATTTGTTTACATTTTAGAAAGGTTGGGTGGTTCCCGTAAGTGGCAGGTATACAAGATTCGCTGCGAAGTGCAAAAAGCCTTCTTACTTGTTTGGTTTATTATTATTGTTATTGTTGTTGGTATTTATGTTGTTGTTGTTTTTTTTCAGTTCAACACATGCCTGAAGGATATATAGTATTCGCAAGATTTTCTACGTTTGCTCTCCAAGCGCATAAATTCTGTAGTTGGCGCAATTTTTTCGCTTTTTTGTTTGACTTTTCCTGTTATATAAGCCTTCGTGCTCGTCGCGTCGAATATTTTGTGCTTTTTTTTTTTTCTCGCATCTGCTTTGGCCAGCTTAGGCAGAGTTTGTTGTTTGTATTCTGTGCGCTGTTTGGACTGCTTTTCCAAATCAATAAAAACCATAAATCAAGATTTTTATTTGTTACTGTTTGTGTGCGTTTTTTCTTTTTGTAGTAAAAAAACAATCGAAACGACAAAAGAAAATTTTCAAGAAAGCAAGTAAATCTTTTATGCAATAGCTTGGTATGCATGATTTATGAACGCATTTCCTTACTGGTGGTTTGTTTGAAATTCTACAAATAAAAAAAAAATATATGTATATATATATGCATATATATATATATATATATATATATATATATATATATATATATAATAACAAAAAATTAAAATAGAGAAGTGAAAAGGAAAAACAAATCGTAAAGAAAAGAAAGCAGAAAACGATTTGTTATTTTCTCTTACGTTTCGAATTTCAAAGATTTATGGATATTTTCGTAGAACTCGTGGATAAGTTGATATGTTGTACGTGCTATGTTTATATGCAAATATGCAATAAACTCTCGACTCCATATTTTGATTATTTACATATATACATATATATATATATATATATATATATTTTTTTTTTTTTTTTTTTCAAATATCTTACAACAATCGTTTGGAAATTTTTACAATATTATTGTAATTTGCCAAATACGCAGATGAATAAATAAATTTTATATAGGCTAGCGTCGTTGCTTTAAACCTCAGATCAATGAAAGAAGGTAGCTAAAGGCATATACGAGAAGATCAAAAAGGTTTTCCCCCCTCTATCGATGTTTCAATAATGAATGAAATAATTTAAGTGAACCTTACAACACAGCTCTTAAGAAATTTTGAATACCGTCGTGAAAACATACACAAGTTTTCTGCTCTTTGATGCTAATTGAAGCAGTGTCCATACGCTAATGGGACTATTTCGACATTTGCTGCTTGACATTCATGTCGGAGAGATGTAAGCGGAAAATTAAAAAAAAAATGCAACTACAGAATGCTTGAACAACGGTTGCACTCGAATAAAAGCTAAGATAAGCTATATCTCCTCAACTTAGTTGCGCCTTTTAAAAAATGTATTTTTTGTATAAATTATTTATATAATCACTAACCGATGAAGTAAGAGTAGAAATTTTTGGTAAAAACTAAGTTCTCATATAAATCATAAAACTTGAAATATGAAGTAATGTCCAAGTTTTCACCTCTTGAAATTGATAGTAATTGGATTGCTACCGCTTTCAATATTGCAAGTTATCGAAGTGTGTGGAGATCATCAAAGAGGGTAGCTGAGAACTCTGCACCCAGTTATTGCAAAGGGACAAATAGACAGAAAATAGACCTACGTGGTCTAGACTGGGTAAAGTGCTTTGTCAGCATCAAGCAGTCTTTCTTAGTCGATTTAGTCAATCTTATCAAGAGTTTTAAGATGTTCATCCATAAGGCCGCCCTATGTAGAATAGCGGCTCCATGCTACTAAGACTATCCTAACATTCCTAAGAAATTAAATCACGATCGAAATGTTTGTTACAAGACAAGTTTTGCATTAACGATAGTTCGTAATAATTCGCGATGGTGTCTGTTTGTGAATAGACCGGTGGATTGAATTGACTAATTTTTAAACTTAACGCGATGACACGCGATGTAAACGTATGAAGAAGTCTTCGTTGATACTAGCTTAACACGCTTAAATGAAATGATGAGAAATGCGCACGAAAGTCATTAATATTACAAGCAAAAAAAAAAAAAGAAAAGAAAACGAAACGACGAGTAAGAGTACTATATGCGGTTAAGGCCGGCCTTTAAATACCTTATATTACTTCGCCTAAAGTAATTTATTCATTTTCCTAATAGTATTCGAAAAGTGATACTTGGCTTACAGGTAAATACATGTTTTTAATGAACTTCACTTCAACTGCCGCTCGTTCAATTTATTTTCCACTTATTTTCGCCATAAGAAATTAAATTAAACTTCGTTGCTGTATATAAAAAGAGGCTTACTTTTTATGAGAGCCGCTATGTACGGCGGGTTTCGAAAAATGGAACCAAATAATTCAAATTTGATTACGTAGAACTGGATTCAAAAAAAAACTTTTACTTTAAATTTGACCAGTTTTCCATATCATGACTTAGTTATCGGAGAATTCAAAAAGTTGGTCTATCTCGTCCAAGTTTTCAAATTTTCTTCATATAACTATTTTTCAAAAGTCGCAAAAGCGCTGCGATTCAATTCATTTTCAATACGTTTCGTTCTTGAGTAAAAATATCTCAACGTAACAGATTTTGTGAAAATATCTCAAAAATTGCGATGTCTTCTGAACGGAAAACGCATGGACGGACATCAAAGAGACAGACGAACAGACAAGTTTAAATCGAGAGAAAAAATAATTTTGTATCCATGGCCATGATAAGGAGTAAGTCCGTCTTAAGTTCTTCTATGCGTTGCACATCGTTCGCCTTAAGTTTACACAATCAGCTTCTCCCACAGGTGAGGTAGCGTTCAATAGTTTTGTAATAGAGGCAAATAACTTTATTTTTTTTATAGTCAATCGGGTATTTGTTTTTGTTGATGATATAATATTAGTTTAGAACGAGTGCACGACATCAAAATAAACAAAATAGGCCGTCGCCCTTGCCTTAGAGAGTAAACATTGAAATCTCAACATATAAAAATTGGGAATTCATTCGTTGATGGTGTGCACGTAAGTGACCGACCAAGACCATTTTGTACACTGAAATTTTGGACATTCTTGAGAATTATTTTTATCAAATCTTGGATCAATACATAGTATAAATTACTCCTCTTACCACAGCAAGAGGGAAATCCCGTTCAATCTCCTCGTTTATATCGCACGGTTGTTTTCGTGCGGTTTCCTTCGAAGTGTGTAACGGTACATGACCTTGTGGTTGTTTTCATACCGTCTGGGTTACTATTTTGCATTCAGAACAATTGATCAGATATTATATAAAAACATAATCAAAATTCTGGTGACAATCGTATGATACTTTCGAAAAATTCGATCGCTGGTTTCACTGGTTTTAATTTATGTAACAACAACAAAAAAAAGCGTGCGGTTCACACTAGTTATTTCAAATCTTTAGTTAAAGTCTCAATAAAAGAAACAAGCGACACGGAAAGCTCGAATAAAATATATCTAAAATTTCAAGCTTCAATTTTAAAGACCTTTTCTTATACCTTACACCGCTTGCGGTAAAAGGGCGTATTAAGTTTGTTCGGACGCGCGCAACATCCAGCAGGACTTCAGGTAGTCCTACTGTCCATTATGTTGTACCGATCGATTCAGAATCGCAGAAAATGATCCTTAACTTTTCCGTCAGTCCATGCGTCTTGCCTTTCTGGTATATATCACTTTCTTGTATACGATGTCTGAAGCTTTGCTTTGATTCCTCCTATAGGTGTGGCGGTATAGTGCGTAAACTTGCCTCATCGAGAATTGCTCTTTGTACTTTATTCACGACACTTTAAGCTACTATACAATAGGCTTCTATAACTTTGTTTGAAGAGAGAGGGTTTACGCCCACAAGAAAAACAAAAAAAAAAAAAAAAACATTAAAAAATATCGAAATATGATATTATCGATTAGGTGACGTCTGTCGAATTCTCTAAATCAGCAAAGGCTGAAATGGAAAGCGTATAACAGTCAGTTGTTAATTTTTATAAATTGAAAATGACGCTAACATGGATTCGGGACACTCTATAAAGAGGTGCAAAACTTCAATTACAGCTAAAGTATTTAACTTCATTTTGCGTTAATATTCCATAATATCATGTAAAGATCTTTTTTAAAACTCACTATCTATTCATCCACAATTAGACGCAATACAAGTATAGATTTCTTAGGTGTTTTTTTATTTATTTATTTTTATTTCTTTTTTTTTTTTTATATTCTATTTAGTGCATGTTTTATGTTGACAAACGCCATACAGACGCATCTCCATAGCCTTTTACTATTTCCTCTATTAACTGACAATATCTTTTTGCATCTCTCTCTCCTTATTTACCTTTCACACAATCAGATTGCATAGTTCTTAAGAAGTGTTAAATTACTTTTTAATGGATTCTTCTTGTTCTCTTGTATGCTATGCGGAAAGTAGCAAGAATGTTGCAAAAAGGCATGAAACCGCAGTTAGATTTTATACTTTATGTTTTAGAGAGTACATATATGTATGTGTATGCACATGTTTACGTGTGGTACAATTACTAAACCGATAATTGCATTCGAATTGCATGCATACATTAAAAAAAAAAAAAAAAAAAAATATAAAAAAAAAAAAAAAAATATAAAAAAAAATAACAAAAAAAAAAAAAAAAAAAAATATAAAAATAAAAAAAAGAAAGATAACAAGAAAGTTGTGCTCGTCTTGTGACGAATTTCGCATACCCACCGTTAGCAGGAAAGAGTAAAAAGTTTTAAAACCTTTTATTAATTATTGATCTACCATTTGGTTAGTCGGTATTGACACTCCTCTAACAATATTACCTCTAAATCGTTCGAAGTTGGCGGACTTCTTCGAACGCGTTTCGTCATAAGTTTCTTGAAATTTACATCCATGCCGAGTCGCATGAGGAAACAATGCATTTTTTTAACATACTTTGTTTGGAGAGTTACTGGGTGTTGCAAACAGGATGCATCAGAGCATATACGCTCACGTTTCGGTGTAGAGATAGCAAAAGAAAAAAAAGATTAAAAAAAAAACATTAAAAAACGAAAAATAATATGCTGTGGATGTTTTTACATTACAGACATTCAGTCCTGTCACGATTTTAAAGATAATAATGTGATGAATACGACGCATGCATGACAACAATATGTTTATATAATTGTAGCGTGAAGCATGAACGGTTTAATATTGTTGATAAACAATTAACTAAATCATCAAGTTAGCTGTAAACTTAAGCTCTAACAACATTGTTGGAAAGCAATTATTTAAGAAAATTCATACGTTTACCAAAGCAATAAAAATAACACAAAACAAGGAAAAGAGAGGGGAAACATAATAGATCTGAGACAAAGTTCTCTACTGTCTACTTATTGTCCGTAAACTTAATTATTTATTAGTGGCAGCCATATTAGCCAGCTGATCGGAACGATTACCCCATACAAAGTTAGATATGCTCTAAACTTCTTCGACTATAGACGTGACGCATGTGTTATAAAAAGGAGACATCATAGGCACCGTTAAGGACGTGTTAATAATTACAAGATTAGAGACATCACAGAGATGTACTAAACAGATTGGTAAGCGCGTACCAATCGAATGGTTTTATTTCCCCGATTTTGTTGTGTCGATATAAAAATTAATAATAGTTTCCCTTATCGTTATTGCCTCCTCAATGGAATCAAAGTTACTAAGTTTTTTTTGAGAAAAAACCGCCATTTATTTGCGCTTCTATGCAGTCCATTAATGCGGGCTTTGCGAGTGAAGTATTCGTTTCATAATCTAGACAAATGTCGGTAGATATGCGACTCCGCAACGCTTGCCAGCCTGAATTTGGATATTAACGTTACAAGCCAATTTTTTGTCAATAGATTTTTCCGGCCTGAGATAGTCAACATCGACGATTCCTTCTTTAATCCCGAACGTATTAGCTATAATCTTCTTGAATAGCATTTCGCCGGCAGTTGACTAATAACCAGCATTTGGAAACTAAATTTCTGTTACCGAGTCGATTGGCATTCATAACAAATCGAAATTTCATGGAAAAATCCTGTAATTTGTTATTGTTTTTTCTCAGCCAAGCGATTGGCTAAATTCATACACTAAATTTCAGCTCAGAAGTGTTCCACGGCCAAGCCTAAAGATCACAGGCTACCGAAAAAAAGAGAATTATTATGAAATTCCCCCAATCCTTTTTTTTTTTTGACAACCGCGCACGAACTCCTTCTTTAAGAAAGTTGCTTTGGAGAATTCAATTTCTTGAGCGATTTGTTCCCATTTTTTTTTTTTTTTTTTTACTTCCAATGTGTACGGTTTCGTTGCTTCCAAAGGTAAGTGAACAGTTGTGATATGCACGGACAGAATGTGACTGACCATAACTCTTGTCACTTCACTGTTTTTTTTTTAAATTTGTTTTATATTAAATTTTTTATACCCAACCTCAACAAGTGCGAGATGCACTCACTTTGTCAGAATCGATTTAGCCATCCTTGTGTGTCCATCAATATAGGCGTGTCTGATAAATGTTCTGTCGGTTGCATAAGCTAAATTTGAAAAAAACATTGGGAGCTCTTGCAAGCAGTTTTCTATTGATAACGAGCCAAACCGGCCAAAGAATGCGCCTACGGTGCAGGGTGTGTTGAGAACATGTCAACTATTAATTTTTTTTTTTTTTTTTAAATTATATTATAATATAAAGATAAGAAAAGTTCGGTTAATATTTTATTCATTCATTATTCATATATTGATGCATTGAAACAGTTGCGTTGTGCTTTTATCCTGGGGAGATATGCGTTGATATACAGTTTGTGATATGTTGTTGGATTATTGAATGGGTTGTGTTAAAGAGGTTTAAAAAGAATTTTCAATATTTCTAACGCGAATAAATTTCATATTGTATAATAGGTAAGCAGGTGCTGGGATGAATATCAATCAATCAATCAACTACTTAAAAAATGTCTCGAAAGATACACATACCAAATGGAAATTAATGAAAGTGTCTTTAGTGCTTCCACTCTATTTTATTGATGCTTGCACAATAACGTCTCTTAGAATTGAATCGGATGCGCTATTTACCCGTGAAATGGATAGCATATGGTATAGCAATACTTTCAACAAGATTAAAAATATGGGGGAATTGTACAGAACGCGTGCGAGGAAAGAAGTCGTTGTTGGAATCCCAATAAGCTAAGATATGATGTAATGTAAATTTTAAAGGAAAATTTCTAACAGTTACGTATGACGATCGCAGCCTAAGCTTGAAAGAGAAAAAAACTAAAATAGAACTCAAAGATTTTCAAGCTTAATCACTAATAAACATACTTGCGCCAATCTGAATGTTTTGGATAAAATATAATGCGTGACTCATGCAATAGATAGGCACAAATAAGTTCCTATCGTCCTTCACAAATGGACGAGGCCGAAGTTCATTGATAATTCTAGCCAAAGAAAATGTCCATATCTGCAACGCGTTTGCGTTTCCGAAATCTTGCGAAGTCTTTCACAAAAAGAACCGCAAACCACATTTTTGTGTGAAATTAATAAAGCTGTGGTTGCTTATACACCGTCTTTATGACGAACACGTTCGCTTCCCCATTCGCGTTTTCATATAACTTAATTGAGGTAATTGCTTTGCTCTTTCTGATACTATTGGCACTTAGACGAATGCATACTACTTTAATTCTCTGCGAAATGAGCTTGTACGCTACATATAGCTACGAAAAATTTAAACGCGACAGATGAAAAGAAAAGTTATGGCCGGTGGACTGGTTAATGGTTGTGCTTGCCCTTACCCAAAATGATCAAAATGCTAACAAATCTTTTCTTTTTTGTAAATTAAGATCTCTCTCTCTCTCTCTCTCTCTCTCTGTATATATATATATATAGGAACTTTTCACTAAGTATTTTAAGTGAATCAAGTCAAACTTTTTACTAACAGTCAGCAAGAAGCTCACCTAAGAATTTCCCTTTAAATAGAAATTGTAAATAATTTCTCTGATTCGTTATAATATTCGACTTTAATTCGCTCTTACATGGTCTCTTAAATATTTATATAGCGCAACCTGGTCACCACAGTACACAACGAAAACAATGCGTACGTTGGACATTATTAACCAAATTAACTCAATCGATGTTTAGTATATAGATTTAGTTCATAGTAAAACGAATCAAATAAATCGTTTTAATTATACTGCGTGAATAACACAATATATTTAGAAATGAAAAATAAAAATTATATTATTAAATACAAATCGATATATATATATATATATATATATATATGAAAGCAAAAGTTGTTCAATTCGTTTATGTCGAATGATTTGCAACTAAAAATATGTTTATGCATGCAATGGCATATGGATGATTCAGTGTTTTAAAAAGTAGATACTTGCATATATATATATATATATATATTTAACTTGTACATGCTTCAATGTATGTAAACATAACAACTAACAATTAATTCTTTGCTGTTTGGTAATTATATTAAATTAAATCGCGCTTCCGTTGTTGCAATTAATGTTCAAATACTGCGCATACATACATATATATATATATACATATATATATACACGATATATATATATATATATACACGAAATAAAGAGTAATGAAATTCATAAATAAAAAACAAATCGCACGTAACCTTAAAAGCCATAATAACTAATCGTTAGAAAAAACAAAAGCAGTCAAATTTACCTTAACCGTAAAATTTGTTACATATTTTATGCTGATGTTGACATATATTGTTATTTCTCGCTCAGCATCAATTGTTAATTAATTAGTTTAGAAATTTTCATAGATTTACAATTCATCGCATCGCCGTTGTTGTTCACAAGTTCATTATAACATGTATATGTAGTGCGTTGCTTTACGAGCGATTACATGTTGATTTATTTGCATTCTCATCATCCTATGAGTTGAATGTCTTCAAACGCTTAAATATTAATAACATACCATCCACCAGCCCACCTTACGCAGCTCATGTCTTCGTCTTCGCTCAATGTTGAACTATCCTCACGCTGGTTTGCCCCTTTGTCATAATATATTTGATAAAAAAATTAAATTATGATAAAAGTTCAGCAGACTTATATAATAGACACATAAATAAAATTCATCACAAATCGTTACATCGGAAAAAACAAAAAAAAAAAGAAAACAAGTCAAGAAATTATGTTCGGTTTAAGCCGAATTTCTTATACCCATCACTGATATCACACCTTTGTAGTATAATTTTGTGGAAACTTGTATCTTTTATCTTTTAAAGTTTATGAGCAACGAGTAGGAGGGAGGGAAAGCATAGGTGCTCGCTCTTTCTTTTTTCATAGAGACGCGTCGGTGTTGTAAGCATATTCTTTGAAAACTTTGGGCGATGTTTTCATTTTTGCAAACGAGAGAATTTTCACTACAGCTGCTTAAACGGACAGATGGACAGGGGTGCAGAAGGAGACGCTTAAATGCTTTCCGAAGTTGAACGTTATATACTGTGCGTTGTTTTTAAAGCTTGCTTCTGCACATCATAACAGTTTTCATGAAAAAATTAACTTTCGAGACACTATAATGGTGAGTAGATGTGACCAATTTTTCCCATTTTTGTACAGGTACAGGCATCGTCCATAGAATATATGTTCAAAGTTTTATAGATTTGACTGTTTTAGTTCGTGAATAATGAGCAAAATATCAATTTTTTATTCCTTTTGAAAAAGAGCGGTGTCCTCGTTTTACGTAGTACTGTGGGCGTGTCCTTCGGTCGATTTGGCCCATTTTCGATACCAAGCGTTCAATGTTTCTATCAAATTTCAAGTCGATAGCTTCATTTTTGCGGTCCGGAGAATGTTTACAACAGACACGACATAGATGGCCGGACGGACAGGCGGACGTGTTTAAGTCGATTTAGAATTTTATGCTGATTACGAATATTTCTACTTTGAGGGTCTTTCAAGCTTCCTTCTGGACGTTGCAAACGTTTTGACAAATGCAATACAACGCTCATCCCTCCGTGATGAGTACAAAAACAATTTTTTTTCTTTTCTTTTTTATTACTATTTATCGTGATGTATATATATATAGTTGAACAAAAATTACAATACACAAAGTGTGTTATAGAATATCTTAGAGAATTCAGCTTTTTTGATATATCTTTGCTTGCTTCTAAAAAAAAAAAAAAATTGAAATGAGAAAAAAATCTTTTTATGCATTTATACTTTTATGGGTGAAACTCCAACGTTAATAATAAATTTTTCCATTTTTCTTTTTTTTAATTATAAGTTTTGAAATAAATAAAGAAATGTAATAAAATGTTATTTAAAATTATTTTATATTATTATTAAAATTAACAAAACCACATTGTAGTTGGGTAAGGCCAGTTCTTAGATACTCTCCAACAGTTCGCTTAGTAAAACTTTTCACTTCTTTTAACGATCAAATACAAAAAGAAGAAGACAAAAAAAAAAAGCGTGTAAAAAATTATCAAAGTCGCTATCCTGATATTAATACACCAGGAGACGAACATGGATGGCTAAGTCGATTCTCTTTTGCTTATATATATGCATTCGGTGAGCACACATATTTTCTTGTATTATAGAGGGCGATCAAATTTTTTAACGTCAGAAAAGCCAAGCTTTTTTGGTTTTTTGTTCTTTTCCACTAAGATATTCGTTTACCGTTAGCTGATGATCGAATGCATACTTGGATCGTTCAGTAAGCAGAACGAACTACTCAGCTGCCTCATTCATATAAACAGTTCCAAAAAAAAAAAGTTCTCAAATGTGAAGATAATTTCAACTTTGAAATAATTTATTTATTTATTAATTTTTTTTTTCTTTTTTTTTTTTTTTTTTTTATAGATTACATAGGCCTTCTGTAAAAGGTTCTATTTGACTTGCGTAGATCAGTTAAATAACCATTTAATTAGCCCTATCGAGATTGTTCCTAGTTTTCGTAAAAAGATGTTGGATGGGAAGTGGTCGAAAGAGTGGGCCGATCCGAACCATTTTCAATAGCGTTCTTCGACTTTGCCCTAAAACACGTCACTATATCAAGTCCCGTCAAAATATGTGAAAAATTGCGATTTGTAGGCTGAACACAAATAAATAAAGCGAATAAATGAACAGACGGACAGACGTAGAGACAAGCGATTCTGAATCGATCCGTATAATATAAAGTGAATCTATCTCTAATTTCCTCGTGGTGTTGCACACATCTGTATAAAATTAACATAAATCGTTTAATATATCCTATCGCAAGTGGTGTAGGGTAAAACTGATGTTTAACTAAGAGCTTATGTGTTACTTATGTGCTTTGTTCCAATTAGAATGTCGCTCACGTAACATATAAGACCTCAAATAATGGGCGTTTAAAATTTACCCGAAGATGTTTATATATATAGCTCTATATATATATATATATGTGTGTGTGTATATATTCATTTATAGGGATTAAGAATAGGATGTAATCGCATTTTCATAAACAACGCAACAGCGAATGTTTTCTCCATTATTTATCGCGTGTTAAGCTATTTGATGAATTACATTAATTAATTAATTAATTAATTTATTTATTTATATTTTCTTTTTGGCTATTGAAATGTTGTACATTTTCTCACCGTCGATAATAACATGTATATCAACAAACGCATACACATGCACATTTATATATTTCGCACATTGCCGGCAGCCATTACGTTCGTGTACGTATTCACGTAAGTATGTATTCATATAGCTTTCGCAATAGAAACAAGTAAACAATAAATTATCACATCGTTGATTAGAAAAGATAAACAAAATTATTTGTTGTTGTTTACTTTAAGCCATATCTCGATTGAACACTATTTGCATAATCTTGACTTAGTTCCTAAAGTAAGAAATAATACTTCCAATAATACTTATACTCTTTATTTCATAACATTTCATATTCAATATTTGACAAACGGAATAACAAACTGAACGTGCACTTGATCGTTTAGTGGTAAGGAAGATGAAAATAAACGTCAGCGATTAAATTGAAGGCTGTTGCAAACGCGTCCAAATTCAAGAGAATGGATTCATTTCTTATGTCTGCTATATTTTTTGTTTTTATACCCTACCACCATTTGTGGTATAGGGTGTATTAAGTTTGTGTGAACAGTTGTAACACTCCGAAAGACTTAATATGACTGTCACTATTGTTATTGTACAGATGTATTCAGAAAATGATTCTAAACTTGTCTGTCCGTTTGTTCATCAACTTATCTTCAAACTAAAAGTCGCAATTTTCGAGATATTTCGATGAAATTTGCTACTGACTGCAGTGTTTTGGTCCAGCGATGAAAGTTATTGAAAACGTTTTGGATCGGGCCGCTTTTTCGACCACTTCGTATATATCGCCTTATATAAGTAGCTGTAGACTGACGTAGGGTATTTAACGATTGACCGTGGCCCACTATAGTGTTTTTACTTACGTATATTTATTTCTTCGATTTTACAATCTGACAGAAATCAATTTGTTTGTAATCTTTTTTTTTTTTTATATTTTTTTTTACAAAACTGTATGATAAGGAAAATGATTTTATTGTACCTAAGAATAAAAGATATTGGAAAACAATATATAAATAGATGTTGGGTTAGGTCGCATTATAAGTGCTTACGTTTCTCACGGCAAAGAGATAAACTAGATGCATCAAAAGAAATAGATTTGAGTCGCATACCAAAAAACAAAAAAGAAAACAAAATTCCATTTTGTACCGTTAGAGCAAAGTTGTCCGTATACTTTTAAATATCTGCAAATACGTAAAAATAAGAAGAAATCAGAAACTCTCTGATAAAATTTAATCACTTGGGATTGGTCCTTTTTCAAAACCAAAGATATTATAACTTAAGTACTTTGGGTACCGTAAAAATTGTGCATATCGCTAATCACTTTCCAAAGGCCTTTTACTCGAACCATATGTCCTCCGGGGCTGAATTACTAGTTGGAAAGTTTATATTCGAAATACGGATTTATTTATATAACGCTTTCCGTAAACAAGAGTTTTTGTATTCGCTGAGAAACAGTTTGCTTAGCTTTTATGACAAATTGAACGATCACCGCAGTGCGCCCTCTTTAGCACTTTCTCTCGCAATGGACTTGGCCGCAAAACTTAATTCATTTAATTAAGCTCTGGCCAGGTTGTTTCCAAATTATAGTTGATCTTCATAGTATAGGACGGAGACATAAGCCTTCGCTTTGACTTTTTGCACTGATTGCAATTGCATATCTCTTCTTCATATATGTTTTCCAAAGGACAGACAGACAGAGAGACAGACTGACGTTTTCAGAATTTAAAGCTGATCACACATATACATACCTCATGGGGTCTCTAGGTTTTCCTTCTGACCAAATGAACAAATCCTCATCTTTCTCTCTCTGGTATAAAGTATCCGCGTAAATGACTTCTTCCATTTTACTGCGCATGTTGTAGGCTTATCCATAAACACTTCGATCATTAGATATTTTATAGTTTATTAATAATGCGATAAAGTCCAATTTTCTTGCTGGTTTTTTTCTTTTTTTTTTTTTTGCAAAGATAATTGTTCTGAGCTCATGTTGTACCGCAAGTGATTCGTTTGACACATTTTGCCCATTTTGAATACCAACTGGCCTGCAAGAGCTTGCCACAATTTGAAGTTCCCTAAATTTGAAGCTCATCTCTTTATTGCTATAACCGATAGAATATTCATTACACATAATTATGTTAACGAAGAGATCTAAATGACTAGATCGATTCAATATTTGACGCTGATCAGGAATACTTTGTAAGCGCCTCTGAAGCTTCATTGTGGGTATTGCAAGCACTTTCACAAAATACCTAAACCTATATGATTTGATGATGGATATAACAATAACTTACGAGGAAAACCATTCGCTGCTCCATCGAAGTCGAGAGTGCGCTTTCGAAGAACATAAGTAATAAAAGTACAATATCTGAACGCTATTAAACAAATCGGTAGAATGACAATATGTTCGAAAGATAGAAGCGAAAATATCAGCACGACTGCAGCATCGAACGGCATGCCGGCCATTTCAGACAATTGCTTTGATGGAAAGATATTCCTTGTCACGTAAAATAGCTTTCCGTACAGGGAAATAGATGTCTTCCGCCCTCTTTCTTTTAAATTTGTAGAACCACCAACAGATCGGTAATAAATACTTTACACCAGATGAGCTATTGGGAACGATTAGCGGGATTTTTTCAAACTATATGTTGGCGCGATTCTCGACTGAATCGACGAACTGGATGCCATCAAACTGCGAATAGTATTATTAGTATACTGACCCCAAATTTAGAAATGTTTTTAATAAACAAAAACAAAAAAGAAAGAAAAACAAAAAGATTTGCGAGCGAGCAGGTCATGCATATAATTTACGAAAAACAATAATTTCTCAAATGTAAACAAGAATGGAATTTCATCGTAGTACCCGTACGTTTCACGTACACATAAGTGAATTTTATAAATTTTATAAACATGCAAGCACACCTACGGAGACATTAATGCATGCATACATGTGTGCATGCATTCAGAGCGGCAAATTAATGATGAAAAGTGAGACAAGATGTAAAAATAAAAAGAATACAAAAAAAAAAAAAAAAAAAAAACAAACTAATGATAATAATAATAAAAAAAAAAAAAAATAAAAATATAAAACGTGATCTATAATAAATTTATTAAGACTCATATATTTAAGTATCAGAACATCACATGAAACGAGAGCAGCAACAACAGCCATTGCAATAATAATATTAAAAGCAACAGCAACAGCAACATCAACAAAATAAATAAATTTACTTAGCAACGAAAAAATAACGACACAAAGTGTATAAAATAAACCAACACAATCCGATATAAATTATGTTTGTATCTGTTTATTTGCATACATATGCACATACTAAATATATGTACGAGAAACGTCACGAAATTTTTATTTTTTTTTCTTGCTTACAAAAAATAATGTCAGTGATTAGTTTCAAGTATCGCAACAATGACAATAACAATGCACAACAAACAACAATAACAACAAACCGCAACTAAAACAAGAAAACACAAAAAAAAACGCACTTGGTAACGAAAGCCACTGAATTTATAATATATCTATATACATACATACACGTGTGAACGTATGCATAAACAAATACGGTCCTCTTAATTTATGATACAATTTGTAACAACAACAAGCAACAACAACAACAACAATAGCAGCAGCAACATCATTATCTAATTGGGTAGTAGGCAACGAAAAGCTTGATCGTACATAAGCTTAATGTGTTCAGCAATTGTGCAAAAGCGAGCGTCATACGCGCAAACACCGACGTACATATACACGTATACATATATATGTATGTAAAATATACACATGTTATGCATGTTCAATTGTAATTTCGATAAATATTAAATCCTTACGAGGTTCAAATATTTAAATTACTTCGCCCATTTAATGTATTGACTGGCATTTTGAACTAACCAACCCTATCCTCATAATTGGGCTTCATACTTTTTAGACTACCGAATATAATGTGAAGCACTTGATACGAAAATCACGGACATACAAACACATAGCTATTTTTTTTTTTTTTCTTACTTTTTCTCTCATATTTTACGCTTATTAAGTGCCTTTAATTTCAGGATGATAAAGTAACGCCATTTGAAAGCAATGTCAAGATGTTTTACTCATTCGAATGCATGGTTCATATTTATAGCTGCCAGCACTTTTCAGGCGTCACTCTAGATTTGCCCTTAAGTTTATCACCATATACACATATATCTCGGAAGAAAAATCTGGAGAGATTGAAAAATGAGTCGGGAATCATCCAGCTATAGGGACCATAGTGGGGTAATTGATAGAATATACCTCTTTTGCGCTCGCTCCCGAAGACTGAGGATAAACTTGTTCTATTAAAACCTTTGCAATATTCAGAAAGACAATTCGGAGACTCCACAGGGTATATAGCATGTCCATCTATCTGATCGTCCCCTTTTGCGCTCGCTCCCGAAGACTGAGGATATAATTGTTCAATTAAAACCTTTGCAATATTCAGAAAGACGCTTCGGAGACTCCATAATGTATATAGCATGTCCGTCTACCTACTTGGCCGTGTAATGTTTGTAGTAAAGTTTAAAAACGAAAATATTGACTTTAACTTTGACAGAGGTATTGGAATTTTTTGCAGGCAAGTTGATATAGAAAATGGATCAAATCAAGACAACACTCATTGCTCACAAACTGTGAGAGTCAAAATTACAAAAACTTGCGCGTATACGATAGGTAACTCTATAGCACCTGAAGAAAGACAGTTAACATCGCCTCCATCCATATAGACAAACAAATATTTTTTTCTTATAAAAAGAGCATATGTATAAAAGATTCGGGCACAGCCGCGTATAATTTTCTTGTATGTTTTTCTTTTCTTATTTTCATTATTCTTAACTAACGTTTGTGATTGATTGCTTCCCTCATTCGATTTTTAAGCAATTTAAGAGATCCAGTCGCTCTTCTTCTCTCTTCTCCTATACCTGGTGGTGCTACATAGATATATGTAATAGAAAGGTCAGTAATTAGCGGGACTGGATAAAAAAAAAGAAGTATTTTCTTTTACAAAATTCGAATTTGTTCATCAACCGTGATACAATCAATTCAACGTTTTGCTGTTATGTCATGACTCTCAACACACGCTTCCGCATCGGCAGTGACCTCAGTATTTGATTCAAAACTTTTTACGTGGAGTACGCTTTTGAGATTTCGAAAGAAATAATAGCCGCTGGGACCCAGAAGTGGACAATGCGGTGTGTGGTGTAGCCATTCGAAATTCCATTCAAACAATTTTCCAGTTGCGTAGTCATAATCTTCTGGCATGGTACACTTGTTACCCCATTTAGCAAACAGCTTTCTTAAGCTCATGTTTTTCAAGCAAAATACTAAATACACTGCTCTTTGCATGCTTTACGATTTCAGCTTGTTTTTGTCGCTCCACTGTTCGATTATTAAGAATAATTTCCAAGAATTTTTTTAACATCTTCTTGTGCAATCATCCCATGATAGCTACTCATAAGATCCCGTTTAAAAAGGGGAAAATATCGAAAAATAGCTCATATTCGAGGGGAATAAAAAACTTTGAGTTTGAGCGGTATTTTTGCACTTTGCCACACACACGGTAGAGGATGCACTTAGTGCGCGGACGTATGTAACGCCCAACATGGCTTACGATAAGTACTCATTAGGGCTATTCTTTCGTGCTGTGCTTAGGAACGAGAAATACAGATTAGTTGGCCCCAAAATATGAGGCCTAGTCTTCAAGGGATATTAATATGATGAAGATGCAATAATATAGAAAGCCATTGTTAGTTGTTGAGCATTAAAAGTCCCGAAATAAATTAAAACGCTTGCTCCCTGCTAGCGCGCATATGACATGCATATATTTTAGGCAAACGAGAATTTTTAACCATGAAAAGTTTTGGCATTCGCTACTGCTAGGGTGCGGCCAAGTTCTTCTGATATTTGAAAGGCATGTGACTTGATAACTGACGTAAGCGTAAAACGTGATTTTTGTTTATAGAAATTCGCACAATTTTACAATTTTTAACTTCTTGCCAGATTCGTTGCCTACTCAAGGTTCGATCAAATTTCTTACCTCCACTTTCATTCTCAATGCGTTTAGTCAGAAAATCTCTTATCTTAAAAATGCATTATATTATATTATATATGATATATATGAAGTGCTGCTATGTTTGCAGAGTAAACTGTAATTAAACACAGGCATCTAACCGACAGAGATACTGAGTTAATTTAAATTTATTCGTTTTGTGTCTTTTGCAATCAGCGTAAACGTTTAGAGGAAATCTGGGCTTGTGAGCGGTTGTGTAACATTTTTTATTACAAGAAAACTCGACCGTCCTTGGTCGTGGGCTTCTTTTGATTGGAAATTTTTCTGACCATAAAAATTTAGCAATTTTATTAGGCCTTCCAAGAATACAATTAAAAGTTTCGTTTTGGAACTTCGTGTACAAATTAATATCACTGCTGATAGCTTGTGCGCAATCTGATCTTACACCTAATGATATCACGCATATTAGAAGGAAAAATCGTAACAGAAGGAAAGTCGCAAATGTATTTAATTCTGATCATTGAAAACACTTTCTAGCTTTTCTCTGTGCAGTTTCTTACTTGCAATAATTTCAAAGTAAAAGACAGTCGGAAAAGCAGTAAATTGTCCTAATAAATTTTTTTCTCTACCTTATAGTCTGCTGAACATTAACCGCAATTTCTTTCTTGAGCAATGCTCTTTTTCTTCTTGATTAACTAGATTTGTGCTCACTTGCCTATATAATGTTGTACACGTATTTGTGTGTATATATGTAGACATATGTGAATCTGAAAAGTCATAATTGCCGCTATTATGTTTACTACATTATAACCAAGTATGTAATAACGAAAATATCATTCGAAGATTTCTTCAAGCGGATATTTTATTTTCAACTACAGTGTTCAAAAAGTTACGGGAATTTTGTTGCGCTTTGAATATCTATACAAAGAGATATTCTAGAGATTTTTGTCAGATGTCGATAACACTTGTATACATATAAAAAATATAAATATATAATGCAAATATGTATTCCTTTAGCCTGGGTTGAAAAATAAAATTTCCCCTTATTTTCAGAACACACGCGCATAACATTAAACTCCAAATCCGATTTTCTAATTCCAATGCAACTGTCATTGATATCGTTCCTCTGAAAATATGACTTTAATTTAATTTTCCTTGTCCGATAATATAACATACATTTATAAATTTCGTTAATCACAGTGACTGTATTTACATTAAAATGTATACAAAACATTAGTTCTTCTCTCTTTTGCGTAATTTAGGCTCTGAACGTATCCGTGCCGCTGATCTACTTAACATATGATGTCAAGCTGTCGTATTTTATTACTTACGGCTTATAAGAGTATATCGATCAGAAATTTAAGAATATCATTTGTACAATTGCCTTTGTGCGCCGATACCAATTAACAAAGAAGTAAATGTAGTCACAGAAGGAGAAGAGGTCTTGAATGGTCTATTACTCTATTACTCGCTTTTATGAAAATGCTACTGCTCTCCGATTTCGTCGTCAAGATATATTTTTGATTTATTAAAAAATTAAAAAAAAAATTGCATTTTTTCAAAATTTTATATTAAACTTGATCGGTTTTGTGATGAAACTTCTTTGAGAAAATTTCATAAAAAATAAAAAAAAAAATTAACGAAATGATTACTGATGAAAAGTAAATATCTGGGAGTGTATACGTTCACACATGCGTTTTGATTGTTTCTTTCTTTTATGTACGGACGCAGCTTTTGTGTATTATGTTGGGATTGCTTTCTTTTTTTTTCAATTTTTGCTTTCTTTGTTTTCCTTCTTTTTGGATAAATGGCAAGTTTAGTCTAACTGAAAAGCAAATCTTATATACAATATCACGTAGCCATGCACGTATATATTAGACATATATATAAGCGCTCATGGATGGATGTATGTACGAATATTATCATCTAGACTTGTATAACAATACAGTACGGTCATCATCATGTGCTTTAAGATTAACTTGAACATGATATTGCGGTGCTACCGTGAGGTGTGCTGCGCTGTGCTGTGCCGTGCTGTGCTGTGCTGTGCTGTGCTGTGCTGTATTTATGCCGTGATCGTGGTTAATGTTAATTATGTGTTTAGCTCTGTGTGTGCCAACGTGTACATGCATATAGCTGTGTGCGCACTAATATTCTTTTTGCCATATATACCATAGAAAATATATTAAGTTTGTCGAACGTTTGGTACGCACAAAGTCAAGCATGCCAAACGCAAGACCACGATAAATTAAATATAATTATGAACAGTCGGAGCCAGTCGAAATCTATTAAGCAATGGCGATATATTTGCCTATCATTATGTACCCACGATGACATCGTCAAAGTTTTCCTTACAAATGATCCGTTTGAATTTTATCAAATTCAGCCCAAATAATAAGCAGATTGGTATCTAAACTCTTGCCCATTAGTTCTTAAGTTACTCGGATGCTTTATGAAAAAATAAATTAATCACTTGGTGTACACGTACATGTTGGGATAAGTTAATTTGGTGCTTACGGTTTGCGAGAATTATCGAATAGCGTGTTTACGCTTCCACAGCCTGTCACGATTATAGACTTACATTCGCTGCAAACTAATGCAAGCATATACGAATTGTAAACGTAAAAACATTCGGTCTAAATTAGACGTGATTGCCATTTTTTTTTTTTTTTTTTGAATCATTATCATTTATCATATCACGTATCATTGATGTGATATGGAAACAAAACTTTTATGCCATTTAAGGCTTAGGCGACAAAAACTCCTTTCTCCTTACAAAATTTTAGTAGCACTCGCCTATAACAAGTTATTTAACTAGAGTGCAATGAAGATTCGTTTGAAACAATATGTAGAATTTATTCATTTGGCTGTTTCCTCTAGTTTCTTTCTCAGTCTTGTTATTTTGTATGGGTGCAGCCAAACTCACACTCGTCCCTTTTTTGACGCGGTTTTCTTTTACGCGACTTTATAATTCAGTGGTTTCAGTGGTTTTCCTTTTTTATGCGGTTTTACAATTTCAATGTCAATAAAAATATTTTGCAATCAATTGAGTCTGCAGTCAATTCATGACTTTCGAAACGAAATCTATTATAATAATTCAAGACTGCATATGAACGGCGTAAGGCGTTCATCTTCATATGCTCTTTAATAAGCATGTACTGTTCGCCGGTTCCAAGCGATTGGTAAAAAGTAATATTCATTGTTATTATAAGAAATTGGGGTGGGTTTTTAAAAAAAATTTAGAACGTACACAAGGATGTACACAATCCGACCCATCCAAAATAACAGCCTTGGCAAGCTTTTGAAGCGAGTAAAAAAAAAAAAAAGTTGAAATCTGTAATAAATATGTCAGCAAATTGATGGGATGTTAATAACAGAAAATACTGAACAAAACTCATCCAAAAAAGAAATTCACATTAATAATGAACGGTGAAGTGCACATGTTTGAAACAAGCAATACAACGACCTTCTGACAACGAGCATATGAGAAGGAAACAAAAAGTCTTCCAACTTTAAATAGCAATAATGATAGAGATAGTAATACTTTTGTCGTAAACGTCATAGTCGAATATCGGAATATGGTTTTTTCTAGGCTTTACGGATATATACAAATGCGCATCCATACATAAAACTTTTATTAATTTTTATTTCTAAAAGCTTTTCTGCACGGTTGTGATTGGTGTGATGAATAAAAACATATTTAGATGAAATAGATCGAGATACAGCGTAAAGAAGGGACGCTTGTACGTACACATAATCTTGATCTTCAGCCGTCAACATTATCTTGCCACAGCCAAACCCCAAACAGACAACCACTTTATATGTTTGCCTGCAAGATTGTTAACATAAATGTACCTTTTTCAAGATTTTCTCTGACTGTGTAAGTGTTGCATGTAAAAAAAAAAAAAAAAAAAAAAAAAAAAAAAAATAAAAAAAAAATGAAGAATGAAAATCAGAAAGTTGTACTCGATTTTATTCGACTTTTAGATACATGCCAGTGTATCTCTTCTTTTGAAAGCATTATAGTATAAACTATAATAAGAAGGCATGAAAGCGTAATGAATTATTCTCCTAAACAAGTTTTCTCTCTTTCACTTTCTCTCTTCTTGTGGGTATCGCTTTACATTTCAATACTTCACATACATTATATTTGCTTCCCATCCCTTGTACTCCATTTAGTTACTAAAGTCATGATAAACTCAAGAAGCAAAAACAAAAGAAAATGAACTGTAATAATGATTATATATATATATATATATATATATATATACATTTTAAGTATATATATACAAAGTTTATACATATATGTTCGTTAAGAAAATAAATTTCATAGCAATAAGCAGAAAGGCTAGACAGAGAGCACGACACATACAGGTTTTTAGCTAACAACAACTAAAAGTCGTATGAGGCTAAGAAATAATCTACAAAAACCATCAATTGAAACCTTAACGTTTATATCTGTGCGCGTAGTATATGTATATTATATATTATATTCATATATGTGTAGCTTTGTATTACTTGCATATATGAAATATATTTATTGCTATTACCGACATAATGTCATGTTTCTAACGGTTCGTTGTTGAAGTTCATTTTGGTGTTCTTTTCATTGTTCTCCTCAACTCTGCTCATTTCACTACTACATAATGCCCAAGCACATATACAGTAGCCCAATAAAGTCTACGTACACCACAAAACATTAAGCTTTTTTTCTTACTACAATCCGCATGTATAGGTTTTGAAAGTCAAATAATATATATATTTCCTAAAACAAAAAAAAGGAAAAAGAAAAAACCTATATTAAATTTTCAAAAATTACTGTATGCAAACTTTATCGGGCTACTGTATATTACATTAAATACATCAAAGAACTATTATATTTTCTAAGTAACTTGTAGTGATGAAAAATTTTTGTTTGGTTTATTTAGTGGGCCATAACAGGCTCTGCACCTTTACTTTTCTTATTTAATTTTACCTTAACACTTTTTTGTTCTGGACCAAAGTCCAGTACAAATAAAAGTGTGTTGAAGTCTCTATTGAAAACTAAAGTCGGGGAATAACGCACCTTGTCACTCATATATAGATACCGCACAGGTTCGTTTGTCAAGCATTCACAGTACGCAGAAGAACATATCTTCTGATGTAGACATGTTAGATCAACAGAATCGGGTTATCTACAATCTACATTTATATCTACATCTATATCCTCATCTATATGAAATTTGTTTTTTTCTACGACGTAGTGGCAGTGTGCGGCCAAGCAGCGATCCTTCGTCATTTGGGTGAAATCTTAAATTAAACCCTTATTGATCATTGATCTTCCCTATCTGATCCTTAGTTCCCCGATTTTACATGAGATCAGGCATCCAAATGTCACCTTCCTTTCGCCTTTACTCCGGAGAATGTCGTGCATTTGCTTTAGCGTTCCGTTTCGCTGATCGTGATGGTTAGTATGCCATTGCGTTGTGCCATTTTTATTTGCAGATATCCGGGAAACATGTTCCATAGTTCAATATTTATCTATTTACTTATATGTATATATATTCATACCTTATATTGGTTTCTGGTTTAGGCCATTTTTGAAAACAAGTTTTAATAATTGACTCAGTTTATCGTTCCCAAATACCGGCCTGCAATATATATATTATTTGCTAAGCGGGGAAATCGACTCGCTTGTGTTCAGAAATACAACATTATGCTTCTAATTCCGGCCTCATCTGAACAAATTTTTTAATAAACTTCGTTCGTGTCTTTTCTTGTACACTCCATGTTTTTATTATTCGATTACCTACCTTCGACTATTCGAGAACTATTGATCTAAAATTCAAGGTTGAATTGCAGGAGCGCACGGTTTTCGTGAACAAAAAACAGTTATTTCACGTACGGGCTTGCAAATCAGTCGCCAATTTAAGCCGAAAAATATACTCGAGAAGGGTCAATTTCGAAAAGCACATATATGAGCTAATTTTTGCGAATTATATCGATGAGTGAAATGATTTACTGGACAATATGCCGATTAGGCTTGGATCTATTGCGAAACACAATTATCATCTAATGGGCCTCAAGAAACTTTAGTCTGATTTGCTTGTATTAAAAAAAAAAAAAAAAATCACAAAAACATCCTACACACGAACTTATTTATCATTGTATCTGCATTGATTGAATTGTGTGATCAATCTTTTAGGTTAGGTTCATATACGCTATTTACCTTAGGTAAACGGGTACTTAATACATTGCCCAGGGTGAATAGTTTTTTCTGTCTTCTTTTTTTTATATTGTTGTTTCGTTTTCTCTTTTTTGTTCTCATTTTCTATTTGTTATTTTGCTTGTACCCATCAGTCAGTTGTTGATCTAATCGCTAAGTTTACAATTGCGAGGGGAAGGAGAACTTAATTGTATCGTGCTAGTTTGGGAATTGTTGTCATCATCATTACTGCAACAGCGGCAGCAGTTTTTACACTTTTTCAAGAACACATATTAAGCACGCTCTACACTTCGTGTTTCTTCAGTTTTGCTTATCAAAATATTTTCGTCTCTTTTCCTATTGTCTGGTGTTTGTGTTTATGCAGCCCATCTTTGGTTGATTATCACTCTGAATGATGAACCTAATGAATTCACGTATGTTTGTATCTTTTTTCTGCTGCCTCTGTTTTTTTTTTGGTGATATTAAGATTCTTGTAAGAGATTAACGTTTCATCGTAATTTTTAGACTGTGATCGTGAAACAAAGACAAGAGCGGAGTGGTTGAGTATATGCGAAGATTTGTTTTCCTCCTTACTTAACAGTTCTATGCACGTTACTTGAAAAAGATTGAAAGCAATAAACTTTCTTTATTACAAGTTTTCGAAGTGTTTACAGCTGAGTCCGAAACATTTATATTGCTTTGAGCAGCAAGCGATTCCGAATCGCAATAATTATGTCCATATGTCCGATCATTATTTCATCTTCTACTATGTTAGGTTTTTTATTTAAAGCCAAAATTTCATATATTCATTACTGCGTGCATTTCATAACTCTACTTAAAAACATGTCAATGATAATAGGAAACTTTCACAAAGCTGCAGAAAATTTAATACAATATATTTTCAGAAATATACCAGGGGCATGATCTAATATCAACGTCGTTTCATGGTAAAGCTCATGATGAAGTCGTTACTAATAATAATAAATAAAAAATGAAAACTAATTTGAGTGCGATAATGAATTTTGGAATTTAACTAAATAGTTCGCCCACGTTATTCTGTTAGAGACAATAATTGGTAGAGGAAAATTCGACAAATTTTGTGAATATCCGTAAGCCATGACTTAAGCCATGACATGTCTATAGCAAACTTAACTTTTTATTATTATTTAAATATTGTCAGCTCAGTGAAGCAATTGGGACTAGTTTTATAAAAAATATTTACACAACACTGAGTAGTATTTGCTCCAACTTGCAGATCAATAATTTTATCGGAATAGATATTTCGAGTCCATAGATAAAAAATTTGGGAAATTTTCCTTGTTATTTTTTAATTGTGAACTTGATCTTGATGTAATATTTAGTTAAGAAGAAGAATATGTGTACTAAGCTTCAATGTCTTTTTCATATTTTGCTATTCAATTTATGAATATATGAAAAGCATTGTTATCTCATTTTAAGAAATCAATTAAAGAATATAGTTTTTAAAAGAAGTAAGAAGTCATTTTTAAACAACATGATTGAGTGCGGAAAGTGCGAATGTAGAAAGTGCACGAGTGCAAGAGCGATGCGCTCACCTCCGTTCAGCAACAATACAATATTAAAAATGATACGTAACCTCAATTTACAGCTGCAAGTAGCAGCGAAACTGCAGAATCATGAGTCGCTCTGCAACATTTTGAAGAGAAAAGGCGAACGAAGCAAACGTATTTTTTCAACGAATATTCGAGATATTTGGATTTCTTTTCTGCACACTACAAAAATCGGAATTAAAATATAAATAAACAAGTAAGAAAACTATATACAATCGTGCCCGAGTCTCCTATATGTACCACATTTATCTTGAAAAAAAAAGCATAGAATTTTGATAATTTATAAGATTGGATAGACGCGAACGGATCTTTTATTTTTGGACAGCTACTCTAGGATCAGCCACAGAAAACAAGGCATATCATTTTAATTAATTTGTATCGATTACAGTTTGCGAGTAACGAGGATACTTCCAAAATAGAAATTCTTTCAATTTGTACATTGTACTGCCCGTATGCTCTTTGATCGGACTGAAAGACATGCCTAAGTCCTTTCAGCATTTGACGATGATCTAGGATCTGTGAAGCCTTCGTCTATGTGTTGCAAACATTTTCACAAAACGACTGCGCCCCCCAATCTTCGATGACGTCACATTTATTTAGTATCTCGTAACTTCTATAAGGATAGATTGGCAGCAAAGCGGTAAGCAAATGTCAATATGAGAGAAATTTAAAGTGGACATATGTTTGATCAGGCTTGTCAATGTCGCTGACTTTATGGTAGACACAAAAATGTAATAAAAATTTTGCGGCAGTAGGCTGTAGTAGTGTTCCCGCTAAGCTTAAGCTTAAACGTACCAAATATAATGAACCTGAATTTTATCACATATGGATGACATTATTGATGTCTGCTCGTCGGGTTTAATGAGCCTCTAAATCATCCAATGCGATGTTGTTGATGCTTGTTAAAGAATTGCATTCAAGTCGTATATTATAATTATGAAAGTTGTACGGCATACTACTCTAGAAGGCCTTTTCATATGTTTGCATGTGCTCGAAGCTGCCTGTAAAATGAAAAGATTGAAAGTGAATGAACTGAGCTGCACAGATACGCTATACTACTCTATAACAGCAGCTCACAAACATATAATAATTTGGCGCATTTAAATATTTAAATACATTCATCTGAGAAATGTAATGCTGAAGAGGAAGCACCCATATGCGTTAAGGTTCACGGTACCATAAAAATAAACAAAAAGTAAATTCGTTTATTGTTAAACATGACACACTATTACATACAGAGTTGGTTGTAAATGTTTGACCTAGCAACACGTCTTGGACAATTGCTAACCATAAGAGTTCGCCAACCGTAAAAGAGTTATTTATGTTCACGCTTTACAGCGACGCAAATTCATCGTACCGTATATATGAGTATTTAAAAAAAGTAAATAAATATTTAAACGTAAAAACGAAGTGAAAATCTCTCAAGGACCACGACGACAATATCAGCAGTGAGAGAACAGTTCGTAGCGCAAAGGCAAAAAGGCGATGAAGTCAATTGGAACTCTACAAAATAAGATGATTACAGCAACAAAAATCTATTTGCTTGATTTAAAAACAAATATTATGGCTTGTCAAAGGAGACTGAGAGCTCTGAGTTCTAATATGTGCACGAGTGAGCAGCGTGAGCATAAACATTCACTAACATATTCTTCGCAGAATTATTTCCAAGTAGATGACATTTTCACGCCACGTGAACCGTTTTCGATACATGCTAACGTTTTACGCAGTGATTTTGAATAAATAATTTTTTTGTGTTTATATGAGAGAAAATACATATTCCTTCATGCCGCGTATACCGCGCATGTCTCAAACACCGTTATTAACATCATTGCATTACGTAAGATATTGGGAAAGATAATAATTCATTTTTAAAATCTAAAAAAGAATTTATTTAGGTTGAACTTGCAGCTTGAGCGTGTACTGTAAACAGTACACGTGATAGAGAACGTGTTAATACAACATGCGATCAAGAAGACCTTTCACTGTAGCATTTCTCAACAAATTCAATTTAATTTCAGTTTTGAACATTTAAAATTAGATGACGCTAGCCAATGCTGGAAAGTTCAACCGTCCGCTCGCTTACCGCATGCATTGATATATACATGTAAATTTTATACATATGGTCTATATAAGGGGCTTGAGCAAGGATTCCTGCTATAGGAATGCTTATACTCAAATTGATCAAGTGCCATACAAGAACAGCCAAAGCATATGTGAAAGGGAAAATTATAAATGCAACGCAATGTGCGTATAAATAACCAAATGCTTTGACTTGATTTTATTTTATTATTTCGAAGAAAGTCTCTATTTCTTTCTCCCTTCGATCTAGTTATTTGTTCGTTTATGGTAAAATACTTTGTTATTAAATCGTACCCTGTATTAAAATCAATTTTCTTCCAACACTAACTAGTATTATTATTATTTCCTATAATAGCTAATAGCGTTAATAAGAGTGCGCTTGTAATGCCAAAGTTCACTTTTTGCATTATTATCGATGGTTTGACAATAAAAACAGAAAAAAAAAAAAAACCATTTAAGACGATATTTCGGTCATAACATCGTAAATAGAATTGGTTCATTTAATATTATTTTTCGATAAGTAAAAAATGCGTTTGCGTTCAAGTCCAAACATCATAAATAAAGGCACAGAGCAAAGTAGTGTTTTTCCAAGCAGTGCACGGAATCTTGTCAGAATGTTATTTCCCTGCACTTGAGCGCGACAATGATGGAAAAAAAAGGAAACCCGGGTCATATGTTTTTTTATCCACCGCTAGCTCGTATACGATATCCATAATACATTTTTTTCCTAAATATCGCGTCGTATTTATTTCAAAAAACATTTTTCTAGATTTTGATAGAGATTTGTATGCAATCGTACAAACTAAACCAATCATACATACATACTCTGCCTTGGTTTAGCTGGATGGTTCCAGGTAGCTGCGCACATGTCTCATACAATTTTCAGCTGATTTTTCAGATTTGATTAATAAAGGATTAAAAATTTAAAGACCAGAATTTAGAGAACTAGAAATATTTTGAAAATCTAATCAAATGGAGCGTAAAAGCTCTGTCGTCCTTAGTTGTTTACCTGTATTATTAATCAAGAAATTGATTAATCTTGAGTAATTTTGGCAATATTATGGTTCTTAGGGAACACTCAACAGCGAAAATAATCGAGATTTTTTCTTTTTAAAGCATCGCCCATCACCGCCCACTATTTTTTGCATTTTCATCAGCAAAAGAGGAATTCTGTGTCGAAAGGACAATTGGTCTCTTAAGGCTATCCACTGAAATATATTTCGCATAAAAGAAGCCTTAACACACTTACATTCATTTCCCACTGTTTTTAGTTAGAATGAAAAAAGCCTTAAAGTTAGTTATCTTCTTAATCGTTATTCCGTTATCGTAACATTTTCTCTCTCAGATTGTCTACACAGATTAAAAATCCATCTGCCTTCCACGCGAAATTGTTCCCAGAACCTTAATTTGTTCTCATTTTGGATGCATTATCTGTCTAGCCTATGCATTTATCATTAGGAAAACAGTTAAAATTTCAGTTCGTGCGTTTCCCTAAGACAAAGCTGAAATGATATAAAAAACATAATTGAACATAATGCTATTCGATAAAATGCCTTCATTTGCACTGTCGGCCATAGGACTGGATGAATTTAACTTGCATTACATTACTGGAAGAATACTGGCGACTGCAATGGCATTTACGGTAGTCGACGGTTACGGTTTGTGGGAAATCACGAAAACATTAAAAATTGTAAATAAAATGGATTTATTCCTCTGTGCAGAAACCTTATCAAATATGTTCGTACATATGACATATGTGACATGTCTTCGAAAACAAATTCAATTCGAAACCTACGCTGAATACAACTTGCGAAAAATTCTCGCAAAGCCTAAAATAGTTGAATGTTTCCTTGGCTACATTGCGGGCACTCACTTAAAAAAATTAAAAATTTGCCTTGAATTCGCCAAAATGTGATTTATTTGAATGGAAAATTGTAAGATTCCTACGTCCGCGACTAAAATAATAAATTCAGTATGAGTTTTCGAATCGTAGAGGATATTCAAGATTCGTTTCGAGATGTACACGTGAGCTTTGTTTCTATTTTCCTAAAAGTAAAAAATGCTTACGCATGATTATAAACATACACACGCACAATATATATTTTCATTAAGACTTCCGCCGTTAATTTTCTTTTACTTGAGTCCGGTCACAAAAAAAAAAAAAAAAGAAAAAAGAAATTATGTTAATTTGTTGCTTACATCTTCTTTTTCATTCATTTGCGCTACTCTTTCTTATCTACTTCGGTTACTGCTATCAACTTTTTTTCGTATTGTTGCGTTCATTAAGCAGAGTCGTAACTTACATCGAAACAAACCAATTGAAATATATATTTATGGCGAAGTCATTTCACTGTCATTAGAAAGATTTAAAAAAAAAAAAAAAAAAACTGACTTCATTAAGCCGAAAGAAAGAGAATTAAGAGCAACAGCTAAATTGATATTTACCTGAATGAAAATGCGTCACTTTGGGAAATTATTACGTTGCCACGCAAGCACACGCACATAAACTAATGCTAATGCGAAAGACGGCGTGGAAATTTAATTATGTACGTGAGTTTGTATTCTTTTATAGGTAAGGACTACGTTTTCTTGTTTTTTATTTTTTATTTATTTATTTATTTTTATTTCTTTTTATATTTTTTGTTAACAAGGTAATAACAATATAGTCGATGGACAAGGAAAGATTTGAGACAGTTAATAATGGCGCAACAGACAGCTTATAGTAAGTGCGATGATATGCAAAACTTGAGCTAACGCACGCAATATAAAACAAACAACACATTCATACATAGAGTACGTAAACATAAAAGAATAACTTAACATGAACCAATTTATTTAATTGTTATGACTCTCCAAAGTATCGTGTGTAGATAATTGCTTTACACGATGTTATGTCATGCAGTCACGGTATGGAATCTACCCTAAATTTACCATCTCCCATTCCTACCCATATTCTAACTAATAGGTGCGTATATTTGAAATTATTTCGCCGAGCCTCCTTACTTACAGATGGATAGATGGATACACAATTAAAGCTATATCAGTAAATATGATAAATTGGTCTCGAGTGGGTTACGGATATGAATCGAACGCTTGCTATATATCTATTAAGGGCTCCATAATTTCGTAGTGTTTGTGTACGTAGCATCGCATATGCTATATATCGATCAAACTGCCTCTACTACTACTACACTGTCATAGTATAGTCGCATTTAGGAAATATATATAAGATGCATGCTTCCATATATTCTGATCATTCGTTCATTTGAAAAAGGCATTTACTAAGTAAATTTAGGACAATATATTTTAATGAATATAATTTTCACCAATTTCTACAACAGTCTCCCATCTTTCTGGCAACACGGCGACACCGTGTCGAAAGAACGATACTCAATCATCGACCCCTTTTCGCGCAGCCCAAGCCATGGTGAGTGGTAATCAGAAGACGCTATGTCTAGTGAGTACACTGCAGGCGGCAGAACTTCCCATTCGAGCTGTAATTGCGTATCCTCGACAACTTCTTGTGGCAGCCTGCATTTAGCCGGCATTTTATTGCTGCTCTTTTTTGCAACAAATCATCGGATCAGTTTGTCAGTCGGTTTTACTACACCTTGCTTATGGCCAAGAATATTCGGGTGTCCGGTGTCGACGTGGACGGCTCTCCTGGACCAAGCCATGGCTTTTTGCCCTTGCGATTATCGTAGTGGACCTATTTTTCTTCGCCACTCACTATAAGCCACCGGGAACCCGTTTTTTTTTTTTTGCTTGGCAAACTATGCGACCCGTACGTTGAGAAGCTTCGAAATGGCGTTTGCAGTCGAATCGTTTCGCAGCCATTTTCCCTTCTGTTGGATCCCTCCCATCGCATGTATAGATCTGGAAACAGTTAATTCATCAATTGCCTAAGGTGCTCGAAAATTGTTTGAGAGTCATCCACTAAGTCTTGCTTCATGTCAATTTATTGCCTTCGAACTTTTTTCTTTCTCTAGGCCGTTTTTAGTCATGGCTTTCAGACCGTTGAAGTCAAAATCGATAAATTGAATAAAATAAAAAGTGTATGGTGGGCGTCGGCAGCAGATTTCTTCAAATCAGACAGCAAAAGTAATGAATGTCGAAAATGCAATTTTAACCGTTCCATGATTAGGGTCTGTATACACTGTATAAGTCAACAATACTCAATGGAAAACTATTATTTTATGTAGGGAAAGGTCAAAACAATTGAATGTTGTGTACATTGATAGCTCGCATTAATTTATCATTTTCTGCAATAGAGATGTCGCTGATCAAAATACATGCAAACAACTAAAATAAAGGGTCAAATTAATCAAAATTATCGAATAGCCCTTTAATTTTTCAAATTAATTTTTGGCTAATCTTTCATTCGGGATATCGCTTCAAGAAAAAAAAAAAAAAAATTGTAAATTAACTAAATAACTTATTAACTTTCTTTTCGATCGAAATAATTTTGAAAGAGACCGGTTTTTCATTGTCCTATTTTACTCTCCTTGCGATGGGCTTTCTCATAAACCTCTTCCATAAATTGTCTTCTTTTCCCCACCCTCGTCATTTTATAAAAACATATGTTTTTTATTTACTATCGGTCGCATGCTTCATAAGTTATACGGAATCAATATACGGAATGAATCAATTCTATGTAGAACGGCATTTCTAATGCGAAATGAATTATAGAGTGCGAGAAAACAGCACGATTATTATATTCTCTTACGAAAATGACAGATATAATGCAATAGATTTTTTTTGAAAATTCGCTTATTTAGCTTTTCCCATGAAAAGAAAATTCAACGCAAATTGTAAGCAAAAAAAAAAAAAAAAAAATTAACCAATTTGTTTATACTAATCAACTAAATGCCATACGCTCAGATATACCACATATACAAACTAACACCAGTATATGAGCGGCATAATCAACAAAAATCTAATAATTGAAAATCGAGTTCATTTAATGCATGTTAATGGGCGGCCGAATTACCTTTAAGAGGACTTATAGTGTGAGGCAGACTAACATGGGCACGCCGAGACGTTCTTAATAAATTGAGAAACAAATGTACTTGCGTAGCCCCAAAAGGAGTCTGAAGTAAGAAGAGGTGTGCCCAAGTGCTGGACCGCGCACCCACTGTACCGATAGATAAAAAAGGAGAATAATTAATGAACTGACTATCGTGACGAATAATATGAGTTATTAGACAATTTGTTAACAAATTGCACAGATTCGAACTTTAGCTTCCGAATAGCCCTCCTCTTGACCAAGTGTCATCGTCTCATGAAATGATAGGCAAAACATTGCGATTACTCCGGTTACGTTGAAATCGAGAGGATATCATGTGTATTCACACAAAAGAATTAAACAAACCATGAGAACGTGAAACGGTTCAACTCATATAAATGCACTTGCCATTCCACCTATACATTCTTCGGACTATCATCAGATGTGTTTGTAAGTGGCTTAGAATTTGTTTTTTTTTTTGCTAAAGCAATTTCTTATCCTACCTAGAATGCGAGAAAACGCGTAACATGTTATTGCACAATTGAATTTTGATATATTCTTTAAAGTTAATGAATTGCAATGAGATCGCACGGCTTCATATGAAACGCAATTGCTTCCGTTTCATTATAAGAATGATAAGAATTAAGAGAGTTTATCGTTTAATCTTCAATTCGCTTCGCTTTAGCAGACAGCCATTGGCGAGAATGCAAATTTATTCAGATCATCTTTCTTAATTCCTATTGACAGTCTGTCTCTTTCTTTTCGTTATTTGGTTTGGAATTGCATTCTTTTTTGCTCCAATGTCCATAAATATTATATATCATGTAATTGATTTATATTCTACATCACACAGGTGGTACAGGGTACATTAAATTTGTACGGATGAACACAACACAACACCGGACAGATCTTAAGATGAATCAAAGTTTTATTGTGCTCATCGATGCTACAGGATATATTATGGTTGTGCGGACGATTGCGACAGCCAGACGACGTTGAATTATATCAACCTTGTCGTACACCGATCAATTCAGAATAATCTTCTGAATCGTTGTAAACTTCGCTGCCCAGCTGATGTCTGTTCATATATCCTTGTGTTTAACCTAAATTGCGCAATTTTCGAGACATTTTGATGAAATTTGGTAGACTGACGGGTTTTGATCCCAGGACGATTACTGTCGAAAATGGTTCAGATCGGTCTACTTTTTCGACTATTCTCCCTATAATATCTTATTTTAAAAAGTCGTTACATGAATAACTGAATTAAGTGAAGTGCTACAGCGTGTCTAATGATGGGCCATATTCCACGATCATGTTTTCACTTGTTTTGTTTTCTCTTTTCTTTTCTAAATAATTTATTTATATGCATTACTCATAGCCAAGATTAGCGCGTTCTAAGAACAGAGGTGATCCCAATCAGTTGCATTTGATCTGAATTCAAATTCGAAATAGTGAAGTAAATCAATAAATACCTCAGTAAGCCGCATGATATAGGTTTTCGAGACTTGGCCTAAAGAATTTAAGCATATACCGCGCATTACAGAATGATTGACATGAATGTAATGAAAATAATTACATATCTATCTCCAACGCAATCCATTAAAAGGAAATTAATGTCCACGTTGTGTTACGGTACCAGTCCACGTTAATCATTGTTGTACATTGTTTTAACACTATTACGTATTAAGTAAGTATTTATTTGGAAGAAAAAAATTCAAAGTCATCCCACAATTGTAAGAACATGCAGACATAAGACATTTTGTAGAGAGAAAGCTTTCTCAAATATATGAAATTGACGCCCACTTCGCCATATATATACTCATCCCATTTGCTGGCGCAACTATTCGCGTAGCGAACATAAACCGAACAAGAGAAAAGACGGTCTTAAAGATCCATTAGCTCGGTCAAATATGCGAAAGCGGTCAGATATTCATTTTTGGAGCAAAAAAATTCAAATCAACTTTTTTGCTCCATATAGCGAGTTGCGCATACAAAATTTTCATAATTCTCAATTAATGTAAATTGTTTAAGACATCAATTTATTTTACATTTAAACATTGCAAGTCTCTACTAAGAAAATCATTATATGGTACCTCGTTCATCTTTCGGGCAAAGACCTACGGAAGATCGTATATAAAAAAAGGTTTTTCCTAAGAAAAGAACATTTCGCTTTTTTTTTTCTTTCCCTAGAAGAATTCTCAATACAAAATTGTTCACTGCTCAGTATGTGCGTTCGCTATTGGATTTGATTATTCTATATATAAATATATATTTTAATATATAAATCATACATGTATACTTAAATACATGAGCATAAGATAATTCTAGTCTGAGGCTTACAATGTTTGTAGCGAACATTGCACAAAAAAGACTTTCATATTTCTATCAAAACAACCGTACATGCATACATATTAGCACAGCATTACGTATAATGTATAGATGCGAGCGTATGGTATGAAAATTGCTTATAGCTTATGTTACTGTATAGTTAGTTTTTATCATTTTAAAGCTCAAAATAGATTTCTGCCGAGTTATTTATAAAAATTCTAAAGTTCGACTTCGTTTATTGCGCATTTATTGTTTGTGAAATTCGGTTTAACACAACCTAAGCTAATTATTATATTTAATTATTTGTTTTCCACATTCACATCGCTGAAGAATAAGAGCCTTCCTGATATACATATATATACATATATATTCTATTCAGAAATACGCCTCAGGGGTCCCAAAAACTTAATAAGTCTATAAGCATGTTTGTCTGCCCATCCGGGTGACCTTCTGTTAGCCTATCTATCTGTCGACTTTTTTGACAAGTCTACATAAGAAGTTCGAATATGTATACACTCGTGATAACTGTCCAACATCGCCTCTACCACAAGCGAAAAGATATATCTTACAATTTATAGTGTATGTTGATACGAAGCTCTGAATATTATCTACAGCAGACAGGGTCCTTTGGTGAACAGACCTACAATCGATAAAAAAACGTTACTTGCAGCCCATAAGAAGGACTGATCTAAAACCAGATAAAACTATGTCTTAGGGCTAATCAAATGAGCAAAGTAAAATTCTCTCAATCGGCAAACGCTCTAACACGCTCACGCTTGATAATTTCTCTCGCAACTGGAAGGTATCGGTTCGAAATGATTGGTACGACAGATTGGTCTCAAAACGAATACAATTTTCTTACTTGCTTCTCATGACTTGTTTTTTGCTTATAAGTATTATATTAAGAAAGAACAGTCAAAAAAAAAAAAAAAGAAGAGAAGATATTGCAGAAAAGCGAATTTGATCCTTAGAGATCGCTACCATTGAAAACAACTTTACCTAATAAAACTCTTCATTCAGCTTGTTTTCATGTAGAGACTTATTTTTCATGGAATACCTTGTATAGGAGCACGTGAGCATGTAACACGTGAGCTGACGTGATCAAAATTGAGTAAATTTAATTCTTTGGCAAAGATTTTATTATTGTTTATCCATTTTCGTCACAGAGTTGTAAGAATTACACTTTGTCGCCATGCCAATGCTGATTTTCATGAGAATCCTTGTATGAAATGGTTTTCCCGATAAACCTATGTGGTCCAAATTGGCAGTGAGGTTTTGGTAAGTTAACGGTCATCACGCTGTCAACGCATTACACGTTTTCGGAGACTTTCTCATCGCCGAGTATAGCCATCGATCTGCTGATATTACCGGTATACACATCGAACTGCATATCGGCTTACTTTCGTGCCACTTGGATTTCAATTAGTGCAATCACTTGAGACGCTGCTTCCGGTACGATGTCCATTTTCTTATTTTAAACAGTCTCGTATCCAATAGGCAACGTTTCAGATAGCGGGTTGGTATGCAAATGATGTCATCTCAATCAATATTGATCCGTTTAGACCTGCTCAAAATCCCGAAAACAGCGCCTCCTTTAACGAAAGATTTTAGACATGTCTATTGCTTTATTGCTCGTCTAAAAATTTGGGGTAAGGATAGGGAAAGGGTAAGCATTTTGCGTTTTTCAAAAGCTAACAGTGTCTACTTTAGTTTAATTTAAGTTATGTATGCAAACTAAATTTAATTTATCAAGAATCAAAGTGAAAATGTAGGAAGTGCGCGATCGAAAAATAAGGCGGATTTTCAAATTTCCTGGGCTACCTAGATTCGATATTTGAATTTTTTTTGTTATGTTATTACACATCACAGATTGCAGGACGCAATAATAATAATAATACGCTTAACAATAATACGCACCGTTTCAATGAGAAGTGTATCGCGAACGCCACCAACAACAGCAAAAGTGTGATTCAACTATCCCTTTCCCCAAAAAGAACTGTGGATTTTTTGTTCGTATTTTTATGCAGGAACTTGCCAGTAGAGCCGGTGTTAAACTTAAAAATTTATTTATTTATGTTGGATCCGAGCTTAGTGAAAATAATTGCGTAAGCTGTCTATCTCTTAATGATGTCAACATGTCAGCAAAGTAAAAGAAGACTATCTCCAAATCCTGTTAATCGAGATTAATGAAAGCTATCACCGATAGCCTGGTGAAGAATTCTACGACGTCACTTTACAACTTTCGACAAAGCTTGGCGCTGCAAGAAAGATTTCTTCAGAATATTGTTGACGCATACGTTGAGCTCAGAAAGATCTTGCCAAATTGCTCCATGATGCACAAGGGAAGGTAAGAGTTATCTGGATTCAATCGATTTTAAACGGGTATAATACTAAAAGTGATGATCTGGTTACTATCGAAGAAACCACCGAAATTCTGAAATTCAATGCCCAAATGGCGACTTCATGGTAAGTTGCCGGAAGCCTATTCATATTTAAAACGACTATAGCTAGTTATGTTGTGGAATAAGGACAAATGTGTCAAAAAGCCACTCTATGAACTTTCCTGATGTTGTTAAGATTCGGGTTAAAAAGTCTTGTAATATTAAATATCTGCCAAAGATTTTGTTCGCCTTGTGAGGTTGATATTTCTTTCGAAAGACTGATTATACTGGATCAGACACTATTTAAACACTATTTGCACGCGCTAACTATGACTGGAAAATCAAATGTCTAAAAACAATTACATAAAAGCCGGGTTTAATATGTTAAAGATAAGGGAAACGGAGATACCTGGTATTTACCATTCCATCGAGAAAATTCAAAAAAATAAAATCCCTTGATTCCTGCGAACGCATTTTCCTCTCAAGCTATATACATTGTATATACATAATAGCATAGCATAGCGCGACTCTGATACGGATCCGTAAAGTTCCTTTCTCTTACAAATGGCAGTTTTTGGTGTCAAGTTTACGATGCTTGTTCTAAAAATATTTGGAAATTTAATTTGTAAATTCAATTGAAACTATTGAAAATAATTATTGCTTAGAAAAGAAAGCAAAACTTCGAGAAGACGTATTTGACTACATATTATTTCATACTTATATAAAATAGTTTAAAAACAAAATCTCGAGATTAATAATAGCATATAGATATGAATTGAGCGAAAACATGTATTTTGAAATGTCTGCTAAAAGAAAAAAAAAACAAAAAAAAAAAAAAGCTCAATAATATAACTTGGGCTCCTTTGTTTATATATGTAAATCGAGTGAAATCCAGACGATTCAAGTTTAATTATTGCTTCTTACGCACGATATTTTTTATAGGGGTTTTATAATTGAACACGATCACACATATAAGCCATCAAAATAAAAAAAAAAATAAATAAATGAAAAAAACAGAAACGTTGAATATCATTAGTGTATCTCTTTGCATTGCCATTTCATTTCTTTTCAGCACAAACTGAAGGAATAACAATGGTAGCGGCGAGCAGTGAAAGAGCGTGTAAGTGGAATTTCGATTTGGCTCGCTTCATATTGTTGTTTACGTTTAATACGTCGAATATACGATTTATATATGTATTTTAGATACATACATGTATATATATATATATATATATATGCATGTTGTTTTTAGCTGGTTTTAGCCGGGTCTACTTACATATGTGTATACTAAAAGGTATATATTATATATGCAGACACACCTTTTTGTCAGCGTTTATTGTTGTTTATTGCATTCGAGATTTTTATACTCGTACGCTTCGCTAATGCAGCAGGTATATTAATTTTCTCATTCCATTTCTAATATCTGCATGAGTTATACAAGTTGTAAAGTTGGCAGTGATCGGGCTATTAATGTTAAATTAACTCAATTCTTTCGGTTGTCCGTTAATCTATCTATGTCTTTAGATTTAGACAAAAATTTAGTCAATTCATCAGGCCAGCCCCACTTACGGCAGCTAAAACTCCTATAATACTCTTCCGAATTATGTGTAAAAACTTTTATGGAAATGTAACCGATCGACCTGCTGACAAGCTGACAAAAATTTATGCAATTTTTATATTCAACTTATGTAGCGGGAATATAAGATATGCTACAAGTGTATATAGTTTTCTTAATTGTTTGCGTTTTCTTCTTTTTGTTTTTTTTCTCTTCCTTTAGCAACGCATTTTGTTATAACATGCATAACATTTTGTTATTTAAATGATATTTATCTCCGAGAGGTGCATATATTTAAGAAATGTTCATTTACATGTACTTCTGACGAATAGGCCAATGGAACTGAAAGCTACTTAAAATTCTCATTTCATTTAATATAACCCGAATGTAACATATTCGAGATAATGAAAATGCGTTCTAAGCGTCCCTCGTTAAGCGAAATTCAACTCTCAACAACATTTATTCAAGCGCATTTACAAAAGCGATAAATTTCAATTTTCTGTTTATCAAATCAAATTTAGGAGAAAAAAAGCTATCGATATATTATATTATTATGAAATTCCCTTATTCTAAGATAGGGCTCGCACCACTAGATCGTGGATATTCTTTTCAAGAGATATATACTTGAATGTTCTTTTATTTACAATTATATTCCTTAAGAGCAGGATTACTCGACATTTTTTATCTTGGCAATACTTTCGACTGCCTAACTCAAATATATTTTTTTCTACTTTGCCGCCGTCCACAAAAATTCTATTTATATACATTTTTACAAGCATATTACTATACCTAAATTCATGGCTTTATTTTTAATCCATTAACCTGCTTTTCCGCTAATCGTTTTCATCGGTCGGCAGCTGCGTGACGCGCTTGCGGATGTATATTTGGGTTTTCCCTCTTTAGGAATTTTATTATTTATGAAAATTAATTAGTTGGAAAGAACTGGATTTGGGTATTTCCGGAACGATATATTGGGATATAGAACTTTTCAAAGAACATGGCAGAGCTAACATTATAGCTTAATAGGAGCAAAGAATCTGCGTAACGCATTCAGGAATTGGGAAATATGCATTTTATGGTTAATTCAGCCTGTAGGTTGTACGTGGCCGATAGGCTTTCTGGCCAAAGCTCCATTGCCGAAACAAAAAGGCAGGGAAGCAAATAGGTTCAGAATAGTAGAAAATCAACGATCAACGACAAATAAATACAGAAGTAAGACCGGCTCGTAATTGAGCATAGCGATGCCTATGAGAATAACTTTATCTTTTCTTCACAAATATTCACGCCATACATTCGTTTACCGTAAGGTTGTAAAAGGATAGGCAGACATAAAAGGCCAAAGCTTAGTCACCTTTATAGGTTAACGGGCGGGATTCGACAAGATCTTGGGAAATTTCATCTACAAAATCATAGACAAATTTAAATTGTTTTAAGCCCTAGATATAACAAATACTGACTGCGTATATGGCAATGATTCAATGATGGTTAAGTGTGATACCATCGATTTAAGTTTAAGTCTCAACTGTGAGGAATTAATATCTTACCTTATCTTAAAAGTTCACTTAATAATCCCTAACCGAATTTAACTATATATATATATAAGATATGAAGCACATCGGCTATATCACGGGTTGATATACTGTTACATGCCATGATGTGTTAATTATTCAAATTAATATAATTAATGACCCGTAACAATAATTATTTTTATATAACGCGAATAACAGTAAGACAGACTTGGTTATGCTAATAACAGTAGTAGGCATCAGTCAGTGCGTGAAAGTAGAATACCCAATAACAAAATGAAATAAATAGAATAAAAAAATAAAATAAAAATAAAAAAAGCAAATAAAATAAAACGCAATTCATTTACATGACATATGCAATACAATATATATATGATGTTACGAGTCGACGTTTGCAGCACAAGTTAATTTGAATATCTATTACCGTATGAGAGCCAGACTATTATTTTCATATGGTTGACTTATAGAATTGCTTTAATTGCTTAATAAAATATTCAAGTGAATATTATTATCATTTGTTTACTTCAATTTAAATTAAACTATAATTATTTCATGAGATACATACATACACATTATTTTAAGGTTATTATGTCTTTATGTCGTTGGCGATTTTGAGTTGGAGTTGGTTTCGTCTTCTTCAAAGTCATCATCATTACCATCACCATCATCATCATCATCATCATCATCATCATCATCATCAGCATCATGATCATCATCATTAACGAAATTTTCAATTATTAGGGGTCGTTGCTCAAATAAAGGCAAAGCAGCTATAGTTTTACTCAACAAATGCATATTTAAACGTATAAATGTTAAATTTTCCAATGTTCTACCACTTGGGTCACCACTGTTATCATTCGTGAGTGATTTTAACAGAGAACATAGTGTTTTGATCTTTTGCGGTATCTAACGATAAAAAATTACTCTTTACACATACCTTTTATAATACACTGCATATACGTATATAGAGTCCTTTAACTTACCGGTGTAATTGGCATAGCAAAGCAAACAGAGCTCAATATATAGAGTTCGGGTTCGCTGAAATTTTGCTCTTGCCAAAACTGCAGCACATTAGTGTCGACCAGTTGAAAGGGTAATTTAAATTTTTCAATTTTCACATGCACATCGTCTACCGTTCTATCTCGGATCGGTATATCTTGGCTAAGAAACTCATTCAAGAAAGCATCTTCGTCGTCCAAAAGCTCTGTAGGTTGCCCTACCCGATTGTTGGCATTATCGCTACCAATTGGAATGCGCTTCTCTTCAATTGCGTTAGATTGAAAAACTTTGGCACGATTCCACAGCTGCTTCAGATACGAGATGGCCTCAAGTTTTTCTTGCAAAGTCAAAGTATGCTGAAAACGTGGATCTAAAAATAAACATGCGTACAAATGTTTATGGCGAAGTATCTCTTTGCTTCGATCTTCGAAACTTTGCAGTAAGAGAGTGATCAACTTTAAGCAAAATTTCTTCTTATTTCTATGTATCTCGTGCAATTTTTCTGTCATCAGCTTAGTTTTAAGCCATTGAGCATAAAAGTCGCCATAATGCACCTCCTCTTGACTGAACTTGATAATCGCCTTTTGAAGGGAACCCATTGCTATACAATACGATTCAATGAAACTCCATAGATCTTCGTTAAGATTAAATTTGTCTTCTTCTTGTTCGAGTGGTTCGAATTTAATATTTCTTAGTACAACGGCAGTGGCTTTTAAAGCTTCCATCATAACGTACGTTGAGCCCCAAACACAGGGTGAATCGACTTTCGGTATTCGCAGCTCTTTGCTTTCGAGAAGTTCGTAATAGCCATTACTCGGATTACTAAGAAATCGAGCCAAATTTCGGCATTCCAGAATATAACTGTAAACATCTTCATTTTTTATTACATCAAAGGCACACAGTTGCGCTATATGACCTAAGGGGCGGGAGATTTTGATGTCTTTGATTGCAATTTCGTTATACTCTTCAAACTTATCAATATAATCCATATACTCGGCATTGCTCATTTCGCTTCCATGCCAACTTGGTCTACTGTAATCACAAGCTGCGATAACTTGCTTCATATCGATATGAAATTTGTCCAGCAATTCTTTCAGCTTCTTCTCGATTTTCTCTGAGCTATTGATGTTGAAATCGATAATCCCTAGAATGTGCGCTGCCACTTGACCCTTGTGAACATATTGAGCAAAAACGCGTCGTATACCTGGTTTCGATTCTAAAAAACTCTCAAATTTTAATGATAACAATCTCCAAGTTAAATCGCTAGCAAAGCATTTCCTTATATAATCAGCCACTAAATCGACAGCGTGATGACATCTAATTTTCGTAATATGAAATTCTTTGCCCCCAAGATCAGAAATTGATTCGCATATGGGATTTAGCAATGCCTTCATGTATTTAGAATCAAAAATTTTTAGTGGCAAACCGTCGTGAACAACTAAACCCATCACAGCGTTGATCATAGTTGATTTCTCCAATTCAATCGGCAGACATCTGCGAGCTCTTTTCGCGGCCATTTCTTGATCTTCGAGCATTCTACGCTTCGCTACCTTTAGCAAATCTTTTATTTGCGATTCATCATACGGCTGGGGCGAACAATGGGGTAATTCTTCTGGCCTTGGTTCCAAATCAATGTTGTGCAATTTACGTAAATGTTGCCGCAAGTTATAGCTACGATTATTCCTTAAACGCTGTTGACAGGTTTTACACGTGGCAACACCTTCTTCTTTATTGTTATCGAAGTAAATCCAGATTTCGTTTGCCCTCGAATGCACCATTGTTGTTAGTTCTGCAATGTTTTTACTCTCAAAAACATCCAACAATCTACTCCTTCAAAGTCGCAAAATAAACTGAACGTAAAGCACGAGAGTAAGGATTGTGCTAAGGCTCTGTGAACAATATGCAGTAAATGCATTACTCAAAGAGAGGGCAGATACAGCAAGCATAAGCAAAGAGCAGACGAACTGAAGCACATTAGCTGTCAGCTGTTTATCTATATAGGTATATATACATTGCACTCACACCTTGGTAAAAAGTTCAGAGAGAAAGATGTTGAGCACACATGAATTTGTTTCGACTCGGTTAATTAAAAAAAATCAACAATCTGTTTCTTCAAAGTTGTCAAATAAACTGAACGCAAAGCACGAGAGTAAGGATTGTGCTAAGTCTCTGTGAGCAATATGCAGTAAATGCATTACTCAAAGAGAGTGCAGATACAGCAAGCATAAGCAAAGAGCAGAACATTAGCTGTCAGCTGTTTATCTATATATATATATATATATATATATATATATATATAT